>NC_050444.1:0-1200000 GCF_903995425.1 Onychomys torridus
CAAGAAGAGAGATCACGCCCTTTGGAGTTCTGTTGGATCTTTCTATAACTGCTTGGCCTGTAGGAATTAATGTCATATACCTGTAATATGGTTTATAATTATAATAAGCCAAAAAACTGTTTCATTTTAATAGAGACGCATATGCTGGAGATTGTCAGTATAATTGGCACAGTAAACACCCATGATGGCCATAACTTCTAGGCAAATGAGTGAATTACAGAATCACTTTCTCTCAAGAACCAAAGCAGTTGCCCATATCAATCCTGAATAAGTATCGAGAGTATGGTGTACTAGTCCAATTTCCCAAAATCCTGCGAAAGTGAAACACATGATACGGTCGTGATCGAGAGTATGGTGTACATAGTTCAATTTTCCCAAAATTCTGCCAAAGTGAAACACTCCATGCTGCCAGATTTCATTCCTCTGAGTACCTTTGGGTTACATCCTGCTGGTAATGGTGTCTGATTGTAGAAGGAACAAGTAGGGACATTTCTTTACAATTTCCTTGGCTCGTTGGCCCAGGTTATGGAAAAATCCATTTTTAAAACCTTTACTATTGACATGATGTTTCTTATGAATTCTGAGCCTCCAGCACATTTCCCCTATCAATAATTTATCAATCTCATCATTACCTTGTGCTAAGAGGGCCTGGCAGACCCAGTATGGGATCGGATATGAGTTGTATATAAAGGATGACTCCTTTCCCTGATTGTATCTGTAATTGAATAAATAGTGAAGTTAATTTCTGAAGCATCAGGGATAAATTCTGCAGTCGCAATATGTAATACCACTCTTTCAGCATACTGAGAGTCAGTAACTATATTGAGAGGTTCTGAAAAATCCATTAATACAACAGAATAGCATACAATTCTGATTTTTGAACTGAATTATAAGGATTTGAACCACTTTAACTTAAATTTTCTGATTTGTAACCTGCCTTTCCTTGTTTGTTGGCATCTGTATAAAATGTCCGAACTCCAGATATGGGTTTTTCACGTACAATTCCAGGCAAGATCCAATCAGTTCTCTTTATAAAATCAATTCTATTGCTTTTAGGATATTTGCTGTTAATTTCTCACAAAAAATTACTGCAAGCTCTTTGCCAAGGTTCACTTTCTGTCCATAATTTTTCAATGTCCTCTTTAGTTAAAAGTACAACAATTTCTGCTGGGTCTATTCCTGCTAATTGACGAAGTCTCAATTTTCCTTTCAAAATTAAGTCAGAGATATTTTCCACATAAGTTTTTAATTTTTTATTTGGTTTATTTGGTAAAAATATCCATTCCAATATAATATCTTCTCTCTGCATTAATATTCCTGTAGGAGAATGCCTAGAAGGTAAAATAACCAAAATGCAATCCAGCTTTGGATCAATACGATCTACATGTCCTTCATGTACTTTTTTTTCTACCAAGGCCAATTCGTTCTCAGCCTCAGGTGAAATTCTCTTGGACTATTTAAGTCCTTGTCACCTTCTAAGGTTTTGAACAAATTATTCAGTTCATCATTTTTTACCCCAACAATAGTTCGTAGATGAGTAATGTCCCCAAATAATCTTTGAAAGTCATTAAGAGTCTGTAAGCGATCTCTCCTAATTTGTACCTTTTGAGGTCTAATTTTTTGTAGCTCTATTTTATATCCTAAATAATGAATAGAATCTCCTCTTTGTATCTTTTCAGGAGCAATTTGTAATCCCCAGCAAGGCAATATTTTCTTTACTTCTTCAAACATTCTTTCTAAAGTATCTGCATTTGAGTCAGCTAGTAAAATATCATCCATATAATGATAAATTATAGATTTAGGAAATTTTTTACGTATCACTTCCAAGGGCTGTTGTACAAAATATTGGCACAGGGTTGGACTATTCAACATTCCCTGTGGGAGGACTCTCCATTGAAATCTTCTAACCGGTTGGGAATTATTGTAAGTAGGCACTATGAAAGCAAATCTTTCTCTGTCTTTTTCTTGTAGGGGTATTGAAAAGAAACAGTCTTTTAAATCAATATCCATGAGAAGCCATCCTTTAGGTAACAGAGTAGGCAAAGGAATTCCAGATTGTAGAGAGCCCATTGGCTGAATTACTTTGTTAATTGCTCTAAGGTCTGTTACCATTCCCCATTTACCAGATTTCTTTTTAATAACAAATACAGGAGAATTCCATGGGCTAGTAGATTCTTCAATATGCTGAGCATTTAACTGTTCTTCTACCAGCTCTTCTAAAGCCTGGAGTTTCTCTGTTGTTAAAGGCCATTGATGAACCCATACAGGCTTGTCTGTTAACCATTTTAAAGGTAGAGCTGTTGGTGTCTTTGCAAGATCATCAGTTTTTGTGCCCTGTTCTTGTATAATATGGATGGCTGGTGACCACTCATTAGAATAATACCTTCTAATATTTCTCTCAGAAACATGTGCTAGTTTATTATTTATTTCTGAGGTTGGAGGGATGTTAATCTGAGTATTCCATTGTTGTAACAGGTCTCGACCCCACAGGTTCATGGCTATGTTAGCCACATATGGTTTTAATCTGCCTCTCTGTCCTTTTGGGCCTATACATTCGAGCCATCTTGCACTCTGTTTCACTTGAGATAATGTTCCAATTCCTAACAGTTGAACATTTACCTCCTGAAGAGGCCAAGATGGATGCCAAAATTCTCGTGCAATTATGGTAACATCAGCACCTGTGTCTACCAGACCAGACAACAAAACACCATTTATTTTTATTGTTAATTTTGGTCTTTGTTCATTTATAGAAGTTTGCCAAAAAATTTTCTTTATGGTTTCTCCTGAATTTTCTGTTCTCTCTGTCTCAGTTGTTCCATTACTCTGAGTAGCCTGGTTTATTCCAATAGGCATTTGGTCATTTAACTGCTCTGAGTAGGGGTCTCCTCTATGATTTCAGGAAAGGTCTGAACTGGATTCACTGCAGGGGCCTGCCTGAGGCTCCTCTGGGAATTTCCCGAAGACTGGGGCAAAGTATTACCTTGTCTGTCCCTTGTTGATCTACATTCATTGGTCCAATGTCTTCCCTTACCACACCTTCTACATACTCCTGAAGGAAGGGGCATTCTGTTGCCATTGTTCCTTGAAGAAACATTGTTTCTAGAAGTGCCCTGTTTACAGTCCCTTTTCAAATGTCCTTGCTTTCCACATCCAAAACATCTGACATTCCTCAAACCTCTTGAAATTGCTTCTCCTACCCACATATTATCATGATCATGAGCCTCAACATTAACCGTGTCTCTAATCCAATCTTCCAAGTGTGCAGATCTCACCTTTAATGGCCTCATTATTCTCTTGCATGCTTCATTTGCGTTCTCAAAAGCCAAAGATTCAATTATTATCTGGCTAGCTTCTCTGAATTTGGGACCATTCTCTTTACTGCTGAAGTCAGTCTTTGTAAGAAATCTGTGAAAGATTCTTTTGGGCCCTGTATAGCCTTTGTAAATGACTCAGTTTTCTTCCCTGGTTCCTCAACTCTGTCCCATGCATTCAAGGCTGCCATTCGACATAGAATTAGAGTTTGGATATCATATAAACATTGTGTTTCTACTGCAGCATATTGGCCTTCTCCAACAAGCTGATCCTGGAAGATTTGTATACCTCTATCCCTACATTGTTTTGCTATGCTTTTAGCTTCCTCTTTGAACCACATTTGCCACTGGAGCTGTTGTCTGGGTTCCAGAACCGCCTGTGCCAGATCCCGCCAGACCTGTGGTGTAATCCTATTATAAGTTGACCAGGAGTTTAACATTTGCTTTACATATGGAGAATGCATGCCATAAGATCCTATTGCTTCCTTAAACCTTCGTAAGTCTAACATTTCAACTGGAGTCCAAATATTCTGCATATTCACTTGACCAGGTTGCTGTTGTATGGTTACCGGATAAATTAAGGGTGATTGTGTGAGAACAGGCTTTCTTTCTGTAACCTTATAATCCAATCCTGAAACAACTTCACTGTTAATTTCTTCTATCTGAATCTGAATTTCTCTATAATTCATTTTAACAGGTTTAACAAGTTTTTCTAAAATTTTTATCCTGGCACTTAAATTGACTGTCTTTTTAAATTATAAATAAGGATAAGAAGAATAACAATGTACATAATTCGATCAACATTAATCTTCTCATATAGTTGTTCCATTACCATACTGCCTAAAATTTCAAACAAAGCCCAATTTTCTTCCAGTGTAGACATAAAACCCATTTTTTTTAATGTGGAAAAAAATCTCTTTTAAATAGTTTCCTTTAAAATATCTGATATAAATGACTTACCAATTCTGCGTAGAACAGTAGAAATCCAAGGGAATTTCCAAACAGCTACCTAGCGTCTGAGGTGGGAATCCAGAGAGAGAGAGAGAGAGAGAGAGAGAGAGAGAGAGAGAGAGAGAGAGAAAGCAAGAAAGCACAGCCACGTTCTGGCTAAAAGCTTGAATCCAACCGCTTCAATGTTCTGGTCTGAGCTGAGTCGAGCCTGGGCTCTGGCTTCCTTAAGTTCTGACTGACCAAGTGCGCTGGCGTTTCAGTCAAAAGCAGCCTATCTGCAGTTGCGTGTAGCTCCTGCAATTAGCGGTAGCTCCTGCAGGCCTGAGTTGTTCTGTAGCACCAGTTAAGTAACTCCAGCTGCGGCAGTAACCGCTTGTGGCTAAGGTAGGTTGGGCCTGAGTCCTAAGCTGAGCTTGGCCCGGGTTAGGCCCAAGCTAGGCCTGAGTGAGGAAGCTGGGCCAGCCCAGGTGGGAAGCTGGACCCACTGCCAAGGCAAGTGGTTTTTTAATGAATTCTTGCCACGTTGGGCGCCAAATGTATATGTAACAGGCTTGTTAAATAAGAAACACAGAACCGATTGCAGAGTTAAAAACCAGGAGATCAGAGCAAGAGTGGAAAACCTTACCCTTCACTGCTTCTGCGGTTCTTCCTCTCCGCCAGAGACCTACTTCTGTGGGTCCTGTCTATTTAAAGGGTCCTTTCTGTTCTGTTTTCTCATTGGTTGTAAACCCAGCCACATGACCTCCTCATCACTGCCTGTTTGTACAGACCTCCAAGTCTTCTATTGTTGGTATTGAGATTAAAGGCATGTGTCTGCCATGCTGGCTGTGTCCTTGAACACACAGAGATCCTCCTAGCTCTGCCTCCCAAGTGCTGGGATTAAAGGCGTGCCCCACTACTGCTCAGCTTCTGCTCTGGCTTGCTCTGACCTCAAGGCAACTTTATTGACATATAAATAAAATCACATTTCAATACAAATAAAATATCACTATAGTTGAGCATTGTTCAGTTTCCATGAGATTGTAGGATAGCTGTAGGTTTTTTTGTTGTTGAAATCTAACTTTAAACCATGGTGGTCTGATAGAACACAGGACGTTATTCCAATTGTTTTGTGTATGTTGAGGTTTGCTTTGTGGCCAAGTATGTGGTCGATTTTAGAGAAGGTTCCATGGGGTGCTGAGAAGAAGGTATATTCTTCTTTGTTTGGGTGGAATGTTCTGTAAATATCGATTAAGTCCATTTGTGCCATAACATCAGTTAAGTCCATTATGTCTCTGTTAAGTTTCAATTTGGCCGATCTGTCCAGAGGTGAAAGTGGGGTGTTGAAGTCTCCCACTACTAATGTGTGGGGTTTTATATGTGATTTAAGCTTTAGTAATTTTTTTTTTTACATATGTGGGTGTCCTTGTGTTTGGGTCTTAAATGTTCAGAATTGAAACTTCATCTTGGTGGATCTTTCCTGTGATGAGTATGTAATGTCCTTCATCATCTCTTTTGATTGATTTTAGTTTGAAGTCTATTTTGCCTTTTATTCTTAGGAGGTGTCTGTCTTTGAATTTGAGGAGTGTTTCTTGTATGCAGCAGAAAGATGGGTCCTGTTTTCGTATCCATTCTGTTAGTCTGTGTCTTTTTATAGGTGAATTAAGTCCATTGATATTTAGGGATATTAATGACCAGTGATTGTTCGTTCCTGTTGTTATTTTTATTTTTTGGTGGTAGTGTGTGTCTGCTGCTGTGGGAGAATGCTTTTGTACACTGGTTTAATAAAACACTGATTGCCCAGTAGCCAGGCAGGAAGTATGGGTGGGATAAGCATAGAAGGAGAATTCTGGGAAGAGGAAGACTGAGTCAGGAGATGCCAGCCCACCGTCCAGGAAGCAGCATGTAATGGCACACAGGTAAAACCACATAACACGTGGCGACATATAGATTAACAGAAATGGGCTGACTTTAAGTGTAAAAGCTAGTCAGTGGTTTGCTTTTCAGATACTTTCATTGCAATTCCTAATAGTAGTGATATAATAGTTATAAAGTGTAGCATGAATCTTAAAGGTATTTATTAACAAAATCAAACCCGAGGCCAGTTATTGGGGTGAATGCTGGAAGATCAGAGAAGCAGAACAAGCCACAGTTTCCTTGCCTTGCCAGTTCCTCAGCTGGTCTTGTTTCCTCAGACTGCATGCTTCTGATTCCTCATCCAAAATGAATCTCAGCTGAACTGTGTTGCTCCAAAGCCTAAAAGCTTAACCAGCAAAATGCTTCTAACTTAGTTCCTGGTTCTCAGGCCTCATATACCTTTCTGCTTTCTGCTATCACTCCCTGGGATTAAAGGCTGAATTTCTGGTATTAAAGGCTTTGTTACCATGCTTAGCTGTTTATAAAGTGGCCTTGAACTCAGAGATCTGGCTAGCTCTGCCTCCCAAGTGCTGGGATTAAAGGCATGTACCACCACCACCCAACTTCTGCTATGGCTTACTCTTCCTATTTCTAGCCACCATTTGTGGCTCTGTATCTAGTGGCTGTCTGTTCTCTGACCCCAGATAAGTTTATTAGGGTGCACACAATGCCACCAAATTTCCCCTTTTTTTGTCTAAAATTTAAAAAGGTTATAACTAATACAAGAAAAATCATATACAATAAGTATATATAATATACATAGTCAAGATTTCATTAATGATGTCTAGTCCATTAACATTTGACAGATTCAGAGAAACAACTCCATTAATGTATAAAAATGTACAGTCCAGTAACATTTGATAAACTCAGACAAAAAAAATTTTCATTACTTATCCTATGTAAAACAAGTAATTCTTTTTTAAATGTAGATCAAATAATTGACTTTTTTATCTGATCATATCCATATTCTCTCTTTTTTCTTTTCATAATAGCTTCAGTAATCTACCTTTTGTCATTTTTATATCTTTCACTTTTTCTTTTTAGTGTAGATTTTATGATCTACCCATTTATCTTATTATTTCTTTATCTTTTTCTCAGCATAGATTCAGTGATCTACCTCACATCTATAGTCTCCTTTTTCCTTTTCTTTTTTAAACAAAACTTCTGAATCTAATCTTCATGTTCAGCTTTTTTCCTGACCATTAACAATTAACAACTTGTAACCAACCATCATAAACAATGACAACATCCAAAACTCATTAAATGACCGAAAGCCTCCCATCCCACCTTTTGGGGATGTGAGCATCATCTTCTTAAAATTACTTCTATCTTCAGGGGATCCTGAAAAGAAAAATTTTGGGTTAACTGTCAAGTCCTGTATCATTTGTCCCACTTCTGCATAATGAGAAAGTGCAGGGCTTGCTTCAAGTCCCTGTTTGAGTAGTCTGTCAGGCTGGATCCTCTCAGCTAGCCATCTCAAAATTGTCCTGAGCAATTTGTAGTCCAAAGTCGATCTTTCCGTGGTGTTAATCATCTTAATGGCTTTACCATAGTCCATGTGGAATCATCATCATGGGATCCTCTCATTTTTTTTGAAGATTTCAAAGTAACTGTTAGGCATGGTCACGGTTCCCTGCAGACATTTTTTTTTTTTTTTGGTGCCTCCTCTGTGGTTTGGAGCAATCACAGTCTGATAAACATCTGTCTCTCAGAACCATGAATATTCTTTCCTAGAAGAGAATATCTTCACAGCAATAAAGTAGCAATGATATAATTTTATGGTTGGGGATTACTATAACATGAGGAATTGCATTAAAGCGTCACAGTATTAGGAAGGTTAAGAACCACTGCTATAGGTCACTGCCAGTGCTACTGGTTACAATGTAAAATCTGATAGAAAAATCTCAAAGTAGTTTTAATTTCTGAGCATGCCACAAACTTTTGTCAAGGCTATGGAATAATCTAGCTGGTACTCAACTGTGAGTTTTACCCTTATTGGCTATGAATCACAGTGTTAAAAAGTGTTAAGCATATTAACAGAAGAAAAATAATCTTCAATCTGACCTGTCTACTAACACTGTGAATATAATAACCATGTGCCCATAAGATATGCCGATTAGTATAATATGAAGACAATGTTTTGGGAGTTTCCAACTCTGTTTTAAATGGATTTAAAGTCCACTCCATAAGATAGAACCAATATCTGACACTGTTAAAGATACCAAGAACCTGTGACTAGATAGGTACTGTGATAAAAGGATAATGTAATAAAATGACTCCTAATAACTTACTGATATATTCATTAATTAGTACAATTATGCAATCCTTTTCTTAAAAGCCTCTTACAGTGGATGATAATTAGCAAAGAGACCTACAACCTGACAACTCACAGAGAATGAGACACTTTGGAGTGCTCAACTCTAAATGGGATGTCAGTATCACAGTCCTACCCAATCAAGTTCCGTTATTTATGTGGAAGAGCAGGTAGAAATATTTGGAGCCAGAGGTATAAAAGGACTTTGATGATACAGTGTTTTCCAAGCACAAAAGAGCAGATGCACAAAGCAACTCAAAAAGACCACAACATAATGTACATGTCTTGTACAAGCTCAAGACAAAATAAACCATATGAAATTTTCAATGATTAAATAAATAAAAGAATTAAATGAAAAATAAAAGATTTTCAACCAAAAGTGCAATAAAATTGAAATTTCTCATATAGTAGATTTTCATATAGTCAAGAAATAGTCTAATTCTCCAAAAGGAGGCTTTTCTTAGAACAACCAAAAATACTGGACTAGCACAATTAAAATTACTAGCAGTTAATCATTGAGCTACTTTCTGCATTTGTTTTCTTAAAATAGAAAGGTGTCTTTCATTCTAACTCTACACTATTATTCAATATAGAGGAATTGTCCTGCAAATCTATATAAAAAAAACCAAAGCAATTACCTGAGGCTGTTTGGACATCTGGTTTCTTCTTCTCAAAGTTTGGTGAACCCTTGGGATTTTCCCAGCTTTGTTGAGGTATGAAATGAAAAATAAAATGGATGTACATTTACAAATAGAACTCATTATGTTCCTGTATGCATGTCAAATAATAAAGCTTCATATAGGATGAAAAGGCTACAATCATGATCATTAGAGGTACAGCTTGGTAGTCTAATTCAGAAAACTTTAGTATTTTGTATGAAGATTACTTACCAGGTTATTTGTGTCAATGTTCACAGTAAAGAGACAGGGCGAGGGACAGAGAGAGGTAGAGTCAGAGAGAGGGAGGCAGGGAAGGAGGGAGAGAGGTAAATCAATCAGAATCAATGACTTTGCAATTATTTGATAAATGAATTTTGCATAGCAAAAAATTACTGATTTTAACTAACAATTATTTACAAGTAGAGATAAGAAATATATACACACAAAATATATGTATTCAAAGCTCAATTGCTTTTTTTTAGGGCTTTATTTTGAGTTGAAATAGTCTACTGTTTCATTTCTTCCTTACCCAAAACCCATGTAATAAGCATAATAACATGGCTTGTGATATAAAGCCTTTTAATGTCTTTTTTGTTAATTACTAAGAAGTAAGTTAACTATTCTCAGCTACCAGGGAAAATATAAGATCATTTAACTGTGGCCATAACTTTACTTCCCATTTACAAGTAATTCACTTAAATATAGTTGACTCATTTATTTTTACAAATTGTTTTACATTTCATGTTGAAAACTCCTATTTAAATAAAGAACTCTAGTAATATTACCCCCACTCTTTGTCATCATTATCAGGATTATTACCAGGATCAGACTGCTGATACCCCATCATATTGACATTATCATTAAAGATTCTAGTGACCCTAATGTGATTATTCTTGGAAAATTATGGATCTCTTCTATCCCCAAAACAACTATGTCCCTTTGTCTATCTTCAACTCCCTTACCTCCTATTTAGTTTCAGACCAAAAGATCATGTTTTACACCCTTAATGCAAGGTTTGGCCACAGTTCCCCCTATTTTCATTCAAGTCACTAGCTCCCTGCTTGATTTGCTCTATTTCTGATGCAACTTTCACTCATCTATTTACCTCCACCAGTATTTCTAAATGAATTATCCCTTTCTTCAACATTCCTGAGTAGCGAGTCAGCTCTCACCTCCAAGTCATTTGTCATCAACTTCCTCTAGCAGAATCAACAGACAATCTTGTTTTGTGAAGAGCCAGACATTTGTAAATAGTAAACATTCTGAAGGCCATATACAGTCTATGTCATATAAACCTATTTGTGTGCTTTCTGTTAAAAATAAAACCAGTGAATATAAAAACCAATCATATGTCACAACCACATGGACTGGATAAAACTCTTTGAAAATTCCACACTAATCTCCAAGGAGGAGTTACCCTTGTAATTGATTTTATGGTATATTGTCATTCTGTAGTGTTTTCTTCTGCTTAAGTTACTACATCTATTTTTCTCTGCTCCATTCAGCAAATGACTCAACCCTCCACTTTATATGAAGACTAACATCTGTTTTTGTGAATGAGCTTAACTATTCCATCTCATTATCTTAAAACATTCCTGGGGACTTGAAGGGATGGTTTAGCAGTTAAGAGTGCAAGATGCTGCCTTTACAAAGCACAAGAGTTTATTTCCAACAAATGGTTCACAACTACATTTCAGAGTAACTACAGTTCAAGAGGATCCAGTATCCTGTTTTGTCCTCCAAAGATGCCTGCATGTAAATGTAAAAACATATATGCAGACACACATGCAGATGATTAAAAATATGTATCTTTTAAAGTTCCTAACTTATCCACAATGAAATCCAAAGACACTTAAATGGTAAAAATTTGGGGTAAAGAATTCAAAAGTCTAATTTTAAGGATGAATAATTATCACAAATTGGATTCAAGTGGGGAGATAATAAATTCAAGCAGTCAGTTCAGTGATGAGAAATGTAGCACCTTGCATAGATAACAGAACATAGTGATTTTGAACAAATTATCTAGGCAAAGAAAACTCATTAAATCAAAATTTAAAACTCTATAGACCACTGGCCCCAGGCAGAGAGAAGAAGATATAGGCCTAAAGGTGGTGAGTACAGAAGGCCAGGCAGGGACTATGAGTGCTTTATCTCATTTCCTTCAGGAGGAATCACCAGTTGCATAGCATATCTATATGTAATGAAGATAATCTGCAACAAACTGAATGACCATAGGATAGGCACATGGGAGAACAATGAAAGAAATATCTCCTTGTTAGAGGGAGACCTTATGGGGTAAGGGAGAAACCTGGTGCTAGGGTAATTCCCAGGATTCCACAAGGACAACCTCAGATCAGACTACTAGCAATAGTGGAGAGGGTGCCTGCCCTAGTAATCAGATTGGTGAATACCCTAACTGTCATCATAGAGCCCTCACCCAGTAACTGATGGAAGCAGATGCAGAAATCCATAGCCAAACACCAGGCCAAGCTCTGGGAGTCCAGACAAAGAGAGGGGAGAGGGATTACATGAGCAAGAGGGTCAAGATCAAGATGCTGAAATCTACAGAGACAATTGAACAAAGCTCATAGGAACTCACAAACTTTAGACAGACAGATGTGGAACCTCCATAGTACTAAATTAGAACTTCTGCATGTGGGAGATAGTTGTGTAGCTGGGTCTGTTTGAGGGGCCCCTGGCAGTGTGATCAAAATCTATCCCTGGTGCATTAGCTGGCTTTCTGGATTCCTATTACCTATGGTGGGGCACCTTGCTCACCCTCGATGCAGGGGGTAGGGTCTTGGTTCTGCCTTAATTGAATATACCAGGCTTTGCTGTCCCCTGATGGGGAGACTTACTCTTTTGGAAGAAATGGGCATGTGGGTTGGGGTGAAAGCCAGGACGAGGGAGAGGAAGGAGAGATGAGAGGGGGATCTGTGGTTGGTATGTAAAATAAATTTAAAAAAATTAAGGAAAAAATAACAACACTATTGCAATAAGGAAGGATCTACCATCATTGCCTGATAACTACCTAAAGACATATCTCCCAGTGTCAGTGTCTCCAGAATTAAATTTTGAAATATGTCTTTGAGAACTTACTTTGGAGATTTAATATCCACCTCAATAGTTTCTGTATAGCTATACCCTGTTAGTAAACTAGAATTTTCACACTCAAAAAAAAGATTAATCATGTAGGCCAAACTAAAAATCTACACAGATTAAAAGCTGTGGGAGAAAGGAGTAAAGATCAGAGTTAGGAAGGTGGGGAAGAATATCTAACAGGAAAGACTTTCAAAGAACCAATATGGAAACTTACTATAGTACAAGTTTCCTGAAATATATACATATTCCTACCCATATATAAAAAAGTTTAAGTGAAATGATCATTTAATGGAGGAAAATAACCCCAACAAGATAACATATATTACCAAAACTCCCCTTGTAATACAAGAAATGGGTTACCACATTTTAGACAAAGATTGTGTTAGACAAAGATGTCCAGGAGAACCCACTCCTAATACTACAGTCCACTGCTAAAGCTATTAATTTCCCTCATTCACTTGATGGCACAACTCTCCAGATAGTTCTAATTTACTAAACAAAGCACATATTTCTGTCACAGAGCATAGAAACCTAGCTGCTATTCAAATGGAAGCTTTGGTACTAGTGACTATGACTCATAGTGCTAAACATTGCTATATACACTATCAGAGAAGAAAAGTAATCATCAGTCTGATGCATTTTCTAATCCTGTGACCTAATATATCAACCTACTGTCAACATACACTGGTGCTATAGTGGTGCAAGTGTTATAGGAAAAACCAACCCTTTTTTATTGGAATTTGGGCCGACTCCAGGAGATGGAACCCATATATGACACTGTTAATATGGATAAGGTCACATGACTTAGTGAAAGTCCCACTAGTATGACTCTGCTAAGTGGATACAGTAATAAAGCCACCCCCTAAAGACAAATTATTATATACATTTGGTCACCATGATGCTCAACCCTCTTCAGAGAAGTTCCTTGCAGAGTATGATAATTAACACAGGGACCAACAACTGAATCTACAGAGAGTGACAAACTTTGGAGTGTTATACCCTAAATGGGATATTTGTATCACACTGCTCCCTTCAAGGCTCAGGGATCTATGTGGAAGAAGAGGCAGAAAGATTCTAGCCAGATGTGGAAAAGGACTTCTCCCAGACAATATTTTTCAGAAATAACAGAGTGGACAAACACATGAAATCAGAAAGACTGTAACAGAATCTACAAGATGAGTATAAACTCAAACCTGACAAATTTTTTAGCATGGATAAGAGGAAGTGGGCACAAAGACCCAGTTCTAGCAAATGAATTCACAATTGATAGCTGCTGGGAAAGGGAAAATCAGTTGTCTTCATTGGAGTAACACTAGGTAAGTATATCAACCACATTGCAAGGCAGGCTACATGTTCAGGAATACTTGACTAACACAAGCTAGACTCCCAATGTTTTTTAATATGATTTTCATTTTTTAAGGGAGAGAAATAATATGAAGTTTAAAGGGTAGGATGGTGGAAGATGATTTAAGATGAGCTAGGGGAGATGAAAGAATATGGCCAAATTAAATTGAACCAAATATTCAAAGAATAAATAAAAGCAACAAACACAAAAACAATTTTAACCAAAAATGCCACAAAACCCAAAGTTTTACATATAATACAATTTTATATCATTAATAAATAGTTTTATTCTCTAAAATGAAAGCAATGGCCTAATTCTCCAAAGAGGAGGTTTTTATTAGAACAAATAGCAATGTTGGAGTAGGACAGTAAAAAATTCTAGCAGTTTGTCATTAGGCATTTGTTAGTATGAGACAGAAAAGAATCATTCCTTCTAAGCCACTACAGTGTTATACAATGTAGAGGAATTAATTTTCAAATCAAAATAGAAAAACAATACAATCACCTGGAGCTGTTTGGTTATCTTATTCAGGTCTGGCTTTATCTTGCCTGGGTTTGGAGAAACCTCTGCCCTTGGTTTCCCCCTCAGGTTTGTTGAGATATAAAATGAACAAAAAAAGGGTGTACATTTAAAGCTAAAACACATTATGCTCTGGTATAGATGTCAAATAAAACTTCCTATAATAAAATATAGACTCTCTTAAAAAGTTGTCATGAAAAGGCTACCATCATGCTCAAATGACACAAAGCTTTCAGTTATCTGGTAACCCAATTTAGACAATTTCAACCCTTTGTGTTAAGAATACCTGCCATGTTCTTTGTGTCAATGTTCACACTTTTAAAAAGATATTTGAGTATCAACAACTTTACAATTTGGTTATCAGATAAAAAGGATTTTACATAGGAAAATGGACCAATTCTAAATATATAGAGAGATGAAATACACAGACATATACATGCATATACCCTAAAATATCTGTATTCAAAGATTACTCTCATTTTAAGGAGTTTATTTTATAACTTAAAATCGACCAAAGGAGATCAAGAAGGACATTACATTCTCATCACAGGAAAGATCCACCAAGATAAAGTTTCAATTCAGAATATTTATGCTCCAAACACAAGGGTACCCACATATGTAAAAGAAACATTACTAAAGCTTAAATCACATAGAAAACCCCAAACATTAATAGTGGGAGACTTCAACACCCCACTCTCACCACTGGACATATCTGCCAGATTGAAACTTAGCAGAGAAATAAGGGGCTTAAAAATTTTATGACTCAAATGGACTTAATAGATATCTACAGATCATTCTACCCGAACAAAATATACCTTCTTCTCAGCACCCCATGGAACCTTCTCTGAAATCGACCACATACTTGGCCACAAAGCAAATCTTAACAGACACAAAACAATTGGAATAACCTCCTGTGTTTTATCAGACCACCATGGCTTAAAGTTAGTTTTCAACAACAACGAAAATTACAGAAAGCTTAAAATCTCACAGAAACTGAATAATCCTCAACTGAATCACCAATGGATCAAGGAAGAAATTAAAGACTTCCTAGAGATCAAAGAAAATGAATGTACTACATACTCAAACTTATGAGACCCTATCAAAGCAGTGCTAAGAGGAAAATACATAGCACTAAATGCCCACATAAAGAAGTTGGAGAAATTTCACACTAGTGACTTAACAGCACACCAGAAAGCTGTAGAACAAGAAGAAGCAGAGTCACCAAAAAGGAATAGAAATCAGGAAATAATCAAATTGAAGACTGAAATCAATAAAATAGAAACAAAGAGAACAATACAATGATCAATGAAACAAAGAGTTGGATCTTTTTTTTTTCTTTATTATTATGTGTTTTAAATTTTATACATCAGCCATGGGTTCCCCTGTCTTCCCCCTTCCTGCCCCACCCCCACCTTCCCCCAGCCCCTCCCCTCCATTGCCATGTCCTCTAGGATCAAGGCACCCCTGGGGATTCACTTAAACCTGGTGGATTCAGTACAGGCAGGTCCTGTCACCTCCTTCCAGACTGAGCAAAGTGTCCCTGTGTAAGCCCAAGGTTTCAAACAGCCACCTCATACACTAAGGACAGATCCTGGTCCCACAGACTGGGTGCCTCCCAAGCAGATCAAGCTATTCAATTGTCTCACTTATCCAGAGGGCCTGATCAAGCTGAGGGTTCCACAGCCTTTGGTTCATAATTCATGTGTTTCCATTCATTTGGCTAAGTGTCCAACTGTCGAGAAAGAGGAGGGTCTGCAAGAGTGTGAATTGTTGAATCCAACTTTGCAAAAAGCACAGGGACAAAGAGTTGGATCTTTGAGAATATCAACAAGATAGACAAGCCCTTATCAAGACTAACCAAAAAGAAGAGAGAGAACATCCAAATAAAATCAGAAAAGAAAAGTGAGACATAACAACAGACAATGAGGAAATCCAGAGAATCATCAGGTAACATTTCAAAAACCAGTACTCCACAGAAGTGGAAAATCTAAAAGAAAGGGACAATTTTCTGGATAGGTACCACATACCTAAGTTAAATCAAGACCAGATAATCTATTTAAATAGACCAATAACCCCCAAAGAAATAGAAGCAGTCATTAAAATTCACCCAACCATAAAAAGCCAAAGACCAGATGGTTTCAACACAGAATTCTACCAGATCTTCAAGGAAGACTTAATACCTATACTCTTTACATTGTTCCACACAATAGAAGCAGAAGGAACATTACCAAACTCCTTCTATGAGGCTACAGTTACTATGATTCCAAGACAAACAAACATGCAACAAAGAAAGAGAAATAAAGACCAATCACCCTCATGAACATTGATGCAAAAATACTCAATAAATTATTGGCAAACAGAGTCCAAGACCACATCAAAAAATTATCCACCATGATCAAGTAGGCTTCATTCCAGAGATGCAAGGTTGATTCAACATATGAAAGTCTGTCTCATAATTCATGTGCTTTCTTTCAATTGGTTATTTGTCCCTGTGCTTTTTGCAATCTTGGATTCAACCATTCATACTCTTGCAGTCCCTCCTCTTTCTTGACCGTTGGCCCCTGAGCTCCAACTGGGGTCTGGCTGAGGATCTCTGCATCCACTTCCATCAGTTACTGGATGAGACTTCAAAGACAACTGTTAGGGTGTTTAGTCATCTGATCACCAGACTAGGTCAGATCAGGCTTTCTCTTGACCATTGCCAGCAGTCTACAGAGGATGTATCATTGTGAATTTCTGGGGACCTCTCCAGCACTCTACCTATTCCTGTTCTCATGTGGTCTTCATTTGTCATGGTCTGTTATTCCTTGTTCTCCCTTTCTGTTCTGGATCCAGCTGGGATCTCCTAATCCCCTAAGCTTTCTTTCCCTCAAATCTTGCCCTTCATTACTCCCACTGTCATCCAGATTGTTCATGTACATCTCATCCATTTCTCTGTCATTGGGTGAACCCTGAGTCTTTCCTAGGGTCCCGTTTTCTAGGTAGCCTCCCTGGAGTTGTGTAGTAGTTGAGTCATCTTTGTTTTATATCTAGTATTATCCTATGAGTGAGTACATACCATGTTTGTCCTTCTGAGTCTGGGTTACCTCACTCAGGATGATTTTTTCTAGATCCATCCATTTGCCTGCAAACCTCATGATATCATTGTTTTTCTCTGCTGAGTAGTACTCTGTTGTGTATATGTACCACGTTTTCTTTATCCATTCTTCAGTTGAAGGGCATCAAGGTTGTTTCCAGGTTCTGGCTATTACAAACAATGCTGATATGAACATAGTTGAGCAAATGACCTTGTGGTATGATTGAGCATTCCTTGGGTATATATGCCCAAGAGTGGTATAGCTGGGTCTTGGGGGAGATGGATTCCCAATTTTCTAAGGAAGCACCATATTGATTTCCAAAGTGGCTGTACAAGCTTGCATTCTCACCAGCAGTGGAGGAGAGTACCCCTTGCTACACATCCTCTCCAGCATAAGCTGTCTTCTGTGTTTTTGATCTTAGCCATTCTGACAGGTATAAGGTGGTATCTCAGAGCTGTTTTGATTTGCATTTCCTGGATAATTAGGGATGTTGAGCATTTCCTTAAATATCTTTCAGCCTTTGAACTTCCTCTGTGGAGAATTCTCTGTTTAGTTCTATAGCCCATTTCTTAATTGGACTGTTGGGCAACTTGATGTCTAATTTCTTGAGCTCTTTATATATTCTGGGTATCAGCCGTCTGTCAGATATGGAGTTGGTGAAGACCTTTTCCCATTCTGTAGTCTGTTGCTTTGTCTTGTTGACCGTGTCCTTTGCTCTATAAAAGCTTCTCAGTTTCTACAGGTCCCATTGATTAATTGTTTTGCTCAGCGTCTGTGCTACTGGTGTTATATTTAGAAAGTGATCTTCAGTGCCAATGCATTCAAGAGTACGGCTGTGGAGTCCCTAGCTAGATCAGGCCCTCTGGATAAGTGAGACAATTGAATAGCTTGATCTGTTTGTGAGGCACCCATGCAGTGGGACCAGGGCCTGTCCTTAGTGCATGAGCTGGCTATTTGGAACCTTGGGCTTACACAGGGACAGATGCTCAGCCTGGAAGGAGGGGACAGGTCCTGCCTGTAGTGAATACACCAGGTTTAAATGAATCCCCAGGGGTGTCTTGGTCTTAGAGGACATGGGAATGGAGGGGAGGGGCTGGGAGTAGGTGGGGTTTGGTGCAGGAGGTTGGAAGACAGGGGAACCCATGACTGATGTATAAAATTAGAACACATAATAAAAAAGTCTGTCAATATAATATACTATATAAACAAACTGAAAGAAAATAAACACACAGGATCACTTCAATAGATGCTGAAAAGGCCTGTGATGACATCCAACACCCCCTTATAATAAAGGACTTTCAGAGATCATGGATACAAAGAACATACCTAAGCATAAAAAAGGCAATTTACAGCAAGCCAACAGCCAACGTCAAATTAAATAAAGAGAATCTCTAAACAATTCCACTAAAATCAGAAACAAGGCAAGGCTGTCCGTTCTCTGTATATTTATTCAATATAGCACTTTCAAGTTCTAGCTAGACCAATAAGACACCAAAATGTGATCAAGGGGATAAAAATTGGAAAGGAAGAAGTCAAACATTCACTATTTGCAGAAGATATGATAGTGTATATAAGTGACCCCAAAAAATCAATCCAGAAACACTGAGAGCTGATAAAATACTTCAGTAAAGTGGCAGGATACAAGATTAACTCAAAAAATCAGTAGCCATCCTATATAGAAACTACAAACAGGCTGAGAAAAAAATCAGCAAAACATCAACCTTTACAATAGCCACAAATAATATAAAATACCTTGTGGTAACTCTAAGCATGTGAAGGACCAGTATAACAAACAAATTTAAGTCTCTGAAGAAAGAAATTGAAGAATACATCAAAAATAGAAAGATCTCCCATGATTATAGATAGGTAGGATTAACATAGTAAAAGTGGCAATCTTACCAAAAGTAATCTACAGATTCAATGTAGTACTCATCAAAATTCCAATACAGCAGCTTCCATCCTGCCCTGGAACGCCCATCTGGACCAGAGGTGAGAGCCTGTGGTTATAGTCAGAGAGGCCCCCACCTCTAGGTCCCACCACTGGGCACCAGCCATCCCATGAAGACCTGCCCAACTTGGCCCCAGTTTCCAGCCATTCAGTGGGCCCTGCAGAAAGGCTCTCTTTTCCAAGACTGCAGACAGAACCTTCAATCTCCACATGCAGCACCCATACCCATCTGGCAGAGACTGCAGCCACTTCCTGAGACTCAGAGACCAGCTCCCAGCTCCTATCCACAACGGAACTCACATCTGGAACAGAGCACACAGCTACCATCTACTCCGAAATTCCTATCTGGGCCAGAGCTTCCATCATGACCCGGAAATCCCATCGGGACAAGAGCAGCTCCAATCTGGAGAAGATAAGGGGACCCCAGGAACTTCCTGACACTCAGAGTCCAGGCCCAGCTCCCATGCAGCCAGCACTCGATCTGGACCAGAGCTCCCATTGGGCACAGAGCTACCATCTGGACCAGAGAGAAGCTCCCTAAATCTGTCAGCTCTGTATGGATCAAGTGCACTGAATAGACCAAAGATGAATCCATTAGGAGTTGGGAAGACGTCAAGGCAGAAGTACATACAACAATATCAAGAGCAATACAGCTTCACAAGAACCTACCCCCTCTCCATCAGCTAGACCTGAATATCACAGAAAGGAACAAGCAGAAGAAAACAACCTTATAAGTAACATCATGAAGAGGCTAGAGACTTATATAAAATAATCAAAAATAAAGTGGCAGAACAGATAAATAAAAAAATGGGAAAAACGCTATAAAAAACTAGAGGAAAGCACAAATAAAGCAGAAGAAAACAAGTCCCTGAAAGAAAATCATGAAAAAGCAATGAAACAGAGGAGGAAAACAGTCCAAGACCTGAAGAGGGAAATAGAAAAAATGAAGAAGACACAAGCAGAAGAAATGCTAGAAATAGAAAATCTAAGTAAACAAACAGGAACTTCAGAGGCAAGTATAACTAACAGAATGCAAGAGATGGAAGAGAGGATCTCTGGTGTTGAAGATATGGTAGAAGAAATACATTCATCAGTCAAAGAAAACATTAAAACCAACAAAGTCATGACCCCAAATGTCCAGGAAATTTGGGATACCATGAAAAGACCAAACCTACGAATAAAAGGGTTAGAGGAAGGAGAAGAATATCAACTCAAAGGCACAGAAAATATATTTAACAAGATCATAGAAGAAAACTTTCCCAACTTAAAGAGGGAAATGCCTATGAATATACAAGAAGCCTAAAGAACACCAAACAGACTAGAACCCCATAAAAATTCCCCTCACCACATATTAATTAATCAACTAAATGTATAGAATAAAGAAAGAATATTGAGGCTAGCAAAGGAAAAAGGCCAAGTGACATATAAAGGCAAACCCATGAGTATAATACCTGATTTCTCAATGTAGACTTTGAAAGCCAGAAGGACCTGGACAGATATAATGCAGACACTAAGAGACCATGGATGCCAGCCTAGACTAATATACCCAGCAAAACTTTCAATCATCATAGATGGAGTGAACAAGACATTCCAAGACAAAAACAGATTTAAACAATACTTATCCAGAAAACCAGCCCGACAGAAAGCATTAGAAGAAAAATTCAAAACCTAAGGAAGTCAGATACACCCTCGAAAACACAGGCAATATATAGCACCACAGCAAAAAGCACCAAGGAAGAGAAGTACACACACAGTACAACAAAATATATATATAATTACAAGAATGAACAATCACTGGTAATTAATATCCCTTAAAATCAATAGACTTATTTCACCTATAAAAAGACACAGACTAATAGAATGGATATGAAAACAGGACCCATCTTTCTGCTGCATACAAGAAATGCACCTCAAATTCAAAGATAGACACTACCTAAGAATAAAGGCTAGGAAAAGACTTTCCTATCAAATGGTCTTAAGAATCAAGCTGGTGTAGGCATCCTAATATCCAGCAAAATAGACTGAAAATTAAAATCAATCAAAAGAGATGATGAAGGACATTACATACTCATTCCAGGAAAGATCCACCAAGATGAAGTTTCAATTCTGAACATCTATGCCCCAAACACAAGGGCACCAACATATGTAAAAGAAACATTACTAAAGCTTAAATGACATATAAAACCCCACACATTAATAGTGGGAGACTTCAACACCCCACTTCCACCTCTGGACAGATCGGCCAAATTGAAACTTAACAGAGAAATAATGGAGTTAACTGATGTTATGACTCAAATGGATTTAATCATTATCTACAGAACATTCCACCCAAACAAAGAAGAATATACCTTCTTCTCAGCACCCCATGGAACCTTCTCTAAAATCGACCACATACTTCACCACAAAGCAAATGTCAACAGATACAAAAAAATTGGAATAACAACCTGTGTTCTATCAGACCACCAAGGTTTAAAGTTAGATTTCAACAACAACAATGAAAAACGATAGAAATCCTACAATCTCATGGAAACTGAATAATGCCCAACTGAGTCACCAATGGGTTAAGGAAAAAATAAAGAAAGAAATTAAAGACTTCCTAGACATCAATGAAAATGAATACACCACATACCCTAACTTATGGGACACTATGTAAGCAGTGCTAAGAGGGAAATTCATAGCACTAAATGCCCACATAAAGAATTTGGAGAAATCTCACACTACTGACTTAACAACACACCTGAAAACTCTAGAACAAGAGGAAGGAAAGTCTCCCAGGAGGAATAGATGCCAGGAAATTATCAAATTGAGAGCTGAAATCAATAAAAGAGAAATACAAAGAACAATATAGAAAATTAATGAAACAAACTGTTGGCTCATTGAGGAAATCAACAAAATATAAAAGCCCTTATTTAAACTGACCAAAACACAGAGATAGAGCATCCTAATTAACAAAATCAGAAATGAAAAGGGGGACATAACAACAGACAATGAGGAAATCCAGAGAATCATCAGGTCATACTTCAAAAACCTATACTCTACAAAACTGGAATAATCTAAAATAAGTGAATAATTTTCTGGATAGGCACCACGTACCTAAGTTAAATCAAGACCATATAAACCATTTAAATAGTCCAATATCCCCTAAGAAAATAGAATCAGTCATTAAAACTCTCCCAACCAAAAAAAAAAAAAAAAAAAAAAAAAAAAAAAAAAAGCCCAGGACCAGATGGTTTCAGTGCAGAATTCTACCAGATCTTCAAAGAAGACTTAATACCAATACTCTTTAAATTGTTCCATACAATAGAAGCAGAAGCAATATTACCAAACTCCTTCTGTGAGGCTACAATTACCCTGATTCCTAAACCAAACAAAGATGCAACAAAGAAAGAGAACAACAGACCGATCTCCCTCATGAACACTGATGCAAAAATACTCAATAAAGCACTGGCAAACAGACTCCAAGAAGACATCAAAACAATTATCCACCATTATCAAGTAGGCTTATCCCAGGGATGCAAAGGTGGTTCAACATATGAAAGTCCATCAGAATAGTACTCAATATAAAATAAAAAGAAACTCAAAGAAAAAAACCACATGATCATCTCATTAGATGCAGAAAAGGCATTTGACAAAATCCAACACCCCTTCATGAAAACTGTCTTAGAGCAATCAGGAATAGAGGGAACATACCTAAACATAATAAAGGCAATCTACAGCAAGCCAACAGCCAACATCAAATCAAATGGAGAGAAATTCATATCAATACCACTAAAATGAAGAATAAGGCAAGGCTGTTCCCTCTCCATACTTACTCAGTATAGTACTTGAAGTTCTAGCCACAGCAATAAGACAATATAAAGAGTATACAAATTGGAAAGGAAGAATTCAAGCTTTCCCTTTTTGCAGACGACATGATACTATACATGAAAGACCACAGAAATTCAACCAAGGAACTGTACAGCTTATAAACACCTTCAGCAACAAAGCAGGATACAAGATGAACTCAAAAAATCAGTAGCCCTCCTATATGCAATAGACAAACAGGCTGAGAAGAATCAGAGATATATCACCCTTTACAATAGCCACAAATGATGTAAAATAGCTTGGGGTTACTCTAACTAAGCATATGAAGGACCTATATGACAAGAACTTTAAGTCCCTGAAAAAAGAAATTGAAGAAGATGTCAGAAAATAGAAAGATCTGCATGCTCATGGATAGGCAGGATTAACATAGTAAAAAGGGCGATCTTATCAAAAGCTATCTACAGATTCAACACAATCCCCATCAAATTACCAACACAATTCTTCACAGACCTTGAAAGAATAATTCTCAACTTCATATGAAAAAGACAAAAAAACCAGGATAGCCAAAATAATCCTGTATAATAAAACAACCTATGAAGGCATCACAATCCCTGACTTAAAACTCTACTTTAGAGCTACAGTAATAAAAAACAGCTTGATACTGGGATAAAAACTGTCATGTGGACCAATGGAATGGAATTGAAGACCCTGACATTAACCTGCACACCTATGAACATAAAATTTCTGACAAATGAGCCAAAACTTTACAATGAAAAAAAGAAAGCATCTTCAACAAATGGTGCTGGCATACCTGGATGTCAATGTGTAAAAGGCTGCAAATAGATCCATATCTGTCACCATGCACAAACCTTAAGTCCAAGTGGATCAAAGACCTGAACATAAATCCAGTTACTCTGAATCTGACAGAAGAGTAAGCTGGAAGTACTCTTGAACGCATTTGCATAGGAGATCACTTCCTAAATATAACAGCAGTAGCACAGACACTGAGGGAAACAATAAATCAGTGGGACCTGTTGAAACTGAGATGCTTTTGTAGAGCAAAGGACATGGTCAACAAGAAAAAGTGACAGCCTACAGAATCGGCAAAGGTCTTCACCAACCCCACATGTGACAGAGGGCTGATATGCAGACTATATAAAGAACTCAAGAAATTAGACACCAAAATGCCCAACAGTCCAATTAAGAAATGGGCTATAGAACTAAACAGAGAATTCTCAACAGAGGAAGTTCAAATGGCTGAAAGACTCAAATGACTCTGAGATACCAACTTACACCTGTCAGAATGGCTAAGATCAAAAACACAGAAGACAGCTTATGCTGGAAAGGATGAGGAGCAAGGGGAATTCTCTTCCACTGCTGGTGGGAATGCAAGCTTGCACAGCCACTTTGGAAATCAATATGACGCTTCCTTAGAAAATTGGGAATCCATCTCCCCCAAGACCCAGCTATACCACTCTTGGGCATATACCCAAGGAATGCTCAATCATACCACAAGGTCATTTGCTCAGCTATGTTCATATCAGCATTGTTTGTAATAGCCAGAACCTGGAAACAACCTTGATGCCCTTCAACTAAAGAATGGAGAAAGAAATTGTGCTACATATACACAATGGAGTACTACTCAGCAGAGAAAAACAATGACATCATGAGGTTTGCAGGCAACTTGATGGATCCAGAAAAATCATCCTGAGTGAGGTACCCCAGACTCAGAAGCACAAACATGTTATGTACTCACTCATAGGAGGATACTAGATGTAAAACAAAGATGACTAGACTGCTACTCAACTCCAAGGAGGCTTCCTAGAAAATGGGACCCTATCAAAGATACAGGGATCATCCAATGACAGAGAAATGAATGAGATCTACATGAACAACCTGGAGGACAGTGGGAGAAATGAAGGGCAAGGTTCCAGGGAAAGAGAGCTTAGGGGAGCAGGAGATCCCAGCTGGGTCAAGAACAGAAATGGAGAAAAAGGAATAACAGACCATGATAAATGATGACCACATGAGAACAGGAATAGGCAGAGTGCTGGAGAGGTCTCCAGAAATCCACAATGATACATCCTCTGTAATCTGCGGGCAATGGTCGAGAGAAAGCCTGATCTGACCTAGTCTGGTGATCAGATGGCCAAACACTCTAACGGTCGTGTTAGAACTCTCATCCAGTAACTGATGGAAGTGGATGCAGAGATCATCAGCCAGTCCAGATGGAGCTCCAGGAGTACAATTGTTGAGCAAGAGGAGGTACTGGAAGAGTGTGAATTGTTGAGACCAAGATTGGAAAAGCATAAGGACAAATAGCCAAACTAATGGAAACACATGAATTATGAACCAAAACTTTTGGAGACCCTGCTAGATCAGGCCCTCTGGATAAGTGAGTCAATTGAATAGTTTGAAGTGTTTGGGAGGCACCCAGGCAGTGGGACCTGGACCTGTCCTTAGTGAATGATCTGGCTGTTTGGAACCTTGGGCTTACACAGGGACAGTTTGCTCAGCCTGGAAGGAGGGGACTGGAACTGCCTGTACTGGGTCCACCAAGTTGTATTGAATCCCCAGGGGAGACTTGGCCCTGAAGGAGACGGGAATGGAGGGGAGGAGTTGGGGGGAAATTGGGCCAGGATGGGAGAGGGAAGTACAGGGGAACCCATTGCTGATGTGTAAAATTAAAATACAAATATAATAAATGAAAAAGGAGAAAAAAAGAATAAAACTTCTGCTTTACTCTTAAAAATAATCGCAACACAGTTTTTCACAGACCTGGAAAGAATAATACTCAACTTTGTGTGGAAAAACATCCAGTATAGCCAAAAGAATTCTGTACAATAAAACAAACTGTTGAGGCATCACAATCCCTGACTTCAAGCTCTTCTATAGAGCTACTGTCATAAAAACAGCATGGCAGTGGCATAAAAACTGACACGATGACCAAAGGAATCCTCACATGTATGAACACCTAATTTTTGACAAAAAAGACACAATTGTACAATGGAGAAAAGAAAGCATCTTCAACAAATGGTGCTGGCATAATTGGATGTCAGCATGCAGAAGATTGCAAATAGATCCATACCTGTCACCATGCACAAAACTTAAGTCCAAGTGAATCAAAGACCTCAACATAAATCCAGTTACTCTGAACCTGATAGAAGAGAATGTAGGAAGTATTCTTGAACACATTGACACCAGAGATCATTTCCTAAATATTACACCAGTAGCACAGACACTCAGAGCAACAATTAATAAACAGATCTCTTGGAGCCCCACATCTGACAGAGGGCTCACTCCAGAATATATAAAGACTTCATGAAACTAGACAGTAAAATACCTAATAGTCCAATTTTTTAAAAAAAAAATGGGCTACAGAGCTAAACAGAATTCTCAAGAGAAGATTCTCAAGTGGCCAAAAGACATTTAAGGAATTGCTCAACATCCTTAGTCACCAGGGAAATGCAAATCAAAATGACTCTGAGATACCATCTTACATCTGTCAGAATGGTTGTGATAAAAATCACTGAAGATAGCTTATGCTGGAGAGGACGTTGAGCTAAGTGGACACTCCTACACTGATAGTTGGAATGCAAACTTGTACAGCCACTTTGGAAGTCAGTATGGCAGTTTCTCAGAAAATTGGAAATCATTCTCCCTTAAGAAACAGCTATACCACTCTTGGGCAGATGCCTCAGGAATGCTCAATCATACCAAAAGGACACATGCTCAACTATATTCATAGCAGCATTATTTGTAAGGCAAATCCAACAGAATAACACCCGATTTCTCAATGGAGACTTTGAAAGCCAGAGGACCTGGACAGATATAATGCAGACACTAAGAGACCATGGTTGCCAGCCTAGACTAATATACCCATCCAAACTTTCAATCATCATAGATGAAGTGAACAAGACCTTACAAGACAAAACCAGATTTAAACAATACTTATCCACAAACCCAGCCATACAGAAAGCACTAGAAGGAAAATTCCAACCTAAGGAAGGCAGATACACCCATGAAAACACAGGCAATAGATAACACCACAGGAGTGAACCCCAAAGAAGAAAAGTACACACACACTACCAATATAAAATAAAAATAACAACAGGAACAAACAATCACTGGTCAGTAATATCCCTAAATATCAATGGACTTAATTCACCTATAAAAAGAAACAGACTAACAGAATGGATATGAAAACAGGACCCATCTTTCTGCTGCATACAAGAAATGCACCTCAAATTCAAAGACAGACACCTCCTGAGATTAAAAAGCTGGGAAAAGACTTTCCAATCAAATGGTCTTAAGAAGCAAGCTGGTGTAGCCATCTTAATATCCACCAAAATAGACTTCAAACTAAAATCAATCAAAAGAGATGATGAAGGACATTACATACCCATCACAGGAAAGATCCACCAAGATGAAGTCTCAATTCTGAACATTTATGCCCCAAACATAAGGGCACCCACATATGTAAAAGAAACATTACTAAAGCTTAAACCACATATAATACCCCACACATTAATAGTGGGAGACTTCAACAACCCAATTTCACCTCTGGACAGATCGGCCAAATTAAGACGTAAAAGAGACATAATGGACTTAACTGATGTTATGGGTCAAATGGGCTTAATCGATATCTACAGAACATTCCAACAAACAAAAAAGAATACACCTTCTTCTCAGCAAACCATGGAACCTTCTCTAAAATCGACCACATACTTCGCCACAAAGCAAATGTCAACAGATACAAAACAATTGGAATAACATCCTGTGTTCTATCAGACCACCAAGGTTTAAAGTTAGATTTAACAACAGAAAAAACTACAGAAATTCTACAATCTCATGGAAACTGAATAATGCTCAACTGAATCACCAATGGGTTAAGGAAGAAATAAAGAAAGAAATTAAAGACTTCCTAGACATCAATGAAAATGAATACACCACATACCCAAACTTATGGGTTACTATGAAAGCAGTGCTAAGAGGGAAATTCACAGCACTGAATGTCCATATAAAGAAGCTGGAGAAATCTCATGCTAGTGACTTGACAGCACACCTGAAAGCTCTGGAACAGGGAGAAGCAAAGTCTCCCAGGAGGAACAGATGCCAGGAAATTATCAAATTGAGAGCTGAAATCAATAAAATAGAAATAAAGAGAACAATATAAAGGATTAATGAAATAAAGAGTTGGTTCTTTCAGAAGATCAAGAAGATAGACAAGCCCTTATCCAAGCTAACAAAAAGATAGAGAGATAGAGAGCATCAAAATTAATAAAATCAGAATTGAAAAGAGGGACATAACAACAGACAGTGAACAAATCCAGAGAATCATCAGGTCATATTTCAAAAACCTTTACTTCACAAAACTTGAAAATCTAAAATAAATGGATAATTTTCTGGATAGGTACCACATACCTAAGTTAAATCAAGACAAGATGAACCATTTAAATTGTCCAATCACCCCTAAGGAAATAGAATCAGTCATTAAAAGTCTCCCCCCCAAAAAACAAAACAAAACAAAACAAAAAAACCCTGGACCAGATGGTTTCACTGCAGAATTCTACCAGATCTTCAAATAAGACTATATACCAATACTCTTTAAATTGTTCCACATAAGAGAAGCAGAACATATATTACCAAACACCTTCTATGAGGCTATAATTTCCCTGACTCCTAAACCAAACAAAGATGCAACAAAGAAAGAGAAGTACAGACAGATCTCCCTCATGAACATTGATGCATAAATACTCAAAAAAATTCTGGTGAACAGACTCCAAGGACACATCAAAACAATTATCCACCATGATCAAGTAGGCTTCAACCCAGGGATGCAAGGGTGATTCAACATACAATAGTCCATCAATGTAATGCACCATATAAACATACTCAAAGAAAAATTCACATGATCATCTCACTAGATGCAGAAAAGGCATTTGACAAAATCCAACACCCCTTCATGATAAAGGTCTTGGAGAGATCAAGAATACAGAGAACATACCCAAACATAATAAAGGCAATCTACAGCAAGTCAACAGCCATCATCAAATTAAATGGAGAGAAACACAAAGCAATACCACTAAAATCAGGAACAAGGCAAGGCTGTCCACTCTCCCCATACTTATTCAATGTAGTACTTGAAGTTCTAGCCAGAGCTATAAGACAATACAAAGAGATTAAGGGGATAAAAATTGGAAAGGAAGAAGTCAAGCTCTCTCTATTTGCAGATGACATGATAGTATACATGAGTGACCCCAGAAATTTAACCAAGGAACTGATACAGCTAAGAAAAACCTTCAGCAACAAGGCAGGATACAAGAGGAATTCAAAAAAATCATTAGCCCTCCTATATACAACAGACAAACAGGCTGAAAAGGAAATCATAGATACATTACCCTTTACAATAGCCACAAATGATATAAAATACCTTGGGGTTACTCTAACTAAGCATGTGAAGGACCTATATGACAAGAACTTTAAGTCCCTGAAAAAAGAAATTGAAGATTGTCAGAAATGGAAAGATCTCCCATGCTTGATAGGCAGGATTAATATAGTAAAAATGGTGATCATTCTCAAAGCAATCTACAGATTCAACACAATCCCCATCAAATTAACAACACAATTCTTCACATAACTGGAAAGAATAATACTCAACTTCATATGGAAAAACAAAAACAAAAAAAACCCAGGATAGCCAAAAGAATCCTGTACAATAAAACAACATCTGGAGGCATCACAATCCCCAACCTCAAGCTGTACTATAGAGCTACCATAATAAAAACAGCTTGGTACTGGCATAAAAACTAACATGTGGACCAGTGGAATCGAATTGAAAACCCTGACATTAACCCACACACCTATGAACATATAATTTTTGACATAGAAACCAAAAATGTACAATGGAAAAAAGAAAGCATCTTCAACAACTTGTGCTGGCATAACTGGATGTCATTGTGTAGAAGGCTGCAAATAGATCCATGTCTGTCACCGTGCGAAAAACTTAAGTCCAAGGGGATCTAAGACCTCAACACAAATCCAGTTACTCTGAACCTGATAGAAGAGAACGTAGGAAGTACTCTTGAACACATTGTCACCAGAAATCATTTTCTAAATATTACACCAGAAGCACAGACACTGAGAGAAACAATCAATCAATGGGATCTTTTGATACTGAGAAGCTTTTGTAGAGCAAAGGACATGGTCAACATGACAAAGTGACAGCCTACAGAATAGGAAAATGTCTTCACCAACCCCACATCTGACAGAGGGCTGATATGCAGAATATATAAAGAACTCAAGAAATTAGACATCAAAATGCCCAACAGTCTAATTAAGAAATGGGCTATAGAACTAAACAGAGAATTCTCCACAGAGGAAGTTCAAATGGCTGAACAACATTTAAGGAATTGCTCACATCCCTAATTATCTGGGAAATACAAATCAAAATGACTCTGAGATACTACCTTACACCTGTCAGAGTGGCTAAGATAAAAACACAGAAGACAGCTTATGCTGGAGCAGATGTGGAGCAAGGGGAACTCTCCTCCACTGCTGGTGGGAATGCAAGCTTGTACAGCTACTTTGGAAATCAATATGGTGCTTCCTTAGAAAATTGGGAATCCATTTCCCCCAAGACCCAGCTGTAGCACTCTTGGGCATATACCCAAGGAATGCTCAATCATACCACAAGGTCATTTGCTCAGCTATGTTCATATCAGCATTATTTGTAATAGTCAGAACCTGGAAACAACCTAGATGTCCTTCAACTGAAGAATGGATAAAGAAAATATGGTACATATACACAACAGAGTACTACTCAGTAGAGGAAAAACAATGACATCATGAGGTTTGCAGGCAAATGAATGGATCTAGAAAAAAATCATCCTGAGTGAGGTAACCCAGACTTAGAAAGACAAACCTTGTATGTACTCACTCATAGTAGGATACTAGATGTAAAACAAAGATTACTAGACTGTTACTCACAACTTCAGGGAAGCTACCTAAAAATCAGTATCCTAAGAAAGATGCAGGGATTGCCCAATGACAGAGAAGTGGATGAGATCTACATGAACAACATGGATGACAGTGGGAGTAATGAAGGGCACGGTTTGAGGGAAAAAGAACCTAGGGGAGCAGGAGATCCCAGATGGATCAAGAATAGAAAGGGAGAACAAGGAATAACAGACCATGGTAAATGAAGACCACATGATAAATGAAGACCACATCAGAAAGTGCTAGAGAGATCCCCAGAAATCCACAATGATACATCCACTGTAGAGTACTGACAATGGTAGAGACAAAGCCTAGTCTGGTGATCACCCTAACTGTCATTCTGGAAGTCTCATCCAATAACTGATGGATGTGGAGGCAGAGATCCTTTACCAGGCCCCAGGTGGAGCTCCAAGACTCCAGTTGTCGAGAAAGAAGAGGGATTGTAAGAGTGTGAATTGTTGAGACCAAGATTGGAGAAAGCACAGGGACAAATAGCCAAACTAATGGCAACACATGAATTATGAACCAAAAGCTGTGGAGCCCCCAACTGGATCAGGCCTTCTGGATAAGTGAGCCCATTGAATAGCTTGAAGTATTTGGGAGGCACCCAGGCAGTGGGACCAGGACATGTCCTTAGTGCATGGGCTGGCTGTTTGGAACCTGGGCATATGTGGGGATACTTTGCTCAGCCTGGAAGGAGGAGACTGAACCTGCCTGTATTGAATCTATCAGGTTGAGCTGAATCCCCAATGGAGTCTTTGCCCTGGAGGAAATGGGAATGGAGGGGAGAGGCTGGGGGAAGGCGGATGCGGGGTCTGAACGGATAGGACATGGGAATCCATGGCTGATATGTAAAATTAAACACCAATATAGTGACAGTGGAAGTAATGAAGGACAAGATTTGAGGGAAAGAAAGCTTAGGGGAGCAGGAGATTCCAGCTGGATCCAGAACAGAAAGGGAGAACAAGGAATAACAGAACATGATAAATGAAGACCACATGAGAATAGGAATAGGTAGAGTGCTCAAGAGGTCCCCAGAAATCCACAATGATATATCCTCTGTAGACTGCTGGCAATGGTCGAAAGAAAGCCTGATCTGACCTAGTTTGGTGATCAGATGACTAGACACCCTAACAGTAATCTTGGAACTATCCAATAACTGATGGAAGTAGATGCAGAGATCCTCAGCCAGGCCCCAGGTGGGGCTCCAGGTGTCCACTGTGGAGAAAGAGGAGGGACTTTAAGAGTGTGTATTGTTGAATCCAAGATTGCAAAAAGCACAGGGACAAATAGCCAATCGAATGGAAGCACATGAATTATGAACCAAAGGCTGTGGAGCCCCCAACTGGATCAGGCCCTCTGGATATGTGAGACAATGAAAAGCTTGATTTGTTTGAGAGGCACCCAGGCTGTGGGACCAGGACCTGTTCTTAGTGCATGAGCTGGCTGTTTGGAACCTTGGGCTTACACAGGGACACATGCTCAGCCTGGAAGGAGGGGACAAGACCTTCCTGTACTGAATCCACTAGGTTTAAATGAATCCCCAGGGGTGTCTTGGTCCTGGAGGACATGGGAATGGAGGGGAAGAGCTGGGGGTTAGTTCGGTGTGGGGGCAGGAGGAGGAGGACAGGGGAACCCATGGCTGATGTATAAAATTAAAACACATAATAATAATAATAATAATAATAAGAAGAAGAATAAGAATAATAATAATAATAATAAAGATATGGAAAAGGAAAATGTATAATTAAAGGATATTAAAGTAGATTATTGTATATACTAGCAAACTAATTTAGCAAAATATTAGATTTAGATAATTTGCATTGCTGTGTATTCTTGTATGTAGTATGCAAGATGTAAACTATTTTTATATTCCCATTTAAGAAAATTTGTATATTGATACAAATACAAAACTGTATTTCTTGTATTGTACATATATTTCCACTTCTGTTTGAAATAAAATCATATGAATGTAAAATCATATTTTTCATACTGTGGGTATACCTCTGTTTATGATACTTTTTATATTGATAGATATTGTTGTCATATTGCATATTTCTACCTATCTTTAAGGTATTTTATGTATTTCCACAATTTTGAGGACATTGTCCTTTTAGTGTACATTTGCTTACAGACTCTTTACCTTGTTTATCTGAAGGCTTAGTCCTTAGGTTATTTATGTAGATAAGACTTAGAGATTTAAAGTCACCCATCAAGCTTGTCATCTCTATAGTTATGTTAGTTAGGTTGTCCATATTTACAAACAAATAGCACAGATGGACAGGTAGTCTTCACTCTTTAGAACTACAGAATATGACATTTAAATAACTCAGAATTCTGTTAATGTGAGACATGATTTCTCCTGGCAGCACTGATCTGATCCTGAGAGAATGGTGATCTTTTAAGACACTCCATTTGGAAGTTTGTCTTCTTATTGGCATAATGGCCTGTTGGCCAAAGATCTGCCCTTACCTCAACTGCTGACTGTGTGAATGCTGTCCTTTCTGGACTAGTAGGACAGAAGAAAAAGTCACTACTTAACTCTGCCTAGACAGGGTAAGATGGTCTTTCAAAATTTTTGCTTCTAAAAATGGTTTGTCAAATGTTCTAGACCTGTAGCCAAATTTGATCCACCGATGGTGCTGAGAAACTTCAGATGACTGTCCAGGCTGCCAACTGTCTCTGTCTATTCTTGAAAGATTTTCAAAAGTTGCTTGTGTGCATTTCCCATTTTCTCAAGTATTATTATATTCCTTCTCAGGTCTTGATGAGGTTTAAGACTAATAGTTACAGTTACAATCTTCTCATACCTTAATTAAAACATACTAAGTACTAGATTCAGATTCTTCAGGATAGGACAGTTTTTGGAATAATCTAACATACCACTTACCTATGTCCTGGGCATCTCTAGATTTCAGTATGTGTCTCTTGTTTGATGTTGTTCTTGTTAGTTGTATTTCCATTTTACTTAGGTCATTAAATGTTATTTCTCTTGGGCAATACTTAATAATCATTCCTATTATGTATAGTTTTATGTTAGGTAAGAATTTACCTATTTAGAAAAAGGGGGAGATGTAATGGGCGGTTGTTTGAGCCATGTTCTGAATTGTCATTCTTAGTGAGGTAGCAGGAAACTATTACACCTGCCTATGACCTTGAGGTACATGCCCTTGGGACATGGCCACTGGGAGACCTATAAGCCTCAGGATGCATGTACGTGTTCTCACTACACTACTTTGTGGTTTGGAAGCTGAGATCTTGGACCAGGCAGATCAGCATGGGTCATAACTCAACTTTCCTGGACCCTACAATAAATCTCCTGTGATTTTCAGTTAACTCCCAAATAAATTTCTTGTCTCATTAAATAGACTGAGGATTAATCCCATTACATAAGAATTAAATTTTTTAGTATTCATTAACACTCTACTTGGTTACTATTAAATTGTTCCAGAATATTCACTTTTAAGTTAACATATATGTGACTAGAGGAAGAAATTTGTGTCACATATGGGGGTTTCACAGATTTTGTGAAGATATTCCATTTCTAATATTTTTCAGACATCAAGCCATATCTCAACTATAAATTGTAAACTCACATTTTGGCTCTATTTCTACATGTAATCTTAAGTCTACCTTTCTAAATTTTTGGAAATGGTAAGTCCCAGAGACAACATTCCTGTTTAAGGTACCAATTCTGTTACTTCTTCTTGAAGTTTGAATAAGAATAGTTTCCATAGATTTATATATTTAAATGCTTGGTCTCCTTTTGTTGAAAATGTTAGGAAAAGGTTAGGAGGTATACCTTGTTGGAGTAGGTGTGGGAGTAGTTTGTGCCCTTGTTTGAGTATGTATACTTTGTTGAAAGAGATGTGTCTTGGAGGTGGACTTTGGCATTTCAAAAGCACATACCGTGCCCAGTCTCCCTGTCTCTGTCTGTCTGTCTCTCTTTTTCTCTTCATGAAAATTGTGGATCAGATGTGAGGGATCATCCTTATCTGTCTGTCTGTCTCCATGTTGCCAACTATGAAGATAATGGATACATAACCCCCTGAAATTGTAAGCAGTAAGAAAGCCCTCAATTAAATGTTGTCTTCTGTGAATTACTATGGTCATGGTGTTTCTTCACAGCAACAGAACAGTAACTAAGGCAAAAGTTGGTACCAAGGATTATGGTATTACTGTGACAGACCTGACCATGCTGTTGTTTGATGTGTTATAGATGAATTTGGACTAAAGAAAAATGATTGAATATTTTAAGTAGGGCTTAATGAGTGATAATAGTAGGATCATGGAAGACAGAAGTACTGAAGGTGATTTGGAGTATGGAGGCCTGGCTAAAGAGGTTTCAGAGAGGAAAGAATATTTATACCTAGAATAGAGAACATTCCTATGATATCTTGGCAAAACAATGTGACTGATTTCTGCCTGAGGTTAAATTATAAACATTGAATTAATATTGTCAGCAGAAGGAACTTCAAGATAGTTCAGTGTTTATTAGTGATCACTCTCATGCAGCTCTACAATGAAAAAGAAAAAAAAAGTAATAAGAAATACAATATGTAGCATTTGAGGAGAAAAAGAGTACCAGAAATTGTAATTTTAGAGCCATATCCTGATTTCCAGGATAGAAAATGTTTAAAGAAAGGCTTGAATCAAAATGGAATACAGAGAATAGTACTCAGAGACTAAGACCCACTTAGTTAAGCTCCCAACTTGTGAAAAGGAATTAATGTAAATCATAAGCACTACAATTCAAGGAGAAGGGGACAGGTTCCATAGCAAGTAGGCAGATGAAATTGGCAGCTTTGGCTACATAGTTTGAATTTAGAGTCAAGAAAGAAAGATAGCAAAAAAGGGTTGCAGAATCTTTCTCTGATATTAAATAAAGGCACTGGTACCAGACTTGTGACAAAGGAGTTCTTTCATTGAAGCCAATGGAGGACACTGAAGTTGTTAAGGTGAAGCGTGGATTTTTTTGGAGACCTTAAGATATTGGCAATTCCAGAGCTGTGGGATATATGTCAAGTAGAGCTGCTAACATGTTATAGAACAAGCCCAAGGGATAGAATTGTGTTTTAATCAGAATATGAAGAGCCATTTAATAAGCCCTTCAAAAGAATATATAGAATTGTGAAATTTGGAACATATCCTTCTTGCTTTTGATATGGCTTTGGTATAGTATTTCCTCACTATACTCTATTCTGGCCTTTTATTATAGCAATGTATATTGTGTGCCATTGTATGTTGAAAACATAGCTACTTTCCCCCAAATTCTCCTTTTTAATAAGTTAAAGCTCCCAAGGCCTTCTTTACTCTCACATATGTCTTTCTTCTCATTGCTGTGTGAGGGCATTTACCCACCAACCCCATAGTTTGCCAGAGTGTTCTTGAGTGCAAGCAGCAGGAAATATTAGATAGAAGGATTTAGATTGTGGAGATAATCAGAAAATAAACAATAGCCTCAAGAGGATCTGGAACCTATTCCAATGGGCCCTGATTGTCTCTGCCCTAATGCATTTATAGAAATGCCATGGGGTGGAACAAAAGACACCCCCCCCAGCTTTACCTGCTGGGTAAAGCCACATGGAACCAGAAAATGGGCTCCTCTAGGTCCCCCTTTCTTTATGTGTATATATATATATATATATAACTCATTATTAAGAGTTCACAGCAATATACATAGCTGTTACACCTCCTAGTATGGGAGTAGAGGATGATAAAGATGGCATTTTCTTTTTTGGATTAGGTCCAACGTGACTACAGCAGTCCTAATTGCATCAAGCCCTTTCTAAACCAAAAACTTAATGCAATTGCAAACTTAAAGAATCCCTTAGTTTCATCATTACCATTAACAGGTTAACATAAATATTGCTATACATAGTCACAATTCTCCCAGTCTTACAACTCAAAGCAAACTCTTAAAAGAACCATTTGAATTAACATAAATGGTGCTATAACAATTTTCTCAGTCATACAACTTTAACTCTTAATATAATCATTTGAATTGTTTGCTAACAGAACATAGGAAAAACTTCTGATGTTTACACAAACAAATATTTCCTTAACTTCAAACCATGGTGCATTAGTAACAATAAGTTAACATAATTTCGGCAAACATACATTCAACCTTAATTCACTCATAATTCCTCCTTTTCTTTATAATTTTTTAAACAAAATCTCAAGCCTAGTTAGAAAACTCAAACTTTTATGTTTAAACAGTTCCATTTGTAACACAAAACTAGTTCCATAAGTAATTCCATTTTTACATGAACTGTTCCTTAAAACGATTCCATTTTTAACACAGAACAATTCATGAATCACAAGCACATGTGCATACACAAAATTGCATCTTTAGTCTAGGTAGAAACAATAAATTTCTTCATTTAAACAGATCCATTTTTAACCCAGTTCCAGAGACCAGTTCCTAGGTCATTACTATAAATAAATTCAAAATTGTCCCATTGCAATGAAATCACTATTGTTCATTTCATTTCCCGAGTCCCAAAATTCAAATAATAAATTCAGGTATGAGCCTTCCAAATATAGTTATCACAACAAAAATCTTTTTGTAATTTTATCTCATACTTTTAAGTTCAAAAAAATCTGGTATCAGACTTCAACTTCCAATATGAAGAGATGTTTTACAACCAAACCTTTTTGCAGTTAACAATTTTAGTTCAAACAAGTGTCTCTGCAACTTCTGCAACTTTCATTCTCAAGCTGGAGACCTTTTTAGTTACAGTAATATTTTAAGCGGCAACTTTTTTTTTTTTATGTTAACTCAGGTTTTCCTGTGTTGCATTGATTTTTCATGGATCTCAGCTGCAGATGCCTTATGCTGGTTCTGGTGTCCACCATTCTTAGCTTCTTAGTGGCTTCTGTAGCTTTTGAGACCTTTCAGACTGCCTACTTTGCAGTCTACTAGGACACTACCTTCTGTGTCTTGAGTTTTTTTTTTTTTTTCACAATATACATTAAGCATAGATTCACACTCAACATTTACACTTTTTTTTTTTTACAAACTCACATATTACAAAGCATTTAGACTTACATTCAACAGTTACACTTTTTTACAAAATCACATATAATGTATATTTATATACTTCTTATTTACTTATATCCTTAAGGAAACTCTATAAGGCAATTCTATAAGACTACCTTAGAAAATATACTTCTTATATTCATTCTATATTCTTATTTAAACTTACATTTACAACTAGCATCTTTACTTCAGCCTACCTTAGGTACTTCTTGCAAGCTTATATTCTTACATTTTATAGATATATTTTACCAACTTATATAGGGCTAACATTAGCATATATCTAACTTAGCAAACACCTAAAAATTTCTTGACACATAGAGATTTAACATTTTCTAACAAGACAGAATAATTTTCTTCATCTTACTCTTAATTATTATCATTATCTCTATTAAAAAGATTGTCTTAACTAGACAGGAAGTACACAAATCTAAAGTTCAGAGTTTATAGACAGCTTTGATATTCTAAAAGATCTTGATAGATTGAAACAAGAGTATTTCTTTAATGTCTCTCTCTTAACTCTGGGACGTAGTGACTTCTGTTTGCTAACCAGTACTTTTTGTATTTCAGATCTTTTATAACAACTCTATTAAGAGCTACATCAGTTTACAGAAAACCCAAAAGGGAAGAAAAGAGAAGAGAACAAAAACCTTGTAAGGAATATTCTGTTTCTGAATTGCTTAGCTAGTCATTCCATAAGTCAATTTCCCATCAGGAGAAGATAGTGGTCTAAATTGGAGTTGGGCTCCAGACCTGCAGCTTTCAGCAGGTCTGAAAACATTGCTGAAACATATTCACAATTGTCTCAAACTTCTCAGTAGTCTAGAAGCCTCTTTATACTCCTACTATACCCAGACTGCAGGATGGAACCTAAATTTCAAGAATATTGATTTAGTTGCTTTTTACACTCATACTCTGATATAATTTTCCCCCTTCTTAATTTTTTAAAGTTGTATTTGCCATGAGTTCTTTAACTATGGTGATGTTTCTGATATATTTTTATTAGACCAATATTTTTTACCATAACTGCTACTATTCAAAGGAATAAAAAACATAGATGTTCTTTCATGAAACATATCCTTCATTAGCTCTCTGAGAAAGGATTTTTATCATTTCACTTTATTAAATTTAACACTGATGTTATTGTTAGCTGCTGTGAAATCTAGTATTGATTTTTTACAAGGAACTGTCAGGTGAAGCAACTATTTTTTAAGACAGATTTTATGAAGTTTCCATCTATAAAGCAGTCATTTCTTTTTTAATGCCTTGTTTTCTTGTCCCCTTAGATTTGCAAAGTAATCATTAAGCAGGTTGTTTGTTCAAAAGGCAAAGAACTTAATAACACATAAGTTTTTAAAACAGCGTACAGTGTATAAACTGCTTTCCCTTGTTTTAAGAATTTTAAAGTAACTTTTGGACAAATGGTTTCTAGTTAGAAGTTGTCCCTTTACCCAAATTCATCACTTTAGGATGAGAGTGAAGTTCCCACTGAACTACTATAAAGCACCTAGCAAAATTTTTTTGAACACTGATTAGGGAAAATAAGATATTTTACCAATGGAGCCCCAAAACTCAAAGCTCCTAGTTCTGTATCCTTTCAATTTTTCATTGGAGGTGACATTAAACAAACCCTAGATGACTTTTCTCCTTTTTCTTTTATAAGCTGTATTTTAAGTTTAATATTAATGTCTTTTTGAACTGAAAATATTCTTCCAGTCACTGTCGCCATCTTTAGCATAAAAAACTACCTTTCCCAGAATGCATTTCTCATATTTCAGTCCTTTGATGCAAGCTAGCTTTACAGACTCCATTTCCCATAGTTCTTTTCAGGTCTGAGATCAACTGGTTCTCTTTTACAGGTCTTACTTTCAAAGTTCTTGCTTTTGCAAAAAGAGATTTTAATCGACCATTTTGAATTTTCAATTACAGGACATCTGGAGATTTCTGTTCTCAGAACTGGCCTCAGCAGGTGTCTCTCCTTTATGGGACCCACTAGTCCCATATCAGAACTACATCTGCCTCATGAACATGCATTGAGAAAGGCATTTCTGATAGCAACTTTCCTCAGAGCTTGTGTTTGCCTTAACCAGTCAGTGAAGAACAAAAGCATTTACAACAGAGCTATTCCATAGCTAGCTCCTTCAGAGAGATTTTCTCCCATTGATCTTATTCTCATTTTGCTTGTTCTTTCCCCCTCAGATGCAGAGCCTTAGATATCTCAAGCTGCTCTGTTCCTCTGCTAGCTGCCTTTGGTGATAGGGGCTTTTTCTCCCAGAATCTGCCTCAAACTCTAGCAGCTTAATCAGGTCATGCATTTTCTGGGAAGGAATCTGTCCCTTCTCTGTTTCTTCAGCATCTTTCTCCCAGTTTGGTCTCAGTTTATTCCCTCTGCCCCAGAAACTGTTTCCACCACTAAAGTGGCAGCTTTTCCTACCACTGAAGGTAGGAACTTTTTGTCTCTTTCTGTTTGGGGGTCTGTGAGGTTTGTGTTCATAAATCAAGCTTCTGCTTTTCTAAGAAGGGAGGGTTTTGCCATCTCTAAACTCCCATTAGGACAGGTGTTTTGCCTCATCAGGCCTTTCACCTCACCCAGTTCCTCATTGAGTTGCCTTTGTTTGTGCACTCAAGTACAGAGTTTATGCCAGAGGCAATCACCTCTTAGGCCTACACTCCCTCATCTCACTGGGAGTCAGGTGAAACAAAGCTTTTCTCAAAAAGATGCTTTCTGATAGAAAAGAAAACTTTACTCATGAATAGTCCTGTTTTGCTCTGGCTGGGCTCTTTCCCTAGACAGCATTCTGACTCAGCAGCACAACTGCTTCAGACACAGTTTAGCTTTACTGTTTTCCCAGAAATGTACTTTCTCTTCAGGAAAGCTTTTCTCAGATTTTTTTTTTTTTTCATCTGTGGACACTGTGTAATCCCAACTAACAACCCAGGACATGCCAGAAATTGGTCAACTGTGCCATTCCCACTGGCTTTAACTTTGTTCATTGGCAGTTTTTTCCCCTGAGTCCTGTGCCTTCCTGCCTCAGCTATGCACTCCAGGAGTTCACAACTGCAGGAACCCTAGTTTCCCTGGGATGCACTCAAACTCGTACTGGTTGGTTGTTGATCAGAAGGGAGGATACAATGCTAATAGTTTGCATCACTTCAGGGGATCTTTGCTTTAGGGCAATTAGGAGCACCTTTTCATTAATGCTCACTCAGAAAAAAAAAAAAAAACAACAACAAAAAAAAAACCAAAAACCTTGATGCCTTAGCAAGGCTGCAGCTAAAAAGCTTGGCTTTTTGCTTTTCCCACATAACAGTTTTCTGCCCTAATGGGCTCTTTATGGATCTTCACCATTACTCTCCCAAGTGTTCTCTCAGGAGAATTTGACCCACTGTCTTTTACTAGCTTGAAGAGACAAAGCTTAGAGAGTCTTAGGAACTCAATCCCTGCCTCCTGCATTGCAGGGAGGATTTTTAAAGCGTGAAAGACGGAACTTAGAGAAGCTTTGCTATCTAAAGAAGTTTGTTGTTTTCCCTTTGAGCTAATCACAGGTGGTCCCCATATTAAGATCTTCAGATGATTCTAATTTTTGTCCTTCTGAGAGAGAGTTCTGAAAGGTTTAAGTTTTTTAAGAGAGCTTTTAGTTAAGGAGAGATTACAGCTTTTTAGAGAGATTTTTTTCCCACAAGTTTTTTAAGAAAAGATTTTTAGTTTAAGGGAAAGATTAATTTTTTCCCAAGAGAGAAAGACCAACTTTCCTCAAACCTTCTCAACTTCAAACTTTTTGACTTCTTACACCCCCCTTTTTTTGCCTCAGGGAAAAATCACTTTCCCCTTCCACTTGGATTTAGCATTTCAGCTGTCCTGAGGCCTAAAGTTTCCAAAGGAAATTTTTTTCTGCCTGATAAGCTCCAAGAAGAGCTTTTTTACTACCCATAAAGCTCAAAGAAATATATTTTTCTCAGTTTTTGTTCATAGCCCCCAAAGTTAGAGTTTTTAAGTCTAGTTGCCTTACTTAATTTTTTTACACAATCTTACACTTTTAAGATTTTTCTACACTATACCTTATACTTATTTTCCACAGATAGAAATTGAGAAAGAGATAGAAGATAGAAAATTTGGTAGAAGAGATTTTTGCGCTGCAGCAGCATCATTATCCTTCCAGTCTGTTTTTTCCTTTTATCTCAAGGATAAAAATCCCCTGCCCCTTATTAATATTCATATTCCATAACAACACCAGACATGTCCCTTTCTTTTTCCACTGGCAGGGTCTGACTCAACACTTTTTGCCAAAAACTCTGTAATAAAACTAAACATTACTACTATTTTTCTTTATCTTTAGTCCTTACTACTTTGTCTTTAGTCCTTTTATTTTTTGTCCCTATCCATTTTTCTTTAGTCTCTGTTCATGGCGCCATCCTGCAGGCCATTTACCCACCAACCCCAAAGTTCCTCAGAGTGTTCTGGAGTGTGAATAGCAGGAAATATTAGATAGAAGGATTTAGATTGTGAAGATAATCAGATAGAAAATAAAGGATAGCCTCGAGAGGGCCTGGAATCTATTCCAACTGGCTATGATTGTTTCTGTCCCAAGGCATTTATAGAAACACCAACAGGTGAGGCAAAAGACCTCCCCTCCAGCACAGCCAAGTGCAGTCCATCTCAGACACCTGCACTCAGACCCATTGTCCTAATTATCCTCTCTATGAGAGCCTGCTGGGTAAAGGCACAAAAAAACCTGAAAATGGGCTCCCACACTGCTGTGTGTGAATTCTTTTCAAAAAGCTCCTAGGATATGGAAGTTAAGAAGATGCCACAGCAAGATCACTGAAACACTGTCCCCTGCTTCCTGGATATAGTTTACAGACTGAGTCAATAATCACTATATTATGGTAGTGATCTTTTGACAGTTAAGCTTTTCTTTGACTAGCTTCAGGAATAAATTTAATTCTGATATTTCTTGATAAGAAGCAAACAAGATTCTGCACAGGTCTTCCCTCCATTGCTTTGCAAAGTGCCTTGCATGAAGTTTCTCCTAATATGTGCAGTAAAATGGTAAGCAAATAGAATACTGCTAAGGAATAAACTATACATAATGGAGAAAAAAAAATACACTTCACCTGAGGCTAATAAGGATGGAAATTCAGGAAAAAAATTTCAAGAAGTCTTGAAAGTGTACTCTAGTGCTCTATTAAATGACAAATGTGTTTATAACTTTAAACACCAAGGCAGTGTTATAAATTATGACTGGGGCTTATAACTGTTGAGTTCTCAGGGCATCTCTCTGAGGGCATTTGGAGGGGTTGGGAGTTATTTTTCCAGGTCATCAGAAGATAACAATAACTCAAACTCTCAGAGTTGGGGCTAGATTAAAGATGTCATAGTAATTTTGATTTAAAAAAAAACTCAACAAATGGGTTTGAGAGATGGCTCAGTGGTTAAAAGCCCTGACTTCTCTTCTAGAGGTCCTGAGTTCAGTTCCCAACAACCACATTGTGTCTCACAGCCACCTATTTGAGATCTGGTGCCATTTTTTGGCCTGCAGGGTATATGCAGGCAGAACATTGTACACATAATAAATGAATAAATGCATATATAAAGAGTAATTTTTTTTAAAAATATCTCAACAAATCCTACAGTTACCATTCAGGCACAATGCTTTTAACATTCACAGCAGGAATAAGAATATTAGAAAAAGACCCAACCACCCTTCAAGACTGCACCCTGTTCCCTGAGACAGAGCCTGCCAGCACCTGACTGGACTAAGAGGTGAGTCTTTATTCTCATATCTGAACACTCCAGGCCCTAGGCTTTGGGCCCAGGGGTACAACCCTGTGCCCCTACACCCCCACCCATTGCAGTTCCAGTTTCAGGTCAGTTGGCAGGCAGACCTCTTGCACACAGGTCATACTACCACCATTCTCCATCAGAACCTGTAACCCAAGCCCCACCTCCCCCAAATCCCACCCACCCTCTGAGACTGCAACTGTTCCCTGAGACAGATAAGAGGCCAGTTGGCAAGCAGACCATCTGCAGACAGGTCAGACTACCACCCTCTACCAATGCTAAGATGCAGATACTCCCTGAGACAGAACCCATTAGTGCCAGTGGGACTAAGAGCTGCTCCCTAAGACAAAAAAAGTCCATCATCATCGACTAGACCAAGAGCACCCACTGAATCAAGAGCATCAATCAGACCAAGAGAGGTTCCCTCAGACACAGACACCTCTTGTACCAAGTGAAGAAAGAGATGGGTAGACACCAGTATAAAAATACAGTCAACAAAATAAAAACCAATATGACTCCATCAGAACCTACATCATAAGACCTGAATATCCCAACACAGAAGAAACAGAAGATATCTACCATTAAAATGACTTTAAGAAGATAATAGAGATATTAAAAGAGAAAATGAAAAATTCCCTTAAAGAAATCAAGGAAAAGTCAAACAAAAAAATGGGAAGAAATCAGTAAATCCCTTGAAAGTCAAGGGAAACCAATTAAACAAGTGAGGGAAACAGTTCAGTATTTCAAAACTGAAATGGAGTCAATAAAGAAGACACAAATTGAGGTAATGATGGAAGTGGAAAATCTGAGTAAATGAACAGGAACTACAGATGCAAGTATAACCAACAGAATGCTAGAGATGGAAGAGCAGATCTCTAGTGTTGAAGATATGGTAGAAGAAATAGATTCATCAGTCAAAGAAAACACTAAAACCAGCAAAGTCATGACCCAAAATGTCCAGGAAATTTGGAACACCATGAAAAGACCTAAGAATAATAGGGATAGAAGAAGGAGAAGAATATCAACTCAAAGGCATAGAAAATATATTCAACAAAATCATAGAAGAAAACTTTCCCAACCTAAAGAAGGAAGTGCCTATTAAAATACAAGAAGGTTACAGACCACCAAATAGACTGGATCCCCAAAATAAGTACCCTCTCTATATAATAATCAAACCACTAAACATATAGAATAAAGAAAAAATATTAAGAGCTGCAAAGGACAAAGGCCAAGTAACATATAAAGTCAGACCCATAAGAATAACACATGACTTTTCAATGGAGACTCTAAAAGCCAGAAGGTCCTGGACAGACATTATGCAGATACTAAGAGACCATAGATGCCAACCCAGCAAAACTCTCAATCAACATAGACAGAGTAAACAAAATATTCCATGATAAAACCAGATTTAAACAGTATCTCTCCACAAATCCAGCCCTACAGAAAGCACTTGAAGGAAAAATCCAACCTAAGGAAGTTAGATACCCCAATAAAAACACAGGCAATAGATAGTCCCATACCAACAAATACCAAAGAAGGGAAACATACAACAACAACACCAAAAATTCACAGGAATTAACAAAAACTGGTCATTAATAATCATCAATATCAATGGTCTTGATTCACCTATAAACAGACACAGGCTAACAGAATGGATACAAAAACTAGATCCATATATTTGCTGAATACAAGAAACACACCTCAGCTTCAAAGACAGACACCACCTCAGAATAAAAGGCTGGGCAAGACTTTCCAATCAAATGGATTTAAGAAGCAAGCTGGAGTAGCTATCCTAATATCTAATAAAATAGACTTCAAACTAAAATCAATTGAAAGAGATCAGAAAGAACACTACATATTTATCACAGGGCAAATCTGACAAGATGAAATCTCAATTCTGAATATTTATGCCCCAACTACAAGGGCACCAACACTCATAAAAGAAACATTACTAAAGCTTAAATTGCAATCAAACCCCATATACTATGAGTGGGAGACTTCAACACCCCACTCTCACTAATGGACAAGTGTGCTAGCTAGACAGAAACTTAAAGGATAAATAAGGGAACTAACAGACATTATGATTCAAATAGACTTAATAGATATCTACAGAATATTCTACCCTAACACAAAAGAATATACCTTCTTTTCAGCACCCAATGGAACCTTCTCCAAAATTGACCACATGCTTTGTCACAAAGCAAATCTCAACAGATTAAAAAAAAAAATTGAAATAACCTCCTGTGTTTTATCAGACCACCATGGCTTAAAGTTAGATTTCAATAACAAGAAAAATTACACAAAGCCTACAATCTCATGGAAACTGAATAATGTCCAATGGAATCACCAATGGGTCAAGGAAGAAATAAAGAAAGAAATTAAAGATGTCCTAGAATTCAATGAAAATGAATGCACAACATACCCAAACTTATGGGACGCCATGAAAACAACGCTAAGAGGAAAACTCATAGCTCTAAATGCCCACATAGGTGTTGGAGAAATCTCACACTAGTGACTTAACAGCACAACTGAAAGCTCTAGAACAAGAGGAAGGAAACTCACACAGGAGAAACAGATGCCAAGAAATAATCAAATTGAAGACTGAAATAAATAAAATAGAAACAAAGAGAACAATACAAAGAATCAATGAAACAAAGAGTTGGTTCTTTGAGAAAATCAACAAGATAGATAAGCCCTTATCCAAATTAATCAAAAATACAGAGAGAAAAAGCATACAAATTAACAAAAACAGAAATGAAAATGGAGACATAACAACAGACAATGAGGAAATCCAGAGAATCATAAACCTGTACGCTACAAAATTGGGAAATCTGAAAGAAATGGATGATTTTCTGGATAGGCACTCCATACTAAAGTTGAATAAAGACAAGATAAACTATTTAAATAGACCACTACCCCCTAAGGAAATAGAAATGGTCATTAAAAGTCTCCTAACCAAGCCCAGGACCAGGTGGTTTCAGAGCAGAATTCTACCAGAGTTTCAATGAAGAGCAAATACCAATACTCTTCAAATTGTTTCACACCATAGAAACAGAAGGAACATTACCAAATTCTTTTTATGAGGCTACAGTTATCCTGATACCCAAACCACAGAAAGATGCAACAATGAAAGAAAGTTACAGACAAATCTCCCTCATGAACATTGATGCAAAAATACTTAATAAAATACTGGCTAACCAAATCCAGAATTATCCACCATGACCAAGTAGCCTTCATCCCAGAGATGGAAGGATGGTTCAACATACAGAAATCTATCAATGTAATAAACCATATAACCAAACTGAAAGGAAAAAAACCCACATGTTCATCTCATTGGATGCTGAAAAAGCCTTTGACAAAATCCAACACCCCTTCATGATAAAGGTTCTAGAGAGATCAAGAGTACAAGGAACATACCTAAATATAATAAAGGCAATTTACAGCAATCCAATAGCCAACATCAAATTAAATGGAGAGAAACTCAAAATGATTCCACTAAAATCAGGAACAAGACAAGACTGTCCACTCTCCCCATACTTATTCAATATAGTACTTGATGTTCTAGCTAGAGCAATAAGACAACAAAAGGAGATCAAAGGGATACAAATTGGAAAGGAAGAAGTCAAACTGTCATTATTTTCAGACAACTTGATAGTATACATAAGTGACCTCAAAAATTCTGCCAGAGAACTTTTTCAGCTGATAAATTCCTTCAGTAAAGTGGCAGGATACAAGACTAACTTAAAAAAAAAGAGTAGCCCCCCTATATACAAATGAAAATGGGGCTGAGAAAGAAACCAGAGAAACATCACCCTTTACAATAGCCACAAATAATAAAAAGATACCTTGGATTAACTCTAACTAAGCAAGTTAAAGAATTTTAAGTCTCTGAAGAAAGAAATTGAAGAAGACATCAGAAAATGGAATGATCTCCCATGCTCATGGATAGGTAGAATCAACACAGTAAAAATGGCAATCTTACCAAAAGCAATATACCAATTCAATGCAATCCCCATCAAAATCCTAACACAATTCTTCAAAGACTTGGAAAGAACAATACTTGTATGGAAAAACAAAAAACCCAGGATAGCTTAAAGAATCCTGTTATAATAAATAATAAATCCTGTATAATAAAGCAACCTCTGGAGGCATCATGATCCCTGACCTCAAGCTCTACTATAGAGCTATAGAAGTAAAAACAGCTTGGAACTGGCATAAAAAGTGACATGTGGACCAATGGAATCAAATAGAAGACCCTGACATTAATCCACACACGTATGAATGTATGATTTTTTGACAAAGAAACCAAAACTGTACCATGGAAGAAAGAAAGCATCTTCAACAAATGGTGCTGGCATAACTGGATGTTAACCTGCAGAAGATTGCAAATAGATTCATATCTGTCACCATGCACAAAACTCAAGTCCAAGTGGGTCAAAGACTTCAACATAAATCCAGTTACACTGAACTTGATAGAAGAGAAAGTAGGAAGTAGTCTGGAACAAACTGGCACAGGAGACAACTTCCTAAATATAACACCAGTAGCACAGACACTGAGAGTGACAATTAATAAATGGGACCTTCTAAAACTGAGAAGCTTTTGTAGAGCAAAGGGCATGGTCAAAAGACAAAGCGACAGCCTACAGAATGGGAAAAGATCTTCACCAACTCCGCATTTGACAGAGGGATAATCTCCAAAATATATAAAGAACTCAAAAAGCTAGACACCAAAATACTGAACAATCCAAATAAAATAAAGTGTGTGTGTGTGTGGGGGGCGCACTACAGAGCTTAACAGAAAATTCTCAATAGAAGAATCTCAAATGGGTGAAAGGCACTTAAGGAATTGCTCAACATCCTTAGTCATCAGGGAAATGCAAATCAAAACAACTCTGATATACCATCTTACACCTGTCAGAATGGCTAAGATCAAAAACACTGAAGACAGTTTATGTTGGAGAGGATGTGGAACAAGGGGAACATTCCTCCACTATTGGTGGGAATGTAAACTTGTACAATCACTCTGGAAATCAGTATAGCAGTTTCTTAGAAAATTGGGAATAAGTCTTCGTCAAGACCCAGTTGTTCCACTGTTGGGCATATACCCAAGGAATGCTCAATCTTACCACAAGAACACATGCTCAACTATGTTCATATCAGCATTATTCATAATAGCAAGAACCTGGAAACAACCTAGATGCCCCTCAACTGAAGAATGGATAAAGAAAATATGGTACATATACACAATGGAGTACTACTCAGCAGTAAAAAAATAATGATATCATGAAATTTGCAAGCAAATGGATATCATCTTGAGTAAGGTAACCCTGACTCAGAAGGACAAATGTAGTATGTACTCACTCATAAGTGGATACTAAATGTGAAGGCAGGGATGGCCAGACTGCAACCCACAACCCCAGAGAGGCTAGCTAACAGAAAAAATCCCTAGAAGGGACACATGGATGAACCTGCGAAGGAAAAGTGGATGAGATGTACATGAGTGGGCTGGATGGCAGGGGGATGGGGGTGGCAGAGGGTGAGGAGTGGGACATGAGAATACAGGGAAATGGGAGGATCAAGCTGGAACAGGGACAGAGTGGGAGGGCAGTGAAGAAGATGCCATGATAGATGAGGACATCATGGGAATATGAGGAGGCAGGGTGCCGGGGAGGATCTCAGGAATCCACAAGGTTGACCCCACCTTGGTTTGCTGGCAGCGGTCCAGAGGGTGCCTGGACTGGTCTATTCTAGTGTCCAGCCTAGCAAATAACCTAGCTTTTGCACCCAATGTGGGGCGCGAACCCAGGACCCTGAGATTAAGAGTCTCATGCTTACCGACTGAGCTAGCTGGGCTGGCCTTGAACTTGTGATCCTCCTGCCTCTGCCTCCTTCTGCAAATCCTCCCGGCATGTGCCACCACAACTGGCGGAGTGTAGCTCTGGCCTGAGATGGGGCCTGCAAGGCCACAGGCAAGAGGCTTTTTCATGAATTCGTACCATGAATGTTGGGTGCCAGACAGCGACTTTGAAATCTTCAAAAGAATGATGGGACCCTGCAAAGATGATTTCACAAGGACTATGGTAAAGCCATTAAGCTAATTAACAACACAGGAAGATCAGCTTTGGACAATAATCTACTTAGGATAATTTTGAGATGGCTAGCTGAGATGATCCAGCCTGACTGACTACTTGAACAATGACTTGAAACAAGCCCTGAACTTTCTCATTAGGTAGTGGCTGGACAAATGATACAGGACTTGACAATTAACCCCAAAATAGAGTTTTTGTTTAAAAAAGAAAAAGGAGAATATAGATATGAGGTAGATCACTGAATCTACCCTGAGAAAAAAGATAAAGAAATAATAGGATAAATGGGTAGATCATTGAATCTAAACTAAAAAGAAAAAGGGAAAAATATCAAAATGACAAAAGGTAGATTACTGAAGCAATTATGAAAAGAAAAAGGGAAACATGAATATGATCAGATAAAAAGATCAATTATTGGATCTACATTTAGAAAGGAACTACTTGTTTTACATAGGATAAGTAACAAAATTTTTTTTTTTCTGAGTTTATCAAATGTTACTGGACTGGACATTGTTAATATATATAAAATGGAGTTTTTTGTCTGAATCTGTCAAATGTTAATGGACTAGACGTTGTTAATGTAATCTTGACTATGTATATTGTATATACTTATTGGATATGATTTTTCTTGTATTAGTTATAAGCTTTTTTTAATTTAAGACAAAAACAGGGGAAATGTGGTGGCATTGTGTTCCCTGAAATATTTTGTGTTCCCCGAAATAAACTTATCTGGGGTCAGAGAACAGGAAGGCCACAATATTAAACATAGGCAGTGCTAGCACATGACTTTAATCCCAGCACTTGGGAGGCAGAACCAGGCAGATCTTTGTGAGTTCAAGGCCACATTGGAAATAGCTAGGCATGGTGACACATGCCTTTAATCCCAGGGAGTGAAGGCAGAAAGTAGAAAGATATATAAGGCGTAAAAACCAGGCATTTGGCTGGTTAAGCATTCAGGCTTTCAAGCAGCAGTTCAGCTTGGCATGAGGACACAGAAGCTTGCAGTCTGAGAAACAAGACCAGCTGAGGAACTGGCGAGGTGAGGAAGCTGTGGCTTGTTCTGCTTCTCTGATCTTCCAGCAGTCACCCCAATGCCTGGCCTTGGGTTTGATTTCATTAATAAGACCTGTTAAGATTCCTGTTACACCTAGCTGTCATCATAGAGCCTTTTCCCAGTGACAGATGGAGGCAGATACAGAGATCCATAGCCAGGCACCAGGCTGAGCTCCAGGAATTCAATTGACGAGAGAGAGGAGAGACACTGCATTTGAGAGACATAGAGATCATAATGAGAGGACATGCAGAGATGATCAGTCACACCAGTGGAAGCCCACGAACTGTGGACTGTGGAGCCCCCATGGGACTGGACTAGGCCTTCTGGACACACAAAACAGTTGTTTGGCTCGAGCTGTTTGGGGGGCACCCAGGCAGGGGTATCAGGATCTGACCCTGGTCTATGGGCAGGCTTCTGGTGTCTGGTGCCTGTGGTGTGACCCCTTGCACAGCCTTGGTGAAGTGGGAAGAGGCTTGGACCTGCCTAGGTTCAGTGTGCTGGGCTCTGCTGACTCCCCATGGGAGACCTCTATTTGGGGGATGTGGGGATGTGGGGATGTGGGGTGGCTTGGGAAAGAGGGCTGGGGGTTGGGAGGAGGGAGGAGGGCGGGTCTGTGGATAGCATGAAGAGTGAGTAGAAAATTCGGTAATAAAGACAAATGAAAAAAAAAAGAATATTAGAAAAAGACACTGTGGCCTTGCTATTAGGTACCTGACTATGGAAACAGTGGTCAAATGAAATGCAATTTTTCATGCTAAAAAGCAGGAAAAGAATAATGCTGTTGCTAGCCAGAGAGAAACAGATTTCATACAATTCGGATAATTTGTAAGATTACCTTGCTGGAGAAACTGGAACATAAACAATTGTTCTAGTATGATTTCCTGTTGCTGTATATTAAATACTGACCCAAAACAACACTAGGAGAAAAGGGCTTATTTCAGCTTACAGGTTATTGTTTATTGTTGAAAAGAACTCAAGTTGGATCCTGGAGAAAGGAATTGCAACAAAGGCTATGGAGAAAGATTTCATACTGGTTTATTCTCTGTAGGAATTTCTTTTCTTCTATATCCCAGGACCACCTGCCAAGAGTTGGCACTGTCAATAGTGGGTTGGCCTTCCCAGATCAAACATTAATAAATTCTTCCCAAAGACATTCCCAGAGGCCACTCTGATGAAGACTATTTCTCAGTTGAGTTTTCCTCATCCCAGATGACTCTAGTTGTGTTAAGTTGACAAAAAGTAACCAGAACAACAATGGTGTGTCAACAATTTGCACAGCCATACTTTGACCAGGAAAGCTTAGTTTTACATAATTTCTTTCTCTTTATATTCAAACCTCTGATCATGACCTTGAAGGTTTTGTATGTATGTACGGTGTGTGTGTGTGTGTGTGTGTGTGTGTGTGTGTGTGTGTGTGTGCATGTGTATGTGTGTGTAGAGGGGGGATTTTACTGGATCTCTTTTTTCTTCTTCCCAATGTTACAACATACATCTCTTTTCTCCTTTTCTCTGTTTTCATTTCTTTTCTCTTTAGTAGGAATATAGAGGACAGGTGGCTGAACCTAGGTGTTGGGTCTTCTATTGCCCAAGCTTTGCCCCTCCAACTCTGATAACTGTTTGTTTTCCACTTTGGTCATTTTCCTTGACTAGTAAGTTCCCAAATGTAGTGCCCTGGAACTCCCAAGTTGGGTAAATGTGCCCTGCTTGCTTGACCTTGACCTTGATGTCCTCCCTATGCTGATTCCCTGCCTGTCTCCACTCTCCTGAAAGCTCACCCTCCTGAAAGCTCACCAGAGGATCTTTGTTTGTGTATCCTGTATTTGGTGTAAACAGCTTAGATGCAAGAATGTAGAACATTCAGTAGCGAACTTCTGCCCTCCAGGGTTCCTCCATTGTGCTGTAAGCCTGTATTTAAGGTTCCCTCCCTTCTTCAATAAACAGGCATTTGGCATCCTCCAGCATGAATGACTTGCTGTCTTTTGTCTCTATTTTTCGATCCACAGCCCCTTGCTCCAACATGGCAAACGGGTGGCAGTAGCACAGGTGCTACCGCAACAAATGGATGTCCCATTTGTTGAAGATACTTTCTTTTTTCCATTGAACAGTTTTGGCTTCTTTGTCAAAAATCGTATGTTAATAGGTGTGTGGATTAATGTCAGGGTCTTCTATTTGATTCCATTTGTCCACATGTTGGTTTTTATGCCAGTACCAAGCTGTTTTTATTACTATAGCACTATAGTAGAGCTCAAGACAACTACCTTTGCTGCAGTTGCTTGCCCAGAGAGAGTTTCTTCCCATCTAACTTGTGTTTTTATTGCCTTCCTGTTCTGCCTTCTCATTGGCTCTAAGCTCAGCCACATGACTTCCTTGCTACTGCCTGTGTATACAGACCCCCAGGTTTCTATGGTTGGTACTAGGATTAAAGTCTCTTGTCACCATGCTTTCCTGTGTCTTTGACTGTGCAGAGACTCTGACTGCCATGTTATTGGATTAAGGGCATATGCTATGGCTATATGACCTCTGATCTCCAGGCAAAACTTTATTTATTAACATACAAATAAAATCACATTTCAGCACAATTAAAATATCACCAGCATCAATGAAACACAGATTTTTTGAGAAAATAAACAAGAAAGACAAACTCTTTTCCACACTAACCGAAAAGCAGAGAGAGAATATCCAGATTAACAGAATCAGGAATGGAAAGGAGGACATAACTACTGACACTGAGAAAATCCAGAATATCATTAGGTCATACTTCAAAAATTTGTACTCCAAAAATTTGGAAAGTATGAAAGAAATGGACTATTTTCTGGATAGACATCACTTACAAAAAATAAATCAAGACCAGATAAACAATTTAAATAGGTCTATAACCCTTAAGGAAATAGAAGCAGTGATTAAAAGTCTCCCAACCCCAAAACGCCCAGGGACAGATGGTTTCATGTCAGAATTCTACCAAAATTTTAAAGAAGAGCTAATATCAACACTCCTCAAATTGTTACACACAATAGAAACAGAAGGAACATTGTCAAACTCTTTTTGTGAGGCTATAGTTATCCTGATAACCAAACCACACAAAGATGCAAAAAGAAAGAGAATTACAGACCAATCTCCCTCATGAACATTGATGCAAGAATACTAAATAAAATGCTTGCAAACAGAATTCAAGAACACATAAAAAATGCACCATAATTGAGTAGGCTTCATCACAGAGATGCAGGGGTTGTTCAACATATGCAAAATCTGTCAATGTAATCCACAATATTAACAAACTGAAAGAAAAAAAAATGATCATCTCCTTAGATGTTGAAGAAGCCTTTGAAAAAATTCAACAACTCTTCATGATAAAGGTCTTAAAGACAACAGGGATACAAAGAACATACCTAAAAATAGTAAAAAGAAGCCAACAGCCAACATCAAATTAAACAGTGATAAATTCAAAGCGATTCCTCTAAAATCAGGAGCAAAACAAGGGCTCTCCACTGTCTCCATATCTATTTAATATAGTACTCAAATTTCTACCTAGAGCAATAAGACAACAAGGAGATCAAGGGGACACAATTTGGAAAGGAAGAAGTCAACATTTTCCTATTTATAGATGAAATGATAGTATACATAAGTGACCCCAAAAATTCTACCAGGGAGCACCTACAGCTGATAAACACCTTATATTGTGGCAGGATACACAATTAACTTAAAAAAAAATCAATAGCCCTCCTATATACAAATTATAAACAGGCTGAGAAAGAAATCAGAGAAACAACACCCTTTAAAATAGCCACAAATAATATTACATATCTTGGGGTAACTCTAACCAAACAAGTGACAGATGGTTTTTTGAACCTATTCCCTATGGTGGGATGCCTTGCTCAGCCTTGATGCAGTGGGGAGGAGCTTAGTCCTGCCTCAACTTGATATGCCAAGCTTTGTTGACTCTCATGGGAGAACTTACCCTTTCTGAAGAGTGAATGGGGTAGAGGGGGTATAAAGGAGTTTGGGAGGAACAGGACTAAGGAGGGAGGGGGAAACTGTGGTTGGTATGTAAAATAAATTTTAAGCAAATAGAAGAAAAATAATTCCAAGACATAAAAGTAAGAAAACATAATAAAAATGATTGAAATTTTCTTTTTACAAATTTTATTCAACAGCAATGTTTTTAAACTAGTTTTTCAATTTGCCTTAGCCTGTCTATCCCTGTTTTATTATACTTTACATTCATTTGTAGCAATAGATGATCCACTGCATTTGCTCTTCATCATTTGATTCTACAATGATTTGCCCAGGTCAGTGAGGAAAAATGTGCAACAGATTTGCTTCTTCAATAAAAGACACCAAACTTCTATAATCTGTTAATTCTGACAGCTTAAATTAATCAACCATTTCTTTTTACTTGGTGGCAGGGTTGAGAGGGAGGCTCTGTGTTAGCATTAATCTGTGTTCTACAAAGGGAAATCTGTCCCTGTGGTTGAGTAATGAAGTGCATATGCTTTCAATTAGTGGCATCTTTGTGCTTTAGTTATAGGCTTTTATTTGCTGCACTAATTTCCTGTGATGATTTATGTCTCTACATGTACAAAAAAACAATTTAAACAATAATTTGTATCAGTTGAAATAACCATGTAACAGAGCAAAGGCAAGAAACAGCCTTTAAAAAAGCTATTTTTATTCTCTGACAAAAATACGGTACCTTCTGAAAGGTATTTAGGCAAACACGTATTTGTTTACATGGATACAAGAAACTTGTTTACATTGGTGGTAGGAAGTGGGGGAAAGTAATTTACCATAATCCTGTCCCCAGGAACCGGAAAATAAAACAGTTCTTCAAAATTAGCTCCCAAACTGTCTTTGTATGCTGTGCTCAGGCACATCATCAGCTGTGTCCTTTGGACTCCTGAGTTGCAAAGTGCCCCAGAGTTAGGTTCAGACTTGGAGTAAGTGAGCGCGGGCCTGGTCCCTAGTCCTTTTTCTGCGAGTGTATTTCTCTATATAGAGTCCTGAAATGAGGGAGGCGCTTGCCTGGGCCTCTCCCAGCAGGAGCCATGAAGAGCAGCAAACAGGGAATGGTCACAAGCCAGGGAAAGCAGGCCAGCGTTTGAGTGCTCTGGCTGTTTCCTCTCCCGCAGCTGCCTAGCCCTTTCCTGTGCAGCCACCTCCCACCCTCATCTTGCAGCCTGCCGGGACGACCTGCGGTTACCGAGCCTCCAGAAGAGAAGATGCGGGACCACAGCAGGGAGCGCGCGGGGAATAATTCCCTAGTGCAGTCCGAGCGGGGGAGAAGCGAGAACCGGTGCGGGCCGGGAAGGGGCATCTAGCTGCACTATTGCTTTCTCATTGCTGGTGCGCTCGGCAGTCATGGCGCCTAAGATGGAACAAAATGTGGGTACAGAAGTCTAAGCTGCACAAGTTCTTTGGCTGGAGCTGGGAGCTGCCCAGGCTCCAATCAGAGGGCCATGGTCTCTCCGAGCACCACAGGGTGGCGGTTTTAAGCAGCAGGCCCCATTTTGCATGCTGTGCATTTCAATTACTCTGTCTTGCTCTATTCGTGGCGGCACCACTTGTGGGTAGAGAAGCCCTCAGCGGCCTCCTATAGGGCCACCAACGCAACCCGTGTCCAGCTCCACAGGAAGCTTCTCTGGTGGAGTGGGGTCTGAGTGCTGAGTCTCGGCTTTGTGCCTAGGTCTTCCCGGAGTCTTTTCCGGACGGCATAGGAGCCCCGTTTACCTAATCTACTACCCTCATTCAGTCCTTTGTTCTGCGAGACGCCCCCGGCCCTGAGGGAGCCCAGGAAATGGGCGGTGGGAGGGTCCGTGCTAGAACGCAATCTCCTGGGCCTAGCCGCCAGCGCATATTTCTGAGGCCTTGGCTAGCTCTCCACCGTGCTACAGCTTCTCAGAAACAAATGTATCCCAAGCCTCTGCCAGTCCCTTCCCTCTGTTTCCGCATTTTCTGTCTCTGTGTGAGAACTGGGTATCCTTACTTTCTCATCTCGGAATTAAACTTAGGTCTGCAAAATATGAATGTGTCTCCGCCCTGGCTGGGAAGCAAGATTTGCTGGGCTCTTCTCGTTTTATGTAATTAAAGACCCACGAGGTTTCCAAAGCACCTCTACGGTTTCCATAGTGCTCAGACCCCTCCTCCTCTCTTTTTTTTTCTCCTCCTCCCCGCTCTCCCCCCCCCCCCCCCGTGCGCGCCTGTGCGCGCCCTTGTTTGTAGTTATTTTTCATTTCTACACGGCTAACTCAGAAGAGGCTAGGGTCTTATTTCCCACGGATTCCTATATCTCCGGAAACACTGACAGCGTATACAATGAAGGATATTATACTGGAGAGACCATTAATCCCCAAGAAATGAGAAATGGAGGAAAAACGGCAAAGCTGGGAGTCCTTGAAGAGGCCTTAGCAGGGAAATAGGATCTGCGGCCCGCTGCGGGGTCCTAGTCCCCTCGCTTCAGCACCGGAGGGGATGGACAGCGTCTCCCAACAGGGAGGCAGCCTTGGGGGCCTAGCTGTGCTGCTGTTGGCTGCTTCTACTGCTGTTCTTGAGGCCACTATCATGGACAAGAGCTGTTGGCAGCTAAAAGGCGATGCCGCCGGTTCCCTTCCTTGATGGATGAAACTCAGCCATCTTCATTCTTCTGTCATTCATAGAAATCCGGCCTCACGGACTTAAACTCTGGGCAGCAACTTCAGAAATAATTTTATGTACGGCACTGGAAGGAATGCAGGCAAAAGAGTGGAGTTGAATTTTTCAGAAACACCAAGGAACCATGAGCACTGCAGTAGGAATTGAAATTCTCAAAGACCCACAGTTCTTTAATTAACAACTTCCCTGACTGGATTGCAGCTGTTGTGGAGATAGTTTTTTTAGCGGTTGGAGATCCTAAACCCCAACATTGGAGAAGCTGAAAAGACTTCATTCCCTCTACTCAGCAGGTATGTGATAATACTATTATGTCCATGTTTCAGCACACACTAATGACTCTGAAAGATTTCAAAGAAAGCATACTATCATTATATGTTGAGGATTAAGGAAAATGAGTACTTCTGGTGGTTTGAAAATGATTATTCTTACATGAGTATCTGAGAAAAATCTCTTCCTTGATAAATTGGTCTGGAATTTTACTTTTCTAAACAATATGTAGATGATTTACATTAGTGTAGCAAACTTTTACTTGGACATTTTCTTACTGCTTAACTAATACCTCTGGGGTATTAGTTAAGTGCATGTCTCACTTATTATTTTCTTTAAAACTAATGTGTGCTGGTGTTTGGTGATCATGTACATTCAGTTAAAAGTGATTCTGGTTGTGTTATATTGCATCTGAAACTGAAAAAGTTGGAAATGGCTCAATCACCTCTTCTAATATTTTAGATGGTGATAACTTGCTGAAATATTTACAGTACATATATATTCCTTTTATATTCAGGGCCACCAAGTGTAGCCAGAACTGTAGACTTATCAACAGAAACCTCAAGCCTCCTCTGTCAACCTTGACTCTCTAGAAGGAAGGAAGTGAGTATCTTCCTTGTGCCTCTTTAAGAGAGTGACATTTTCCACACCCTTCTGACTGATTACTTCTAAAAAAATCAAATCTTTGAAATCAAGTAAGTGATAGAGACTAATCAATTCTTAACAAACTATTTTAAGATTTTTTTCCTTGATACTTCTATCTAGACTCTTCCTCTAAAGCTTTAAAATTACAGCTTTCACAATGACCTTGATAAGCCTTGTGCTTTAATGGAAAGGTTTTCTGTGTAAAACCAGTCACACAAATGTGTATTCCATGCACGGCATTTCAGAAAGAGCTCACCTAATTCCATTGAGCACATTCTGCTCAGCGGAGACCTTTGACTCACAGGAAGAATTCTCATAGTTGTGATGGCATATGCTTAACCAAGTCTGTGGAATGAGTTTGTCTCTTAGAAAAACTGTAGTAATTTGGAAGTTTTTATTTCTTTTAATTTTTTAAACATGTATAGCTCAAAATAAAATACCTTTATATCAGAATCACACTAACTCTCACTTTCTCAATTTGAACACCTAATCCTCTGAGAAAGGGTGATACTTGTTGGTGGACTAATGACTACTGTTTTATATTGACTAAGATTAAAAATTCTACTCCGATAAGTTGTCATTTCTTAATTATATCCACCTCTCACCAAGAAACTGCTTGTATCACACACAGAGAGCAGAAACTCCTTGGGGACAGAGTTGCCCCAGATAGGTCAGAAATGATCATTAGAGGACTAGAAGGCTACATTAATTGATGTAGATTCCTCCAGTGTACCTAGTACAGAATTGTTTTCTTATTGTAGGCCAAGAGATGTTGAAGCAGATTGCCACACAGAAAATGTAATCACATTTAGGAGAGTTGCAACATGTGAATAGACTATTATTTTGGTTGTTAATTCATTAATGTAAATGGACTCCCCAAGTCAGTGGAGCATAAAATAAAATATGGGAATGTGTTCTGGAATGAAGCCTGTGTGTCTTATGACTGCAGTTCCTTTCTTGGTGGTGGAGGGGGCAGGCTTTCTCCATGTGGAACAGAAACTGAATAAAGTAAAAGTTACCTTTACCTAATCCCTTTGCAGATTTGGTCACTGAAGTAAATAATTCTGATTCACCACACCAATATTAAGAAAGTGTATTGAAGCTCTTACCAGTTGCTGTCTCTTGAGAAATGTAACACTGAGATACAATTTTTCTAAGCCTATTTAGTAGCTGTTTAAAGGTTAATCTCTAATCACAAATAAATGAATAAATAAGTGTATCAACAAATAAGTGAACCAATAAAGGAATAAGAGGGTTACTGAAAATCAGCCTTCATTTTGATTCTACTCACCTCTGAAAAGAAATTAACAGTTCATTGGAAAAAGTGTCTCCAATGCATGCAAGCAGTCCCTGCCTTGGTGGATATTTTCTCTTATATTGGAAAAAAGATGTCCAGGTTTTACAAGTATCAACTCAATTAGTATCTTAATCCTGGAAATGAGTTGAGTCCTGGAATCTGTTCTACTGTTTTTTTCCTTTTTGTCTAGAGATAGCAGGTTGGGAAGGAATTCTTACTCAAATCTTTACATTATAAAATATCATAAAAACAGGACATGGAAGCCAGGCAGTGGTGGCATAGGCACTCAGGAGGCAGAGCCAGGTGGATCTCTGTGAGTTCCAGGCCAGCCTAGTCTTCAGAGCAAGATCCAGGACAGGCACCAAAACTACACAGAGAAACTCTGTCTCCAAAAAAACCAATCAACCAAATAAACAAACAAACAAACAAAACCAACCAAACAAACAAAAAAAATAGGACATGGATACTTGATTGATAAATCAGACCTCTAATTTAAGCATTGTGGAGGCTGAATCAGGAGAATTGTGGAAAGTTTGAGGCCCCTCCCCTGTGGATACACAGTGGGCTGCAAGTTAGATTAGGCAAAATATTGAGATTCTGGCCCCCAAAAAATCTGAAACCCAAACTCAAATACAAACTGAATCATAAAATCAAAAACAATTTGTCTAAACTTTTGTATAGACGACCTAAATGTTAATTAGCTCTCTAAAAGTAATTAGCATTAATTGTAGATCCTTTAAATTTGAATGTTCAGAGTTTATCTTTGAAGTTGTTAATTTACTTGAGTTTTAATAAATTAAAAATATTTAAAATATGAGATTATTATTTTCAGATTTAACAAGATCCTTTGATAGTTGGTATTATTTTACTATTTAAAAGCTATATTTATAGAAAATGAATCTACTCACTGCAATCTGACACATAAAGAAAAGTCACTAGTGAAGAAAAGAATATTGTTAGCCAGAAATAGATCATTGTACCTCTCCCAATACCTATACAGTGAGCAAGAGCAGAACACTCAGATGGATAGCACATTTACTTAGTATTTTCTTCCTCTGTAGCTGAATGTGCTAAATATGGTATGTTGCAATGTCAAACATGCTATATATTATGTTGAAGAAAACAAGTGCTGTTTGGCTGTAAAATCACCAGGCTTCCTGAAATGGTGATGTAAACTGAGGACAGGTCACTCAAATTACTGATGCTTGATATTCTTACCCCAAGTGGGGAAACTTTTATCAGCCAATAAGAAGCAGATCTTTTCATATAGCTACAACTATATTTCTTTCTTTCTTTCTTCCTTCCTTCCTTCCTTCCTTCCTTCCTTCCTTCCTTTCTTTCTTTCTTTCTTTCTTTTTTTGGTTATTCAAGACAGGGTTTCTCTGTGTAGCTTTCCACCTTTCCTGGAACTCGCTTTGTAGACCAGGCTGGCCTCGAACTCACAGAGATCCATCTGGCTCTGCCTCCCGAGTGCTAGGATTAAAGGTGTGTGCCACCAACGCCCAGCTACCTATATTTCTTAAATGTTAATTAACCAAATAAATGTTATATATTTTATGGAAAATTAGGAAGTGTGAGTATGATGCTCTGTGAGTCTCTTGAGAAATTCAGTACTGTATCTCTTAGGTCTTATGAAGAATTTCTAACAGCATTCTAACTCATGGAAAAGTTTCCTGAAAATTGCTGCATGTCAAGGATGTAGGTAAAAACTCTCTTGGTGAAAATATAAAAATTTCCTGATATTAGTTCTGTTTTCTCACCTCTGTTCTTGATAGGCAGAATTTTGTTTAAAAATATTTATCATTCAATATTAGAGCCATGTTTTCTACCAGTTAGTCGAATTTAGGTCATGATGTTTCTTCACTCTAACAACCATCTTTGTGTCATGATTTTCTTATCTATGAAAGATTAATATTTATCACTAATAGTGTGGACACAGACACTCAGGAGACTTTATAAACTTTGAAACTAAAATCAGCTGAAGAAAGTGTTTAGTTTGATAATTGTCAATGGGGATGGAGTGAAATACAGACTCTGTGTGGCTGATTGTTGGGATTAAATGGCAGGTATTGTGAAGGTTCACATATCTCTTCAGGAACTCCCAATTTTCATTGAATGTCACAATTTGATTTTGTCACATGGAATTTTCTACAATATCATGCATTAATATTATATTTGTGTAGAATTTTAAACTATCACTAAAATATGCTGGTAGTATGTTTATGAAATAAAATTATTTTTTGACACAATAGTCACTTTTAATATGTTTTGTAGAAAAATATTTGATGAATGGACCAGAGCATAAAATATTATAATTATTTGGGTGTAGAATTTTTTATTGTGAGAACTAACTTGTTTCTTCTATAAAAGAGAAAGAATGGATGTTAAAGATTTGAAGAAAAGAATACAAAGTAAATATAATTTCTTATGCCTGATACCTTTGTCTTTTATCATTGTGAAGCTTGCTCAGAATTGTAAGAATTCAAAAAATTAGAGATCACTCTGTTTTTTAGTGATTTGACCTTAACTTGCCAGCACAGCTAGAATACTGAAATTTATTAAACAGTAAAATCTGTGTTAAGTAATTCATTAAATATTTGATAATTATTTATCTAATTTATTGTATGTACACTCATACATTTAAAATAAAAAAAATTGTAATATAATTACAGGTTTTTATTACATAATTATTATACTTAGCAAATATATTATCATCCATTCATAATTTTAGCTAAGGATTTCCTTTTTTCAAGAAATGAAAACTTGGTTAATTATTCACAATAAATGAGTAAGAGGGCAATCTTTTAGAAATTTTACTGAATATAACAATAATGTGTCAAAAGATATAAAACTTGTAAAATGATTAAACAAATAAAAGAGGATAATACTTTTTGTCCTCAAAAAATATGTGATAAGGAATAAGTATTTAATATGAAGAAAATTTAATTATTATATAGGTGAGAAAACAGCTTTGCATGATGAAAATGAAAACTATGTCAGGTACATACAACATCTGAGTCACAACATGCTTTTCTTCCATTCATGATTATGTGGTGGTCTTGGCTAAATCAGTTTATTTACTAGCTCATATATATTTTCTTTCTTTCTTTCTTTCTTTTTTTTCTGGGGCTGAGGACTGAACCCAGGGCCTTGCACTTGCTAGGCAAGTGCTCCACCACTGAGCTAAATCCCCAAACCCTCATATATTTTCTTGATTATGTAGTAATGTACTGTACACAATCTATCATGTGAGTAGGAAAATTTGTAATATTACAGTACTCTTCGACTACAAGACTAACAAATAGATCAACCAAATTAAAATTATATAAAATGTCTCTTAAATTAACTCAGAGATAATATCATAGATGTCAGATAAGCATATTAAACTCTTTTCCATACCATCTAATTAGAAAAATAATTAGAATTGAACACTAAAATAATAAATACTAATTCAACTAAAATGTTTACTAAAGTAAATAAGTAAAACTAGAAAATCAAAATACCAAATTCCAAAACACTGACAGTACCAATTGCTGGAGAGGTCTTACAGGAATAGGAGCTCTTATTCAATGCTGGTATGAATACACAGCTTTAGAACCACTATCCCAAGACAGTTTGGAAGTTTTTTTCTAAGTCTAAACATATGTTTATTAAAGACTCAGAAATCATACTACATGAAATGAGCCCAAATGAATTGAAAGCATTTATCTATACACAAATTTGCCCAGGAATATCTATACTGGGTTTATTCATAAATGCTAAACTTGGGGCAACCAATATATCCCCAAGCAGGTGAATTCCTCCATAAACTCTAACACTGAGAGACACAGTGTACCATGTGATATGAAGAAGTGCACATTGGGATTAGATTTGCAGATTGGTGTAGCTCATAACCTTTGACACCAAAGCCTCTCAGTGTAGTGGGTCATACTAATGGTAGAGTAACATTCTGTTCACTGTAGAAAATAAGGAGTTGTTTGTACTTCCTTAGATGTGATATTTATATCAACACCCCATCTTCACAGCTTAAGGAACAGTGAATAAATGGAGCAGAAAGAATGGTAAGAGCTGGAGGAGTTGTAGGTGGACTTTTCTTTCCTGCCCACCATTTCCCAAATAACTGACACAGAGACTTAATTTAATTATAGATGCTTAGCTGATAGTCTGGGCTTGTTGCTAACTTGTTCTTACAACTTAAATTAACCCATTTCTATTCATCTACATTCTGCCATATGGCATTACCTCTCTTTCATCTTGCATCTCCTGTTTCCTTTCCATATGTTACTGGCAACTCATCTGACTCTGTTCTTCTTTTTACCAGTCTCCTTAGTCTGGCTTTCCAGCCTAACCTTATCTTGTCCAGCTACTGGCCAGTCAGCCTCTTTATGAAACCAATAACAGCATAATTTACACAGTCTAAGGGAACATTTCACAAGGACTGCCATGCAATGCTGTCATCCTTATGGTCACATGTCTATTTTACACATGAACAAACAGAGATTATCTATACAAGACCTGTACAAGATCTAGCACATCAAAAATTCCAAACATGGAGAGGAGATGGGCTCCTAAGGCCACCTTAACAGCTGAGAAGCTATTGGCAGTTGATGACTGCTTGGTGAAGGAGAGACACTTTATTCAGGAGTATAGTTACTGGAAGGTTGTCCATGCTCCAGTGGTTGGCCATATGTCCATTGGATTGGGAAAAGGGGGAATGATAATATCGAGTACAGGGACTTTTGAAAACAATAACACCAATCTATATAACTGTGATTATAAATACACATTTACATACATTTTCTAAGCTAATAAAATGTGAAATAAGAAGAAAAAACTCTAGAAAGCTACATCAACTGACACAAATGGGTATGCCATTTGATGGCAGACATCTATCGCAGGTCTTTGATGGAAGCAGGGAACTTATGAGAACTTTGTATTTTCTGATTGATTTTTCTGTAAACATAAAACTCAGTTTTTGGAATGACATGCACAAATATCTGCATTCAACTCTAGGACTGAACACTGCTATTATTCTGTACACTTGTAATACTATCACTTAGCAAGCACCAGCAGGAAGATCAGGAGTTCAGTGTCATCTGGGGATACATGGTACCCTATCTCATAAAAGAGTCTTTAATGTTTTTCAAAAGTAGAAAATTTCTATATATTTAAAAATTAAGAAACATTTTACCTGTAGAATGACAGAATATTTTAAATAGAGCAATAATGAATACCACACACAAGAAATTGTAGAGCACAGATAATTAAAGGTAAATTTCTAGTCTGAAATATTTTTTAGAGAGTAAATGTAAAATTAACTAAGAGCTTCAATATAAATTGTAAAGATATGAAAAAATGCAAAATTGAAGTAAGGCTATATTTAATATAAGCATGCAATTAGCATAAACAAAGAAAAAAAAGCATAGAAAAGCCAATAGAGGAAAAATTGATTCTTTAACAACTTGTTGGCAGAATGCTGGACTTGTGAAACATTCCCAAGTAAGAACTGACTAGAGCAAACAAACACATTGTTCATAACTTTAGTAAGAATGGTTTTCCAACTATATGGCTTTCACTGAGTTGACCTGTGCTTCAAGATCTCCCATATATAGCCTGTTGAGTGGCTGAGATAAAAGGAAGCAAGTGATCTTGCAGGGATAAATCTGTCTAATACTGTGTACTCCTGACTGCAGGTATCATGGCTGTTGTGATTGGAGCTTGAATCTAGCTATGGGTATCTTATTAAGCAATTCACCTCTTTGTCTTAATTTACCTAACAGAGTATTGCATGAAGAGGCATAAAGTTGAAAATCTAACCAAAGAAAAACAAAACCCAGAGTACACAAGAAATTTCTGCAAGCAATAAAGGAATTGGATTGTTATGGAAAGAGAAATAAATTTTATATGGTTTAAAGCCAGGTTGCACTGAGTAGTTAAACTATTCTAGAGAATATAAAAAGAAAAGATGTTGCAAACAGAATATCTGTATTATGGTTGAAGATAAAATGTCTACAGCAAGTTTGGATGTTAGAATCATACTTCCCAGCCAGTTGGGCTCCTTTCCTAGGTGAAGGAAACTGAGAAGTGAGGCCTTGCAAGTATGTCACTGGGCTGTGCTTTGAGGATATATATATATATATATATATATATATATATATATTTTTTTTTTTGAGACAGGATTTCTCTGTGTAGTTTTGGTGCCTGTCCTGGATCTCGTTCTGTAGACCAGGCTGGCCTCAGACTCACAGAGATACACCTGGCTCTGCCTCCTCCCAAGTTCTGGGATTAAAGGTGTGCACCACCACTGTCACCCAGCCTGAGGATTATTTGTAGTCCTTAGTCCCTTTCCCTCTGCTGGTATCCTGTCCTTCCTGAACTTATTTCTACCTACCACATATTGCTTTGACATGATGCTCAGCTTCTTCCAGGTTTAGAATAAGTAGGTCAAAGGGCTATAGACTGAAATTAGGAAGCCATTAGCCAAACAAATCTTTTCTCCTTTTGTGATGTTCTCCCAGGTAGTGAAGTAATAGTGATAAATACTTTAGATTTAAAATTTGGCTACTGATGCATGAAAAGAATCAAATGCAAAGCATAATACAAAAAATATTAACAGTCCCCATGCAGGAACATTAAACACAATTCTTAAGACTCAGTTGCATTTGTATGAGTAAGGCAAAAGCATCTTAATTATTTATAAAGTCACAGAGCTGTTAATAATTAGGAAAGGGTTAGCAAGATGGCCCAGTGAGTTGAAGCACTTGTCTTAAAACCTGATGATCTGAATTTGATCCCTGAGACTTACAAGTTGCAAGGAGAAAACTTCTTGAAGTGTTGCTTGACCAGCACATGTACTTTGGCAAGTGTATGCCAACCCATATTCATAAGCACATGCATGTTCATATACAAACAAAAGTGCTTTGTTAATCTGATGCTGTATATAAAGTGTATATATGTATACATATATATACATATATATACATATATATGTTATTTAGTAGCATATTTTATATGATTACCATGCATTCAAAAATATTGTAAGGAGTGTGCTTTTATTAGTTTTTCAGGTTGCTATTGCAAGTAATGGATTTCATTATGATATTTATACACACACATATACATATGTATATATACATATGCATATATATATATACATATATATTTATAATACTTTGTTCATATAAGGTTATCTTCCCTATTGTTTTCTTATGCCTTCTACCCTCCTCTGGCTGTTTCTTTCTCCTTCAGAATCCAATTTTTTTGCTTTATTTTTATTTTCATTTCTTTTCCATTACCGTCATTTACCTTTTTTGGTAAGCATTTTCTTCCCCACTCATGAACTTCTCTTTAGTTTCATACCCTCTTATAAACACACACACACACACACACACACACACACACACACACACACACACACACTTCATTTTTGAAAAATTTTTTATAAAAAATAATATTTTCTAACAATATATTCTGATCATGATTTTCCCTTCCCCCAATTCCTCCCTAGACACCCAACTCCATGCTTTCTTTCTCAATTAAAAAAAAAAAACAAAAAAAAAAAAAAAAAAAAAACAGGGATAAGTTCAACCAAACCAAAACCATAAAAATCAACATAAAAGAAACAAACCAAAACCATTGGAAAACATATTAACGAAAGTCCTATAAGACAAAATTGCCCAAACAAAGCAACATGAAATAGTCTCCAAACATACCATTGAATTAATTTGTTTTGTGTTAGTCATCTAATGCTGATCTTGAGGCCTACCCTGAATTGTAGTTAATATACACAGTGAGATTGCATAGGAAAAAAATCTATTTTTTTTTTCCATTGCAAAAGAGTGTCAATTACAGATAGATTCTTCTTTAGTCTTGAGAGCACAAGTCCTTGTTTTCCTCTCGTGGCTAGGACACAGTCTGACTTAATAGAACCTCTGTATGCCCCGTCCATGCTGCCATAGTCTCTGTGAGGCCATATTGTAAGGGTGTCTCATATTGTGAGAATCACTGAAGGAAGATCTCAGTCCCAAATAGTATGTTAAAGCAAAGAGTGTTTATTCTTCAGAAACACCCAGCATTTAGTGTTGACTACTTTACAAAATGATAACCCAGAGAGGAATGTATAGGCAGGCTCCTTTTAAGCACAGTTAGGGGATTTTCAGGCACAGGTAGGTCATCTCAAACATGATTGGTCAAGCAAGCAGCATTTATACTAGTATACTTTTTATTGGCTGAGATTTTAGTTTTACCATCTTTGGATGTATTTGGGCAAATTTGGGCAAGTCTGAACATGTCTCAAAGAGGGTTGCAGGAACTGTCTTTATTTAGTCACTGCCTGAAGATACAATAGGGTGCTGATTCAGGTTTGGTACATGCTATCTCCCACATCCCTAATGTCAGGAGTGGCAGGCTAATGGCCTTTGCCCATGTTTTTTTTGTTTGGGTGGAATGTTCTGTAGTTATCGATTAAGTCCATTTGTGCCATAACATCAGTTAAGTCCATTATGTCTCTGTTAAGTTTCAATTATCCAGAGGTGAAAGTGGGGTTTTGAAGTCTCCCACTATTAATGTGTGGGGTTATATGTGATTTAGGCTTCAGTAATGTTTCTTTTACATATGTGGGTGCCTTTGTGTTTGGGGCATAAATGTTCAGAATTGAGACTTCATCCTGGTGGATCTTTCCTTGGATGAGTATGTAATGTCCTTCATCATCTCTTTTGATTGATTTTAGTTTGAAGTATATTTTGCTGGCTATTAGGATGGCTACACCAGCTTGCTTCTTAAGACCATTTGATGGGAAAGTCTTTTCCCAGCCTTTTATTCTTAGGAGGTGTCTGTCTTTGAATTTGAGGTGTGTTTCTTGTATGCAGCAGAAAGATGGGTCCTGTTTTCGTATCCATTCTGTTTATCTGTGTCTTTTTATAGGTGAGTTAAGTCCATTGATATTAATAGATATTAATGACCAGTGATTGTTCGTCCCTGTTATTATTTTTATTTTTTCATTGCAGTGTGTGTGTACTTCTTTTCTTTGGGGTTTACTGCTTTGGTGTTACCTATTTCCAGTGTTTTCATGGGTGTGTCTGCCTTCCTTAGGTTGGAATTTTCCTTCTAGCGCTTTCTGTAGGGCTGAGTTTGTGGATAAGTATTTTTTATATCTGATTTTGTCTTGGAAGGTCTTGTTCACTCCATCTATGATGATTGAAAGTTTTGCTGGGTATATTAGTCTAGGCTGGCATCCATGGTCTCTTAGTGTGTGCATTTTATCTGTCCAGTTCCTTCTGGCTTTCAAAGTCTCCATTGAGATATTGGGTGTTATTTTGATGGGTTTGCCTTTATAAGTCACTTGGCCTTTTTCCTTTGCTGCCATTAATATTCTTTCTTTATTCTGTACATTTAGTTGTTTAATTATTATGTGGTGAGGGGATTTTTTGGGGGTTCTTGTCTGTTTGGTGTTCTATAGGCTTCTTGTATCTTCATTGGCATTTCCTTCTTTAAGTAGGGAAAGTTTTCTTCTATGATCTTGTTAAATATATTTCGTGTGCCTTTGAGTTGGTATTCTTCTCCTTCCTCCATCCCTATCATTTGTAGGTTTGGTCTTTTCATGGTGTCCCAAATTTCTTGGACATTTTGGGTCATGACTTTGTTGGTTTTATCGTTTTCTTTGACTGATGAATGTATTTCTCCTACCGTATCTTGAACACCAGAGATCCTCTCTTCCATCTCTTGCATTCTGTTGGTTATACTTGTATCTGAAGTTCCTGTTTGTTTACTCAGATTTTCTATTTCCAATATTCCTTCTGCTAGTGTCTTCTTCATTTTTTCTATTTCCGTCTTCAGGTCTTGAATTGTCTCCCTTGATTTTTCATGATTATCATTCCAGGATTTATTCTTTTCTCCTGCTTTAATTGTCCTCTGTTCTGTTTTTTTTATAGCATTCTTCTCATTTTTTGTTTGTCTGTTCCTCTACTTTATTTTTGATTTCTTCTATATAAGGCTCTAGCCACTTCATGATGTTACTTATAAGGTTTTCTTCTTCTTCTTCTTCTTCTTCTTCTTCTTCTTCTTCTTCTCCTTCTCCTTCTTCTTCTCCTTCTTCTTCTTCTTCTTCTTCTTCTTCTTCTTCTTCTTCTTCTTCTTCTCCTTCTCCTTCTCCTTCTCCTTCTCCTTCTCCTTGTTCTTCTTGTTCTTCTTGTTCTTCCTCTTCTTCTTCTTCCATTCCGTGATGTTCAGGTCTAGCTGTTTGAGAAGGTCTAGGTTCTGGTGATGCTGTATTGCTCTTTATTTTGTTGTATGTACTTCTGCCTTGATGTCTGCCCATATCTTCTTGTGTTTGTTCTTGGTCTTATCAGTGTACTTGATCCAGAGAGAGTTGACAGATTTAGGGAGCCTCTCTCTGGTCCAGATGGAAGCTCTGGGCTAGATGGGAACACTGTTCCAGATGACAGTGATGGCTGGATAGGAGCTGGGGCTGGACTCTGAGTCTCAGGAAGTCCCTGGGGTCTCCTTATTTTGTCCAGATGGGAGCTCCTCTTGTCAAGATGGGTGTTCCTCTGGTCTCTGGTCCAGATGGGAGTTCCAGGGCAGGATGGAAGCTAGCTTGGGGCTGGTCTCTGATTCTCAGGAAGTGGCTGGGGTCTCCAGTATATGGGTGTGTGGTAGGGTGTGGAGCCTGTAGTGTCTTCCTGCAGTCTTGGAAAAGGGGAGCCTTCCCGCAGGGCCCGCAGATTGGCAGGAAACTGGGGCCAAGTTGGTCAGTTCCTCCCGTAGTGTCCTGTGTCCAGCGGTGGGACCCAGGTACAGTTGCCTCTGTGACTATAACCCAGGCACTCACCTCTGGTCCAGATGTGAGTTCCCGGGTGGATGGGAGCTGGTGCTTGGTCTCTGAGTCTCAGGAAGTGGCTGGGGTCTCAGGCAAATGGGTGTGGGTCAGGGTGTGGAGTCTTGGAAAAGGGGAGCCTTTCTGCAGGGCCTGCTCATTGGTAGAAAACTGGGGCCAAGTTGGTCAGGTCCTCCGGGAGTGGCCTGTGTCCAGAGCTGCGACCTAGGCACCTTATCCTGTATTTTTATATCATGTCCCCCCCTTTTTTGTAAGAAAGATTGACTATGACCATAACAATTTGTAACCAACAACCTAAATATAGACAAACATCTATAATTCATCGTTTTGGGAATGTGGGCACAGTTTTTTTAGGCTACTTCCTGCTGGTAATTTACGGGAACACAAAGAAAAATTAAGATTATTTTCAAGTCCTGACTAAAGTATTCTGTGAGGCTGTATTCTCTGAGCCAGTTGCCTTGAAGTTGATTTTAGATGTTGAATGATCTGGGCTGTGGTGTCATTGGAAACCTTTCAGGGGGTCTTGACTGGTCAAACCATATTAGCCTGGAAGCAATCCACAGGTTCAAATCTTCTGTGAAAGCAAAAGCAGAACCTCTTTTCCAAGGCAACATATCCTTAGAAATAGATTGTGAAATCAAGATATCTTTAAAATATACATATTGATTCAACTCAGCAACTTTTACAACCAAATGTCTTTCTGCAGTTAAAACTCCCAAACACAACACAATCTAGATTATATCCATCTTTATATGGCTTGTATTTTTTTATATTACCTTTACTGACACTTTAAAGACTTTGTTTTTTTAAAAACTATTTCTTTATATATCTGTCTATATTCCTTTTCCTTTCTCTTCCAAGCCTATATACATTGTTACACACAACATAAACCATATAGAGAATTATTTAATCTGAATCTGACTTATTGTGGATCTATTGCTTTAAACTGTAGAATGATTAGGACTGAAATGGCAGCTTTGGCTGATGGCTCTGCCTACCTCAGCTTCTCAGCATGGCAGAACTGTGTTTACATCCAGCTCTGGGAACCATGTTCACCATTGACTCTGTGTCTATGTTTCTGTCCAGCAGTGTGTAGCCTAGAAATCTCTCTCTCTTTTTTTAAAGCTATATCTAACATACATCATTTTGTGCAGCTTGCAGAAACCTCTGTGTAACTTGGCTGTAATCCACCATGCATGCTCCAGCCTGCATGCCATGAACCTGCCACAGCCAGGAGACACATCATTGTACCTAGGCCCACCATAAGTGACATGAACTAGGGAGATGCTCTTAGCTATATTTATAATCTCTTCTTAAGCTCACTCAGATTTCAGGTGGAAACTCTTGTCCCCATATGTAGGCACCATTTGAAGCTGAAAGTCTTTCTGTGTCCCACCTGGCTCACAGTCAGGACAAATCCCTCACTTGCTGGTCCTATAGCCACTCAGACTCAAATAAACACACACAGGCTAATGTTATTTTTAAACTATACCCATGACAGGTTTCTTGTTATCTAGTTCTTATATCTTAAATTAACCCATTTTTATAAATCTGTAATTTGCCACATGATTTGTCCCTATCAGTACTTTTACATGCTGCATGTCTCCTCTGCTCTGCTTTTCTCCTTTTTCCTCTCTCATTAGAATGTCTCACCTAATCCTATTCTGCCTCACCATTGTCGAAATAGCTTTATTTATCAACCAATCAGAGCAACACATATTTACAGCATGCAGATCAATATCAATCATCAGGGATTTTTTTACCCCTGAGTTTTTTGTTGGTAAAGTTTATTTTTGGTATAGAGAAAAGCTACTGAACTTTTAGGTAGATAATGTATCTTATTACTTTGCTGAAAGTGTTTATTATGTATAGCTGGGTACTTTTTAAATTTTTATCAGTGTGTGTGTGTGTGTGTGTGTGTGTGTGTGTGTGTGTGTGTGTGTATGTGTGTATTTGTAGGGCACTACTTGTTTGTCATGCCATTTATGTAGAAGTTAGAAGGCATTTTTTTTTTTAAATTTGGAAATCAGTTCTCTTCTTCCCCTGTGTTTCCAGGGATTGGTTTTAAGATGTCAGATTTTTGTGGTTGGTGATTTTGTCCCCTGAACCATCTCCCTGGCCTGTCTAAAAATATTAAATATAGTATAATATTTGCAAGTAGGGATATTATAACTTTTTCCTTTCCTATTTGTATCCCTGCTCTTATTCATTGGACTCATAAAATATTGGGAAAAGGCAAGGCAATCCTTCACAGAAGGATTGATGGCAGACTTATTTTCAAATCATATTACAATACCATAGTAACAAAAGGAGAAATTATGTCACAGGAATGCAGATTAAAACCACAAATAGAGGTTGGGATTTAGCTCAGTGGTAGAGCACTTGCCTAGCAAGTGCAAGGCCCTGGGTTCAGTCCTCAGCTCTAAAAAAACAAACAAACAAACAAACAAACCCACAAATATAGGTAGTTAAAATTTTAAAACATGAAAATTCGTATGCATGATGTGGGGGAATATTATGATAAATGAGATAAGCCAAGAATAGAAAAGAAAAATACTACATGTTATTATTGATACATGGAACTTGACCAAGTCAAAATCATAAATACTGAGAGCCAGGGGCCATTTTCAGCATCTCTGATATGGGAAATGAGTAGATATTGGTATAACAGGGTACAAATAATTACTTAAGATAGTTGAATAGCCTGTAACAGTGAATATACTTGAAACCTATGATAAGTTAGAGTCTCATATATTCTTACTGTATGTACACAAGTTGTCCATTGACCATGTGGTGACAATTGAGGTTCAGGGTATTGACCCATTAAGAAGCATCTCCCTGGTGGATATTTCTTTGGTAGGCATAGCCCCCACGACCACAGACCCCAGGATATTTTTTTACCTCTGTTGTGCCTTTGAATGCTTACTGTTATTATCTTTCTCTGATATCTGACATTGGTTGTATTGGGTGTGGGTAAATTCCCCACTGCCTGTAAGATGTGTTTATCTCATAAAAACATCCCAATCTACTACTAGGCATTTATATATGTGGACTGTCAGAAACATGACTCCTCTTTAAGCTACATAATTTTGATAAATAAAAATGAATACAAAGATTTCTTCATAGTCACCCATAAATTCCCCTTTAAAGCTGCTTCTGATCACAGCTCAAATTAATGATTACTGGGAGATAGAATGGCTCAAATTCCTTTAATTTTATTGCTGAGAACCACTAGTTTATATTAGACCAGATGCCTTGCTTTTTTTTTTTTTTTTTTTAACATAAACGTAAGCAAGAACACATAACTGAGCAGTCTGGCTAGGTCATAAATACAAAAATGTTTAATTATTGGTAGCTGGCAAATTATTACTTCCATGAATCCATTCTTGACTTCAATTTGTGAAAATATTCTGACTATAGTCAGGGTTAAAAAAGACAATTTGACTCTGTAGCCCCAAATGAGGGCTGCAGGTTTTCTTGACTAGTCAGGAGTTACACATAGGGCATGAAGTACACTTTAATGTTATGGTCATAATATCATGGAAAGTACTTGCTGAGCTGATACTAAAGAAAATATGGTAAATTATTGAGCCTCAAACAATGAATCTGCAACACCTTTAGCACTCATCAGGCATCTCAGATAAGATTACCTCTCAAAATAGATAATATATATTGCATGAGCTTCTTTGGGATGTCTCTGTTTTTAGTCATATCTTTTCCATTGGAATGTGATATTTATATGACTTTTGTATTACCTGAGAGATTCTGTTTGAGTATTTAAGCAGTGCAGTGAAAGGGAACAAAAGAGCAATAAGAGAGAACTACATGAGAGAACAGCTTGACGTCTTTCCCTCAGAATGAGTCAAGCAGAGTCTAAGAAGCAATTCAGATTGCTGCTACTCTGCTGACTGACTTTCTTAGCTACTGGTTTCTAGACCAGGGAATTTTAGGCATAGAAACTTGGGACACAATAGAAACAGATACTAAGAACTGGTATACAGAAAAAGGAAGAAATAACATGCCTCTTGCAGCATTTTCTATTTGGAGTGTGCTTAGATAGACATTGGCAAATGAAAAAGAGCCCCTTGCTCCCTACCCTAATTGGGAAACTCTATTGTTATTTCAATTGTTATCAAAGAAAGACTCAGCAAAATATTACAAGCCTATTTGGTTTCCCCTGTTTTGCCTAACTTTGAATCACTTCACAGGAACCCCTGAGAATGTAAAAAAAGGGTACGTGGAATTTGCTGCCCATGTAAACAGGCCCATCAACACTTGAATCACTGGAAAAGGAAACAAAGGAGTTAACTTATCAAATGCTTGCAGTTTAGATTACAGCTTGAAATTGCTGCTGGCTGCTCAATTTGAAACTAACAAAACAAGTCTTACTGACACTGGCTGCACTTAGCCAGGCCTCTTACACTAAATTGGAAATTCAAAAGATCATCTCCCACTCTCATTTTAACCCCAGCACTCAGGATAATTCTATTTATTTATTTCTCCAGCTGTTTTCTTCCTTTCTTGCTCTGAGTACTTGTCCCTCCTCCCTCTCTTTCTTAACTCTCCATAGTTAGTGTCACTATGGAGCTCTTTGTTTTGTTTACAAAAATTAGGCACTTTTCAGGAAGCTTCCTTTAGCCCCACATTGGGCTCTCATCACAAGGAGAGGGATGTCTTTCTTCTATGATTTGGGAATTGCTATCTACCAAGTCTTTTAGTCCATCTGGAGGTGTCCCATATTAAAAATTTTGTTATCAAAACCCTTATCCTCTCTGCTTTCTCATAATTCCTCTCATCTTTCTCCTTAAACTCCCTATCTCCCCCTGAAGACAGATTGCACTCTCCAATTCTCATCTAACCCTGACAATCTTCCCCTCTCACCCTTGGAATAACTATTCTGGCTCTTTACTGCACTTATTTTCATTCATGGTGCACTATGAAAGAATTAGTAAGTTGCCAGTCTCTACTATTATTTATGACTACAAGCTTTCATCTCAATACTAAAGAAACTTCAATTAAAGATCATTACTTTTAAGACTGAAACTAACAGGGATGAAACATAAGATCCCAATATTATAAACCTACTAACTCAAACTGTGAACTGTTAAGGACAAGTTTACTTAAATTGTAACTATTAAAGATAATTAAGGAATACAAATTAATGATTCTCTAATGGGTTCAAAACTATATTTGTAATGATCAGTTCTGAAATGTTTGCCCAACATTTGAAATGTTTAAAATTCTCACAATATGTAATGATACATCATATGGGAGAGACCTTGGCAAGTTTGGAGGCAAGGTGCCTCACAATGGGTCAGAAGCAAATGTCATGCAGGCAGGACACAGTGAATAGGTTTTTTAAAAATTGTTGTTTTTGTTTTTGTTTGTTTCTTTGTTTGTTTTTTGGTAGGGGGAAGACAGGGGGAGAGGGAAAGAGAGAAGGGGGAAAGAAGGAAAGAGAGAAGTGGGGAAGAGAGAGAGGTGAGGGTGCACATCTCATAGGAATGGAGAGGTGGGGGAGAGGAGTTTCCTTTTTTAACTGGGACTTTACATCAGGATGCTGGGCAGATGTCCAAGGGGCTGGTCAGAATACTAACATTCCTCCATTTTGTTTATTATTAAAAGGTGAGTTATGGATAGCAAATGAAGGGGAATGAGGGCGCTAAATTCTTGAGACTCCTTCATGCTGACAAGGGGCAAAGTGGTGAGGGAGGAATTTGGAAGTCAGGATCACATGTGGCAGGAGATCTCAGGCATGAGGGTCTCAGGTATCTTTGCCTTGAGGGAGCTGAAAAGGTAGGTTGCATCAATGATGTTCCAGGAGATTGGGGGAATGGCACACCAAATCAGGTATAAAGGAGCCATGGCATCTGCTGTTTCTCGGAGGTCAGGCAGGAGGAGTGAAATTGTAAAGCATGCTCAGAAAAATGGATGGGGTAAAAAATGGTCTCTGGAGATTGTTAGTTTTCATCAGACCAGAGTTCTTGATATAGTAGTAGAACTTTCCCCAGGAACCTGCAGGTATCTGTACGACATCTGGAATAATTTTAGCAGAAGGCTTATGGCTTTGGGTTAATAGGTATTAACATTTCCTGGCTTTATCCCAATGAAACATATCTCTAAACCTATAACTAGAGGAAATTTACTGAACAGAAGTGGTTGATTGGTGAAGTAGGAGGGAGGCTTTCTTAAACATCATCAGAGTGAACACAAGTGAGACAGCTTTCCTGTCTTAATATGAATAAACATGAAAGCTGTTTCTTTTTATCTAATTCACCAGAGGCTACTGAGATCAGTATTAACTCCAGGAGAATGAGGCCTGTGAATTTTACATGGAGAACTGAGAAAGCAGCTGAGGCAAAGCCTGGTTGTCAAATGGCATGAGAGATCTGAGAAGGATAAATCTCACTTGAGTTAGTAACTGAGAGTGACAGAGACTTACTTACCTTCTGTCTATTCAGACAGCCATCCCAGGGTCCTCCATGGTCATTGAGGGCAGAGATCTCAGGGCAACAACATCAGTCTTCATCTGCCAGGCCTTAGAAGATCTGATGGTTGTGGGGTAGGAACTTGTGGGAAGGACTAACCTACTTTTGTCTGGCAATGGTTTACTAGAGTCCTGTTGTCAATTGTCCTGTCTAAAGAAGGCCCTGGCAGCAGTCAAGGTTCTTCTGTGCTATGCCATTTTCTTTGGAGGAAATAAAGGTGCTGTTAGAAGCCAGCATGTCTCTCTATCATGAAAAGCTTTTTAATTAAACATTTTAAATGCCATATTCTGCAGATCCCTGAAGCATTTGAGGGCTATCCAGTTATATCTGAATAGACAAACTTTGTTTCTAGCTACTTGTTTTAAGATCAACCCTGAAAACATATGCAAGGGACTAAGTAAATATTGTCCATTTAGTTTTGAACTTTGAGTACAACCAGATTATAATTTTATAAAAATAATAATTTCTCTAAAAAAAGAAGTAAAAATAATAATTTTTCAAGGTATATAATTCCTCATTTGTACTGCATAAAGAAGATCAAATGTATTATTGCAATATTGGATGCAGTTTCCTGGTATATCAGTGGGTGTTAGGTAGCCATTTGGTCCTCTGTGCCATGGGTTCCATCTTTAACTTTGCTCTCTATCCTGCTTTGGTGGTGGCAGGGACAATGCTCTTTCTAGCTGCTTCAAGCTGAAATGGGGTGCAGGTAGTCAGAACCTTGGCTAGTCAATGGTAAGGAGAGAACCCAGGCAATGGGTTATTTAACAGAAGCCTGACCTAGCTGAAGAGAAAGGAAATAATTATGTTTAGCTGGACTGATCCACATCAGCCTTCAGCAAGTCCATGCCTCACAGGTTGAAGTTGGTAGCCAGTGCCTGGATATGTCACTCAGCCAAATGGAAGTCCACTGAAACAAATATAGAATATAGACAAGAGTTAAAATTTATGAACATATTTAGAATATTTAGACCCACAGCCTAAGTAACTGGAAAGGGAAGGAGTTTGAAAACTCATGCTGTACTTATCTTAAGTCCTTCTGTTCTCTGTGAAGTAGATGCAATGGCTTATTTTGATCCTCTGAGACTTATATGAATTTTTACTTTATAAAAGAACATAAAATATTAGATATATTAGTAAAATTACAGATTTGGGTTAAAAGAATGTATATCTGTTTGTTTGGAGGGAGCCAGGTACAGATAGAACAGAGGTGTCTCTAGCCTGATGAGAAGTTTAAGTTAATATTTAGAAAACAACCGAGGAAAATTTAAAATTCTGAGTTTATGACCCAAAGTCAGAATTTTATGTCTGTTAAAAATCTGAAATTTTAAAATCTTAACCTATAGAAGTGGAGAACAATTTGAATCATTTAAATAATCTATTTGGAAAATAATATGAAGCATTTAAATTTCTCAAATGTCTTCCTGTACTATCAAAAATAAAGTATGTGGCATTTTAAAATGATTTAAATTCTCTCAAACATTCATGCTGCTACACTAGTCAAGCACAGTAGTGTGATGCCTCCGCTCATACCTGAGTCAGGAAATGATTTCCCATTGCCCTTATTAAAGATGACCATGAGGCCATATGGCGTATCTGTCTTTGACCGTATTTAAGATGGTTCCTGGACACATGTTTGCCCTTATCAAATATGGCAACAGAGCCATATGACTTATCCATTTTGACCTTAGTAAAGATGGCATCCACCTGACCACATGTGAAAAAGCAAAGCTTGTTAAAGGTGGGAGGGAGCAGATCTACCACAGGTGGAGGCAAGTAAATGGGTACCTTTTGGCAGGCCCTGCTAAGGTATGCCACCAAGCAGGCATGCCACATGCAGCACAGCTAGTGTAAAAGGTTTGATGGAAGAAAGGGAAAGAATGAAAGATCAAGCCAGAATGGAGCCAGGCCCTAATCATTCACAGAAATTATACTTGTCCTGAAAACTCATGGTTCTCATGCAGGAAAGGGAGAAAATGAATCCCTATAACCTTTAGCCTGGTGGGCATCCTCAGGGCTAGAGGAGCGTGCAGAATGAGGACTAAGGCACTGAAGAGAGTAATTACCACACTCAATGGGGATCAGCTTACTGTTATTAAGCAGGAGTCTCAGCACCTAGTACTAGAATTTTTGAGGAGCCAAGAAAAAAAAAACTAAGCTATCATAGGTGTCTCATCCATGGGAAAAGGTCAAGGATACTGTTTTGAAAGCTGGAAGGGCCTAAAGGAGTTGTGGGCAACTCTGGAGAGGGAACAACCCAATTGGAACTTACTCAGTTGCTGCTGGTGGGTGGGGTGGTGAAAGATCAGTGAGTCACAGCTTCTTGAGGGTTGGCTGGGTCCAGGATTCTAGCATTCAGGAGGGCCTATCTAAGTCATGTACCTCCAATGTAATGATATGTTGCATGGGAGGGACCTTGGTGGGTTTGGAGGCAAGGTGCCCCAAGGCAGGTGAAAGACAGATGCCATGCATGCAGGCCTCAGAGAATAGTTTTATTTTGGTAGAGGGAAGAAACAGGGGAGAGGGAAAGAGAGAAGGGGAGAGAGGCAGAAAAGGGAAAGAGAGAAGAGGAGACAAGAGTACACGGCTCTTGGAAATGGAAAGGGGAGGGCAGGGGGCAGTTTTCCTTTTAAAAGAGGACTTTACGTTAGGATGCTAGGCAGGTCTCCAAGGGGCAGAACAGTATACTAACACAATAAACAAAACTGTGCAGTGTCTTACTTGCTCTCAGGGCTCTGTTTAAACTATGTATACTTTGAGGTCAATCGCTTTCCTTTGTCCAGTGAAAGTTGGGGTCAGTTCCCCAAGTTGCTTCTTTTCAGAGAAATCTGAGAGCTAGACCTAACAACCAAAGGCCTATACTGCTATTTAAGACAACTAAGGTCTACAGTCACTGCCTCCAATAAAACTTAGGTTAAATAACAAACACCCTTCCTGAGGCTTCAGCTGCCTTCTCAGCCTTTCTCATTAAGTTAAAATTTAGGCTACTGGCCTCACTTCCTAAGGTTAATACCAGATCTGAAAACAATGTGCCTTGCTACCAGATTCCAAATAAAAAAAATAAAGTCACTAAACAGGTTTCAAAGTAATCTTTTACTACTCCTTTATTTAAAGGAAGTCACTCCACAATGACTGCTCTCAGTATATCAATTATCTATATCTCCTGATAGAATTAAATAGACGTAGAGCTTACCTAAGGATAGAAAACCTTAAGATATAAGGATCTAAGAATGTTTTAGGGTCCAAGAAAGTGATTTAATGTGTATAAATTCTAATTATAAAGGTCTGAGGATGATAAACCTTAAATGGTAATACAAAATGATTTGAGGTGTAAACAGTAATGAAATGTTTGAGTCCATAGTCTTAAACATTGTTCAATGAAATTCTGATAAACTTTAATCTAGCTCTGACAGAATACCATTATTATCATAGACACAAACTCAGGATTTTAAATTCACTTTGGTTGTTTTTTAACAACCAAAACATAAATAAGCAGATAATATTAAGCAGATAAAAACTTCTGCTTAATCTATATATACCCAATTTTTTAGATAAAAGAAAGAATGTTAATGCTTTTAACTAAAATCACCTTTATGTCTCTAAGCTTTTATTATGGCTACAAAATATGAATCTACTGTCTTTTCTACAAAATGAATTTTAAGGGGTTGGGGATTTAGCTCAGTGGTAGAGCACTTGCCTAGCAAGGCCCTGGGTTCAGTCCTCAGCTCTGGCAAAAAAAAAAAAAAAAAAAAAAAAAAAAGAAAAAAAAAAGAATTTTAATATAGACTACAAGAAATAATAATGCTAAAATATCTGGAATTTTTACTTCTTAAAGAAGGTTCTTTTAAGTTTCAGGAGATCAACTTGGATCCACCAATGTTCACAGGTCAAAATGGACTACAGATAAGTACTATCAATCAGCAAGCAATTTGTCTCCCCACTTGCCTATTGCCTATTGATTCAGAATGTGGGACCTCTCACTCTCTCCCTGGTTGTGGGATACCCCTCTCCCATCTGTCAGAAATGTGGACCAGGAAATTCTAAATGTACACCTAAGAGAAAAATTTCCCCTTTAAAATTTCTTAACTTCTTGTATCTAAGCTGTTAACTCCTAATATGCTGGATACACAGACAATGAGCTTCCCTTAAGCATTCAGAAGTGGGGTTAGTGAACTTCTGCTCTCCAGGGTTCTCCCATTGTGCTGTAAGCCTATATTTAAAACCTCCTCCCTCCTTCAATAAATGGCATTCGGCATTTTAAGGAAGAAGAAGAAGAAGAAGAAGAAGAAGAAGAAGAAGAAGAAGAAGAAGAAGAAGAAGAAGAAGAAGAGTGGGTCAAGATCTGATGGGGAAACCCACAGTGATAGCAGCTGACTGGTGCTAGTTGGAGCTCACTGAATCTGGACTGACAGCTTGGGAACCTGCATGGGTGAATGTGGGTGACAGTTGTGTGGCTTGATCTGTTTGTGGGGTCCCTGGCAGCAGGACCAGGATTTATCCCAGGTACATGAACTGAAGTTTTGGCTCCCATTCCCTGTGGTGGGATAACTTGCTTAGCCTTGATACAATGGGGAGGGGCTAGGCTCTCCTTCAACTTGGTATGCCAAACTTTGTTGACTACCATGGGAGACCTTACCCACTCTGAGGAGTGGATAGGGGTAGAGTGGGAGGGAGGTGAGGAGGCAGGAGAAGGGGAGGGAGGGGGAACTGGGGTTGGTATGTAAAATGAAAAAAAAATTAATAAATAAATATATTTAAAAAACAAACAAACAAATAAAATTTCTTAACTTCATTTTCTGCCCAAACACATTATTTCCAGCAGATTTCTAATCATTTAAGAGTTACAGACTACCCCCCTGCTATTACCATCTTCTCAGCCATGTATTGCTGCAGCTCATTTCCCTGAGTCCTCAAGCTCCACCATGCAGCACACAATCCACAGGGTCCCGTCTGCACTCTCCCCACCTTCTCCTGGCATCTTCTGCTCCAAATGCTGCCTGTACATCCCTGGTCCCAGATGGTCATACAACAACAACAAATGAAACAGTCTGCTCTTCCTGGATTTAGTCCACATTCCAGCCTTTTGGGTATCCAGCTACACCCCAACGTCAGCAGGAAATAACCTTGGATGATTTAAACACTCCTTATCACTTACCCCATCCTCTACCTTGAACTCTCCAGCCCAGGGGATAGACAGTCTTAAAAAAAAATTGTATTACTAATTGTATAAATTCTGCCCATGATCCTGATATGCATATTATATCAGACAGTTTATATATGTACCTTTGACACCCAAATGGTTGGCAAGAATTTGCACATAAAACCTTAGAAAGCTTAAAGAAAAAGGATTCTAAACACACAAAAGAACAGAGCCAAGGATGATTTTTTGGTAGTAGCATTTTTTGGGTGGGCTCTGTTTGCCAGTGGTGAGCAGAGGCATGGCTCCTTTAAGACTAGCAGCATGGACAGCTCTTTTGGGAGGTCCTCCTACCAAATGCTTAAAAGGAGTTTATAAGTAGTGCATGGCATATTACTAGGTGGCAGCATGGACCCAGAAACTCCTCAGAATTGGGGCAGTAAATGTGGCTCCTGTCAGTACTCTGTCATAAAGTTAAGGACCAAGGATCTGGGTGGATCCAGCAACCAAAGCCTCTGCTTAGATGTTTAAAGACTCATGTGGTCAGGAAAAGATAGTGATATGCAGTAGAGCTGGATTAAGAAGAAAAAATAACAACTTCTGAACAGTTTACAGTGTGTTTAAATATAAACATAGGCTTGGGAGAGTAAGCTACCCACTACATCTCTCCCTTTTCTCTAAATAAGAAAGATCTAACCTAATGCAAAACTATATACAATAGGAATGATTATCAATTATTGTCTAAGAGAAATAAAGGGTAATGACCTAAGCAAAATGGAACTATAACCAACAAGAACAATATCAAACATGAGATGCATACTAAAATTTAGAGATGTCCAGAACAGAGATTATTCCAAAAACTGTCCATTCCTGAAGAATCTGAATCTAGTACTTAGTATGTTCTAGCTAAGATATGAGAAGATTGTAATTGTAACTATTAGTCTTCAACTCCATCAAAGACCTGAGAAAGAATATATAAATACCTGAAGAAATGAGAGATGCACACAAGCAACTTTTGGAAATCTTGCAAGAATAGACATCTGGCAGCATGGACAGTCAGTCACCTAAAGTTTCTCAGCACCATTGGGACCTCCAATTTGGCTACAGGCCTAGAATATCTAACAGACCACTTTCAGAAGCAATAATTTTGATTTGTAGTCCTTAGTTCATTCTGGTGAGTGTCCAATATCTGAGCTATTCAAACTATCCTTATATTCTGATGCCTAACTGAGGTTATGCAGCTTATAAAACCAGCCATGTAGACTCATCCAGGGGTACCATTTAGAGACTATAACTTTGTTAGAATCACCCCTATCCCTTCAATAAAACAATTAACACTAAGTATCTGAAGGACTGACCTACCAAGTCTTCATGTATGATCTGAAGTTAAACATGCTTAAGCAACAGCAAAACAGTACAGAACTTCTATTCAAAAGATTCAAGTGCACAATCTTATATATAAGAATGTCAAGCACTAAAAGACATCTTCTGACCTTCCCAGGTTACACTGCAAAACAGCGTGCTTCTCCCTAAAAATCCTACTAGTTGTAGAAAGGTTTTTCAGTGATAATTATACCTACATGTACTCACAGGACATAGAATTAAAAACAAAAATTAGAAGCATTTAAAATCCAAGAAGATTAAAGCAGATACAAACAAATATATCAATGAATATAAAAAACATAGTAACAAACTCTTGGGTGAAGCCCCTGGAAATGTAAATACATTGTTGAGTGAAATGATAAAGACAATTTAGTATTTGAAAACTGAATGTAGTAAAGATACAGATATACTGAAGAAAACTCATGCTGAAATGAAGATGGAATTGAAAAATTCAGAAACCTAAGTAGAAATTTCAGGAGAAAGCCTTAAAGTGTTTGGTAAAATATCTGTACTTAAAGGAGAAGTAGAGAATTTAAAGTATGCAATCAAAGATAGATGATAGATTTAAAAAAATATCTACATGAATGCAGATGCAGAAACACCACTAAAAGAACAAGCCTTCAAGTTATAGGTACAGAGTAAAGAGAAGAACCTGGTCAATGGCATAGACCAGTGCTGAGACTGAATCACAGAGACCATCTTTGTCAAGTTAAGAACAGGTCCATATATAAGAAGGACACAGCAAAACAATGCCATGGGACTGGAAAAGAAATTCATGGATTATTGCTGAAGCACTAAATATACTGCACATAGAATAGGTTCTGAAAGTACAAAAAGAAACACAATTTACATATAAAGGAAAAAATACCAGAAACAAAGCTGGTTTCTCAATGGAAATTTCAAAATTAGAGCAGTGCACTCCAAATTCCAAAAACAGATGAGCACTGGGCTATTTTATCTCAATATAATAAAGACTATATATGACAGATTCATAGCTAGCATCATACTAAATGGAAAATATCTCAAAGCAATCTCATTAAAGTCAAGGAGACAGGACTATTTACTACCCCTTTCTTTTCAAATATATTGAAACCCTATCTTAATCACTGAGATAAGAAAAGAAAATTAAAGATATACAAATAGAATAAGAAGAAGTCAAAGTATTCCTTTTGTAGAATATATGGTTTCATATATAAAAAATCTCAAAATTTCCATTGAAAAACTGAAAAATAATCAATAATTCCAGAAAAGTAGCAAGGTGTAGTTGGGTTTTTTTGGGGGGAGGGGTTGGCTGGCTCATAAAAAAATGACATGGAGACTTATGAAAGCTTGGCATATAGATTAGGGCTTGTTGCACTCACTCTTATAATGTAAATTAACCAATTTGTATTAATCTACATTTGCCTCAAGACTTTTTACCTCTCTTCCATTTTGTACCTCCAGTTTCCTCTCAATGTCCTCTGGCATCTCTTGCAAATAGAATAATCTACTCTTCCCCTCTCTCTGTTTGGAAATCCCACCTAACCTCTTCTTGGTTGGCCATTTGGTTCTTTATTAAACTGTAGCATGAATTGTTAGAAGGTCTTGTTAATAAAACAAACCTGGAGACAGGTATTGGGGGCTCAGACTGGAAGCCTCTGTGACCTTATCCAGAATGGGTCTCAGCTCAAAAGCCTAAAAGCTTAACCAGCTCTAGTTCCTGGTCCTCATGCCTTATATGCCTTTCTGCTTCCTGGGATTAAAGGCATGAGTCACCATGCCTGGCTGTTTTCAGTGTGGCTTTAAACTCACAGAGATCCAAATGGATCTCTGCCTCCCAAGTGATAGGATTAAAAATGTGTGTGTGTGTGTGTGTGTGTGTGTGTGTGTGTGTGTGTGTGTGTGTGCGCCACCATTTTCTGGCCTCTATATCTAGTGGCTGTTCTGTTCTCTGACCCCAGATAAGTTTATTAATTAGGGTGCACAATATTTGGGGGAACATGATATTACCACTTTAAACCAATCAGAAGGCACTTAGAAAAGATACATCTTCACAGGGTACAAAAAGATTAATCCACAAAAATTTCCTCTTTTTGTCTAAATAAAAGGGAAAGGTTTTAACTCCAAAAAAGTCAAACTATATACAAAAAGAACAATTATCAGGAAAGAATTATAGTTACAATGTGTAGTCCATTTGCATTTGGCAAATTTAGAGAAAACACTCTTATTTCTTATTATTTATCCTATCTTAGTTAGTCCAAAGTTTTATACTTATTTTCTTTTTTTTAATTATTATGTGTTTTAATTTTATACATCAGTCATGGGTTCCTCTGTCCACCCCCATCCCGCCCTCACCCCCACCTACCCTCCAGCCCTTCCCCTCCATTCCCATCTAATCCAGGAAAAGACACCACTGGGGATTCATTTAAACCTGGTGGATTCAGTACAGGCAGGTCCTGACCCATCCTTCCAGACTGAGCATGTGTCCCTGTGTAAGCCCAAGGTTTCAAACAGCCAGCTCATACATTAAGGACAGGTCCTGTTCCCACAGCCTGGGTGCCTCCCAAACAGATCAAACTATTCAATTGTCTCAATTATCCAGAGGGCCTGATCTAGCTGGGGGTTCCACAGCTGTTGGTTTATAATTCGTGTGCTTTCTTTCGATTGGCTATTTGTCCCTAGGCTTTTTGCAATCTTGGATTCAACAATTCACACTCTTGCAGTCAGTCCCTCCTCTTTCTCGACAGTTGGACACCTAGAGCTCCACCTGGGGCCTGGCTGAGGATCTCTGCATCTGCTTCCATCAGTTATTGGATGAGAGTTCCAAGATGACTGTTAGGGTGTTTAGTTATCTGATCAGCAGACTAGGTCAGATAAGGCTTTCTCTTGACCATTGCCAGCAGTCCACAGAGGATATATCATTGTGGAATTCTGGGGTCCTCTCGAGCACTCTGCCTATTCCTGTTCTCATGTGGTATTCATTCATCATGGTCTGTTATTCATCGTTCTCCCTTTCAGTTCTTGATCCAGCTGGGATCTCCTGTTCCCCTAAGCTTTATTTCTCTCAAATCTTGCCCTTCATTACTCCCACTGTCGTCCAGGTTGTTCATGTAGATCTTATCCATTTCTCTGTCATTGGGTGATCCCTGGGTCTTTCCTAGGGTGCCGTTTTCTAGGTAGCCTCCCTGGAGTTGTGTAGCAGTCTAGTCATCTTTGTTTTATATCTAATATCCTCCTATGAGTGAGTACATACCATGTTTGTCCTTCTGAGTCTGGGTTACTTTACTCAGGATGATTTTTTTCTAGATCCATCCATTTGCCTGCAAACCTCATGATGTCATTGTTTTTCTCTGCTGAGTAGTACTCCGTTGTGTATATGTACCATATTTTCTTTATCCATTCTTCAGTTGAAGGGCATCTAGGTTGTTTCCAGATTCTGGCTATTACAAACAATGCTGATATGAACATAGCTGAGCAAATGCCCTTGTGTTATGATTGAGCATTCCTTGGGTATATGCCCAAGAGTGCTACAGCTGGGTCTTGGGGAGATGGATTCCCAATTTTCTAAGGAAGCACCATATTGATTTCCAAAGTGGCTGTAAAAGCTTGCATTCCCACCAGCAGTGGAGGAGAGTTCCTCTTGCTCCACATCCTCTCCATCATAAGGTGTCTTCTGTGTTTTTGATTTTAGCCATTCTGACAGGTGTAAGGTGGTATCTCAGAGTCATTTTGATTTGCATTTCCCAGACAATTAGGGATGTTGAGCAATTCCTTAAATGTCTTTCAGCCATTTGAACTTCCTCTGTTGAGAATTCTCTGTTTAGTTCTATAGCCCATTTCTTAATTGGACTTTTGGGCACTTTGATATCTAATTTCTTGAGTTCTTTATATGTTCTGGATATCAGCCCTCTGTCAGATGTGGGGTTGGTGAAGACCTTTTCCCATTCTGTAGGCTGTCGCTTTGTCTTGTTTATCATGTCTTTTGCTCTACAAAAGCTTCTCAGTTTCAACAGGTCCAATTGATTGATTGTTTCTCTCAGTGTCTGTGCTACTGGTGTTATATTTAGAAAGTGATCTCGGGTACCAATGCGTTAGTACTTCCTACTTTCTCTTCTATCAGGTTCAGAGTAACTAGATTTATGTTGAGGTCTTTGATCCACTTGGACTTAAGTTTATGCATGGTGACAGATATGGATCTATTTGCAGCCTTCTACACATTGACATCCAGTTAAGCCAGGACAAGTTGTTGAAGATGCTTTCTTTTTTCCATTGTACATTTTTGGCTTCTTTGTCCAGAATTATAGTTTCATAGGTGTGCGGTTTAATGTCAGGGTCTTCAATTCAATTTCATTGGTCCATATGTTGGTTTTTATGCCAGTACCAAGCTCTTTTTATTATGGTAGCTCTATAGTAGATCTTGAGGTCGGGGATCCTGATGCCTCCAGAGGTTGTTTTATTGTACAGGATTCTTTTGGCTATCCTGGGTTTTTTGTTTTTCCATATGAAGTTGAGTATTATTCTTTCCAGATCTGTGAAGAATTGTGTTGGTAATTTGATGGGGATTGCATTGAATCTGTAGATTGCTTTTGGAATGATCGCCATTTTTACTATGTTAATCCTGCCTATCCATGAGCATGGGAGATCTTTCCATTTTCTGACATCTTCTTTAATTTCTTTTTTCAGGGACTTAAAGTTCTTGTCAAATAGGTCCTTCACAGGCTTAGTTAGAGTAACCCCAAGGTATTTTGTTTCATTTGTAGCTATTGTAAAGGGTGATGTATCTCTGATTTCCTTCTCAGCTTGTTTGTCTATTGTTTATAGGAGGGCTACTGATTTTTTTGAGTTGATCTTGTATCCTGCTATGAAGCTGAAGGTTTTTATAAGCTGTATCAGTTCATTAATTGAATTTTTGGGGTCACTCATGTATACTATCATGTCATCTGCCAATAGGGAGAGCTTGACTTCTTCCTTTCCAATTTGTATCCTCTTAATATCTTTATGTTGTCTTATAGCTCTGGCTAGAACTTCAAGTACTATATTGAATAAGTATGGGGAGAGGGGACAGCCTTGCCTTATTCCTGATTTTAGTGGTATTGCTTTGAGTTTCTCTCCATTGAATTTGATGTTGGCTGTTGGCTTGCTGTATTGCCTTTATTATGTTTAGGTATGTTCCCTGTATTCCTGATCTCTTCAAGACCTTTATCATGAAGGGGTGTTGGATTTTGTCAAATGCCTTTTCTGCATCTAGTGAGATGATCATGTGGTTTTTTTCCTTGAGTTTGTTTATATGGTGTATTACATTGATGGACTTTTGTATGTTGAACCACCCTTGCATCCCTGGGATGAAGCCTACTTGATCATGGTGGATAATTGTCTTGATGTATTCTTGGAGTCTGTTCGCCAGAATTTTATTGAGTATTTTTGCATCAATGTTCATGAGGGAGATCGGTCTGTAGTTCTGTTTGTTTGTTGCTTCTTTGTTTGGTTTAGCAATCAGGGTAATTGTAGCCTCATAGAAGGAGTTTGGTAATGTTCCTTCTGCTTCTATTGTGTGGAAAAATTTAAAGAGTATTGGTATTAAGTTTTCTTGGAAGATCTGGTAGAATTCTGCAGTGAAACCATTTGGTCCAGGGCTTTTTTTGGTTGGGAGACTATTAATGACTGATTATGTTTCCTTAGGTGTTATTGGACTATTTAAATGCTTTATCTGGTCTTGATTTAACTTCGGTATGTGGTACCTATCCAGAAAATTATCCATTTCTTTTAGATTTTCCAGTTTTGTGGAGTAGAGGTTTTTGAAGTATGACCTGATGATTCTCTTGATTTCATCATTGTCTGTTGTTATGTCCCCCTTTTCATTTCTGATTTTGTTATTTTGGATGCTCTCTCTTTGTCTTTTGGTTAGTTTGGATAAGGGCTTGTCTATCTTGTTGATCTTCTCAAAGAACCAACTCTTTGTTTCATTAATCCTTTGTATTGTTCTCTTTATTTCTATTTTATTATTTTCTGCTCTCAATTTGATAATTTCCTGGTGTCTGTTCCTCCTGGAAAACTTTGCTTCTTCCTGTTCAAGGGCTTTCAGGTGTCCTGTCAAGTCACTAGCATGAGATTTCTCCAGCTTCTTTATGTGGGCATTCAGTGCTATGAATTTCCCTCTTAGCACTGCTTTCACAGTATCCCATAAATTTGGGTATGTGGTGCATTCATTTTCATCGATGTGGAGGAAGTCTTTAATGTCTTTCTTTATCTCTTCCTTAACCCATTGGTGATTCAATTGAGCATCATTCAGTTTCCATGTGATTGTAGGATTTCTGTAGTTTTTGTCTTGTTTTTTTGTTTTTTTGTTTGTTTTGTTTTGTTTTGTTTTGGTTGTTGTTGAAATCTAACTTTAAACCATGGTGTTCCAATACAACACAGGAGGTTATTACAATTGTTTTGAATCTGTTGAGATTTGCTTTGTGGCCAAGTATGTGGTCAATTTTAGAGAAGGTTCCCTGGCGTGCTGAGAAGAAGGTATATTCTTTTTTGTTTGGGTTGAATGTTTTGTAGATACTGATTAAGTCCATTTGAGCCATTAACTCCATTATGTCTCTGTTAAGTTTCAATTTGGCTGATCTCTCCAGCGGTGAAAGTGGGGTGTTAAAGTCTCCCACTACTAATGCATGGGGTTTTATATGTGATTTAAGCCTTAGTAATGTTTCTTTTACATATGTGGGTGCCCTTGCGTTTAGGGCATAAATGTTCAGAATTCAGACTTCATCTTGGTGGATTTTTCCTGTGATGAGTATGTCATGGCCTTCATCATCTCTTTTCATTGATTTTTGTTTGAAGTCTATTTTGCTGGATATTAGGATGGCTTCCCCAGCTTGCTTCTTAAGACCATTTGATTGGAAAGTCTTTTCCCAGCCTTTTATTCTTAGGAGGTGTCTGTCTTTGAATTTGAGGTGTGTTTCTTGTATGCAGCAGAAAGATGGGTCCTGTTTTTGTATCCATTCTGTTAGTCTTGTCTTTTCATAGGTGAACTAAGTCCATTGATATTAAGGGATATTAATCATCAGTGATTGTTCATTCCTGTTGTTATTTTTATTTTTTTGGTGGTAGTGTGTTTGTACTTCTCTTCTTTGGGGTTTACTGCTGTGGTGTTATCTATTGCCTGTGTTTTCATGGGTGTATCTGCCTTCCTTAGGTTCGAATTTTCCTTCTAGTGCTTTCTGTAGGGCTGGGTTTGTGGATAAGAATTGTTTAAATCTGGTTTTGTCTTGGAAGGTCTTGTTCATTCCATCTATGATGACAGAAAATTTTGCTGGGTATATAAGTCTAGGCTGCCTTTCATGGTCTCTTAGTGTCTGCATTATATCTGTCCAGGACCTCCTGGCTTTCAAAGTCTCCATTGAGAAATTGGGTGTTATTCTGATGGATATGCCTTCATAAGTCATTTGGTCTTTTTCCTTTGCTGCCCTTAATATTCTTTCTTTATTCTGTACATTTAGTTGTTTAATTATTATGAGGTGAGGGGATTTTGGGGGGGGTCTACTCTGTTTGGTGTTCTATAGGCTTCTTGTATCTTCATAGGCATTTCCTTCTTTAAGTTGGGAAAGTTTTCCTCTATGATCTTATTAAATATATTTTCTGTGCCTTTGAGTTGGTATTCTTCTCCTTCCTCTATCCTTATTATTTGTAGTTTTGGTCTTTTCATGGTGTCCCAAATTTCTTGGACATTTTGGGTCATGACTTTTTGTTGGTTTTAGTGTTTTCTTTGACTGATGAATCTATTTCTTCTACCATATTTTCAACATCAGAGATCCTCTCTTTCATCTCTTGTATTCTGTTGTTTATACTTGCATCAGAATTTCCTGTTTGTTTACTCAGATTTTCTATTTCCAGCATTCCTTCTGCTAGTGTCTTTGTCATTTTTTCTATTTCCCTCTTCAGGTCTTGGACTGTCTCCCCTGGTTTTTCATGATTTTCTTTCAAGGACTTAATGTTTTCATCTGCTTTAATTGTCCTTTCTTCTAGTTTTTTTTATAGCATTCTTCCCATTTTTTTTGTCTGTTCCTGTACTTTATTTTTGTTTTCTTCTATATAAGGCTCTAGCCTCTTCATGATGTTTTTATAAGGTTCTTCTTCTTCTATTTGGTGATGTTCAGGTCTAGCTGTTGGAGAAGGGCTAGGTTCTGGTGATGCTGTGTTGTTCTTTATTTTGTTGTATGTACTTCTGCCTTGGCATCTGCCCATCTCCTCTTTGGTTCGTTCTTGGCCTTATCAGTGTACTTGGTCCAGAGAGAGCTGTCAGATTTAGGGAGCCTCTCTCTGGTCCAGATGGAAGTACTGGTCCAGATGAGAGTGCTGGCTGGATAGGAGCTGGGGGGCTGGACTCTGAGTCTCAGGAAGTCTCTGGGGTCTCCTTATTTTGTCCAGATGGGAGCTCCTCTTGTCCAGATGGGAGTTCCTCTGGTCTCTGGTCCAGATGGGAGTTCCAGGGCAGGATGGAAGCTAGCTTGGGGCTAGTCTCTGATTCTCAGGAAGTGTCTTGGGTCTCCATCAGATGGATGTGGGGGCAGGGTGTGGTGACTGCAGGGTCTCCAAAATTTTATACTTATATCATTTTTATTAGACCTTTTATTACCAAGCTAAAAATATCTTTTTAGACCTTAAAACGTTTTCTTAGGTTAAAACATAAGCTTTTATTCCTCTCAACCTTACACATGTTACATCTTTTGGTAAGTTTCTTTTCTGAAATTGTTAACAAAAAATTGTAACTATAACTGCCTCACCTTTAACTCCCTTAGAGACTGAAAGATGATAAAATGTTACATGAGTAAACAGGTAGTACAGAGCAAACAACTTCCAAAACTAAGAAGTTACAGAGGGAGTTGGCTGCCTCAACATTCACTTCAAAGTTCCTCTGCAACTTTGAATTATCTATCTTTGGCCTACACTCCTAAAACACCTTGCAGATTTTTCTGTCAATCAGGAATTTTGAAGAACTGTCCTACCCTTTCTTGGCAAATTTTTGCAGTTGTTTTCTTTTGTTTCTAACTTGTCCAATTTAGATAATATTCTGTCAACAGGTGAGGCAATGGCAGTTTCTTTGCCTACTGACCAAAATTGCTGAAAATGAAAGTAAACTCTGTATATAGGTTCTTTGATGACCATCATCTTCTTTTCAAGTAAATTTGTGTTGCCAGCAGCAGACGTGTCTGTGATGAAAAACTTTGTTATTAAAATATTTTAAGTGCCATATTCTATAGGTCTTTGATGTGTTTTTGAAGACTATTTATCTATTTAAAATATACCTCTGTTTGGTCTTGAAGACATACCTAAAATGACTATAAGTTTGATTGTTATATGTTACTACTAAACCTGTCTTCTTTGTTATCCTGAATAGCTTTCAAGGACTAAAACTTTCTACTACATTTTTAAATGAACTGCAGAAGTACAATGCTTTAAAAAGAGTAGCAACACATATACAGTATAACAAAAATAACCTTAAATTAGTATTGATAAAGAAACAAAATCCAGGTCTGGGCAGTGGTGGTGCATGCCTCTAATCCCAGCACTCTGTGAGTTTGAGGCCAGCCTTGACTACCAAGTGAGTTCCAGGAAAGGCTCAAAGCTACATGGAGAAACCCTGTCTCGAAAAACCAAAAAAAAAAAAAAAAAAAGAACAGAAAGAAAGAAAAAAAAATCCATACCAATATAATATACTAGAGATTAGCATTTGTTCAAAGTATACTCAAGAATCCAACCTTTTATCCCATCACTTCTATATTATAACCCCCCTTTTTCCCTTTAGAAAGAGATCCCTGAATATATTCTCCTTTGTTTAGCTTTCTTTCTGACCACAACCAAAAACAACTTGTAAGCAACCTACTCAAATGATGACAAGCATCCATAACCAACTCAATGACCAAAAAACACCCACCCCAACTCTTGGGAATCGCCACATCTTGTTTTCTAGACTGATTCCTGTCATCTTGGGGCAATGGAATCTTTAGGGGACCCTGAGAAAATTGGGATAATGGTCAAGTCCTCAGAGAAATAGCAGTATCATTTGTTGTCCAGTCTCCGTATAATTGGAAACTACAGAACTTATCTGAAATCCTAGAGATGGTAGTCTGTGAGGGTGGACCATCTCAGCTATCAGCTTTGAAGATGTTCTGGATATGGAATTTTGAGGAAACTTCAACAGAGACATTCTGGGGCCTGGATCCCCTGGGCTACTTGTCTTTATTTATATCTGGTCCTTTTTTTTTTTTTTGAAAATACACAAACATTTAAGGGTAATAAACACACACACACACACACATATACACATAAACACATCATATCATATATATTCCATATAAGTATGGAATGTGTAGTGTGTACAAGTCAGTTAAAGATTTTTTTGTTTGTTTGTTTTATATTTGAGCAGGCAAAAGGCATCTGTTAACTTTGTAAATTTGTTTGGACTGTGTAACAAAATTGTAATATAAGTCTCTATCAATGTCATATGAAAGGATGACATACAATAAAAAGTCTTGAGGAGTTTGTAGCCAACAAGATATGTCATGTCTCATCCAGTCTCCAAGTTGCTTCCATGTCAAAGGATCAGCTTATACATCACCTGTCATGAAGTTTATCATTTGTTCCTTTTTTAAATCTTTCCAGCCAAGGTTTTCAGGTTTACCTTTATCAAATCTAATCTTGAATAACTTTTCATTTTCTGTGTAAACAAAAGCACCACCTCTTCCCTAATGCAATACATTTTTTACTTATATTTTAAAGTTAAGGCATTCCTAAAGTATCTATGCTGGTTTCTGTCAGAAGCATTGTACTATGCAGTTCATTTAAAAATGTAATGTAAAATTTTAGTCCTTGAAAGCTATTCAGGATAACAAAGATAGCAGGTTAGGTATATCTTCAAGAACACACACACACACACACACACACACACACACACACACACTCACTCTTACAATCTCCTGTCACTCAGCAGCTGTCATTTGCTCATCAGCAACCAAAAAATTTAAAGTCAATAAGTCATACAGAATCTTGACTCCCTGTGTATTTCAACCTTTCTGTGGCTTCCTGTTTTATATTATTTTCTCCTTAAAGACTTTATTTTATTATTTTAAACTGATCTTTATTACTGTCTATACCCATTTTCTTTAGCATCTAATCACATTTTAAAACATAAAATATTTTTTTCAGAAGTTTTCTCAATCTGAAACTAAGTACCCGAAGCATTCTCTAATGCATGAGAAAACCTTAAACTGCTACACAGCTGCTGCATGGCTCTGGCAGTTGCTTACATCCCTTTCTGTTGTCTGATGGCTTAGCCTTATGTTGATGTTACCAGGAGGGAATCACATTTACCAACCCAGCTCTGGGAATTTGCTGAGTCTGAGGTGCAGGTGTTTTTACCTAGTGTGCCAACTGTTCAAGTGCTCCACTGCCAAGCAGGGCCTTTTAAAAGAGCCAAGTCTCTGTACACTTTGAACAGTGGAGATTATTTACATGTCCCACACTGGGCACTATATAGTCTAATTTTTTCTTTGGGCTACCAGCTCACAAAAAAAAAAAAGTAACACGGAGACTTATTAATTATGAAAGTTCATCCTATAACTTAGGCCTGTTCTACTAGCTCTTATAAGTTAAGTTAACCCATTTATATCAATATATATTTTTCCTCATAGATTTTTATCTTTCTTCCATCTTGTACCACTATTTCTTCTCCATGTCCTCTGTTGTCTCTCTCACCTAGAGTCATCTAATTTCTTCTCTTTTTCTCTGTCCAGAATTCCTGTCTAACTACTTCCTGCATAGCTATTGGCTACTCATCTTCACACTGTACAAAAATATTGTTCCACAGCAAGATTTTGTAATTTGATATAAAATTAGTAAACTTGTTATCTGCCCATAAGAAACATGCTGAAAAGGAGATTTTAGAAACATTGCCATTCATAGTAGTCTCAAAAAGTATTTAAAAGGAGGAAAAATACTTAATTTTAAATTTTGAGAAGAAAGAGATTTAAGAGGGCAATAGCAGAAGGGATGACCTCCCATACTCATTGATTGGCAAAATTAAAAATGTGAAAATAACCATTATACTAATAATTACAAATTCAGGATAATCTCAAGCCAAATTCCTACAGAGTCTTCACAGAAATAGAAAAAAAAAAACAACCCTAAAACCCACAGTGAGGCACAAAATACCCCTTTTAACCAATGCAATCCTGAGCAAAAGAACAATATTGGAATGATCACTATGCCAGATTTCAAGATGTATTACAGAGCCATAGTAATAAAGACTGACACAAATCAGGCATGTAGATCAATTGTAGAAAACAGAAGTTCCAAACATGATTCTGTGCAACTCCAGCCATTTATATTTGTTAGTGATGCCCAAAGTATGCACTCTTTGGAAAAGCAGCATCTTCAATAAATGGATCTGGAAAACTTGATGTGTATAGGTAAAAGATAAAAATTAGGACAGGGTATATAATCTTATAAACACATCAATCACACATGGATCAGAGACCTAAAAATGATACTAAAATCACTAAATCTGCTAGAATAAAATATATACAATACCATAAAACTTACAGATGCAAGAATGAATTTTCTGACTAGTATTCCATTCATGTAGGAATTAAGGCCAACAGTTGACAAATGGGAGCTCATGAAATAAAAAGGGCTTTTGTACAGTAATCAATCAGTTCACTGATAAAGAAGGCAGTAGAGTGGAACTGAATCTTAGCCAGTTAGGAATCCAATAGAGGATTGATATCTAGAATATATACCACACAGGTACCATGGAACTCATTCACTTATACACAGTCTTACACACACACACACACAAACACACACACACACACACACACACACACACACACACACACACAGGATAAGTATTGTTAAAATTTTTTTAAATAAATGATATATGTCTATGTTGGGAAATGAACTTTCTCATGCTTTTGTATAGTCCACTTGCATTTTCCCCATTAATTTTAGTTCAGTGGATATATTTCAGCAGTCACCTAAATTTAGGTGCTTAAATTTTGTGATGGACCAATGTATTTATTACTTTTCTGAAGACCTAACATTTAAAATAAGAAAATACTAAAATTATTTTGAGGCAAATAAAGCAGTTATGATGATATCTAGAATTATGGAATATTATCTGCTGATATCATCACATGGATATATGCATAGTACTTTTAAAGATATATTTGTATGGGTGTGGGTATGTGCATAAGAGTTCTGGGATAACTCTGGAGTTATAGTTAGAGATGTTTGTTTCCAGTTTCTGGTTATAATGAGTAAAGCAGCTATAAACACCATTGAGAAACTGTCCTAGTAGTAAGATAGTGTGTCCTTTGGGTATATTCCCAGGGATGGTATATCTGGGTCTAGAGGTAGATCCAATCCCAATTTTCTGAGAAACCACTTAAAACTTGACAAGACAGACTAACTCTTATCCAAGCTAAATGGAAGACAGAGAAAGAATGTCCAAATCAACAAAATCAGAAATGAAAGAGGAACATAACAACAGACACTGAGAAATCCCAAAGAGTCATTAGGTTATATTTTCAAAACCTGTACTCCAAATATTAGGGAAATCTAAAAGAAATAGATGATTTTCTTGATAGATAACACTTAACAAAGTTAAACAAACATTAGACAAACAATTTAAATAGACCTCTAACTTTTTTAAATGGAGAAAAAAATCTTATTTAATTCACTTTTAAAATTTTTTTTAATACAGATATTTATCTTTTAATTTTTACATATCAGCCATGGCTTCCCCTGTCCTACCCCCTCGCACTCCCACCTCCGCATTTCCCCCAGCCCATCCCCCCATTCCCATCTCCTCCAGAGCAAAGACTCCCCTGGGGATTCAGCTCAACCTGGTAGTTTCAGTACAGGCAAGTCCAGACCCCTGCTTCCAGGCTGAGCATATTGTCCCTATATAAGCCCCAGGTTCCAAACAGCCAGCTCATGCACTAAGGCCAGGTCCTGGTCCCACTGCCTGGGTGCTTCCCAAACAGTTCAAGCTATTCAATATTCTCACTTATTCAGAAGGCCTGATCCAGTTAGGGGCTCCACAGCTTTTGGTTCATAATTCATGTGTTTCCATTAGTTTGGCTATTTGTCCGTGTGCTTTTTACTATCTTGGTCTCAACAATTCTCGCTCAGACAATCGCTTCTCTTTCTTGCTAATTTTACTCCTGGAGCTCCACCTGGGGCCTAGCCAAGGATCTCTGTATCCACTTCCATCAGTTATTGGATGAGGGTTCTAGCATAACAGTTAGGTTGTTTGGCCATCCTAATCACCATGCTAGGTCAGTTCGGGCTTTCTTTCAACCATTACCGGTAGTCTACAGTAGAAAGAGGTATCATTGTGGATTTCTGGGGGTGTCTCTAGCATTTTGCTCCTTCCTGTTCTCATGTGGTCTTCATTTATCATGTTCTGTTATTCCTTGTTCTCCCTTTCTGTTCTTGATCCAGCTGGGATCTCCTGCTCCCCTAAGCTCTCTTTCCCTTGAACCTTGCCCTTCATTACCCCCACTCATGGACAGGTTGTTCATGTAGATCTCATCCATTTCTCTGTTTGGGAGATCCCTGTGTCTTTCTTAGGGTCCTGTTTTCTAGGTAGCCTCCTTGGAGTTTTGAGTAGCAGTCTAGTCATCTTTGTTTTACATCTAGTATCCTCCTATGAGTGAGTACATACCATGTTTGTCTTTTTGAGTCTGGGTTACCTCACTCAGGATGATTTTTTTCTAGATCCACTCATTTGCCTGAAAACCTCATGATGTCATTGTTTTTCTCTGCTGAGTAGTACTCCATTGTGTATATGTACTACATTTTCTTTATCCATTCTTCAGTTGACCTCTAACTCTTAAGGAAATAGAAATAGTGAATAAAGTTCTCCTAAACAAAAGAGCCCAGGGCCAGAATTTTCAGCATAGAATTCTACTGAACTTTTAAAGAAGATCTAATGCCAATCTTCCTCAAATTATTCCACAAAATAGAAACAGAAGGAACATTGCTGAATTTATTTTATGAGGCCACAGTCATTCTGGTACCCAAACCACATGAAGATTCAACAAAGAAAGGGGATTACAGGCCAATTTCTCAGATGAACATTGATGCAAAAATATTCAAGAAAATACCTGCAAACAAAATTCAAGAACATATCCACCATGATCAAGTAGGCCTCATCCCAAAGATACAGGGATAGTTCAATGTACAAAAGTCTGTCAACATAAACAAACTGAAAAAAATGCTCATCCCCTTGAATGCTAAAAAGCCTTTGACAAAGCCCAACACCCCTTCATGATAAAAGTAATGTAGAGAACAGGGATATGAGGAATAGACTCAACACAGAAAAGATCATTTGCAACAAGCCTATAGCCAAAATCAAATAAATGGAGATAAAATCAAAACAATTCCACTAAAATCATGAACAAGACAAGGCTGTCCACTCTTTCCATATCTATTCAATACAGTAATTGAAGTTCTAGCTGTAGCACAATGACAACTGAAGGAGATCAAGTGTATACAATTTGGAAAGGAAGAATTCAAAGTAGTTGTTGATGAAACACAGTATACATAAGTGGTTCCCAAAATTTTACCAGCAAACATCTACAGTTGATAAACACCTTCAGAAAAATGGCTAGATATAAGATTAACAAAAAAATGTCAGTAACCCTCCTATATATAAATGCAAAGTGGGATTAGAAAGAAGTCAGGGAAATAATACCCTTCACAATAGCGAAAAATAATATAAAAATATCTTGGGGAATTTAACCAAGCAAGTGAAAGACTTGTATGACAATAACTTCAAGTCTTGGAAGAAAGAAATGAAAGAAGGCATCAGAGGGAAATATCTCCCATGCTCATGGATCAATAGGACTAACTAACATGATAAAAATGGGCATCTTGCAAAAACCAATCTATAGATTCAATGCAATCCCCATAAAAATTCCAATATACTTCCTTTGAGACAGTGGAAGAAAAATATTCAATTTCATATGGAAAAACAAAAAAAGCCCAGAATAGCTAAAATAATCCTGTACAAAAAAGTGAATTTCTGGGTTATCACCATCTTTGATTTCAAGCTGTACTACAGAGATACAGTAATAAAAAAACATGGTATTGGCATAAAAACAAACAGATTGATTAATGGAATCCAATTAAAGACCTAGATATAAATCCACATAGTTGTGTACACCTAATATTGATAAAGGAGCTAGAAATATACGTTGGGAAAAGAAAACATCTTCAACAAATAGTGGTTGTCTGACTGGATGTCAACATGTAGAAAAATGCAAATTGATCCATATCTATCACCCTGCACAAAGTTCAAGTCCAAGTGGATCAATGACCTCAACATAAAACCAGATACATTCTACCTGATAGAAGAGAAAATGAGGAATAGCCTTGAATGCATTGGCACTGGAGACAATTTATTTAACAGAACACCTATTGTTCAGGCACTAAGATCAACAATTAAAATATGAGACTCCATAAAACTGAAAATCTTCTGTAAGGCAAAGTACACACCTAATAGGACATAATGCAGCCTATAGAATGGGAAATGACTCTACATTTGACATAGGGCTAATATTCAAAATATATAATGAATATGTATAAACTAGACATCAACAAGCAAAATAATACAATTAAAAATGGGGTCCATATCTAAACAGAATATTCAAAAGAAAAATTCCCCATGGCCAAGAAAAGCTTAAAAAGTGTTCAACATCCTTAGCCGTCATGGAAATGCAAATCAATATGACTTCCATTTTTCATCTGTGAGAATGGCTGAGATCAAAAACACAAGTGACAGCTAAAGCTGGAGATGATGTGGAGTAAAGGGAACATTCCTCCATTTCTGGTGGGAGTGCAAACTAATGGCACTATAAGCTTAACTGCTGAACCATTTCTTCAGTCCCATATATAGGTAATATTTTAAAAGTGATCTTTTAGAATGTCATCACTCACTTATTCTATCAGTTACTCTATCTTACATGTGCCTTCTGTCATTAGTTTAGTTTGAACCTGAAGGCAGATTTTTGAAGCTTCCTCATTCCAATAGACATTTCACAGTAAAATATCTGTTCATATTTCACATTTTTCTTAGTAAAAAGGAACAGTGAAGGGCAATACATTATTTGGCTTGATGGAGCTTTCTGTGAATAAAGAACTGAGTCTAGAATTCTACCTAAAGGATATATTCAGTTCGCTAGAATTTTTGACAAGTTAAGGGAAGGAATAATCAGGGAAAAATACCTATGACAATTTTAGCATGTATTCTCAAGTTTCTAATCAGTGTTATAACTTCATTTGTAATTTTTATAAAGTTCTACCACTGCAATCTAAATTTCATGGTTGAAATGGGTAGATCAGTGGAGAGGCCCCAGACTCAGTTCCCAGCACCCTATCATTCAGAGCAGCAACTGCTCTGCACAACACCTGCTGCCCCTTCCCTTCTCACTTGCTTGCATCTGCAGTGTATCACATAGATGTTCCCTTCTAACACATTCCTCCTCAAATTAATTGCTTTATCTCAGCCCCCAAGTCCATCATACAATCTGGGAATGCAAGGGCACTCTGACCAAAGAAGGAAGTAGGCTACCTGAGGTCTTCACTGTTATTTATTATGAATCACTGTTTACCATGCCGGAGAAACACAAGGTACAACGAAACACGTAAGAGTTTATTAAGAAAAAGGAACAGAGGGAAAAGATATATAGGCCTATGAAAATTATCAGTGTGGATAGGGGGTGGAGGAACAGGTAGAACCTGCTTTTATGAGTATCTCCAGCATGCATATAAGTACCCATGAAGCTATGCCATACATGCACAAAGGTTACATGGTCATGGAGCAAGAAAATTATGAGATTACATGGAACGTGCATTAGGTAGGATGTAAGGCTCTGGGATGACTAAGCATCTTGCCCTATTGCTGGACAATGCATGTATAGCCACATGGCCAGGGAATGGCTAGGAATTCTAACATTCACATCCCTGTCTATTCCTCCAAATTCAACCCCAAGTCTCATCCTCAGTTCTGTAGCAAACTTTGTGGTGTGGCCTCTCCTCACTCTCTGCCACTATTTCCATAGAACTAACAGGTTTTTGTGGAATACCCTGCTTTTCTCCTTCATAAGTACCTCTTCAGACACCCACAGCCAAACCCCCATTTCTTTCTTCATAATTGATTCTTTTTGGATTTCACATCATAAACCCCATCTCATTCATGTGGTCTTCCCCTCACTTCCACCATTTGCCCTTGAAACCTCCCTAACAAAACAAAATTTAGAAGTACCACTCCCCTAAAAAAAAAAAACAAACAAAAAAAAAACTTTAATTATAAGTGTTCACTGCAATGAGTCAAATTGGTCATTTTGAAAGCCTCTGCCTTTTGCCACATCCTTGATACTGGGCTTTTCCCTGGACTCCTTTTGGATATCTTATTGTTGACTTCTGTCATAGAAATCCTGCAGCTTTGGATCTGCAAGTCCAGCCCCTTCACCTGATACAGCATTTCATACATTAGGTGGATGTTGGGGTAGGCTACCTTGTAGTCCTGGTTCTGGGCCTGGTTTGTAGCTGGTTTGGTCAGCCTGCCAGGTTTCCCTGATCTGCACCAGGCGTGCTTTCCAGCACTGCCTTGGCTAGTTCACCCAGTGTAGCAGACAGCAAGGAGCAGGGCCAGTTCTCCTGTTCTCACACCCTCAGGTCCAGTTCACCTGCAGTCACATCACCAGGGCCAGCTCAACTGTTTTGCCCAGGCCAGTTGCAGGGGCCACTCCCTGGGTTACTGCACATGATAAGGGGCAGTGCCAGCTCCTCCATTCTGATATCCCTGAGGTTAACTTGACTACCTCCCTTAGATGGCCACAGGTAGAGGGAGGACATATTTTCCTTAACCTTGACATTTCAGGGCATAGCAGGAAGTAGGCAGGAGCAGCTCTCCTGTTCTCACATATACAGGCCTGGCTTACCTGGTTCCCCACCAACAGGGTCAGCTCTAATGTGCTGCCCAGGTGAGATTCTATGCCTGCTATTGCACACAGAGACTTATATTGTTTACAAACTGTATGCCCATGGCAGGCTTCTTGTTATCTACTTCTATCTTAAATTAACCCATTTCTATTAATCTATACTTTGCCACTTGGCTTGTAGTTGACTGGTACCTTATGTCTTTCTTGTCATGGTGGTAGCTGGCAGTGTCTCTCTGACCCAGCCTTCCACCTCCCAGAATTCTCTTCTCTCTGTCCCGCCTATAATTCCTGCCTGGCAACTGGCCAATCAGCATTTTATTTATACAGAGCAATATCCACAGCACTTCCCCTTTTCTTTTTTTTTTTTTTTAAAGGAAGGTTTTAACTCTTACATAGTAAAATTACATATAACAAAACAATTATCAAGCAAGAATTATAGTTACAATATCTAGTCTATTTGTTTTGCCAAAATTGGCTCACTCTTTCTCTAAACCCAGACATATTGCTAAAAAAAAAAAGTTAAAAGACTCTTGTGTCCCAAATCAAAAGAGCCCTCTGGTATGGGACAGATAAAAATCAATATTTTTATTTAAATCAGGTTGATTATAAATGTGATCTCTTTTTAAAGAAGAAAAGGGGATATGATATAGATATAATAGGATGAGAGGGGAAATTAATGAACTTACATTTAAAGAACAACAACTTGTTTGAAATGTTTTACATTGGTATAGATTTTAGTCTATTGATACAAACTTAAAGTTAATTTTATTATACTGTGTATATATTTCTACTCTGTTTAAGGTGTCATATTTGTACAGCTCATTTAAAGTTGTAATGGCTAATTAAAAATAGATTAATAATTAGTCATCTATGATAATCATACTTGTAGCCATATTAGGTAAGTCTTCTAGGTATATATAGATATATTTCAGGTAATCTTCAAATATTTCAAAGACCTACAGAATATGGCATTTAAAATATTTAAAAATTTATACTTTCTGGACAGTGAGACATGTCTGCTCCTGGCAGCACTGATTTACTTCAGAGAGGAGGATGGTCATCAAAGACACTCTATATAGAGTTTATCTTCTTCTTGGCAAAAATAGTCATTTGGGCAAGAAACTGTTCTTGCCTGGACTGCTTGATCAACTAGGCATGCAGGACCCATAGAAAGGTGACCACTGAACTTCGCTTGGCAAAATGGTCCTTTGGTTCCTGCTTCACAGAGGAAACTGCCAGACATTCTAAAGGACACTGAGACAAGTGACCAAGAGTCTCTAGCCCTGTAAGGCTACAGATGCCTCAACTTTACATAGGGACATTAGGTGACTGTCAGACTGCCAGCTGTCTCTACCAAAAGTTGCTTGCATCCTTCTCCCATTTCTCAGATAATAGTATATCCTTCTGAGGTCTTTGATGTAGTTTAAGATGAGATAGGTATAATTTTTCTTAGTTATGATAAAAGATAAGTTAGATATGAAACCTTAGACTCATGAATATAGGATAGATAGAATATTTTGTTTAATTTTGGCAAAACAAATAGACTAGATATTGTAACTGTAATTCTTGCTTGGGAGGTGGAAGGCAGAAGAGAGAACTGCCAGCCACCGCCATGACAAGCGAGATGTAAGGTACCGGTAAGCCACGAGCCACATGGCAAAGTATAGAATAATAGAAATGGGTTAATTTAAGATAGAAGAAGTAGATAACAAGAAGCCTGCCATGGCCATACAGTTTATAAGTAATATAAGCATCTGTGTGTTTATTTTATAAGTGGGCTGTCAGACTAACAGGACATGGTAGGGCCTAGAGAGAAGCTCGCAGCTGTGTAAAGTTATTATTATTTTTATTTTCTTCTGTAATGAGATTAACAATTTTTTACAAGCACAGTCCACTTTTTAATTTTCTCATTTTAATTAATTTTAAGTCTATAGAACTCTTTGAGAAGCCTTAATTCATAGAAACTCTGGGACTGTTCAACCACAGGGCCCAGAAATTACAGTATGGGGACTTAAAGACCTTAGATACATTTTTAATACCAAATTTGTTTTAAATCATTTGGTTTTCCAAATTTCTTCTGCTGTATACAGTGCTAAGGCCTTTTGCAAAGAAAGGAAGGTACTGTACTATTGAAACAGAGATGATACAGTGGTGTGGATTCAAGCTTTCAAAAATTGGAAAATAACTTTTTATTTTGCATTTCTCCTTTACATCCACTCTCCTTATGCTGCCACTGAGCTATCTGCTAAGTCATGTTTCACTATTTATTTTTATCAAATTGGTATTACATTTACTGATTCATGAGAACACTTGCAACAATCCTGAGAAGATTAGAGGATAAGAGTGTGTGGCATAATACACCTTCTTATGTATATAATGTCAGACTACAAATGAGTTCATGGTTTTAACAACTCCAGTAATCACAGCTCCACATCTCACTTTCTTGAAAAATTTCCCAGTGATTGTTTGTTGAGGAACAGAGTCTGCATGGCCATTAGGCAACCAAGTAAGAATTTCAACCATTGTTTACATCAGTCGATTCTGTTGTAAGGTCTGGCATATTGGATCCCTTAAAAAAAATTCACTTTCTGTTCCTCGTTTCTGCTTCATTAAATATCTAAACCTTGTTGACTGTGTATGATCTGAGCATTGATTCCCTCTGGACACATAAAGTTGTGTGAGATGATTGTTTTTGTCCTTGAGCATATCAAATAACTATTATCAAATTGTCCATGTTATTTGAAACATAAACATTCACATTCTTAAGTTCCAAACTTACATAGTTCTTCCATATCTCTAGAGAACATTCTTCTAACCTAGATTCTACAGCTAGTGAGCACCTAGAAGAGCTTATTTATAAATGCTAATGGCTTCTTCTTCCCACCTTGAACAATTGGCAACTGTGGTTAGAGAGTGATGCCAAGTATAAGCAAATTTGATTTAAACAACAGATCTGGGGAAATCAGTAGTACTGTGAATGCAGGGAGGATTCAGCTTCCAGCTTGCTGTAGAAAGAAACTGTGCTTCAAAAGAAAGAAAACTCCCTGCTTCATTTAGATGAGTCTCAAATCCACAAAAAACATCACCGTCACCAAATATATCATAAAGATTTCAAATAATTCGAGCAAGTTCTTAAAATGTACAAAAAGTACATTGGAAATAAGAATGTTCTTTCAAATGATTTACTGTTTATCAAATCACTTGAATCAAAATTTTGGTGAATCAGAGGTAACAAAGGAACATTTATAGAAAATAAAAATTCAAGCACCATAATAATTCTGACCCTATTTGATAATGTATACAAGATTGTATTTTATAGTTGCTTTAGCATCTACATTGGCTCTCAGTTTTTATTTTAAATATGAAAAGAATCTTGACATGTATACTGTTATCTGTAGCACCATTTAGAAGTACCTGACTTTCGGAGAGCCTGCTTGGCTGCTTCCAGTCTGGATTCACTAATTTTATCTTCCAGTTCCCATTTTTATACTTACATTCATATGTCTGAAGTTCTCCAAAGTTGCTGAATGAGTGCTCAATGTTCCAAATTGCCTTGCTTTTCTAATCTACAAGCACAACTCTACTACCAAGAAAAACAACTGTGGGTTTGAGAATATTAATTACTAAAATTCATATATTTATTACTTAGGGAGTCAGCAAATTACTATAGCCTCTAAATTCTCAGTGAGTGAACAGTAATGTTTCCTGCCTCATGCCATGATCAGGGCTGATATATTTTACTCACATCTTTGATCTTCTTAAGAATTTTGCAAGGTGGGTAATAAAAACACAATAACTATATAACAATCTGAAGAAACAATATACCCAGATTAATATATTTAACAAGGAGTAAAATAATCCTCAGTTATTTTGAGGTCAAATGCTATTAGCTATTTCAACAATGATGGCATGGGAAGTTAAAGAGCACAGCCCTACTGTGTTAGTTCAATTCACTCAGCTGTGTGACCTTGTGGTTACCATTCAGTTGTAGAATGAACACTTTGAACCAAATTTTTAATTATTTGCAGCCATGTGATTAAATAATTCTACTTAAAATTATGTTTTGGAAAATTGCAAATATATTATTAGAATGTAATGCTCAAAGTTTCTCACAATGTATTTTGTAGACAATAGGTAAATATGTCTTCATAAGTGTTATGTGCATGAAAGTGATCTTAGGTCATGTGACTTTCAGAGTTTTGGGATAAAGAGTGTAAGACCTGTCTCTCAATGAGATAACAAATCCACTAGGATGATTCTGATATGAACATGTCATGTGTAGAGTAAATCTACAAAATGAACAAGATGACTAAACATGTGCAAGCATGCTTAGTGATGTATGTTCAGAAATGATGGATCAGAAGAGGCACACTGGGAAAATCCACCAGTGTCAGAATAGTCACTGGTGGTTTTCATCTGACAAAGTCTCTTTGCTAACTAATTTTTAATGAAGTGTATTTAATGATATACTTGATGAAACACAACTTTTACAGTATCTTCACCATCTTCAGCCCTATCAATTGTCCAGAATGTCAAGCAATATTCTAGAGAGATTTTTCATTTATCTTTATTTTCAATAGTACTCTCTATGCACATAACTTTCAGGGAATCTTCAAAAATGTGGCCATTTTTATAGTTTTAAGTAGTTTTGTTCTGACCAACTCAGTGGTTACAAAAGACTATGCAGTATGTAAATGTTCACTTGTTGTTACATAATTTGAACAGTTTCTGTCTTTTTGAATTCAGTGGAAATTTTGTTACAGTATCTATATTTCTGCTTTTCTTTATTTGAATGTGTTTGTTTATTGTTGATTAGTTTCATGGAATTAAGTTTTGCTTATTTTTCAAATAACTGCTTTTTGATAATCCATTCATTCTCCATCAGTTATTTATTCTTTGTATTTTTATTTTTATATTTAAATGTGGAAGGAAGGGAGTATAATAAGGAAAATCTACTAGCCTCCTTTACAAGCTGTTGATTTTTAAGATGAACACTCTAATTTGCTATAGAAAAATTATTCAAATAGATATACTCTGTAATCACAGGCAACTTTAATTACATTTTCTATCATTTTTAATCAAGTATGACATTCCTCAAAGGCACAGTGTGCAAATATTTACATAAGATGCAGAAAGAAATAGGGGGAAAGTGGTTTTCTCTTTTGATTTTAGAGGGAATTTTTGTATAAACTACTCTAGCTGAGCCGCTTTCATGAAGATAGACAGTTGGATGACAAGGCTTAATGTCTGTGAATCTGTGTTTACTTGTATTTCCCAGATATACATAAAGCATACTTTATGGCAGTTAAGGAGGATGAATACATCTTTTTTTTTCTTTCTGTGAAACAGACAGCCTATTGGATAGACTTGGATAGATTGGATTAACCAGAAATAATCAGAGAGTTAGAATGCAGGTGATTCATGAGTATAGAGTGGGATGCAGATAATTTATAAATATGAGCCAAAAAAATGAAGTAACTTAAATTTGCCCAGGAAATCCATATATGAGGAAATGGATCAAAAATTGTGATATAATTGACAGAAAAAAAGCATGCATGTGAGGATTAGGGGAGGAATTAAGGAAGCATCGCACAGCTAACAAGCTGGCAGACAGTCTTTGGGTCAGAGGTACAGAAGAGGCAATCTGGGCCACGATCTTGTGGGGAACTGAAAGCCCAGAAAAGGAGCTTAACTTCAAGTCTGTGAATTAAAAACCAAGCCACAATTGAATGTTAAGATTAGTTGTATTCTACCATTTGTTTTTATTTTTTTCCTTGTACATGTTTCCATTGAGTTTATAACAATTAATTTTCAAAGTAATCTTACAAAGTGATTAGTTTTATGATACGATTTTCTAGACTTATTTGTACATGTACATATTGTATTTGTTTTTTCCCTCTTCCTCTGTCCTCCCCCACTTCTTTTCTTGGTTAATTTATTCACCCCAATTCATTTCCCCTTTCCATTTTATGTCACATGTGTTCATTATCCACTCTTATTTCCACTCCCCTTTGTCTCTTCCTCCTGCTTGTTCTCTCTCTGCTTTCATGCCTCCAAATTAGCACTCACATGTATACATGAATTTAAATGTGAATGTCACATATGAGGAAAAAAGTATAATATTTGTGTTTCTGAATCTAGCTTGTTTTGTTTGACATAATGATCTGTAGTTCATGACTTTTCCAACAAATAACATGATTTAATTCTTTTTTTATGACTGAAAACAATTCCATTGTATTCACCTAATTCTCATTATTGCATGCAAAAGGATCTTTGTAGAGTTCAGAAGGCTGCTGATAGTGGTTGTGACATATTGGGGCATATTGTTGCAACCAGAGGACAGAACTTGCAGTTCACACTCCTTGCTGGCAAAGAAAAATGGACATATTTGTGTGTTTGATTTATTAATATAATGATGAAATATGTAAAGACACAGACCAATTCACTGAACCTACTGAAAGAGAGAGAGAGAGAAAGAGAGAGAGAGAGAGAGAGAGAGAGAGAGAGAGAGAGAGAGAGAGACTAGATGAGTCTGAGAGAGAATGTAGGATAGAACAAGAAAGATTAGATGGGCATGTGTTCTGGAAAGCGTAGGTAAATATGAGCTTTAAACAATCTTCAATAACATATGTTAGACTAAAAAAGTACATAAAATGAACATATAATACAAAACACTTGTGAAGACTTGCAATAAATCTTTAGAAATAGAAATATTCCTTAGAAATATGGCCTTGGAAAAAATGCAAGGTTGGCATCATGGCAGGAGCTTGTGGGAAATTAATCTCCTTGTGATTATAATAATAATGAAAAGAAGGAAGAAGACAATGCAAACAGAATAACCTGAAAACTTACTTATGGGGATATTTCCTTTTGGTACATGGATATTTTTAACGCCCAAATACCATCCATAACACATGGATATAATGAAGCCAGGCTTCTAAGACTGAGGCCAATAGGATAATGATAACATTTCCTCTTTCCAGACTCAATAATGTGTAGGCTAAATGAGAAGGTTTGGTTTGTTGTTTGCCTGTTTGTTTGCTTCAAAAAGAAGCATTAGATAAGAAACCATCACAATAAGACACTCTATAATTAAGAGGCTGGTCTGCTAGTGTGGGCACTGATGAGTACAAGAGTCCTTGTAGGTCAAATGTCACTTTTATTTCACTAAAGGATGAAAATAAAGAGATACTCTTAAGTTCAGCATTTCTCTTTGAACTCTCTGCTCTTTCTGCTGGCACACATTTCTGTTGGCACACAGCTCTTAGATCTGCATTCTCTCCTGTGTTGGGTGTTCACATGTCACCTGTGTGACACTATTGAGCCTCTATTGTCTGCAGATGCTGAGATGAGTGTGTCTCATATAGTACAGAAGTTTGGGTCATCTGTTCTGTGATAGGCTTGTCTATAGTTTTCTTTCTTTCACATTAGTCTTCCTTGTTAGACAGTAGTCACTGAAGGCAGATATTTACATCTTAAAAACACAGAAGACTGTCTAGGGAGAATGGCTAACACCATGTCACACCTCTGTCCCTCTCAGATTGTTGTAAGTTTTAATACTTACTTTCATTATTCTTTCCCAATGTCTACTGTATTACAAGTTCAAGAACAAGATGATCAATTTTTCATATGTATTATTAAAAGATGAAGTTAGTAGATGAAAAGTACTCACTAGATTTTGAGAAATGACAGTGATGACAGTTATGCTTTGCACCTAAAAGGTCCTAAATTTGCTTCCTAGCCAAGCTGCTTACTAGCATTTGGATCTAAATTCATTTAAAGCTCAATTTTTGTGTCTCCACTATGGAAAGTGCTGATAGACTGTGTCTTTGAGAGCGCCACCATACTCTTTTCATTAATGAAAGTAAGATGCATCCTTATCAGCTCAGTGACTACTACTGTACATATGCTGCTCTTTCCTTCATAGCATACCTGCTTTCATTAAGGCAAGAGGAGAAAGGCTGGATAAACACTTAAACAGGTCAGCATATGTACATGACCTTTTTTTCTCCACAGCACATTGGCAGCTCCTTGGAATACTGGATACATTTTCTTTCCCAAAACATATGTATCCTCAAAACTGCACATACTTTTGGTTTTATTTTCTTTTGGCCTGGGACATTTTCAAATTTTGTTCCTATACTTCACCTTTGAACTTTCTGGCTCTTTCTTCTGTGCCTACTACTTTTCATCATGCCTATTGCTTCAGATTCCCTCATTCTCTTGCTATTGGGGGACTAAGCATGTAGCTTTTTTGATACTTCAACTTGCCATGAGCTGAAATCATCTGAGAGGAGGGAACCTCAATTAAGAATTTTTTTTCCATAAAATCGTCTTATAGGCAGGCCTGTTAGGCATTGTCTTAATTGATGATTTATTGTGGAAGGCCCAGATCATTGTGAGTGATGCCACTCCTGTGTCAGTGATTCATTATATAATAAAGCAGGCTGATCAAGCCACAATAAGAAAGCCTGTAAGCAATACTACTCCATTCTGTATTAGCTTTGACCTCTACATTCCACCCCTGTTTGAGTTCCTGCCCTGATTTTCTTTGGTGATTAACAGCAATATGGCAGTGTAAGCCAAATAAACCCTTTCCTCCCAAAGTTGCTTTTATTATATCAATAATATAATTACTAAGACATACAATGTAAAGCAAATTTCATACTCAGGATTCTTAGGAAATATAAAATTTCTAAATATCATTATAGTGAAATAATAGTACCAAAAAATGAAATTCTATCTATAAAGTATCTATATCGTTGCTCTAATTGGTGTGCTTATTGCTGGGTTGTAGGAAGTGTTTGCATTTTTACTATAGATTATTTCTAATAAATAATAAATTGCCATTATAATCATCAGAGGAAGTAAAAAGAAATAGTCTTTGAAAAATGTATGCCTTTAAAATTCCTTGGTTCAATTAAAATACATTTCTTATAAAAAGTATATTAGATGTGCAGATTGGTATGAAATAATTTATAGCAGCAAAGACATATCTGTACTCTGGAGAGTTGTGTAATGTATATTTAGTGATTTTAATTCTAACCATTGTGAGCAAATGAAAACATCCAGTCCTTAATGCTTTTCAGCTGCTAAGCATTTGACATTTGAATACTTCATTTTGAGGATTCAAAATATTTTATAGATTAAAATGAGTCAACTTTTTAGTATATTTTTTACATAGTTGCTTATTGCTAAGCCCCATTCTAAGTTTTAAAAATATAAAAATACAAATTAAAACCTGGTTGTTATATAATATTGATGTTATTACTATATGCATGTAAATATTTTCTATTGCAAAATATTATGTATACATATTCACAATTATTGTTTGTGATTGTACATATAAAATTCTGTGTATGTTACCCTAGTTTCTATTTGCCTTCAGACCTTTGATAGCAAGATTCAAATAATAATCAAATGTATATTCATCTCGAAACACTGTGCATGCAAGTTTCTCATAATTATTTAGATTCTGTTAGAATATTTCAGTCATTGTTAAATAGCAAGAAAGGAAAATACACTGTCATTGGCGTGGTTTAATTTAACTGAGTTGGAAAGATTTTAATTTAAAAGAAAGCATTAAACACTATGTACCATTTGATGCCATTTTGAAGACTGAAGTGGCTCACCAAAGGTGCTTCATAGATGTAGATCCCTCTCCTTAGCTAGAGAATGGGTCCAGAAATGGAGGATTTATGCTATACTGTTTCATTGTCTATAAAGCCTTCAATAACTCCACAGCTCTGCCATCACTCTGAGGCCTGGCTACTGTCTGTGATGAATAATTTTCCTTTGTGGAAATTCAACTATAACTTACAAGGAAAACACTTAAAGAAGATAATATGATTAATCTTTATAATGAGAGGGTTAATTAAACATCAAGTAAATTTCAGATGGTCTCAATAAAATAAAATATTTGTATTATTTTAAAAGTAAAATAACCACCCTACAAAATTATATTTATGGCGTGACTCCATATAGATGATACTTATTTTGTGTTTAGTTTTAAATATTGGACTCAGTCTTTAATAAATTGAGAATGAATTTTATAAACTTACGATTCCTTTAAAATCCTGTTTGGGTTTTCTAATACTTCTGACAGAGCCTTATTTACCTTTTGTACTAGAAAATTATGAGATATATGAACAAAAGTGAACCAATGAGGCAGCATATATTAGAGCACCAAGTAAAGTGTAGGAATGTCCAGGAACTTGATGTCTTCTTTGTTTTTCTAAGGTTAACTATGTCCTGGAGCAGAATGCCATCATTGATCTAAAGAACAATGACCACAATTCAACCACAGCTGTCAGAGTGGGCAGCTGCTTCAGTTCCCTTCATTTAGTTAGTTTGAGGCTTTTATAGGTTTGTAGGAAAACAGCATAGAAAAAAGCTGGAGTTACACACAACCCTTTCTTTGTCTGCTTCTGAAGAAAACAGCACACATTGCTCTACAGAACATCATGTCTCCATGTTTTATCTTATTCATCCAACTGTTTGTTACATGACTTATGACTGTGGTCTCATGGCCGTGGTAGGGTTTAACTTTGGGGCACATGCAGTCTACTGCTTGGCTAGTTCTTTTCTAGTTTTTTCTACTCTGTTTCTTCATGTTTCCAGTTTCCTTTGGGAGACATTTTATCTTCTAGATGGTAGATTGAAAAGCTAACTGGAACTAATGTCTAAAATCATGTACAAGAAAAACTAAGGATGTGAGTAAAAATCATCCTTATTTTCATTGTTTCTAAACAGTATTTTTCTTTTGGAGGGTGATTAGATATGAATTATTTGCAACAATACTAAATGAAAGATTAAATTGAAAGTTTCTGTAATGCTTTGGCTCTCAATGTGTAATCTTTATTATTCAGTTACTGTAGTGGTCAGTTCCCTTATTTCAATAACCATTGAGACATTCCAATGAAAGTAAACTGAAGAATGGATACTTTGTAACAGGGACAGTTTCTCATTAGATAGAGAAAAACGTGAAATTCCCACCTAACTTGTTTTATTAATTGAGTGGCACACTTCCCACAAAACACTATTAACAGTATTTGGCTGAAAGCATGTCACCAAAGTTTATTTGACTCTATAGTCCTAAACTCTATAGTGTCTACAGCTCCACGAAATCTAGCATACGTTTGTAGTACATTTTCTGACACTTTACTTTCATATTTCCAAAATGGAAATTGTCACAAAAGCATTTTTGATTGAGTTGTAAGTAATGAATTTTTTCTCTGGTGCCCAGGATAAGATTCCCAAGGAAATTCAATGCCATAATAATGAATACAGAATGAAATTTGCAAAGGTGCAGATGGATAGATGGCATAAATCCAACCCTGTATGAAAAGTGGAAGCAATCAGCGGTTTGTTCTGTTAACAGAAACATTAATATAAAAGTTGTTACTTAATTTAACTGAAGAGAATTTTATCCTCACACTTCAAAGTTGAGTAGTTAACATCAAAAAATATTTAATATATGTTATATAATAGAATAACATAATGGCCCATCTGGACCAGAGGTGAGTGCCTGGGGTTATAGCCAAAGAGGCAACTACCCTGGGTCCCACCCCTGGACACAGGCCATCCTGGGAGGACCTGACCAACTTGGCCCCAGTTTCCAGCCAATCAGCAGGCCCTGTGGGAAGGCTCCCCTTTTCTAAGACTGCAGGCAGACTCTGCAGTCTCCACACCCTGCCCCATACCAATTTGCCCTAGGCCTCAGCCACTTCCTGATACTCAGAGACCAACCCCCAGCTCCTGTCCGCCTGGAACTTCCATCTGGACCAGAGGTGAGTGCCTGGTGTTATAGCCAGTGAGGCAACTGCCCCTGGGTCCCACCACTGGACACAGGCCATCCAGGGAGGACCTGCCCAACTTGGCCCCAGTTTCCGGCCAATTGGCAGGCCGTGCAGGAAGACTCCACTTTTCCAAGACCACAAACAAACTCTGCCAGAGAGCCCAGGCACTTCCTGAGAATCAGAGTCCAGCCCCCAGCTTCCATCCTGCCCTGGAACTCCCATCTAGACCAGAGACCAGAGGAACTCTCAAATAGACAGGATGAGCTCCCATCTGGACAAAATAAGGAGACCCCAGAGACTTCCTGAGACTCAGAGTCCAGCCCCAAGCTCCTATCTGGCCAGCACTCTAATCTGGACGAGCACTCCCATCCATCTGGCCCAGAGCTTCCATCTGGACCAGAGAGAGGCTTCCTAAATCTATCAGCTCTCTCTGGACCAAGTACATGAAAAGACCAAGAACAAACAAACAAGGAGATGGGCAGATGTCAAGCCAGAAGCACATACAACAAAATAAAGAGCAATACAACATCACCAGAACCTAGCCCTTCTCCTGAACATCATGGAATGGAAGGAGGAGGAGGAGGAGGAGGAGGAGGTGGAGGAGGAGGAGGAGGAGGAAGAGGAGGAGGAGGAGGAGGAGGAGGAGGAGGAGGAGGAGGAGGAAGAGGAGGAGGAGGAGGAGGAGAAGAAGAAGGAGAAGAAGAAGGAGAAGAAGAAGAAGAAGAAGAAGGAGAAGAAGAAGAAGAAGAAGAAGAAGAAGAAGAAGAAGAAGAAGAAGAAGAAGAAGAAAACCTTATAAGTAACATCATGAATAGGCTAGAGCCTTATATAGAAGAAATCAAAAATAAAGTAGAGGAACAGACAAACAAAAAATGGGAAGAGTGCTATAAAAAACTAGAGGGAAGGACAATTAAAGCAGAAGAAAACGATAAGTCCTTGAAAGAAAATCATGAAAAAGCAAGGGAGAAAGTTCAAGACCTGAAGAGGGAAATAAAAAAAAGAAAGACGACACTAGCAGAAGGAATGCTGGAAATGGAAAATCTGAGTAAACAAACAGGAACTTCAGATACAAGTATAACAACAGAATGAAAGAGATGGAAGAGAGGATTTCTGGTGTTGAAAATATGGTAGAAGAAATAGATTCATCAGTCAAAGAAAACACTAAAACCAACAAAGTCATGACCCAAAATGTCCAAGAAATTTGGGACACTATGAAAAGACCAAACCTATGAATAAAAGGGTTAGAGGAAGGAGAAGAGTACCAACTCAAAGGCACAGAAAATATATTTAACAAGATCATAGAAGAAAACTTTCCCAACTTAAAGAAGGAAATGCCTATGAAGATACAAGAAGCCTATAGAACACCAAACAGACTGGACCCCCCAAAAAAGTCCCCTCACCACATAATAATTAAACAAATAAATGTACAGAATAAAGAAAGAATATTAAGGGCAGCAAAGGAAAAAGGCCAAGTGAATTATAAAGTCAAACCCATCAGAATAACACCCAGTTTCTCAATGTAGACTTTGAAAGCCAGAAGGACATGGACAGATATAATGCAGACACTAAGAGACCATGGATGCCAGCCTAGATTAATATACCCAGCAAAACTTTTAATCATCATAGATGGAGTGAACAAGACCTTCCAAGACAAAACCAGATTTAAACAATACTTATCCACAAACCCAGCCATACAGAAAGCACTAGAAGAAAAATTCCAACCTAAGGATGGCAGATACACCCAAGAAAACACAAGCAATAGATAACACCACAGCAGTAAACCCCAAAGAAGAGAAGTACACACACACTACCACCAAAAAATAAAAATAACAACAGGAATGAATAATCACTTGTCATTAATATCCCTAAATATCAATGGACTTAATTCACCTATAAAACGATACAGACTAACAGAATGGTTACTAAAACAGGACCCATTTTTCTGCTGCATACAAGAAACACACCTCAAATTCAAAGACAGAAACCTCCTAAGAACAAAAGGCTGGGAAAAGACTTTCCAGTCAATTAGCCTTAAGAACCAAACTGGTGTAGCCATCCTAATATCCAGCAAAATAGACTTCAACCTAAATTAATCAAAAGAGGTGATGAAGGACATTACATACTCATTGCAGGAAAGATCCACCAAGATGAAGTTTCAATTCTGAACATTTATGCCCCAAATACAAGGGCACCCACATATGCAAAAGAAACATTTCTAAAGCTTAAATCACATATAAAACCCCACACATTAGTAGTGGGAGACTTCAACACCCCACTTTCACCTCTGGACAGATCGGCCAAATTGAAACTTAACAGAGACATAATGGACTTAACTGATGTTATGGCTCAAATGGACTTAATCAATATCTACAGAACATTCCACCCAAACAAAAAAGAATATACCTCTTCTCAGCACCCCATGGAACCTACTCCAAAATTGACCAAAAACTTGGCCACAAAGTAAATCTCAACATATATACAACAATTGGAATACCCTCCTGTGTTGTATCGGACCACCATGGTTTAAAGTTAAATTTCAACAACAGAAAAAACTATAGAAATTCTACAATCTCATGGAAACTGAATAATGCTCAACTGAATCACCAATGGGTTAAGTAAGAAATAAATAAAGAAATTAAAGATTTCCTAGATATCAATGAAAATGAATACACCACACACCCAAACTTATGGGATACTATGAAAGCAGTGCTAAGAGGGAAATTCATAGAAGTGAATGCCCACATAACGAAGCTGGAGAAATCTCACACTAGTGACTTGACAGCACACCTCAAAAGCTCTGGAACAGGAAGAAGCCAAGTCTCCCAGGAGGGACAGGCACCAGGAAATTATCAAATTGAGAGCTGGAATCAATAAAATAGAAATAAAGAGAACAATACAAAGGATTAATGGAAAAAAAGAGTTGGTTCTTTGAGATCAACAAGATAGCCAAGCCCTTATCCAAACTAACCAAAAGACACAGAGAGTGCATCCAAATGAACAAAATCAGAAATGAAAAGGGGGACATAACAACAGACAATGAGGAAATCCAGAGAATCATCAGGTCATACTTCAAAAACCTCTACTCCACAAAACTGGAAAATGTAAAAGAAATGGATAGTTTTCTGGATAGGTACAACATACCTAAGTTAAATCAAGACCAGATAAACTATTTAAATAGTCCAATAACCCCTAAGGAAATAGAATCAGTCATTAAAAGTCTCCCAAGCAAAAAAAGCCCTGGACCAGGTGGTTTCACTGCAGAATTCTACCAGATCTTCCAATAAGACTTAATACCAATACTCTTTAAATTTTTCCACCCAATAGAAGCAGAAGCAATATTACCAAACTCCTTCTATGAGGCTACAATTACCCTGAGTCATAAACCAAACAAAGATGCAACAAAGAAAGAGAACTACAGACCAATGTCCCTCATGAACATTGATACAATAATACTCAATAAAATTCTGGTGAACAGACTCCAAAAACACATTCAAACAATTATCCACCATGATCAAGTAGGCTTCATCCCAGGGATACAAGTGTGGTTCACCATACGAAAGTCTGTCAATGTAATGCACCATATAAATAAACTCAAAGAAACAAAACCACATGATCATCTCACTAGATGCAGAAAAGACATTTGACAAAATCCAACACCCCTTCATGATAAAGGTCTTGGAATGATCAGGAATACAGGGAACATACCTAAACATAATAAAGGCAATCTACAGCAAGCCAATTACAGCCAACATCAAATTCAAAGGAGAGAAACTCAAAGCAATACCACTAAATTCAGGAACAAGGCAAGGCTGTCCCCTCTCCCCATACTTATTCAATATAGTACTTGAAGTTCTAGCCAGAGCTATAAGATAACATAAAGAGATTAAGGGGATAGAAATTGGAAAGGAAGAAGTCAAGCTCTCCCTATTTGCCGATGACATGATAGTATACATGAGTGACCCCAAAAATTCAACCAAGGAACTGATACAGCTAATAAAAATCTTCAGCAACACAGCAGGATACAAGATCAACTCAAAAAAATCAGTAGCCCTCCTATATACAATGGACAAACAGGCTGAGAAGCAAATCAGAGATACATCACCCTTTACAATAGCCACAAATGAAATAAAATACCTTTGGGTTACTCTAACTAAGCATGTGAAGGACCTATATGACAAGAACTTTAAGTCCCCGAGAAAAGAAATTGAAGAAGATGTCAGAAAATGGAAAGATCTCCCATGCTCATGGACAGGCAGGATTAACATAGTAAAAAATGGTGATCTTACCAAAAGCAATCTACAGATTCAATGCAATCCCCATCAAATTACCACCACAATTCTTTACAAATCTAGAAAAAATAATGCTCAACTTCATATGGAAAAACAAAAAACCCAGGATAGCCAAAAGAATCCTGTACTATAAAACACCCTGTGGAGGCATCAGGATCCCCGACCTCAAACTCTACTATAGAGCTACTGTAATAAAAACAGCTTGGTACTGGCATAAAAACAAACACGAGGACCAATGGAATTGAAGACCCAGACATTAACCCACACACCTATGAACATATAATTTTTGAAAAAGAAGCCAAAAATACACAATAGAATAAAGAAAGCTTCTTCAACAAATGGTGCTGGCATAACTGGATGTCAATGTGTAGAAGGCTTCATATACATCCATATCTGTCACCATGCACAAAACTGAAGTCCAAGTGGATCAAAGACCTCAACATAAATCCAGTTACTCTGAACCTGATAGAAGAGAAAGTAGGACGTCCTTTTGTACTCATTGGCACCAGAGATCACTTTCTAAATATTACATCAGAAGCACAGACACTGAGAGAAACAATCAATCAATGAGATCTTTTGATACTGAGAAGCTTTTGTAGAGCAAAGGACATGGTCAACATGACAAAGTGACAGCCTACAGAATGGGAAAATGTCTTCACCAACCCCACATCTGACAGAGGGCTGATATCCAGAATATATAAAGAACTCAAGAAATTAGACATCAAAATGCCCAACAGTCTAATTAAGAAATGGGCTAAACAGAGAATTCTCCACAGAGCATTGGCTGAAAGACATTTAAGGTATTGCTCAACATCCCTAATTATCTGGGAAATGCAAATCAAAATGACTCTGAGATACCACCTTACACCTGTCAGAGTGGCTAAGATCAAAAACTCAGAAGACAGGTTATGCTGGAGCAGATGTGGAGCAAGGGGAACTCTCCTCCTCTGCTGCTGGGAATGCCAGCTTGTACAGCCACTTTGCAAATCAATACGCCGCTTCTTTAGAAAATTGGGAATCCATCTCCCCAAGACCCTGCTGTAGCACTCTTGGGCATATACCCAAGGAATGCTCAATCATACCACAAGGACATTTGCTCATCTATGTTCATATCAGCATTGTTTGTAATAGCCAGAACCTGGAAACAACCTAGATGCCCTTCAACTGAAGAATGGATAAAGAAAATATGGTACATATACACAATGGAGTACTTACTCAGCAGAGAAAAACAATGACATTCAATTGTCATGGATGGATCTAGAAAAAAATCATCCTGAGTGAGGTAACCCAGACTCAGAAGTACAAACATGGTTTATTCTCACTCATAGGAGGATATTAGATGTATAACAAAGATGACTAGTCTGTTACACAACTCCAGGTAAGCTATCTAGAAAACAGGACAGTAGGAAAGACCCAGGGATCACCCAATGCAGAGAAATAGATGAGATCTACATGAACAACCTGGACAACAGTGGGAGTAGTGAAGTGCAAGATTTGAGAGAAAGAAAGCTTAGGGGAGCAGGAGCTCCCAGCTGGATCAGGAACAGAAAGGGAGAACACGGAATAACAGACCATGATAAATGAAGACCACATGAGAATAGTAATAGGCTGAGTTCTGAGAGGTCCCCAGAAATCCACAAGGATATATCCTCTGTAGACTGCTGGCAATGGTCGAGAGAAAGCCTGATCTGACCTAGTCTGGTGATCAGATGACTAAACACCCTAACAGTTGTCTTGGAACTCTCATCCAATAACTGATGGAAGTGGATGCAGAGATCCTCAGCCAGGCCCCAGGTGGAGCTCCAGGTGTCCAACTGTCGAGAAAGAGGAGGGAATGCAAGAGCGTGAATTGTTGAATCCAAGATTGCATAAAGCACAGGGACATATAGCCAATCAAATGGAAGCACATGCATTATGAACCAATGGCTGTGGAGCCCCCAGCTATATCTGGCCCTCTGGATAAGTGAGACAATTGAATAGCTTGATCTGTTTGGGAGGCTCCCAGTCTGTGGGAACAGGACCTGTCCTTAGTGCATGAGCTTGCTGTTTGGAACCTTGGGCTTACACAGGGACACATGTTCAGCCTGGAAGGAGGGAACAGGACCTGCCTGTACTGAATCCACCAGGTTTAAATGAATCCCCAGGGGTGTCTTGGTCCTGGAGGAGATGGGAATGAAGGGGAGGGGCTAGGGGGAAGGTGGGTGTGAGGGTGGGAGTTTGGAGGACCAGAGAACCCATGGCTGATGTATAAAATTAAAACACATAATAATAATAATAATTATAATAATAATAATTATTATTATTTTTAAAAAGTATAACATAATGAAAAAGCACACTCGGAAATAGCGTTTTTTGACAAAATAAATCAACTATTTCCAATTGCCACAAGAAGGAGCACTGAACTCCTATTCCTACTGGCTTATCTCTCACAACAGGTGTCACAACTTCATGAGATTTGTTAAGATTCTTATAGATAGCTTCCTGTTTGACATTGTTCCTCTGAATATAATATTTGTGCCCATAAATCTGCGTCCGTCTGTTACAAAAGTATGTATTTTGTCCTAAAAATCTCATAAAAGTTACTAAAATTGTTCATTTATTAACAAGGACTTCATCTAAAAATTACATTTTTAATGCACTTAGAATCATTTACAGTTACTGAAGTGAATTTTAATTTGAGTTCTGGGAATATCCTGCTACTTTATGTTCTAAAATGCACCAAGACGTTTCTAAACAACAGGTGGATTGGTAGATACCTAGAAATACTTTTCTAGAATTACTGTTATGCAAGGATCTGTATCATTTGTAATACTGATTCCATTTAAGTGAATAAATCTTCATGTGATTACATATAGGTAGATTTATGTGTGTATGTGTATGTGAAATATGTATACAAATTAACCATTTGCTGATGAATAAACCAGTATGGTTTTAAACAATTTACCTTGTGTATATATAATTGTATTGTTTTTTTAACATAAAAAACCTAATATGATATGTATGTTTTTATTATTATACAATGACACATTTTAGCAGTGTATTTGGTGCTTTGAGATACAGGTTATCTTCAACATTTTTCAGAATTGACTGAGATTTTTTTATATTCACCTATGCTAACAATGCCACTTCACATAAATATGTTGTAGGAAATGGTAGCAGCATATTTAGAGAAATTTCAGAAATTATTTGAACTGGGCATGGTGTTATATGTCCTTAATGTTAGCACCTGGGGTTTGGGAGCAGAGACAGGCAGATTTTTGAGAGTTTGACGCCAGTCTGATATACCTGGCGAGAATAAATTATACATTGTATATTTTTCAAACAATCACAAGATACCAAAAAATTCATTCATATTTTATGATTTTATATATTAATTAAAATTAAATTTAAATTTTGTGAATTTGAATAAGATCCCAAACATTGAGCAGATCAGCTATGCTTTAGCTAATTATGCCACATGCATTCTACATGGATAAACTAAATCAGTATTATCAGATGAGGTTTAGGTCTATAATTCTAGCACTTACAATTTACTTTGTCAAAATTATGATTTTTAAAGACCAGAGTGCATTATAATGAAGTTGTATTTAAAAAAAACTCTACTGAAGGATTTTCATCAGAAAAATGGAAGTGGTTATATAGCACATACTAAAATATCCTACAATAAATGGTATCCAATATGACTCTAAAAATAGAGAAAATTCTTTTATATTGAACATTGAAATTAAGATTCAAAATTTGTCCAGAATTGAACAATGAAGTAAGTAATTCCATTTGCCTTTAGCTTATACTGGGAAATCAGAAGTGGGCTAGGCTTAGGAAGACATAAACAATTACAATGAGGGAACATTGAACTTGAATCACATGCTGGTATTGATGAGGAGATAGAGTTACACTGAAGTGATATATTTGGCCCAGAAGAAGTTGACTCATATCTATGCAGAGTGACTATATAGTTAGAAAATAAGATAGTGGAGCATATGATGAAAAAGCATAGGATGTATGAAATGTAGTGTGTGTAATGTCATGAGGCTAAGAATGTTAGGACAATGACTTCTAAATGGCACAATAAAATAGTCATATGGGGGAAATAATGAAATAAATAATCAAAATAAATGGGAATATGAAATCACTGTAAGTTATCCTAAATGCATAAATCCAATGAAGAAAGATTTCAGAACTATGGCAGATCTTGATAACAAAATTGGCAGTCTACATTTGGGTTACAAACAACTACTCCACCAACTCACTATGGTATAACAAATGCTCTACCTTCCCTAGTGCAGCCATGAATACAGAAATCACTTTCTACCTAGTTCCAAGACTTGGGCACATATTCTTTTTTGGGGAATCAAACAAACAACATTTTTCATATTCTATAGCTCTTTTTGGTAGCAGCTCCATTCTAGGGCCTCACTTCCTCTATTTACCCATACACGATGTGGGCAAAAACTTCATGTAAAATATTGCTGGCCTCAATACTGGGACCTTTCTTTCCTTATTCCCAGTGTATTAATTGTCCAATGCTAGGAGAGGATAATAAGGTCAACACTTTGTGCACAAACCCATAAGGCAGTGCAGAACAGGTACATATCAAAAAGTGACTAATGTCTCCACCTACATTCTGGTCCAGTGGCATACAGGATTTCCCGGGAAGACATGAAACCTTAAGATAGCATTTCTCAGATATTTTTAAAGTAAACAATTCCATTTGGTGCATTCTATTTATGTTCCAAACTATTATTGAAAAGTATGAAGACACTAGTTATAAGCAATTAAGTTGAGATTGGGAGATGTACAAGGACAGAAAGCTAGATCCTGTGTCACTTAAAATGAAAAGAACTAAAGACACAGAAGTGTAGCTGAAATTATCCTGTTCTTTCCCTGCTTCCACAGCCCTCAGACCCAAGTAAACAAACAGAGACTTATATTATTTACAAACTGTATGGCCTAAAGGCTCAGGCTTCTTGCTAGATGTTGTTATATCTTAAATTAACCCATTTCTATTAATCTATAAGTTGCCATGTAGCTCGTGGCTTACCAGTATCTTTACATGTTGCTTCTCATCATGGCAGCTGGCAGCGACTCCCTGCCTCAACCGTCCACTTCCCTACCTCTTTGTCCTGCCTATAATTCCTGCCTGGGTACTGGCCAATCAGTGTTTTATTTATCAATCAATCATCCACAGCACTCTTTTTTTAAAAAGGAAGTTTTTAACTTTAACATAGTAAAATTACATATAACAAAAGAATTATGAAGCAAGAATTATAATTACAATATTTATAATATCTAGTCTATTTGTATTTGGCAAAATTAAAGAAGATATCCTATCTATCCTATACTTGTGAGTCGAAAGTTTTATACCTAACATATCATAACTAAGGAAATTATATCTATCTAGTCTACAACAAAGATCTCAGATCCTGAGAAATGGGAGAAGGATGCAAGCAACTTTTGGGAGTCTTGTGAGAGTAGACAGAGACAGCTGGCATCTGGGACAGTCATCGAAAGTTCTTTTGTAAAGTTGGCACATCTGTCTTCAGCCCACAGGTCTAGAGACTCTCAGTTACTTCTCTTTGTGTCCTGTAGAATGTCTGGCAGTTTTCTCTGCAAAGCAGGAACCTGAAGGACCATTTTGCCAAGCAAAGTTCAGTGGTCACCTTCCTATGGGTCCTGCATGTCCAGTTGATACATTTTTTTCAAGCAGTCCAGGTAAGAACAGTTTTTTACCCAAATGGCTATTTTTGTCAAGAAGAAGATAAACTCCATAACGAGTGTCTTCTATGTATATCCTCCTCTCTGAAGTAAATTGGTGCTGCTAGGAGCAGACATGTCTCATTGTCCAGAAAATCTAAATTTTTAAAAGCATTTTAAATGCCATATTCTGTAGATCTTTGAAGTGTTTGAAGACTACCTATCTATCTGAAATATATCTATATATACGTAGAAAACTAAACACAGAAGGACCTGCCTGGGTCATAATAATGTGGAAATATTTCCTAAAAATTTACTGCTGCTGATTTGTTCAAGGTAAACATATATGAAAATGTCACAATGAACTCAATTTATTTGTATAATTAATAATACCAATAAAAATTATGCCTTTTAAATTTAATTGGAGCAAACGATGGAGCATTTGGCGCCCAGGGAATTTTTCTTTCTTTTTTGATCAATCACAGATGAAATGCTTTCTTTCATTAACTGCTCTGGTCATGGTGTTTTGTCACAGCAATAGAAAAGTAAATAATAAATAAGTCAGAAGTTGGTATCAGAAATAGGGTTTAATTTAGAGTTTACAGTTTCAGAGTCAATGGTGACAAAACACTGGAGGAAGAGATGAAAGCTCGTAACTTGTTCTCCAAGTTGGAGGCAAGGAATGTATAAGTGGGAATGATACAATTCTCTTGAAACTTCAAAATTCGCCCTCAGTAATACATATCTCCCAACAAGGCCATATTTCTTAATGATTCCCAAAGATTTTTTACCAATTTGTAACCAAGTACTCAAATATTCAAACATGAGTCTATGGAAGCCCTTCTTATTCAAACTACCAAATGGGCTCTACATTTTTCGAATGTCAAAGGGTGTTGTAGGAGTCATTTTATACTGTACTGGCTAGTAACCTAGCCTCTTTGTTGTGTTTTTTCATCTTTGATGCCATGAATACCATTTCATAGTATAGTCACTTTTCAGGTCTTCTTAATAAGAAAGTACCAAGGGGATGAAAAGAAAGAAAGACACATGGGTAAAGCTATAGCTCACTCCAAATTGTTGAATGAAGCCCATTGGAACTTCAAGTAGTTAGAGAGGTGCTCTCAAAAATAGAGGGAGTCATTAGTATAAAAAGGTATGGAAGGGTATAACCAAGTAACTGTCAGTAAAAGTAGTGACCTGGAAATGTAGGTTCTTTAGTTTTCTCCCCAGATAAGACTGGCCTGCATGGACATAATTAAAAGACACATCATCAATATAGCCACTGCTGGGTGGTGGTGGTGCAGAACTTCACTCCCAGCACTAGGGAGGCAAAGGCAGGTGGACCTCTGTGTGTTCAAGGCCAGCCTAGTTTACAGAGTGAGATCCAGGACAGGCACCAAAACTACACAGAGAAACCCTGTCTTGAAAAACAAACAAAAATAAAAAAAAGAAAGAAAGAAAAAGAAATATAGCCATTGTGTTATTCCTTGTTTATTTTATATCAATTTAATGCAAGCTAGAGTCATTTGTGAAGAGGGAACTTAATTGAGATAATGCCCTCAACACATTGGCTTGTGTGCAAGCCTATAGTATATTTTGTTTTTTTATATAATTTTTGAGATTATAATTTCATTACAATGTTTCTCCCTTTCCTTTCCTCCTGTTATACCTTCCATATACCCCTCTGAACTCTCATTGAAATTAATGGCCTGACTTTTTATTAATTTTTATTGCTTGCATATACATATTGAATCCATACAGTGTTACAAGTGTGTTTGTTTTCAGGTCTGACTATTTGGCACTGGACAACAAATAGGTGTTCTTTTTCCTAGAGAAGGTCATCTCTCCCATTCCCAGCTTTTCTCAGTTGTCTATAGTTCTTTGTGTCAGACTGTAGCTTCATGGGCCATTCTTTGTCCAATGAGGTATGTTTATTGTTGTTATCCTTGATTGGAGATTGATGTCAGTGTAACCATCCCACAAAGGAATGATGCCATCTCTGGGTAAGTGTTCCTGAATTGTAAAAGAGAGCAGGCTGAGAAAACCATTGGGAAAATGTCAATAAACAATTCTCCTCCATGGTAGGTCTCTGTTTCAGTTACTGCCTTCATGTCCCTGCTTTGAGTTTCTATCCTGACTTCTCTCAGTGAAAGAACTGCCACCTGAGAGTTGTAAGCTGAGATAATCTTTTCCTCTACAAGTTGCTTTATGGTCATGGTGCTTTACCATAGCAACATAAACCCTAACTAAGACATTTATTAATCCAAAGCCTCATGTCTCTTCCTCTGCCATTTGATTTTGATTCTGTGGATCAGGTCACTCATCCACAGGAAATCAGTTAAAACTATTAGTGTCTTCCCCAAAACCTCTTATTCTAAATGTGATTAGCTGTAAATGAGTGAGTTTATTTTCCCTTAAATATCCTGTCAGTCCAGACACAAGGTACAAATTGGCCATGAGTTCAGTTACAGTGTTTTCATTGCCACTTTGCTCAATGTTCAAATCCAAGGTATCAGGCAGGTCATGAAATATCAATTAAATTTGCGTCTCTATCTCTGCAGGTTCCAGGGGCACTGTGAGAACTACAGCTGTCTTTCTCTTCTTAATCCCTGTAGTGATTGTCTCTTTGAGACAAGGATTAGGTCTTTTATATTCTAGGGGAAAGAAGTTTGGAGATAGCTTCCCTCTCGACCCGAGTTGACAGAGCCTTTTTATGAGAAAATTGTTGCAGAGTTACAGAGTATTAGACTCAGTAGACCAAAAGTGTAAGTCAGAATTTGTTTAAGTCCTTGGGCCATTTACATATCATTAATTTTTCTTAGTTTTCTGAAAAGCAGTGAAACTTCCTATCCTTTTTCTATAAACTGAAAGCTTGTCTCCTGACCGTAGTCTAAGAACTGACAAAGCTGTAACATTTTTTATCTTTATTTCTATGGTTACTCAACCTCTCTTTCAATGTACTAATATATAACTACCATTTTCTTTCTCTAGATTCTGCTTTGCCCTATGGTTTTCACCAGAAGAATAGAAATATGAGAAACACTCCCTTACCTTTATTTAAGGACTTTTCTTGGGTGCATTCCCTTACCCAACAACCTAACTTTATGCCCTTTCTTCTGGAAACCTCCTGAATAGTCAAAGAATTTGGGAAGCTGTGAAGTTTTATTTTTCTTCCATAGTTCACAAAATCTCCCCCAAATAACAAACATAACCCAATGTATAGGAACATTTTCTCCTTACTTTTACTTGCTTATTTCTGGGATGTCCACATGCTTGACCAATGAAATTACTGTATAATCAGCATCCTTATTCAGGCAAGGATTCAAACTTCATAGCATTGGAATTCACCTGAGTGTGGACTTGGCCTGGCTCAGGTGATGGGGAAAGAAATATGACAGATACAAGTAACATAAAGCTGGTGTAGTGTGGGCCATGTGCTCAAACTGATATATACCAATAGTAACCCTAAACAACAGTATATTTTCAGTGTCTAGTCTCTGTACAATAGATGTGTCATGATGTAACTGGTACTTTCTGAATGTACTGTACTGGTTTTATCTATACATTAACTGTCAACATTCATACTCAGATCGTGGGAAGGCCTTGCCATCTCCATGGGTCTAATGCATTGGTATTCTTGATGTGACCACACTCATGTGAACAATAAACATTAACTCAGGACTTCATCCACACCAATTTTGGAAAATCAGAGATTGGCAACATTCAGAGAAAATGCAGAAGTCAGCTCCCAATGGTAATGAGCTGAGATTCTTTCTGAACTGATGAAATGCTCTTTGATCAAAGAATGTCATTCTTGACTACTCTTTAATAAATTGCAGCATTTTAATTAGTGGTAATTGGGGTATATGTGTGATTTTATTTTTTCATTTGCTCTGTTTTATGTAGATAGGGTCTTACCATATACTCCAGGCTGGCCTTAAGTGATCAATCCTCCTGTTACTACATTCTGAATCTTGATGTTATACACATCACACCTGGATCATTCTGTAAATTCTATTTGATTAGAGCTGCAAAGAAATAAAGACCCTGATAGGATAATTCCTCTATTTTTTCCTTTCTTTCCATACTGTGCCTCTACCTTATGTGCATTATTATTTCTCTACAGGAACACAATTTGAACACTCCCATAATCCCTACTCTAAGAATCGAGGAAAAGAAATGATTAGAAATGATACTTTGTTATGAAACAGAGTGTCAGAAATGAGGAAGGACAAGCATGACCCAGCACTGGACTTGAATGAGCTAGCCTAAAATAATTACTTTTAGTGATTTTGCACTTTAGAGCTTAATTTACATTTTAAGATTTGATATATTTTTAAAATTTATTTTATATCTGTACACATTGTGAGAGCACACAATGCCCCTGGATGCTAGATGAGGGTGTTGGACATCCTGGAACTGGAGTTATAGATGATTGTGAACCACTGTAAGAATTCTGAGACTTGAACCCATGTCCTGTGGAAAATCAGCCACTGCTGTTATATACTCTTGCTTAATAAAAATTTTCTTGGATCTAATATAGACTAAAAACTACTATTTTATTATATAGGATTGTCTATGAGGATTTGCAGAACACTTAACTTGAAGCTTGTTAAATTTTAGATTACTAGCCTCTTGCTAAGAAAGTGATATTCAAGAAGAAAGATCACAAACTCAAGATATTTAGGCTGAGGAGCAAGTTTAAAGGCCAGTCTGGGAAACTTTGCAAGACTTTGTGCCAAAATAAAAATAAAAAGTAGAGCACTTGTCTAACATGTGTGGGATCCCTACTCTGCAGAACTGCAAAAGCACTGAGATTATTTGAGGCCTTTTACACTTAAGTAAATCTTAGTGAGGAAAAGACAGGATCTCACAGATTTAGAAAGCTTTCTAAGAAGAAGTTAATTCCACATGCCTACACTGAGAAATGGTAATGTCAGAAGTAGCTTAAATTGGTTTCATGGAAATGCTTACTATGAGAAGAAAAGTGGAATTCTAAGCATACATTTTCTTTTGATTTCATTAGTTTTTTTTAAACCCTGGTGAGATAAATATGGGCTTCATTCAGTCATAAGCCCATTGAGAAAAGTTAAATTTTGTTTATTTCTTCAGCCACTAATTTACATACACAATCCAAGGTTTAATTGTAAAACATATATTTTTTTCTAGTTTATTTATTTATTTTTATTATTATTATTATATTTGTGTTTTAATTTTACACATCAGCCATGGGTTTCCCTGCCCTCCCCACTCCCGCTCCTACCCCCACCTTCCCCCCATCCCCTCCCCTCTAATTCCCATCTCCTCCAGGGCCAACACTCCCCTAGGGATTCATTTAAACCTGGTGGATTCAGTACAGGCAGATCCAGTCCCCTCCTTCCAGGCTGAGCAAAGTGTCCCTGTGTAAGCCCAAGGTTCCAAACAGCCAGCTCATGCACCAAGGACAGGTCCTGGTCCCACAGCCTGGATGCCTCCCAACCAGTTCAAGCTACTCAATTATCTCACTCATCCAGAGGGCCCGATCCAGCCGGGGGCTCCACAGCTGTTGGTTCATAATTCATGTGCCTCCATTCCTCTGGGCTTTTGTCCCTGTGCTTTTTGTAAACTTGCTCTCAACAATTCATGCTCTTACAGTCCCTCCTCTTTCTCAGCAATTGGACTCCTGGAGCTCCACCTGGGGCCTGGCTGAGGATCATCGCTTCTTGGCCTTTTGGCTAAGATCAAGTGTAAAACATATATTCTTAATGAATAAAACACTCACAGAAATAGTTCAACCTGATTTATGTAAATGAAGCTGGTGATGTTTACATATGAGAACCTGTGCATTTTCATACATAATGAGAAAATCTAAGGAAATTTACTTGTCTCCAAATGTCCTTTCTTCTATTAACATGGTGCCAATTGATCTCTCTGAAGCTTTCTGGGACTTACTACCTGTTTTTAGTGTTATCCAATATTCAACAGTTCTTTATGTGTGTGCCCATTTATTTGTGTGCCTATTTGAGGTATATAATATAAAACTACACTTTATATACTTTCTCCTAGCATAATTAAGACACATTCAAAGTATCTTTAGTTGGTGAACAGACACCATGACCACATAAAGACATAAGGAAAAACATTTAATTGGGGCTGGCTTACATTTCAGAGGTTTGGTTCAATATCATGGCAGAAAACATGGTGGCACGCAGGCAGACATGGTGCTGGAGAAGGAGCTGAGTGTTCTACATCTTGATCCACAGGCAACAGAAAGAGAATCTTGAACAGTGTCCTGATTTGAGCATCTGCGACTTCAAACCTGTCCCCAGTGACAGACCTCTTCCAACAAAGCCTTATTCAAACAAGGCAACACCTCCCAATAGTTCTAATCACTATGGGCCTATGGAGCCAATTTCATTCAAATTATCACAAAAGGTACTTTTTTAACTGTCTTGTTGCTATGGGTAAAATCTACAAGATCCCTTTTCTTTCTAAGGAATATTATAAGGAAATGTGTATTGAGTTGGGACAAGTCAGGGAGGTAAGCTTCCTTCATCACTGATATAACTATTAAGTTTTATGAGATGTGTAGATTGTGGCACAATTTCTTCTTTTCTGAAGGATTGTAGCAGAAGTTTTCCTGTGTCCTGCCTGGCCCAGAGTCAGAACAAATCTCTCACCCACAGTCCCACAGCCTTTTATAAAACAATCACTCAGAAGCTTATATTAGTTATAACTGCTTGGCCATTAGTTCAGGCTTAGTATTGAATAGCTCTGACACTTAAAGTCAGCCCATTTCTGTTAATCTATATGTTGTCATGTTTTCCATGGCTTTACCTGTATGCCATTACTTGCTGTTCTCTGGATGGCAGGCTGGCATCTCCTGACTCAGCCTTCCTGTTCCCAGAATTCTTTTTGTCTGTTTATCCCACCTATCCTTCCTGCCTTTCTACTGGCCAATCATCATTTTATTAAAATAGTGTATTATCCCATAGCACTAGACAATATAGGATGAAAATGGCAATGCTTTATGATGAAAAAGACATTTATATAATGGATGAGCAGGGATGTGAAATGTTGAGTGTTAAAAATGATGGCTATATTTTATTAAGTATATCACAAATATTAAAATTAAATATATGATTATAAACTTGATGAGTTTATGATTGTATAATTAAGAGAATGTTAAGTGCTACACAGTACTATGATTTGCTATTAGCACTAAGATAATTCATTCTGATTCTTTGTTTTAAGACAGATTATCCCAGAGATTCATGAAGGCCAATCCAATGAAAGAAATTAACACAATGAAAGAAGAGAAAAATGAATGGAAAGAAATGTAAAAAAGTTTTTCAGTGAATGAGGTCTAGAATGCTCATGAATTCTCCTTCAAAATAATTGGAATCTGAAAAGGGGGTTGAGAATCAGTACCTGTAGTCCATTTGTTAGGTTTGGAACATCTGATGTTTGTATCATGTTTACATGAGTTTTTAAAAATAAAAAATAGAAATAGGGTTATTTGACGAAAATAGGAATAACTGACATGGAAATAGAAAGTTGACTAATGTGGATGAAAAAGAGTTCTGATATAGTCTTGGACAGTCGACTGAGGACAACAGAGAGGGCTGGCACATGGTAGTGGCCTACTAGAGAACTAGGTGCATTTAGAAACCCTGGGTAATAGTATCACCAATTTATGCTGTTTTTGTTTCTTCTGTAGTGAAATGAGCATGATAACTTATTTTTTATCCATATGTAATTGTAAATACTCTGGAAACATGGATTTGTAAAGGGTTTCATAAAGTTTACATACTTGTAGATCAAAGAAGATTCAGAAATAAATGCATTTTCTAAGTACATTGGTAGAATATCATGTAGGTTGGTCACAGCAGAGCATGAACTCACTATTATAGATCTCAGATACTAACAGGTGACATTCTTAGGTTTTCTGTTGGTAGAATCCTGTGGTCTGCTAAGTCTATACATTCCAAAAGGTTTTGCTTAATAGCCACAAAGATGTTAAGAATAGACGAAGGTATTGTATCTCTAAATCTACAACTTCCAACTCTTTCTAATCATTTTGCTGCAATACGTCAATCAGTGAGTGAGAGAGCATGTGTATGTGTTTCTGAGAACCTTATATAATAATCAATTTATAATATTTTTATAATTCAAACCAATTTAATTTACACAGGATACAGCACACGTCAATGCAAATAAAATAGACTTTAGCATGTGCATCATGCTATAAGTGAGGTCAATACCTGAATCCAGACCTAGTGCAAGTGTGGAAAGAATTGAAACCTCAATTTTAGATTCTGTGTGAGGTGAATGACCCAAGCCATTACTTATACTCAGGTATTGCCCAATCCCTGCTCAAAATGCCCTTATAATCAAGTCTGCTTATATTCAGGTAATACTAATTGATAATCAGCAATTTCCTTTCTTTTTTAATTATTTTTTTCATTTTATATACCTTCCCCAGTTTCTCCTCCATCCCCTTCTTCCTTCCCCCACCTCTTCCCATCCCAATCCCCATCAGAGATGGTAAGGCCTCCCTTGGGTAGTCAACAAAATCTGGCATACTAATTTGAGGTAGAAGTTAGCCCTCCCACCCCTGCTAAGCAAGGTATTCCACCATAAGTAATGGGCTCCCATAAGCCAGTTCATATACCTGGTATAAGCCCTGATCCCAGTGCCAGGGACCCCACAAACAGATTAAGCCTCACAAGTGTCACCCACATTCAGACAGCCTAGTTTGGTCTCACATGGGTTCCCCAGCTGTTAGTCCAGAGTCCATAAGTTTCCACTAGCCCAGATCAGCTGTCTCTGTGGGTTTTCTCACCAGGATTTTAAACCTTCTTGCTCATAAGATCCCTCTTCCCTCTCTTTACCTGCTCTGCAGGAGCTCAGGCCAGTGATTGACTGTGATTCACTGCATATAATTCCATCCATTATTGGATGTAGGTGTTATAATGACAATTAGAGTAGTCACTAATCTGTTTACAGGGGAAGGCCAGTTCAGGCACCACTATTGCCAGAAAGTCTTAGCAGGCATCATCCTTCTGGATTCCTGAGAATTTTCCCAGCACCAGATTTCTCCCTTGTCCATAATGGCTCACTGTTATCAAGATATCTCTTTCATTGTTCTTCCTCTCTGTCCCTCTGCCAACCTAGCTGTCTCAATCCCTCATGTTCCCTGCACCCATCCTGTCCTTTCTATGTCCCTCCTAGTTTACCCAGGGAATCTTAACTATTTTCCATTCCTGGGTTCCACTATGCCCATGCCCTACTTCTGTAGAGTTGTGGATTATATCCTGGTTACCTTTGATTTATGTCTAATATCTGCATATGAGTGAGTGCATACCATGTTTATCTTTTTGGATCTGGGTTACCTCATTCAAGGTGATTTTTTTCTAATTCCATCCATTTGCACACAAATTTCATGATGTCATTGTTTTTTATTGCTGAGTAATACTCCATTCTGTAAATGTACCACATTTTTTTTTATCAGTTCTTTAGTTGAGGGGCATCTAGCTTGTTTCCAGGTTCTTGTTATTACAAATAGTGCTGCTATGAACAATTTGAGCAAGTGTCCTTGTGATATGATAGTGCATCTTTTAGATATATGCCCAAAAGTGATAATGCTGGGTCTTGAGGTAGGTTGGTTCTCAATTTTCTGATAAACTGCCATACTGATTTCCAGAGTGGCTGTAAACTTTTCCTCTTCCACTTGAAGTGGAGGAGGGTTCCCCTCACTCTGCATCCTCTCCAGCTTAAACTATAGTCAGTATTTTTGATCTTAGCCATTCTGACAGATGTAAGATAGTATCTCAGTGTCATTTTGATTTTCATTTCCCTGATGGCCAAGGATGATGAGAATTCTTCACTGAAACCAACTGAGGAAATTCAGAGAACCATTGGAATTTTTTTTGGCTTATTTTGGTTGGGAGGCTTTTGATGATTGCTTCTATTTCCTTGGGGATTATAGGTCTATTTATATTGTTTATCTCATCTTGATATAAATTGGTATGAAGAATTTATCCAGAAAATTGTCCTTTTCTTTTAAAATTTCTAATTGTGTGGAGTACAAGTTTTGAAGTATGACCTTCAATGAAGAATTTCCTCAGTGTCTGTTGTTATATCCCCCTTTTCATTCCTGATTTTGATAATTTGGAAATTTTCTCTCTGCCTTTTGGTTAGTTTGGTTGTATAAGAGTTTGTCTATCTTTTTCATTTTCTGGATCTCTGTGATTTCAAGTTCATACTGGGCTACATGAGAGAAACAGAACCAGAAGTGATAACACACACCTTTAATCCCAGAAAGTAATATGGCAGGACAAAGAAAAGTATACTGTGTATCCCAATGAAGCTTACCTGGTGATAAGAGAACATAGCCATATTAGACATAAAGATCAGGCAGTGGTGGCACACAAGTTTAATCCCAGGAAGTAATATGGCAGGACACAGAAAGTTGTATAGGGCATGAGGAAACAGGAAGTCACTCACTTGAGGTTGAGAATTTCATAAAGGTAAGGTAGTGGCTGGCTGTTCTGCTTCTCTGATCTTTCAGCCTTCACCCTCATATTTGACTCTGTTTTTTTTTTTTTTATTATAAGACCTTTTAATATTCACGTTAAATCTAGCACCCAACATCTGTGGGACAAATTCAAGGAATAGAGGCTTGCTTGTGGCCTGTATGTAGGCCCAAGCTACATACAGTTGGAGTTTCCACCCCGCATTGCCTGGAGTTACTACACTGATGGCTAAGACTCTCTCCTGCAAACTCCCCAGGCCTGGGATCCAAAAATATCAGAATTAGCTGCTTTTCCACATTTCCCTGTACAAACAGCTGCCTCTCTTGTTTCTTTCTTTTGGCTTTCTCTGGGCCCAATCCTTTGGCTCCTGCCACACTATCATCTGAATCATCCTTATCAGCAGTTTTGGTGAGTTAATTAAGATTTCTTAGAGGAAGAAATAGGTTAAAGATATCCCCCTCCCATTAAATATGTGAAACATTTTTACAATGGAGGGTGTTTGGTCTCTGTTTGATAACACCCTAGGTGGTCTGAAAAATGGAACAACTAAATGAGAGGATAATTAATATTGATGGGGAAGATGTAATGTCAATTATAAATATTTGGTTATTTCTATCATTTAAAAAGTTAGTTAATGTTAGTGCCAAGATAAAAAAAATTAGAATTAAAAAAAATTGTTAAACAGATAATAGAGAAATTCAGGCCAAGATGGAGGAATTTAAAGGTGAAACAATCTCAGCACTGAATTATATTGTTACAAGAAACAGCCCAAGAACTTCAAATAGGCAACGTTAATCTATCCAGTAACCATCCAGGACTGCCAAAAGTTCAAGCTGTTTACAAGCTGATTAGACTCCTGTGCAAATATTAGATTTGAGGAGATTCAAAGATGCTCTAGTGTCATTTGGTATACATTCTCCATTAATGAAGCAAATGTTAAACTCATGGTCAACTTGCAATAGAATTATCCCTCAAGACTGGCAAGAATTGGTTATAGCAGACTTAGAGGCTGGTTCTAAGTTACAATGGAGAACCTGGTGGAAAGATGAGGCTAAGACCTTTGAACAATGATGTAGGGCTAGAGGTATGGAGATTTGTCAAGATCAACTTCTTGAAAAGGTGATTATCCTGATATACAAAGACAATATTTATATGATGAATACACCCAAATTTTATGCTAAATGGAAGCCTTGAATGCTTGGGACAGAATAGAAGAAGTAGAAAAAAACTGAGTCATTTACAAAACTTATACATGGTCCAAAAGAAACCTTTGCTGATTTCTTACAAAGGATGTTTTCAGCAATAAATAGAATGATAACAAATTCAGAAGCTAGAAAGATAAAAATTGAATATCTGGCTTTTGAAAATACTAATGCAGTATGCAAAGGGTAATTGGGTCATTAAGCTTCAGCACTGTTGGAGGAATGGATCCAAGATACAATAAATATTGAATCTCATGATCATAATAATGCTTGGATAGGAGAGGTGATTTCTAGAGGTTTGAAGAAAAATAGTAATGTTAGGTATTTTATTTCTAGGAAACAAGGTCCCCTTAAAAGAGACTGTAAACAGAGCATTCCTAGAAACACTGTTTTTTCAAGGAACAATGATAACAGAATACTCTTCCTTTCTCAATTATGCAGAAGGTGTGGTAAAGGCAAATATTGGACAAACAAATGTAGATGAACAAGGGACAGACAACTTAATCCTTTGCCTTTGCCATCAGGAAACTCCCTGAGGGTCTCTTTCAGGCCCCCATGATAAATTTGGTTCAGCCCTTTCCTGCCAGTATAGAAGAAACCCTTTCTCAGAGCATTTAAAGAGCCTAATTCTTTGTAAAAGTCCATAGTGCTCAGGGGCATAGCACAGCTATAGAAGAGAGAAAAAACAGTTCAGGAGAAACCATAAAGTGAATTTTTTGGCAAACTTCTATAAATGAACAAAGACCAATATTAAAAATATGAATAAATGATGTGCTCATTGAAGGTCTTGTAGACTCATGTGTGGATGCAACAATAAGTGCACCAGAATCTTGGCATCCAATTTAGCCTCTTCAGGAGGTAAAAGTTTAGCTTTTAGGGACTGGAACATTATCTCAAGTAAAACAGGGCACAAGATGGGTCAAATGTATAGGTCCAGAAAGACAGAGAGGAAAATTAAGGGCATATGTGGCTAATATACCTATGAATCTATGGGAACACGATTTATTACTACAATGGAATACTCAGATTATCATTCCTCCAATCTCAGAAACAAACCATAATATAACATATATTTCTAAGAACATTAGAAGGCATTATAAAGAATAGTCACCAAACATCCAGATTGTACAAGAACAGGGCACAACAGCTGCGGAACTTTCAAAGACACCAACAACCCAGCCTTTAAAATGGTTAATAGAAAATCCTGAATGAGTTCAGCTATGGTCTTTAACAAAAGGGAAACTATAGGCCATAGAAAACCTAGTAAAAGAGCAGTTAAATAAAGAGCTCAGCATATTGAATTATCAACCAGCCCTTGAAATTCTTCTGTATTTGTTATTAAAAATACATCTTATAAGTGGAGAATGGTAACATGTCTAAGAGCTATTAACAAGGTAATTAGGCCAACGAGCTCTGTAAATCTGGAATTCCTTTGCCTGCTCTGTTAACTAAAGGATGGCCTTTCATCAATTTAAAAGTCTGTTTCTTCTCTATATCCTTACCAAAAAAAAGACAGGAAAATTTGCCTTTATAGTACCCACTTATAGTAATTTCCAGCCTGTCAAGAGATATCAATGGAAAGGTCTCCCACAGAAAATGTTAGATAGCCCACCACTGTACCAATATTGTTTATGACAGCCATTGGAAGTAATACACAAACAATTTCCTGCATCTACAATTTATCATTACTATAAAATATCATTTTTTCTAGCTGATTCAAGTGTGGATACTTTAGAAAGAATGTTTGAAGAATTAAAAAAATTGCCTTGTTGGGGATTATAAATTGCTCCTGTAAATATACAAAAAGGAGATTCTATTATTTATTTAGGATATAAAATAGGTCTACAAAAAGTAGACACCAAAAGGTACAAATTAGGAGATGATGGACTCTTTATGACTTTCAAATATTATTCAGAGACATTTCCAATCTACAGACCACTATTGAGGTAGAAAATGATGAACTGAGTAATGTGTTAAAATCTTATAGGATGACTAGAACTTAAATAGTGCAAGAGAATTATCAGCTTAATCTGAGAAAGAATTGGCTTTTGTGGAAAAGAAAATACAATATGCATATGTAGATCCAAAGCTTGATTGTATTTTGTTTATTTTATACTCTAAAGATCTCCTACAGGAATTTTAATGCAGAGGGATGATCTCATAGTAAAACGGATATGTCAACCAAATAAGCAGAGTAAAATATTAAAATGTGGAAATGATCGCTTAATTGATTTTTAAAGGAAAATTGACACTATGTCAATTAGCAGGAATTGACCCAACAGAAGGTTTAGTACCTTTAGCTAAAGAAGAAGTTGATAAGTTATGGGCAGATAGTCAACCTTGGCAAAGAGCTTGCAGTCACTTTCTTTGGAGAGATTAACAACGCATATACAAAAAGCTATAGAATTAAACTTATAAAGAGAATCAACAGGATCCTGCTTCGCATTGTATGGGAAACACCAATATCCAGAGCCCCTACATCTTATACAGAGGCAAACAAACAAGGAAAAGCAGGTTACAAATCAGAAAATTTAAGTGAAGTGGGTCAAGTTCTTATATTTCTATCTAAAAATCAGAATTGTATAACATTTTGTTGGTATTAATGGATTTTTTTAATGTCTCAACATAATTACTGACTCTCAGTTTACTGACAGAGTGGTCTTAAATATTGTAACAGCAGAATTTACCCCTTATGAGTTTGGATTAACTTCTTCATTTATTCGGTGACAAGATATAATCATGAATAGGAATCATCCCTTATAAATAACTAACATCATGTCAATATTTAGGGTTTAAAAAAAGATTTTTCCATAACCTGGCAACAAGCCAAGGAAATTATAAGGAAAAGTCCTACTTGTTTTTTTATAATCAAACTCCACTACCAATAGGATATAACCCAAAGGGTACTCAGAGGAATAAAATCTGGCAGATGGATGTGTTTCATTTTGTAACATGGAAAATTGAAATATGTGCACCACACCATTGATTCAGAATTTCAATGCACAACTAACTGCTCTGAGTTCTGAGAAGACTCATTCTGTTATGATTCATTTGCTAGAGCTTATGACCATCATGGTTATACTTGTACAAATGAAAATTGACAATATTCCAAACTTTGTACCTACAGATGAATTGCTAAAGGTCTTATGAAATAAAAGTCCAAAGACAAATGTAGGGGTGAAAACCTGAGAGATCAGAGAAATAGGAAAAGCCACAAGCTAACACAGATTCCAAAGAAACCTTTCTGAATACTCATGCATATATGTCTTTCTGTTCTGTATCTCATTGCTCTCTGTCCAGCTACATCACTTCCTCTTCCTGCCCAGCTCTGTCACTTCCAGACCTCTATGGTTAGTACTGGGATTAAAGGAATGTGTTACCACACTTGGCTCTGTTCCCATTGTAGCTTTCAACTCACAAATATTCAGACAGTTCCCTGCCTCCCAACTGATGGGATTTAAGGTGTGTGCTACCATTGCCTGATTTCTCTGTCTAATATAGTGGCTAGCATTTTCCTATGATCCTCAGATAAACTTTATTGGGTTGCACAAATAAAATATCACCACATGTCCATGGAAAAACAAAACAGTTTTTTGCTTCTTAAAAATATAAAGCATATTATAGGTATACCACACAATCCTACAGGCCAAGCAGTCATAGAAAGATCAATTACATTATAAAGCATATTTTAAATAAACAGAAAGGAGTAACAAAAACCTCCAGAAATAGATTACCTAATGCTCTGTTAACTTTGAATTTTCTTAGTTCTAATGAGAAAAGAACAATAGCTGTGAAGAGACATTGGATAGTAGGAAAAAAAAAACACAGAATTAAATAAGCCTGTGTACTTTAAATATGTGCTGACATTAGAATGGAAACCAGGATATATATTATGTTGGGGACAAGGTTTTGTTTTTGTTTCTACAGGAGAAGAAAAGCTATGGATACCAACAAACTGATAAAGGTCTTATTTGAACAAGAGAGACCTCTTAATTAGAAGTTCATTAACCAGCATAACCATTAAATTTAAACTAACTTATACCACTAACAAATGCTTTTCATTCAATCAGATATAACTTGCCAAAAGGGAGCCTTCCAAAAGTCAGGGTTGTGGAGGGTTTTGTTTTTGTCTTTCAGGAGAATCAAGGCTAAGGAATCTGAAGAACACTAGACAAGCACAACATATGAAAAAAAATGTACAAATCATCCAGAAAAAAATGTCCCAGGAAAAAGAGTAAATTGGCCTATTGTTATATCACATATATAACAGGATAAAATTTCATAAGTTTGTTTGTTTCTGCTATTCTCTATAGACACATAACACAATGGTCTTTATGTAGTCCCAGTTCAATTAAAAATTAAAGGTGTCTCTGGAGATTATATGTGGCTCTCTCCTTCTCTAAACAAAAACATGCTTATTAAAAAATGTAAAAGTCTCTGTATAATATCAAAAGATCCACCTTATATTGGATAGAAGAAAAATCAAAACTAAGGGACTATTCTATTACCATTACTCTTATAATTCTTTTGTTGTATTTTGACTTTTTAAAACTTTTTTTTTAAGATACGAATTTTAAATAAAAATTCTTTGCATTTTCCTGCCTGACCCATAGTTAGGACAAATCTCTCTCACCCACCAGTCCCACAGCTGCTCAGACCCAACCAAGTAAACAGACAGAGACTTATATTGCTTACAATCTGTATGGCTGTGGCAGGCTTCTTGCTAACTGTTCTTGTATCTTAAATTTACCCATTTCTATTAATCTATAAGTTGCCACATGTATCTTTACATGTTGCTTGTCATGGCAGTGGCTGGCAGTGTCTCCCTCTCTGCCTTCCTGTTCTCTCAATTCTCCTCTCTGTTAGTCCTGCCTATACTTCCTGCCTGGATACTGGCCAATCAGTGTTTTATTTATTAATCAGTCATCCACAGCACTTCCCCTTTTTCTTTCTTTTTTTTTCCAAAAAGCAAGGTTTTAACTTTAACATAGTAAAATTACATATAACAAAACAATTAGCAAGCAAGAATTACAATTACAATATTAAAGAAAATATCCTATCTATATTTGTAATTCTAATGTTTTATATCTAACTTATCTTTTATCATAACTGAGGAACTATAACTCTAGTTTTCAACTACATCAAAGACCCCAGAAGGATATACTATTACCTGAGAAACAGGAGAAGGATGCAAGCAACTTTCAGGAGCCTTGCAGGGCAGACAGAGACAGCTGGCAGCTTGGACAGTCACCTAATGTTCCTATATAAAATTGGGGCATCTGTCTTCAGCCCACAGGCCTAGAGTCTCTCAGTCATTTCTCTCTGTGTCCTGTAGAATATCTGGCAGTTTCTTCTGCAAAGCAGGAACCTGAAGGACCATTTTGCCAAGCAAAGTTCAGTTGTCACCTTCCTATGGGTCCTGCTTGTCCAGTCAATACAATTTTTCAAGCAGTCCAGGCAAGAACAGTTTATTGCCCAAATGGCTATTTTTTGCCAAGAAGAAGATAAACTCCATATGGGGTGTCTTCGATGTGCATCCTCCTCTCTGAAGTAAATTGGTGCTGCCAGGAGCAGACATGTCTCACTATCCAGAAAGTCCAGAGGGCTCTTATGATATGGGACACAAGAATCTCTCAACCTCTTTTTTTTTCTTTAACAATATACTTGGGTTTAGAGAAGGAGTAAGCCAATTCCATCTCCAAAACCAGCTTGGTATATTTGGGACTTTGGGTGTAGCTTCTCTTATTACTTCCTGCTGGAGGGGGGCACTGTATCTTATGGGGACATAAAGAAAATTTTAGGATTATGGAGTAGTCTGTGAGGGTATATCTTCTGAGCCAGTTGCCTTGAAACCATTTTGGATGTTGGATCATCTGGGCCATGGTGTCATCAGAGACATTTCAGGGGGTCTTAGCTGGTCAAACCTGATCTATCTTAATCTGGAACAAATCCATAGCTTCTTGCTTTCTGTGGAAACAAAAGGAGAGCCTCCATTACAAAGCCACATATCTTTACATCCAAATTTTGAAGTCAAGGTATCTTTAAAATATACAGATTGGTTTAATTCAACAGCTTTTTACAATCAAATGATTTTCTGCAGTTAAAAATCCCAACAACAACACAATCCAGATTCTCTGTGTAGTATTCATCTTTATGTGGCTTATTTCTTATACTCCCTTTACTGTCTCTTTAAGGACTTTATTTTTAAAAGCTATCTATTTTTAATATTACTGTATATATTCCCTTTTTTCTCTCTTTCAAGCCTACATTTTTATATACATTGTAAAGCATTTAAAGTCTTGATCCATATGAATCTACCTTATTGTGTACCTATTGCTTTAAATTGCAGCATTTCTAAGACTGAAATAGCCACTGTGGCTGCTGGCTTCACCCCCATCAGCTTCCCAAAGTGGCGGTGGTACAGTTTACCACCAGCTCTGTGAGCCATCAACTCTTAGAAACAGTGGGTCTATGCTTTTATCAAAGCATCATGTAGCCCAGAAACTTTTTTTTAACTAGCAAAAACTATATCCAACACACAGAATAGTGAGCAGCTTGGAGACAACTCTGTGTAACATAGTGTAGGTCAAGCATGCATGCATGCCATGAACCTGCCATAGAGTACCTCAAATCCACAGGCTACTGCTAACTTGAGAGAGACAACTAGGAAACTATTTTTAGCTACATTTAAGAATCTTTTTTCTCAGGTTTTAGGTGGAAACTCTTGCCAACTCATTAGACACCATGTTAGATAGGACATATTAAGTATTAGATTCAGGTTCTTTATGATAGGACACGTTTTGTAATGATCTTTGTAACATGCCATTTACCTTTGCTCTAGAGTTCTCTGGTTTTAGTATGTTTCTTGCTTGATGTAGTTGCATTGGTTGTAGTTCCATCTTATCTAGGTCATTATCCCTCCTTACTCCTGGGCAATATTTGTTAACCATTCCTTTGCATATAGTCTTGTATTAGGTTAGAACCTTCTTATTTTGACAAAAGGGGGAGATGTAGTGGGTAGCCATTCCAGCTTTGATCTGGAAGTTTCAACCCCCATTGAGGCTTTGGTAACTGTCACACCTAGAAGGTAGGGCTCAGAGAGGATGCTGAAGACCTGAGATCCAGATGTGTGGGCTCTCTTGGTTCCTGGACCCTGGATCCTGGAGGTAGACCAAGCAGAGTTTTCCAAAGAACACCAATGGACTGTGTCACACCTTTCCCAGACCCTGTTTCCTATCTCTTTACTTGTAAGTTTCCCCACAAAATAAACCTCCCATTTAACTATGTGGAGTGGCCTTAATAATTTCACCATATTAAACTTTTGTCATGATGTTAATGGTCATATAGAGTACTACCTACTTCTAGAAAATAGGTTCATTTAGCTTACTGTACATGATTTTGTGTTTGAATCTCTATCAGTTTTCTGCAAGGAACCATGTTCACTTTCAGCAGCAACACTGAAGTCTCCAAAAAGATGATGGGGCCACACAATGATGATTCCATCAGGATGATGATAATACCAATAAGCCGAGAAACACCTCCCCAAGATTGGGTTTAGATTACAAACTGCTCAGGACAATATTTAGACGGCTACCTGAGATGATTCAGCCTCACAGACTACTCAAGAATGGAGTTGAGACAAGCCCTGCATTTTCCCATTATTTAGAGACTGGACAACAGATGATACAGATAACTCTCCCAGTACTTTTTGGCAATTAACCTCAAATTTTCTTTTCTGCATCTCTAGCCACACCATGACATACCATTCTCTTACTGTAGTGTGTCTTTCTTTCTTTCTTTCTTTCTTTCTTTCTTTCTTTCTTTCTTTCTTTCTTTCTTTCTTTCTTTCTTCCTTTTCTTTTTGACAGTGTTTCTCTGAGTAGCTTTGTGCCTTTCCTGGAACTCGCTTTGTAGACCAGTCTGGCCTCACACTCATAGAGATTCGCCTGCCTCTGCCTCCCAAGTGCTGGGATTAAAGGCATGTGCCACCACCCGCAGCTGTATTTTCTTCATTGCACTTAACATTATTTAGTACAGCTGCAATACTAAATATTTTCCTTAATTTTATCTGTTAGTCCCCCATTCAACAATGAGCTGTGTTTTATCCCATCAATCACCCATTAAGAAAAGATGACTTACAGCAGGATCCTATGAAGGACTTTTCTCAAATAAGGCTCCATTTTTTCCTCTGGCAACTCTAGCTTGTGCCAGGTTAACATAAAACTAGCTATCAATGATGGCAAATAGTTGTACTTTTCTTTTTGAAACAATGACAAAAATACATTTTTTGTCCACATGCATTTGAAGTAAATTCAGGTGTATATATTTTTTTTAATCTTTGGTGGCCAAATCTATAACTACATTGTCTATAAAGCCCACTGTGTTTTGTTCTCAGTTGTATCCCAAGACCAATTCTACAGATTGAATAAACATAGTTGGTACATATATTTTTAATTCTATTTAAAATATTTCATATATTAATACAAATGTAAAATTATATTTATCATACTGTATGTACATTCTACCTTTTTTTAGGATATTTTTATATTGATACATATTTAGGATTGTTGTCATATTGCATGTTGCACTATATATTCCTATCTCTATTTAAGTTATTTTGTGTATTGCCACAATTTGAGGTCATTGTTCTTTTACTGTACATCTGTTCACAGATGGTTTACCTGGTTTACATAATGCTTCCAACCTTAAGTTTTTTAGGTAGATAAGACTAACAGGTTTATAGTGACCTATGCTTTTCATCTCTTTAGCTATGTTAGTTAGATTGTTGAGATTTATAGATATATAGGTCAGATGGACAGATAATCTTCAAACTCTTCATAGACCTAGAGAATATTACATTTAAATAACTCAGAATTCTGTTGATGTGAGACATGATTGCTCCTGTCAGCACTGATTTGATCCCAAGAGAATGTTGGGCTACTAAGTCATTTCCATTTGGAAGTTTATCTTCTTCTTGGCACAAAATGGCCTACTGGGCAGAGAACAACCCTTGCCTCAATAGCTGACAGTACAAATACTGTCTGTTCTCCATAATTAGGACACAAGGAAAAGTGACTAGTGATCTCTGCCAAGACAGGAGAAGATAGTCTTTCAAAATTCCTGCTTCTAAAAATGGTCGGTCCGATTCTCTAGACCTGTAGCCAATTGAATGCACCAACAAATGCTGAGAAACTTTAGGTGACTGTCCAGACTGCCAACTGTCTCTGTCTAATCTTGCAAGATTCCCAAAAGTTGCTTTCATGCATGTCCCATTTTTTTTTAGGTATTATTATTTTCCTTCTCAGGTCTTCGATGGAATTTAAGACTAACCATTACAATTACAATATTCTCATAACTCAGCTAGTTATATGTTTGATTCAGATTATTCAGTATAGGACACCTTTTGGAATAATCTCAGTAACATGCCATTTACCTATGTTCTAGACTTCTCTGGATTTTAGTATGCATCACTTGTTTGATGTTGCTTTTGTTGGTTGAAGTTCCATTTGTTTAGGTCATTACCCTCTGTTTCTCCTTGATAAACATTCCTATTGTATGTAGTCTTGTGTTAGGTTAGAACTTCCTTAATTAGACAAAAAGGGGAGATGTAGTGGGTGGCAGTTCATGCCATGCCCTGATGGCATGCCCCTACCAAAGTAGCAGTTAGCAATTAGGTACCTGCCTCTAGGGCGTAACCACTTGGGAATTCTAAGGTCAGAGATGCAAAGGATAAGAGATGTTCTCTTATCCTCATGGATGTTGGATGCTGAAACTGACCAGGGCAGAGCTCTCAGGTTAACAGGGTTGGACCATGTCACACTTTTCAAGGATCCTACTAAAATCCCTTTTTCTTTTATTGTGAGTTTCCCATATCGTGAGTTAACCCCTCAATCAATTCCCTTAATAATTAATCTATTTCCATGGATTGGTTGCAATTTAATTGCATAACATGATCTCATGTCTTGCAGCCAGTTTGTCTACCTTCCATGAACACAGGCATCTAGAAGCCCCAAATTTTATTTGGGCCATTTACCCACCAATTAAAACTCCACCCTTTAGGTCAACTGCTCCTTTCAATTGGCTAGTGGACTGATGACATGACAGAATTCCCATAACATTTCACCATTTTGTCCAAGTAAGAAGGAAGTTTCTGATCATAACATCCTACAACTATATACAATAAGAACCATTATCAAGTATTGTCCAGAAGAAAGGTAATATTCTAAACAAAAATGAAACTACATACAACAAAAACAATTATTAATTGATTAAGAAATATATTCTAAGTGTCTAGACCATAAGGAGTTGGTAAATTGATAGAGATTTCTCCAATTGCTGTCACTCCTGAAGAATCCAAAGTTCTGTACCTAATATATCTTTAGCTAAGATTTGGGAGGACCTTAACTGTAACTATCTAGTCTTCAACTCTATCAAATACCTGAGAAGGAAAATAATATCACCTGATTAAGCAGGAACTGCAAGCAATCAAACTACAAAAAATGTAAGAAATGACAGAAACAGCTGGCTGCTTGGACAATAACCCAAGTTTCCTCTGCAATGTAGAGATGTCCATCTTTGGCCTAGTATATTTGACAGACTTTATTGTGAAACAGGAAATTTGTTTTTCATTTTTCTTTATTAAGAAATTTTCTACTCACTCCACATGCTATCCACAGACCCCCATCTTCCCTCCTCCCACCACCCAGCTCTCCTTCCCAAGCCACCCCACTTCCCCCAAATTGAGGTCTCCCATGGGGAATCAGTAGAGCCCAGCACACTGAGCCAAGGCAGATTTAAGCCCCTTCCTACTGCACCAAGGCTGTGCTAGGTGCCACAACACAAGCACCAGATTCTAGAAGCCTGCTCATAGACCAAGGACAGATCCTAATCCCCCTGCCTGGGTGCCCTCCAAACAGTTCGAGCCAAACAACCATCTTCTGTGTCCAGATGACCTAGTCCAGTCCCATGGGGGCTCTACAGCCACCAGTCCACAGTTCATGGACTTCCACTAGTGTGGCCAGTCATCTCTGCATGTCCTCTCATCATGATCTTGACATCTCTCAAATGCAGTATCTCTCTTCTCTCTCACAAATTGGATTCCTGGTGCCTGGCCATGGATCTCTGTATCTGCTTCCACCTGTCACTGGAAAAAGGCTCTATGGTGACAGCTAGGAAACAGGAAATTTTGAAGGATTGTCCTACTTTATCTTGCAAATTTCAGCATTTACCCTTTTGCCTCCTGCTTGTCCAGATTTGACAGTGTACTTACTATCAGCAACTGAGGCAAGAACAGTTTCTTCCCCTATATGCAACTTCATATAGAATGTCTTCAGTGTCCATCATCCTCTTTAGAAGTAGATTGGACCTTCCAGGAGCAGACTCATCTCATGTCAAAAATTAAATACTAAGTTATTGAAACATTTTACTGCCAAATTCTGTAGGTCTTCCAAGTGTTTGAAGATTACCTATACATTTGAAAGATATCTCTGTATACCTATAAAATGTAACTAATAGGACTATAAGTTTGATAATTATGGGTGACCTGTATATCTTTATTATTTCATATTATTTTTAAGAACTAATATTTCACATTATATAAATATACAGCTGTAAGGGTATGAGCTGTAAGGTAGTAGCTTAAAAAATAGAAACAGATGTACATTATAAGGACCATAGTTTCTTAAGTTTTAACACTATTCAAAAATATCTTAAATGAGAGTAGAAAAATATACAAAATAACAAAATAAGCTAAATTTGTATCAACATACAAAAATTTCTTTAAAAAGTATATATATATATATATATATATATATATAGTAACAAAATAACCTCGAATTTGTATCAATATCTGTATCCATATCTGATAATTAAAACTGATAATGGCTTTTTAGTTTGTGAGTAGATTTAATAATCTATCTTTTTATCCTGTTATATGTATCCACCTTTTTTCTATTAAAAACAAGATGCCCAAGTCTTATCTCCTTTATTCAGTCCCTTACCTCACAACAATGTATAACCAACCCATCTTCATGATGACAATTATCCATAACGCTATGGTTAAAAACCCTCTACCTCATCTTTTGGGAAATTGGGCATCAAGTTCTTAGATTTACTTTCTGCTGTTTGGGGGGGGGTGACATCTCTAAAGGACCCTGTAAAACTCAAAACAATAGTTAAGTCTCAGTAGAATAGATGCATCATTTGTTTCTAGACTTTGAGTAATGGGAAAGTGTAGAGCTTGCCTGGAGTTCTGCCTGGAGTGGTGCGTAAGTGTATACCATCTGAGCTAGACAACTTGGAATTGTCCTGAGAAGTTTGAAGTCCAAACATGATATTTGGGTGATGATTACTGGATTAATGACATTACTAGGATTCAGGTAGAATTGTCATTGGGGTGCCCCATCATCATTTTGGACACTTCAGGGATCACTGTTAAAGAATATTTTTCACTGTAGAACACTTAAATATCAATATTAAAACAGAATGTTTAAATTTTGAGGCATCACTATATGTAAAGATAAGTTTTAAAGAGTCAAAAAATTAAGGAGTAGGAGATTTGTGACAATAAATAGATTTGGGCTTTCTTCTGTCCCATACCAGGTGTCTTTTCTCATATGATACAGAGACTCTAAATTTCATTTTTACAACATGCTTGGGTTTGGAGAAGGAGAGAGTCCACTCCAACTACAATGTTAGCTTCAGTTTTTGAGTTGGGACTACAAACATGTTTGAGGTAAAAAAGATTTTACCCTGTTGAAAATATATCATATCACTAAGCTAGATTATTGCTTTTTTGGAAAAAATGTTTCCAAATAGTTCTCCCTTCTTCTTTTGATGCTTATTTGACCAAAAGTCTTTGAACCCTTCAAGATAGATGTTTTTATTTTCCTAGAAGGAGAAAAACAGAATGCTGCCCTAACTATGAATTGGTGAGTTTTTCATTTTGACATGTTGAATCACCCCATCGGTTGATGAACTATCACCTCTCCTCATCAATATGTCTCTCCCATTTGAATTGAATCTTTATTAATTTTGATGGTACTGTACCTTTTCTTCTCCTATGGAAACAAAAGCAAAACCCTTTCTCCAACATAACTCATATTCTGTTTTTGTTTCTGAGATCAACACATCTTTAAAGTATACAGATTGATTTAATTCAGTATTTTTCTTCTGTCTAATGTCTCTCTGCAGCTGTCATTCTTTTCTCATTAGTATTTATGAAATTTAAAGTTAATGACGAATTATGTGATCTATCTCTGATGGTCTTTATTTTGCATTTTATTTATTATGCATTTCTTCAAAAGTGTGATTAGATCTTTCTACAACCCGTTGTCCTGTAGGATATGTGGTATACCTGTAATGTGCTTTATATTGTAATATGAAAAGAACTGTTTCAGTTTACTTGAGACATATGCTGGAACATTGTCAGTCTTAATTTGTACAGGTATTCCCATGATGGCCAGGATTTTTAATAGATGTGTAATAACAGAAACAACCTTTTCAGAACTCAAAGAAGTTACCCATTGGAATCCTGAATATGTATCTATGGCGTGGTGTACATATTATAATTTACCAAATTCTGCAAAATTAAAAAAAAATCCATTCTCCAACTTCCATTTCTTTAGTACCCATTGGGTTACCTCCAGGAGGTACTTGAGTGTGGTTATACAAGGAACAAGTAGGACACTTTCTTATAATTTCCTTGGCTATGGCCAAGGGATTGAACAACCCTTTTTCAAGCCCTAGTTATTGACATGGTGTTTTTTTTTTTATGAAATTCTGAGGCCTCCAATATGATTTCTACTTATAACTGATAAATTTCATCATTACTTTCTGCTAGAGGATCTGACAGATCCATATGGGATATTATATGTGACATATATGGGATAATTCCTATTCCTAACTATTTTCTATAACTGTATAAATAATGAAGTTGATTCTGAATCATGAAGAATAAGTTTAGTGATTTCATTGTGTAAGACAACTTTTTCTGAATAATTATAGTAGATAACTATATTAAGACATTCCAAAAAAATCCAATAATACCATGAGAATAACATATAATTTGACTTATGAACATAATCAAAAGGGCTTTGAGCCACTTTTCTTAATTTTCCTGATTTATAACCTGACTTTCCTGATTCATTTGCATCAGTATAGAATATAGGGGCTTCAGATATTGGTGGTCGCCATACAAAGTGAGGAAACACATGTTTTTAATCAATCAAAGTCTTTTGCTTTGAGATATTTGTTGTTAATATCACCCCCAAATTACTTAAAGCTCTTTGTCAATATTCATTTCCTGACCATTAAGACCAAATTTTAGCATTGGTAAAAGGTACTACAATTTCTGTTGAGTCCATTCTTCTCAATTGATGAAGCCTCAATTTTCCTTTCAAAATCAACTCAGATATCTTTTTTACCCAAGTCTTTAATTTTTTATTCTGTTTGTGTTGTTAAAATATTCATTCTAAGATAACATTTTTCCTCTGCATTTAAATGCATGTAAGGGTATGCATAGAGGGGAATAAAATAACCAGAGTGCAATCAATCTCTGGATTCAAATGTTCTACATGTGCATCCTGTAATTTCTTCTCTATCAAAACCAATTTTTTCTCAGCTTGAACTAATAATTGTCTTGCACTATTTTATTTAAGCCCTTGTCACCTCAGTTCTTAAGTTGTTAGTTCAGCTGTAGGCTGTAGCCAGTTAATGTGTTCCATCAATTTTTGAAACTCATTAATTGTCCATAATTAATCTGTCCTGATTTGTACCTCTTGGGGCTGAATTTTGTAAATTTCTTAGTATTTTTTTTTTCAGGAGCAATTTGTAATCCCCAACAAGAAGAATTTTTCTTTATTTCTTCAAATGTTTTTCTTTGAAATATCTACATTTGAATCAGTTAGTGAGATATCATCCATTAATGGTAAATTATAGATAGAGGAAACTGCACTTGAATCATTTCCAATGGCTATAGCACAAAATATTGGTACAGGGTGGGGCTCTTTAACATCCCTGGTGGGAGAATCTTCCACTTATATCTCTCAGTACGCAAAGAATTATTTTATGTAGGTACTATGAAGGCACATTTCTCCCTATCCTTTTCTTGTAAGATATAGTAAAGAAACAGTCTTTTAAATCAATAACTTTAATAGAGTTTAATGCTTATGTAATAGAGAAGGGAGGAGGGATTCCAGACTGTAGAGTGTCCACCAGATGAATTACTTTATTTTTGGCTCTCAAATCTGTCAGCATTCTCCATTTTCCAGATTTCTTTCTAATAAAAAATATAGGAAAATTCCAAGAAAATTCCAAATTCCTCAATATGTTGAGCATTTGGCTGCTCCTGTACCAGCTGTTCTAAGGCCTTTAATTTTTCTAATGCCATTCAGGTTTGTCAGTTAATCATTTTAAAGGTAGGGCTGTTAGTACCTCTGAAACATCAGCAACTCTTTTGTCTGTTTTTGTACAAACTGAATGGTTAGTAGTTGTTCTTTATAGTACCTTTTAATATTTTTCCCATAAACATATATTAGTCTATGGTCTGTTTCTGAGATTGGAGGAAGGTTAATCAGGGTATTCTATTGCTGCAGAAAATCACATCCCCATAAATTCATTGCTTTATTACCCACATATGGCTTCTACTTTACTCTCTGCCCTTCTGGCCCTAACATTTGACCCATCTAATGCTTTGTTTTACCTGAGAGGAGGTTTCAATCCACAAAAGATGAATATTTACCTACTGAAGAGACAAATTTGGATGCTATGATTTTTGTGCAATTACTGTGACATCTACCTCATGTCTAAAAGTTCTTTAATTACAATGTCATTTGTTTGTATCTATCTTTGGTATGTGATCATTTATAGAAATCTGCCAAAATATTCACTTTATGGCTTCTCCTCAAATTTTCCTTTTATCTTCTAATGCTGTTCTATCATCCAGAACAGTAGAGTTTTTTACAATAGGCATTATTAGGTCTTTTCAATGATCTAGGAACAAGTTTCCCCCATAGTGACAGTGAATGACTTAACCATGTTAAAAATGGGGGCCTGCAAGAGGCCCACCAAGGTGTTTCTTGATGGTAAAGTGTTGCCTTTCTTGTCTGTTGTTGATCTGTGTTCTTTGGTCCAATGTCAACCTTTTCCATATATTCTGCATGAGGAAGATTGAGGGCTTCATTTTGAGTTATCGCTAGAAGCAACTTTCTTTCTAGAAATGCCCTTCATACAATTTATTGTGAGATGACTTTGTTTTCCACAATTAAATCATTAGAAAATTCGATTTTTCCTTATGCCTTTATAAATCACCTCTCCTACCCAAGCACCATCATAGTTAAGATACTCAGTATTGACCATGTGTTAGAACCATTCTTCTATGGTTGCTGATCTTATTTTTAATGGTCCAATTATCCTTCTGGATTGTGAATTAGCATTTTCAAAATACAAATTTTCAATTAATATTCATGTAACTTCTGGATGTGATATTTTTCTATTTATAGGTGAAAATATTTGCAAAAATTCAATGAAGGATTTTTTTTGTTTTTTGTTGTTTTGTTTTGTTTTTTTTGGGGGAGACAGGATTTCTTTGTGTAGCTTTGGAACGTATCCTGGAACTCACTCTGTACCAGGGTGGCCTCAAACTCACAGAAATATGCCAGTCTATGCCTCCTGAGTGCTGGGATTAAAGGCATGTGTCACCACCAGTGAAGGATTCTTTGGGTCTTCTATAACTTCAGTAAATGGACTAGTCTTCTTTCATAATTCTTGAATTTTGTCCCAAAGATTTTAAGCCTGCTGTATGGCACAGGAACAGGGTGTGTTCATCAAATGTAGCCTGACTATCCACATCAGCATAACACTCCTCACCAAGGATTTGATCTTGGGACATTTTATAACCTCTAACCCTACCTTGGTATTAGAGAGCCTTAGCTTCTTCTCTCAACCAACTGCTCCATTCTAACTGAGGACATTTCAATACTGTGGCAATTAAATCTCCCCAGTCTTTTTGAGTGAATTTGTTCTGAGAGGATCATGTATTCAACATCTGCCGCATATAAACTGAATGAATACCATAAGAGACTATTGCTTCCTTAATTCTCTTTAAATCTAACATTTCTATAGGATTCCATTTAACTTCTGTGTAGCCTTTAAGGTATTTATCATTTGATGGTGTTTCTTGAATAGTAATCAGATAAATCATGGATGGGTTTTCATAGCCTTAGGCAGCTTTTCTCTAATTACATAAGGTATTGGTGAGGATGGTTCTCCTCTGAGTTCTTCTGTCTGTGTCTGAACTTTTTTATTATCAATTTTAATAAAATTTTTAGGGTTGTAATTTACCAGTAGTGGCTTTTTCTAAAGCCTGTTTATTTTGAGGAGTAAGCGGTTCTAAGGCTTACATATTACCAATCATCTTCTTGTTTTCTTTAATGGTATGTATTTCTAAAGCATTTGTCTTATCAGTCAAAACTGTCTTCTTCTCCTTAGTAACTATTTGTAAGGCTTGCATACCATTTTCTAAGGCCTTTATCTTTTCTGTCAGTTGCTCATATCTGGCATCATTATCAAATCATTTTTGAGGATAAGATAATAATTGGCAGACTAATAACAATTATGATCAAAATTTCATTAATCCCAGCTAACTTGTTTATCCTTTCTTAATTTTTCTAGCATACTGTCAATAGTAGCTGTGACCAGGGTACTAATTCCCTGCATTGTGATATTCCCAATCACTGACCTGAGAAATGTGTTAACATTGTCCTTTTCTTTTATTCTTTTATCCAACCTTTATGTATGTATGTATGTATGTATGTATGTATGTATGTATGTATGTATTACTAGCTTACCATTTAAATGTTGTAAAGTGACTTATCACAGTTCAGATTATTGGACAATTGTTGTAGTGATGATGTTTGACAACCAAATGGAGCATATCCTCAGATGGCTAAGTCTTGAGAAGTTATTGAGGTGTAGTGATGGTTGTTTGACTAGCAGATCAAGCAATTGCAATACCAAGGCAGCTCAGATTCCACAGAGAACCCCTGCTCTAAAGGAACAGAAGTGATAGATTGAATATATGTACATATGTGTGTGTGTGTATATAAATAAATAAATAAATAAATAAATATATATATATATATGAGATTTATTAGAGTGGCTTACAGACTGTGGTCTGAGTAGTCCAACAATCCATGTCTCCTGACAAAAAAGCCAAGCATCTGGCAGTTGTTGATTTTATGGGCCTGGATATCTCAGTAGTTTCAGGCTGGTGACTGAGTCTCAGGGAAGTTTGAGAGAGTGTCCAATGTTCTGTGTACATTGGTATCCTGAGAAGTAGGTTCTAACACTTGAGAAGAAATGACTCAACAAGAGGATTGATGAACTTTCCAGGGAAAGTAAGGGCAATGAGGCAAAAAGCAAGAGGTTTTGTTGTTGTTGTTGTTGTTGTTATGTGTTCTTTTATGTGGTCTACCATCAAAAATGTAGACCAAATTTAGGGTTAATCTTCCCACCTTAAATGATCTAATAAAAAAAATCCTTTACAAGTGTATCTGGCTGCTTGGGTTTTTGTTAACCTGAGGTATAATCATGTTGGCAATCAATATTACCCATCACACTTGTTAAACAATTATTATTAAATTAATGTACATACATACTTAGGTCTTGTTCTCCTAATATGCTATATTAATCAATATATCTGTTTTTCTCAGTACCATGCTGTTTTTATTTCTGTAGCTCTCTATTATAATTTAATTTTGGAGATGATCATAATTCTAGAATTGTATTTTGTTATTCAGGATTACCTTGGATATATTGTGTCTCTTGTGTTATGAAATAAAATTTAAATTATTTATTTCAATTTCTGTGAATGAGTACATTCACAGAATGAGTACATTTTGACAGAGATTGCATTGAATCTTCATATTGCTTTAATAGGATAACCATTTTCACATGTTAATTCTAACAACCCATGAGCATGGAAGGTCTTTCCGTTTTCTATATTTTTTACAATCTTTCTTCCATGTCTTAAAATTGTAGCACTGTAGCTGGAGAATTACTCTCCAAGTCCCTCCAAGCCCTGGCAATCCTGTAACCCACTCATAAAATAAATACACAGATGCTTATATTATTTAAACGGCTTGGCCATTAGCTCAGGCCTACCATTGTCTAACTCTTACACAAAACTCAGCCCATTTCTGTTAATCTATATGTTGCCAGATATTCCATGGCTTTACCCGCTGCCTTTACATGCTGCTCCCTCGAAGGCAGGCTGGTATCTCCCCCAGCTTCCACTTCTCAACCTCAGGATAGAAATTAGGAGGTAGGAGCTGATGCAGAATGTGAAGGCATGTTCTTACAAGCTTGCTCCTTGTAGCTTACTCAGCCTGCTTTATTATAGAACCAGGATCTCCAGCCTGGTGATGGCATTACACAAAATGGACTGACCCTTCCCCAAAACATCTCAAATTAAGAAAATGCCCTAGGGTTTGCCGTCAGCCCAATATTAGAGAGGCTTTTCTTAATTGAGGTTCCCTCTTCTTGAATGACTTTAGCTTGTGTCAACTTGGCACCAAACCATCCAGCACATCAACTGAGGTTGTTACTTAAAACTACCTCTACTCAACCAAGAATAGGAGTTGGGGACTAGGAATATGACTCAATGGCTAAGAGCACTTTTGTTTTTAGAGCAGACTCAGGTTTTGTTCTCCAGAATCCACATAGTAAGTCCCAATCATCTGTACCTCCAGTTCCAGAGAATTCAAAGTTTCTTATGGCCTTCATAAGTACTATATACACACACAGCACATGGGCACACATGCAAACAAAAAACTAATAGACATAAATTAAAAATAAATCAATTTTTAAAAAAAAATAGACATTGTGGTATCCTCTACATGGAAACAAGGCTTTACTACAATAATGCTCTCTCCTTTTCCTGTGGGTGGGTAAGGTAGACAAACCAAAAAAACTGGACAGGAAGGGCTTTCAAAAATCTGCTGTTATATTTGCACAAAGGTTACTGTTTCAGATGGGCTACATGTAATCACCATTTCATGTTATTACAATGGCACTGAGTGTGATGAAACTGCTTTTTAAATTCACTGCACTGGTAGCCTCTGCTTAAAGGTGTATACATTTTATTATCACTAAGTTCTGGATAGGGCCAATAGTCCCCCAAACAGTTTTGGTTGAAAATGCAATATGTTACCCACTGTTAGAACCCCAGTCGGAAGGATTGGGTTTAGTGAGGATGAAAGGGATGAAACCTATGTGTCTGTAACTTCACTGAGATTTTTGCATGAAGGAGCATGGAAGGCAAGGCGAGCAGGGTCTGGGCCCACTTCCTCAGTCATGTCTATGAGCACTGAGCAGAAGGGCATTCACTGGAGTCTGGTATTGGGGCCTGGAAAATTAGAGTAGTTGAGTAACATTTCAGAGTATGAGTCCAGGAAGGAGGCAGTTGGCGGTGGAGCAGTTGCTTTGTAAATGACAAGTGGTGCAGGTTGAAGTCCCTGTCCTGCCAGCAACTCCCAAATACTAAGCAGCTGCTTCCCAAATAATCGACTTGGAGGCTTAATATTACTTATGAATGCCCAGCTTGTAGCTCAGGCTCATTACTGACTAGCTCTTACACTTAATTAACCCATAATTCTTATCTATGTTTAGCCACATGACTTAGTATCTTTTCTCAGTTTGTCATTCTCATCTTACTTTTTCTGCATCTGGTGTATTCTGACTCTGCCCTTCCTCTTCCCAGAATTCTTAGTTTGGTTGCCCCACATATACTTCCTTCCCTTCTACTGGCCAATTAGTATTTTATTAAACTAATTTGGGTGACAAAGCTTTACAGTATACAAGAGGATCATTTCACAGCAAAGTGGTATCTAATGAATGGGTTTCTGGTCACAGGTGAACCCCGAAAGGAGCTGGGCAGTCATTTTAGCATTATTGAAAAGCCTCTGGTGCCATAGTATTCAACAGACACACTCAAACAATGTGTACCCAAGAATTTTACTCAGTAAGTGAATGCAAAATGCATAAATGAATTTGATTAATTACTCACCATTTTATATTAAACATTGTAAATGTTTAATCCTGGAAAAGATGAATATTGTAGTGGGTAGCCACTCCAGCCCTAGCCTGGAAGTTCCAACCCCCACTGAGGCTTCAGTAATGGTCACATCTACAAGGTGGGGCTGAGAGAGGATACTGAAGACCCAGGATCATGATGCAAGGGATCTCTTTGGTGCCTGGACCCTGGACACTGGTGGTAGACTGAGCAGAGTTCTCCAGAAAACACCACCGTACTGCGCCATACCTTTGCCAGACCCTACAATATACCTATCCCTTCATTTGTAAGTTATCCCACAAAATAAACCTCCCTTTTAACTATATGGAGTGGCCTTAATAATTTAAAAAAATAGAATATCAATATTCTTTAGCAGAATGATCAAATATTCATTAAGTGTTTAAATTGCAACTTTTAGGAAAATGTTTTCCTTCCTGTGAGGAAAACAGCAAATAGCAAATTGTAATTTGATTTCTCAGAACAAATTCTTTTATTTAAAGGGCAAAGGATTTATTAAGAAAGAAAAATTCAAAGGTGAGGCACGGTCCCATACTGTTCTGCCTGAGATTGTCCAAGCATCCAAGTCCCAAGAGGAAATGAAGAAAGCAGCCTATGTGTGTGCATCAGAACAAATTCTTTAAAAACATATTGTTGCCTTCTTTCATCTTAATCATTTCTTTTTTAGTATGTAAATTTTATGCATACACATGCTAGTTAGGAGAGACATTGTATCTAAAAATGTTTCCTTGAATGGTGAGGGAGAAAGGGTGTACTCTTTTTGGTTAGAATGAACACAACAGTGAGATGATGGATGTCAGATCATCCCCATGTCTAAAAATGCTTTGTGGATACTCTTCAGTTATTAAACTAATTTCAAAAATGTGTTGTCTCTGCACATGCCCTACCCCAAAATAATAATAAAAAAATTACTCTGCATGGATTAACAATGATGCTTTCAGAAAAAAAATGGGATATTAATTGAAAACTTCACTCTATGGCATGGGATACTGTCCTATGTGTTTTCGTCATGGAGTTTCAGAGATCTCCAAAATAACACAGGCTATTGCCATTACAATTGATTACCCACTACAACTATATGATTTAAACAATTCTGAAGATAACACACATTTTGGCTTCATGTCATAGAAAAATAGGTCTTAAACCCACTGGGAAACTTTTTTCTTCTTTTCTATGTTTCACAGTCCTGAAGGTGCTATGAGCAAAAAAGATAACAATGGTCATATTAAGTGCTTCAAACTATATGTAGGAGAAATTTGCCCTCTAGTGTCATAATGGCCTGACTATTATGAACATAACCACTTTCTTATTGATTATGAAGCTGGCTCCATAGGAAAAATATTATGTCTGATAATCTAATCATGGTTAAAGCCCTATATTTAGGAAGGTCATAGGCCTCAATTTATAAGTTTCTATTGTTATTTTCTTAAATAACCATTTCAAAATATCAAAATCAAATATCAAAAGTGCTTCTAAATATTTATGTTTATACCCATGCACATGATCTGCTCTCAGCCTTATTGAGAAAAGTTTTAGAGATTATGGGTTTATTTTTTGTTTGTTTGTTTTAGCTATTTTTTCTAGTAATGGACAAGTCAATGAATAGGTGTGTAGCTTGTCAGAATGTTGAGAAAAAGGAGGTGGAATGCTTAACCCTGAATAAAACATTCTTATTGTTACCTTCTCTGCAAAGGCGTGAGGACTTCAAGAGGAAGAAGAGATAGCAAAAATATTCACATAGAGGTTGGAGAGTAAGTCTGTGAAATTCTGTCTTCTGGGTATGACATTACTATTTAAATCACAAGCTCACAGTAGCTGTGATTACCTCATAATACTGAAAAAAGATAAAAATAATCAGAATTCCAGCATAGATGTGGGAAGTATCTTTTAGGACTCACCATACTAGATATAAAGCAAAGGATTACCAGACTACCATCCACAGCTAATGAGAAGCTAGCTAACAAGGAGGACCCTAAGAAGGATGCATGGATTGCCCTGCGAAGGAGAATTAGTTGAGATCTCCACAAGCAAACTGGGGTGAGGGGGGGCAATGGAGGGTAGGGGATAGGGGATGAGAACATAAGGGAACAGGATGTTTGAGCTGGAACAGGGACAGAGTGGGAGAGCAAGGAAGGAGATACCATGATAGAGGGAGACATTATGGGGATAGGAAAAAAACAGGATGCTAGGGATGCTTCCAGGAATCTACAAAAATGACCCCACACTAGACTACTAGCAATAGTAGAAAGGGGGCCTGAACTGTCCTACTCTGATAATCAGATTAGTGAATACCCTAAGTGTCATCATAAAGCCTTCATCCAATAACTGATGGAAACAGATGCAGAGATCCACAGCCAAGCACCAAGCTGAGCTCTAGGAGTCCAGTCAAAGGGAGAGAGAAGAGGAATTCTATGAGCAAGGGGCATCAAGATCATGATGGGGGAACATACAGAAACAACCAAACCAAATTAGTGGGAATGCATGAACTGTGGACCAATAGCTGTGGCGCACCCATGCACCTGGACAAAACCCTCTGTATAGGTGAGACAGTTGTTTAGCTTGAACTGTTTAAGGGATCCCTGGCAGTGGGATCAGGATTCATCCCTGGCACATGAGTGGGCTTTTTAGAGCCAAGTGCATATGGTGGGACACATTACATAGTATTGGTGCAGGGGGCAGGACTTAGACCTGTCTCAATTGGATGTACCAGGCTCTGCTGACTTCCCATGGGAGGCCTTGCCTTGAAGGAAGTGGGAATAGGGGGTGGGTTTGGGGTTACGCCTGGGAGGTAGGTGGAGGGAGGAGAGGGAGATCTGTGGTTGGAATGTAAAATGAAAGGAAAATTTCTTAATAATAAAAAAGAAAATCTATTGGAAAATTGATAACTGCTGAAGAAGGAAGAATCAGTCTTTTTGTTTGATTGTTTGTTTTTCAAGACAGGGTTTCTCTGTGTAGTTTTGTGCCTTTCCTGGAACTCACTTCGTAGACCAGGCAGGCCTCAAACTCATAGAGATCGGCCTGCCTCTGCCTCCCAAGTGCTGGGATTAAAGGCGTGTGCCACCACCACCCAGCCCAGAATCAGTCTTTTTTGAGTGTGTTCCAAGTGGCCATTTTCCATTGCTCCTGAATCCTTTTTCTCTTAGCATCCTCCTTTTTTCTCTCGTATCATGTGTATTCTACTATAATATAACTGTATTTTTCAGTTAAGTTATTGCATAGTATTCTTCCCTAGAGTTTCTTATTCACCTTACCTTTGGATTGCCTTTCCTCCCCAAACCTGGTTTTGCTCATATACCTGTACCTCTTCCTATTTTCAGCTTTCCACCCTCTACGTTTTTACTTTCATTTTATCTATTATTATGTAATACCAAAAAGAGAGAGTGGCAAGACTCATTTGTTATAACTTATAAAACCATACATACTAGATTACTTTTAATAAAGTTTAATTTAACTGAGTGAAAAATACCTTCTTCTAATGAATTATACACTCTTAATACTCTCCCTTGTTTCCTTTCCAAAGCCAGCCCTGCATGCCACCTAACAAAGCAAGTTGTATGTACTGAAATGTAATATTTCACAAATTTTTCTTTATAATATTGTTAAATATTATCCAAGTGATTAAAAATCCAAACAGAAATATTTTATGAGTGTTTTAAAATATCAAAGCAGATTTATCCTTGGACCTTCCTTGACGCAAAACAGAAAACAATTTCACATTAAAGAAGGCATATTCATGTATTTCATCATTTTATTGTAATTCATTTTATCATCTGTCTTAATCCTAATTTATATAAACTTCTAACCCCTAGGTATATTTTTTTAGTACTCATTTTGCTGTGCAACCATCTATGTCTACCAAGTTACTAATTTACTCAGAAATTAAATTTCTACTATCAAAATTGGAAGAAAGTAAAATATTTAGTTCTGTGCAATATTTAGTTCTGAGCAAGAAGTATGTTTTACATTCTAATTATAATATATTAATGCAGAGAACTATAAAATAAGGGTCTGGGAAGAAAGTAGGTGAGCAAAACCATGCCAACATTAAGTCATACAGGAAGATAAAGCTGTCCTGATAGTTTTGAAGCCTTTAACAACAGTTGAGCTTTTTAATGGTTTGGAAAACACTGTATCTTTGTAAATTATACCTATTAAAAATGTGCCAATTTCACCATGGTTAAAGCAGTAAGTTCTTATTGGTGTTGTAGGAAGCAGCTTCCTCAGTGATAAATGGCCCTCATTCATGTTCATAGGTTCCATGTTGTGCTGGAAAAAAGAGCATGTCACTGGGTACACTGAAGTCCCTAACTCCATTTTTCACATTGATACAATGGTTGAATAGTGCTTATGTAAGTGGCTTACTGGCAGCCTGGATTCCTCCCCAGAACTCTGTATTTAGGTTCATGGCCCAGATTTTCTTAAAGTTTAGGCTGCTATATATTTAGAGTAGAATATAAACAAGTTTCTGAATATAAATTTCCTAAAGCTGAACTTATGTACTAAACTGTACCAAACATATGTGTTTATTCTCATATTTTACTTGATCCCTTCATGTTATTTTCAGTCAACTTTAATTTTATTATCGGCTGCTTAAATTAGAATCTTCACTACATTTTTATGCCTAATTTCTATATTTTGATAATGAATAGAATATTTTGTCAAGTGATTTTGTCTTATGTGTAGGATTTTTAAAGATGGCATGTGCACAGGATTGTATTATTTTCTGCCTCTTTTCTCTGGGGGAGAAGTTTCCTATTTTATTCTATAGTGTATCTTAAACTACTTGTTATGTGTATGTACAAAAGAACCCGATGCATTTCCTTCTCTAATTTTACAGTGATTGTCCTCTAAAACTTCACAACGTGTGGAGTTTGTGCCAGAGGTGACATTGGAACCACTGAAACTGGAGATGGTTAAAAGATGTAATGAGAGTACCAGGAATTGAACTCAAGTCCTCTGGAAGAGCAGTCAGTGCTTGCTCTTAAGAGCTGATGCTTATTTCTAGCTCCTTCTCTCTCTGCTCAAAATTTATACTTGTCTTACTTTTTAAATTTCTCCCTTTACATCATTTATATACTGATTTTCCTCCATCTCATGATCCTCTTCTGCACCAAGAATCCAGGCTTTGAAAGCATGACTTTGTGCATCTCTGAATTTCCTCAGTTTCTATTGACATATCTTCTTTCCACCTCTAAGTTTATAAGTTTGAGTCCTGTTTTTACTCCAGGTTTTTCACTAAAGTTCTGTGAATCACGTTGACTTCTAAAAGAATCAGAATTGGTGTTGTTCTTGCTATTTATATTTCATTAATTTCATAACTGAATTTAATTACTTCCTTCTATCTACTCATTTTGGATAATTTCTTGTTCTTGTTTTTCTAAGGCTTTCAAGTGTAACATTAAATTATTAATGTAAGATCTCTTTAGTTTTCTGGTGTAGGTATTTAGAGCTACTAGCATTCTTCTTAATACTGCCTTCATGATATCCTGGACATTGATGCATGTTGCATAGTCATTTTAATTCAATTTAAGTAAGTTTTTATTCCTGTCTTAATTTCTACCTTTCACTCAGTTTTAGTTCAGACATGATTTTGTGTATTTTCTGCTGTTTCTATTGTTGATATCTAGCTTCATTTTATTGTGGTCAGGTAGAATGTAGACATAATACAAGTCTCAAGAAACAATGGAAAATTGATTGTCTTGTTTATCATTCAAAACACACAAAAATAGCATAAGAGTATATGTTTTAGTAGTGGAAGGAACCAATAAAAGTCATTTTTGTAGCAAAGTCTAAGCTAATGTAGTACTATGTACTATCTATGCTTTTATCTGGACTCAGGGTTTTGTTTGCATATTTCTCTAGCCATGATTTTCTCATTTCTTCTTCAGTCACTAAGAAGGTATAGGCACTGGACATATCTGGATACATCCTATATATTTGTACTGTCTATCTGTACTGGCTTCAGTAGTGCCATTCAAAAGTTTTTATCTATCTAGAATCTCCAAATTTTGCCCTATTCAGATGGAAAGTTTACAGACAGATATAGCTAGACTGAGACCACAATGATTAGGGTGTGCCTATACAATTTAATCAAGCACACACCCACAGGTACATAGAAAGAGAGCTTGTGACAACAGAGACAAAGAATGGAGTGAAATATCTATAAAGCCAAGTAATGTCAAGAATTTTTGGCTGATAGGCTGCTACCAGATTCTGGGAAAGATAAAGAATGGCTTCTTCAGATTGAGAGAGAGAGAGAGAGAGAGAGAGAGAGAGAGAGAGAGAGAGAGACAGACAGACAGACAGACAAAGAAGGCCCTGCTATGCTCTAATGACTACATACTTGCTAGTCATCATCTTTTTTTGAAGGACTACAATGTGATATGGTTCCTTTGAATTCTCTAATCATGTACTGAAAATGAATCCAGTTGTCAAATATTAAAATAGTGGGGATTTTTTTAATATTATGAAAAATTTTCTATATTTTAAATACCAACCTCAGAACTCCTCTCCTCCCTTCTCCTGCTCTCCAGCCTTACTCCTCATTCCTACCTCCTCTAAGACAAGGCCTGCAATGGGGAGTCAGCAGAGCCTAGTACATTCAGTTGAGGCATTTCCAAGGCCCTCTCCCCGCATTAAGGGTATGTAAGGTGAACCACCATAAGCACTGGGCTCCAAAATGCCAACACATGCACCAGGGATGGATACTGATCCTACTTCCAGGGGGTAACTTAACGAGGTCAAGCTAAACAACTGTCTCACATATGCAGAGGGCCTAGTCCAGGTCCATGGGTAATCCACAGCTATTGGTCCACAGTTCATGCATTCCCACTAGTTTGGTTTGGTTGTTTCTGTATATCCCCCCATCATGATCTTAATGCCCCTTGCTTATAGAATCCCTGTTCTCTCTCTATTTGACTAGACTCCTAGAGCTTGGCCTAGTGCTTGTCTGGGGATCTCTGCATCTGTTTCCTTCAGTTATTAGATGAAGGCTTTATGGTGACAGACAGGGTATTCACCAATCTGATTACCAGAGTAGGACAGTTAAGGATGCCTTTCCACTATTGTTAGTAGTCTAGGGTGGGCTTATCCTTGTAGAATCTTGGGAGCTTCCCTAGCATCCTGTTTTTCCCTATCCCCATGATGTCTCCCTCTATCATGGTATCTCCTTCATTGCTCTCCCATTCTGTCCATGTTCCAGCTCAAATATCCCATTTCCTTATGTTTTTATCCCCTACCCCTTACCCTCCATTGCCCCTGTCATCCCAATTTATTCATGAAGATGTCATCTATTTCACCTTCCCAGGGCAATCCATCCAGCACTCTTAGGGTTCTCTTTGTTAGCTAGGTTCTCTGGAGCTATGAGTTGTAGTCTGTTTATCCATTGCTTTACACCTAGTATCCACTTATGAGTGAGTACATACCATGTTTGTCCTTCTGAGTCTAGGTTACCTCACTTACTCAGGATGATATTTTCTAGTTCCATCCATTGCCTGCAAATTTCATAATGTCGTTTTTTTTTTTACTGCTGAGTAGTACTCCACTGTGAATATATACAATATTTTCTTTATTTATTCTTTGGTTGAGGGGCATCTAGGTTGTTTCCAAGTCCTGACTATTACACAAATGCTTCTATGAACATACTTGAGCATGTGACCTTGTGGTACAATTGAGCATTCCTTGGGTATATGCCCAAGAGTTATATAACTCAGACTTGAGGTAGATTTATTATCAGTTTTCTGAGAAACCACAATGATTTCCAAAGTGGCTCTAAAAGTTTGCATTCCCACCAACAGTGGAGAAGTGTTCCCTTTGCTCTGCATCCTCTCCAACATAACCTGTCATCAGTGTTTTTGATGAGAGCCATTCTGACAGATGTAAGATGGTATCTTAGAGTTGTTTTGATTTGCATTTCCCTGATCACTGAGGATGTTGAACAATTCCTTAAATGCCTTTCAGCCATTTGAAATTCTTCTGTTGAGAATTCTCTGTTTAGCTCTCTAACCCAATTTTGTTATTGGATTATTTGGTATTTTAATGTCTAGTTTCTTCAGTTCTTTATATATTTTGGTGATCAGCTCTCTCTGTTAGATATGAGGTTGGTGAAGATATTTTCCCATTCTGTAGACTGTCATTTTGTCTTATTGGCCATGTCCTTTGCCTTATAAGTGCTTCTCAATTTAAGGTGGTCCCAAATTTTTGTGTTGATCTCAGTGTCTGTGCTTCTCATGTTATATTTAGGAAGTGGTCTCCTGTGCCAATGTGTTCAAGGCTACTTCATAGAAGTATCAAGTTCAGTGTAACTGAATTTATGTTGAGATCTTTGATCCACTTGGACTTGAATTTTGTGCAATCTTCTACATGTTGATTTCCAATTATGACAGAACCATTTGTTGAAGATGCTTTCTTGTACAGTTCTGGCTTCTTTGTCAAAAATCAGGTGTTCATTAATCTATGGATTAATACCAGGGTCTTTAGTTCAATTCAATTGGTCCACATGTCAGTTTTTATGCCTGTACCAAGCTATTTTTATTTCTTTAGAAGAGCTTGAGGTCATGGATGATGAAGCCTCCAGAGGTTACTTTATTGTACAGGATTCTTTTATCTATCATAGAGTTTTTTGCTTTTCCTTATGAAGTTGAGTATTGTTCTTTCCAGGAATGTGAATAATTGTGTTGAGATTTTAATGGGGATTGCATTGAATCTGAAGATTGCTTTTGTTAAGATTGTCATTTTTATTATGTTAATCCTACCTATCCATGAGCATGGGAGATCTTTCCACTTTCTGGTATCTTCTTCAATTTCTTTCTTAAGAGACTTAAATTCTTGTCCTATAAGTCTTTTTCTTGGTTAATTAGAGTTACCCCAAGGTATTTTATATTATTTGTGGCTATTGTAAAGGGTGATGTTTCCCTGATTTCTTTCTCAGCATGTTTATCATTTGTATATTGGAGGGCTACTGATTTTTTTTTTTGAGTTGATCTTGTATCCTCCCACATAACTGAAGGTGTTTATCAGCTGTAAGAGGTCCCTGATAAAATTTTTGGGGTCACTGATGTATACTATCACATTGTCTGCAAATAGTAAATTTTTGATTTCTTCCTTTCCAATTTGTATCCACATGATCTTTTTTGGTGTTTTATTATTCTTGCTAGAAGTTCAAGTAGTATATTGAGTAAATATGGGGAAATTGGACCTCCTTGTCTTCTTCCTGATTTTAATGGAATTACTTTGAATTTCTCTCCATTTAATTTGATGTTAGCTGCAGCTTGCTGTAAATTGTCTTTGTTATCTTTACATATATTCCTTGTATTGCTGATCTCTTTGAGACCTTTATCAGGAAGGATGTTGGAATTTATCAAATGCATTTTCAACATCTAGTGAGATGATTGTGTGGATTTTTTTCTTTCAATTTGTTTGTATGGTGTATTACTTAATCATGGTGGATAATCTTTTGGATGTATTCTTGGATTCAGTTTGCCAATATTTTATTTAGTATTTTTGCATCATTGTTTATGAAGCGGATTTGTCTGTAATTCTCTTTCTTTGTTGCATCTTTGTGTGGTTTGGGTATCAGGTTAACTGTAGCCAAGCCTTTGGTTATGTTCCTTCTGTTTCTAATGTGTGGAACAATTTGAATGGTATTGGGATTAGCTCTTCTTTGAAATCCTGGGTGAATTCTGCATTGAAATCTTCTGGTCCTGGGCTTTGTTTGGTTGGGAAACTTTTAATGACCGTTTCTATTTCCTTAGGGGTTATTGGTCTATTTAAATAGTTTATCTCATCTTGATTGAGCTTTGTTATATAGTACCTAACCAGAAAATTGTCCATTTCTTTTAGATTATACAATTTTGTAGAGCTGGCATTTTTTAAGTATGACTTGATGAACCTCTGTATTTCCTTGTTCTCTGTTATGCCTCCTTTTTCATTTCTGATTTTATTAAATTGAATGCTCTCTGTCTCTGTCTGTCTCTCTCCCTTTTGATTAGCTTGGAAAAGGGCTTCTGTATCTTTTTTATTTTCTCAAAGAAACAAGTCTTCATTTCAATGATTTTTTTGTGTTGTTCTCTTTGTTTCTGTTTAATTGATTTCAGCTCTTAATTTGATTATTTCCTGGTATGTACTCCTCCTGAGTGAGTTTGCTTCTTTTTGTTCTAGAGCTTTCATGTGTGATGTTAAGTTGCTACAGTGCTATGAATTTTCCTCTTAGCACTGCTTTCAGAGTGTTGCGTAAGTTTTCTTATGTTGTACATATATTTTCACTGAATTCTAGGAATTCTTTAATTTCTTTCTTTATTCATTCTGACACCCATTAATAATTCAGTTGAACATTATCCAGTTTCCAAGAGTTTGTAGGGTTTTGTAATTTGTGTTGTTGAATTCTAACTTTAAAGTGTTTTGTTATGACAAAATATGGGAGTTATTCCAATTTTTTTTGTATCTGTTGAAATTTGCTTTGTGTCTGAGTATGTGGTTGATTTTAGAGAAGGTTCCATGGGGTGCTGAGAAGAAGTAATATTGTTTTTTGTTAGGGTGGAATGTTGTGTAGACATCTATTATTTCCATTTGAGTCATAATATCTGTCAGTTTCCTTATTTCTCTGTTAATTTTCTGTCTGGCAGACCTGTCTTGGGTGAGAGTGGGTTGATGAATTCTCCCACTGCTATTGTGTGGGATTTGGTGTGGTTTAAGCTTTAGTAATGTTTCTTTTACAAATGTGGATGCCCTTACATTTGGGGCATAAATGTTCAGAATTGAGACTTCATCTTGGTGGGTTTTCCCTGTGAAAAATATATAATGTCCTTCCCAATCTCTTTTGATTGATTATGGCTTGAAGTCTATTTTGTTAGATATTAAGATGGCTGCACCAGTTTTCTTCTTGTGTACATTTGATAGAAAAGTCTTTTTACTCTGAGGTAGTGTGTGTTTTTGAAGTTGAGGTGTGTTTCTTGTACTCAGCAGAAGGAAAGATGCTGTTCTTGTATCCATTCTGTTAGCCTGTGTCATTTTATGGGCAGATTGAGTCCATTGACATTAAGGGATATTAATGACCAATGATTGTTAATTCTTGTTATGTTTTGGTGGTAGTTTTGTGTGTTTCCCTTGTTTGGCATTTGTTGGTGTGGGATTATCTATTGTCTGTGTTTTCATGTATGCATCTAAATTTCTTAGGTTGGATTTTTCTTTGTAGTGCTTTCTGTTGGCTGAATTATTTTATAGGTATTATTTAAATCTAGTTTTATCATGGAACATTTTTTTTTTTTTTACTCTGACTATGGTGATTGAGAATTTTACTGGGTATAATAGTCTGGGTTGGCATCCATTGTCTCTTAGTGTCTTCATAACATCTGTCCAGGAACTTCTGGCTTTAAGTGTTATGCTTATTGGCCTGCCCTTATATGTTACTTGGCCTTTTTCCTTTGCAGCTTTTTCCTTTGATGGCTTTTTCTTGCTTTTCTTTAAGGGATTCATTGATTTCTTCCAAATTTTTTGTTTGTCTTTTCCTTGATTTCTTTTAGGGAATTTTTCATTTTCTTTAAAGGCCTCTATCATCTTCTTAAAGTCATTTTAAAGGTCGTTTTCTTTTGCTTCTTCTGCACTGGGATATTCAGATCTTACTAATGTAGAACCACTAAGTTCTGATGGTGCCATATTGCTCTTTATGTTCTTAAATGTCTTATTGTACTAAGATCTTCCCATCTCTTCCTCCAATTGCTGCAAATGGTGTCTCTCTCTGATGGAGCCTTTTTTGGTCCAATCCACACTCTTGGTCCAATAGGGGTTCTTGTTCCAATGGGAGTCTTTGGTCCAAACAAAGCTCTTGTCCCAATTAGAGCTCACAGAGTCTGTGTTTCAAGAAGGAACTGCAGTCTCAAAGGATGGGTGGGTTTGGAGGTGGAATGGGGTTTTTAGGCTACAGGGTCCTCTTGATCCACTTGGAGTTGATGGAGTCTGTATCTCAGGGAACAGCTGTGGTCTCAGAGTATGGATGGGTTTGGGGGTGGGGTGGTTTGTGTGTTACAGGGTCTGGCAAGGGAAATTGTGGTCAGGCCTGCCTGCAGGAGATCTGCCTGCTGGCCTACAACTGGGGCTGCAATGGATGGGGCTATGGATGAAATATTGGGAACTTTAAAGTGACTGTTTAGAGATGAGATGTTTAAGAAGTAGATGACATTAATAAAGACCTTCAAGGTAGGATTCTTATCACTGAATTTTGTGGGATTTTAAGAAAAATAATGCCATATCAACACACATACTTTCAAATTCCTGCCATCTGAGGCTATGATGCCTGAGAACTTTGGCATCTAAAAGGTCATCATTAAATACAGACTTTTGGCAGGCTTTTGGGAATACAGTGCATGTGCCTTTTGCAGCCTTGGTGCAGTGGGAAGTGGCTTGGACCTGCCTAAGTTCAGTGTGCTAGGCTCTGCTGACTTTCCATGGGAGACCTTGATTTTGGGGATGTGGAGATGTAGGGTGGCTTGTGGGAGAGTGCTGGGGGAGGAAAGATGGAGGAGGTGGGATCTGAGGGTGATATGTAGAGTGATTAGAAAATTTCTAAATAAAGAAAAATACAAAATAAAAGAAAAGAAAGAAAGAAAAAGAAATACAGCCTTTTGAAATTAGATGTTAAAAGCCAGGTAGACTATAATTAGCAACAAAATAAATGACTTTAAGGGAATATAATTTTCTTTTATGTTAAGCCAACAGTTTGTGGTCTTTGTGACAATAGACAAACATAGTTCTATATACTACTTTTTTTCTTTTTAAAAAAATTAATTTTTTTATTTTATAATTTAATTTAATTTACATATCAGCCATGGATTCCTCTGTCCTCCCCCCACCAGCCCCTTCCTCCTTCCCTCCAGCCCACCCTCCATTACCATCTCCTCCAGGGCAAAGACTCCCCTGGTTATTCAGCTCAACCTGGAAGATTCAATCCAGGCAGGTCCAGTCTCCTCCTTCCAGGCTGAGCAAAGTGTCCCTGCAGAAGCCCCAGGTTCCAAACAGCATGCACTAAGGACAGGTCCCAGTCACACTGCCTGGGTGCCTCCCAAACAGATCAAGCTTATCAACTATCTCACTTATCCAGAGGGCCTGATCCAGTTGGGGGCTCCTCAGCTATTGGTTCATAGTTCATGTGTTTCCATTAGTTTGGCTATTTGTGCTTTTTCCAGTCTTGGTCTCAACAATCTCCCTCAGACAATCCCTCCTCTTTCTTGCCAATTAGACTCCTGGAGCTCTACCTGGGGCCTTGCCATGGATCTTTGCATCTGTTCCCCTCAGTCATTAGATGAGATTTCTAGCACAACAGTTAGGGTGCTTGGCCATCTGATCACCAGAGTAGGTCAGTTAGGGCTTTCTCTCTACCATTGCCAGTAGTCTACAGTGGAGGTATCTTTGTGGATTTCTGGGGACCTCTCTAGAAGTTTGCTTCCTTCCTATTCTCATGTGGTCTTCATTTATCATGGTTTCTTATTCCTTGTTCTCCTTCTCTGTTGTTGATCCAGCTGGGATCTTCTGCTCCCCTAAGCTCTCTTTCCTTCAACCCTTGCTCTTAATTAACCCCACTCACATCCATTTTACTCATGTAGATCTCAGCCATTTCTCTGTCATTGGGCGATCCCTGTGTCTTTCTTAGGGTCCTCTTTACTAGGTAGCCTCCCTGGAGTTGTGAGTAGAAGTCTAGTCAACCTTGGTTTTGCATCTAGTATCCACCTATGAGTGAGTAAATACCATGTTTGTCTTTCTGAGTCTGGGTTACCTCACTCAGGATGATTTATTTTAGATCCATCCATTTGCTTGCTAACCACATGATGTCATTGTTTTTCTCTGCTGAGTAGTACTCCATTGTGTATATGTACCATATTTTCTTTATCCATTTTTCAGTTGAATGGCATCTAGGTTGTTTCCAAGTTCTGGCTATTATAAACAATGCTCATATGAACATAGCTGAGCAAGAGCCCTTGTGGTATGATTGAGCATTCCTTGGGTATATGCCCAAGAGCAGTGTAGCTGGGTCTTGGGGTAGAATGTTCCCAATTTCCTAAGAAAGCACCATATTTATTTCCAAAGTGGCTGTGCAAGCTTGCATTCCCACCAGCAGTGGAGGAGAGTCCCCTTGCTCCACATCCTCTCCAGCATAAGCTGTCTTCAGTGTTTTTGCTCTTAGCCATTCTGACAGGTGTAAGGTGGTATCTCAGAGTCGTTTTGATTTGCATTTCCCTGATGGTTAGGGATATTGAGTGATTCCTTAAATATTGTTCAGCCATTTGAGCTTCCTCTGTGGAGAATTCTCTGTTTAGTTCTATAGCCCATTTCTTAATTGGACTGTTGGGCATTTTGATGTCTAATTTCTTGAGTTCTTTATACATTCTGGATATCAGCCATCTATCAGATGTGGGGTTGGTGAAGACCTGTTCCCATTCTGTAGGCTGTCACTTTGTCTTGTTGACCATGTCCTTTGCTCTACAAAAGCTTCTCAGTTTCAACAGGTCCCATTGATTGATTGTTTCTCTCAGTATCTGTGCTACTGGTGTTATATTTAGGAAGTGATCTCCTATGCCAATGGGTTCAAGACTGCTTCCTACTTTCTCTTTATCAGGTTCAGAGTAACTGGATTTATGTTGAGGTCTTTGATCCACTTGGAGTTAAGTTTTGTGCATGGTGATAGATGAGGATCTATTTGCAGCCTTCTACACTTTGACATCCAGTTATGCCAGGACCATTTGTTAAAGATGCTTTATTTTTCCCATTGTACATTTTTGGGCTTCTTTGTCAAAAATTATATGTTCATAGGTGTGCAGATTAATGTCAGGGTCTTCAATTTGATTCCATTGGTCCACGTTTGTTTTTATGCCAGTGCCAAGCTGTTTTTATTACTATAGGTTTATAGTAGAGCTTGAGGTCAGGGATCTTGATGCCTCCAGAGGTTGTTTTATTGTACAGGATTCTTTTGGCTATCCTGGGTTTTTTGTTTTTACATATGAAGTTGAGTATTATTCTTTCCAGATCTGTGAGGAACTGTGTTGGTATTTTGATGGGGATAGCATTGAATCTGTAGATTGCTTTTGGTAAAATTGCCATTTTTACTATGTTGATTCTCCCTATCCATGAGCATGGGAGATCTTTCCATTTTCTGACATCTTCTTTAATTTCTTTTTTCAGGGATTAATGTTCTTGTCATATAGGTCCTTCACTTGCTTAGTTAGAGTTACTCCAATGTATTTTATATCATTTATGGCTATTGGAAAGGGTAATGTATCTCTGATTTCCTTCTTAGCCTATTTTTCAATTGTATATAGGAGGGCTACTGATTCTTTTAGTTCATCTTGTATCCTGCTATGTTGCTGAAGTTGTTTATAAGCTGTATCAGTTCCTTGGTCTAATTTTTCGGGTCACTCATATATACTATCATGTCATCTCCAAATAGGGAAAGCTTGACTTCTTTTCCAATTTTTATCCACTTAATCTCCTTATGTTGTCTTATTGATCTGGCTAGAACTTCAAGTACTCTATTGAATAAGTATGAGGAGAGCAGATGGTGTTGCCTTGTTCCTGTTTTTAGTGTAATCGCTTTGAGTTTCTCTCCATTTAATTTGGTGTTGGCTGTTGGCTTGCTGTAAATTGTCTCTATTATGTTTATGTATGTCCCCTGTATTCCTGATTGCTTCAAGACCTTTATCATGAAGGGGTGTTGGATTTTGTCAAATTCCTTTTCTGCATCTAGTGACATGATCGTGTGCTTTTTTTTCTTTGAGTTTGTTTATATGGTGTATTACATTGACAGACTTTCGTATGTTGAACCACCGTTGTGTCCCTGGGATGAAGCCTACTTGATCATGGTGGATAATTGTTTTGATGTGTTCTTGGGTCTGTTTGCCAGTATTTTATTGAGTAATTTTGAATCAATGTTCATGAGAGAGATCAGTCTGTAATTCTCTTTCTTTGTTGCATCTTTGTTTAGTTTAGGAATCAGGGTAATTGCAGCCTCATAGAAGGTGTTTGGTAATATTCCTTCTGCTTCTATTTTGTGGAACAATTTAGAGAGTATTGGTATTAAGTCTTCTTTGAAGATCTGGTAGAATTCTGCACTGAAACCATCTGGACCTGGGCTTTTTCTTTTTGGTTGGGAGACTTTTAATGACTGATTCTATTTCCTTATGTGTTATTTGTAGATGTATCCGGCTTGTTAAATAAGAAACACAGAACCAATTGCAGAGTTAAAAACCACGAGGTCAGAGCAAGAGCGGAAAACCTTACCCTTCACTGCTTCTGCGGTTCTTCCTCTCTGCAAGAGAGCTACTTCTCTGCGTCCTGTCTATTTAAAAACTGTCTGTTCTCCTCTCTCATTGGTTGTAAACCCAGCCACATGACCTCCTCATCACTGCCTGTTTGTACAGACCTCCAGGTCCTCTATGGATGGTATTGAGATTAAAGGCGTGTGTCTGCCATGCTGGCTATGTCCTTGAACACACAGAGATCCGCCTAGCTCTTCCTCCCAAGTGCTGGGATTAAAGGCTTGCCCCACTAATGCTCAGCTTCTGCTCTGGCTTGCTCTGACCTCAAGGCAACTTTATTGACATAAAAATGAAATCACATTTCAATACAAATAAAATATCACTATAGTTATTGGACTATTTAAATAGTTTATCTGGTCTTGATTTAACTTAGGTATGTAGTACCTATCCAGAAAATTATCCATTTCTTTTAGATTTTCCCATTTTGTGGAGTAAAAGTTTTTGAAGTATGACCTGATGATTCTCTTGATTTCCTCATTGTCTGTTGTTATGTCCCCCTTTTCATTTCTGATTTTGTTAATTTGGATGCTCTCTATCTGTCTTTTGTTTAGTTTGGATAAGTGTTTGTCTATCTTGTTGATCTTCTCAAAGAACCAACTCTTTGTTTCATTGATTTTTTTGTATTGTTCACTTTGTTTCTACTTTATTAATTTCAGCTCTCAATTTGTTAATTTCCTGGCATCTGTTCTTCCTGGGAGATGCTGCTTCTTCTTGTTCTAGGGCTTTCAGTTGTGTTGTAAGTCACTAGTGTAAGATTTCTCCAACTTCCTTATGTAGGCTTTTAGTGCCATGAATTTCCCTCTTAGGACTGCTTTCATAGTGTCACATAAGTTTGGGTATTTGGTGTATTCATTTTTGTTGATCTCTAGGAAGTCTTTAACTTATTTATTTATTTGAGTCATAACATCAGTTAAGTCCTTTATTTCTCTGTTAAGTTTCAATTTGGGAGATCTGTCCAGAAGTGAAAGTGGGGTGTTGAAGTCTTCCACTATTAATGTGTGGGGTTTTATATGTGATTTTAGCTTTAGTAATGTTTCTTTTACATATGTGGGTGCCCTTGTGTTTGGGGCATATCTGTTCAGAATTGAAACTACATCTTGTTTGATCTTTCCTGTGATGAGTATATAATGCCCTTCTTGATCTCTTGATTGATTTTAGTTTGAAATCTATTTGGTTGGATATTAGGATGGCTACACCAGCTTGCTTCTTAAGACCATTTGATTGGAAAATCCTTTCCCAGCCTTTTATTTTTAGGTAGTGTCTATCTTTGATTTGTGATGTGTTTCTTGTATGCAGCAGAAAGGTGGGTCCTGCTTTTGTATTCCTTCTGTTAGCCTGTGTCTTTTTATAGGTGATTTAAATCCACTGATATTAAAGATATTAATGACCAGTGATTGTTCACTCCTGTTATTTATTTATTTATTTGTTTATTTATTTATTTTGGTGGTAGTGTGTGGGTGTACTTCTCTTCTTTGGGGTTTACTGTTGTGGTGTTGTCTATTGCCTTTGTTTTTGAGGGTGTATCTCATGTCCTTAGGTTGGAATTTTCCTTTTAGTGTTTTCTGTAGGGCTGGGTTTATGGATAGTATTGTTTAAATATGGCTTTGTATGAACTGTCTTGTTCACTCTGTCTATGATTACTGAAAGTTTTGGTGGTTATATTAGTTTAGGCTGGCATCCATGATGTCTTAGTGTCTGCATTACATCTGACTTTCAAAGTCTCCATTGAGAAATTGGAGGTTATTCTGATGGGTTTGCCTTTATCAGTCACTTGACCTTTTTCCTTCACTGCTCTTTATATGTATATATATTTATTGTTATATTTGTGTTTTTATTTTACACATCAGGCATGGGTTCCCCTGTCCTTCCCCTTCTGCCCCCATCTCCACCTTCCCCCAACCCCTCCTCTCAATTCCGATCTCCTCCAGGGCCAAGACTCCTCTGGGGATTCATTTAAGCCTGGTGGATTCAGTACAGGCAGATACAGTGCCCTCCTTCCAGGATGAGCAAAGTGTCCCTGTGTAGGCCCAAGATTCCAAACATCCAGCTCATGCACTAAGGAGAAGTCCTGGTCCCACAGCCTGGATGCCTCCCAAACAGTTCAAGCTATTCAATTGTCTCACTTATCCAGAGGGCCTGATCCAGCTGGGGGCTCCACAGCCTTTGGTTCATAATTCATGTGTTTCCGTTCATTTGGCTATTTGTCCCTGTGCTTTTTCCAATCTTGGTCTCAACAATTCACGCTCTTACAGTCCCTCCTCTTTCTCGACAATTGGACACCTGGAGCTCCACTTGGGGCCTGGCTGAGGATCTCTGCATCCACTTCCATCAGTTATTGGATGAGAGTTCCAGCTCGACCGGTAGGGTGTTTGGCCATCTGATCACCAGACTAGGTCAGATCAGGCTGTCTCTTGACCATTGCCAGCAGTCTACAGACGATGTATCGTTTTGGATTTAAGGGGACCTCTCCAGCACTCTGCCTATTTGTGGTCTCATGTGGTCTTCAATTTATTATGGTCTGTTATTCCCTGTTCTCCCTTTCTGTTCTTGATCCAGCTCGGATCTCCTGCTCCCCTAAGCTTTCTTTCCATCAAATCTTGCCCTTCATTACTCCCACTGTCATTCAGGTTGTTCATGTAGATCTCATCCATTTATCTGTCATTGGGTGATCCGTGTGTCTTTCCTAGGGTCCCGTTTTCTAGGTAGCCTCCCTGGAGTTGTGTAGCAGTCTAGTCATCTTTGTTTTACATCTAGTATCCTCCTATGAGTGAATACATTCCATTTTTGTCCTTCTGAGTCTCGGTTACCTCACTCAAGATGATTTTTTCTAGATTCATCCATTTGCCTACAAACCTCATGATGTCATTGTTTTTCTCTGCTGAGTAGTACTCCATTGTGTATATGTACCATATTTTCTTTATACATTCTTCAGTTGAAGGGCATCTAGGTTCTTTCCAGGTTCTGGCTATTACAAACAATGCATCATATTGAGAGCTAAAATCAATAAAATAGAAATAAAGAAAACAATACAAAGGTTAATGAAAGAAAGAGTCGGTTCTTTGAGAAGATCAACAAGACAGACAAGCCCTTATCCAAACTAACCAAAAGACAGAGAGAGAGAAATGAAATCAGAAATTTAAAGGGGGACATAACAACAGACAATGAGGAAATCCAGAGAATCATCAGGTCATACTTCAAAAACCTCTACTCCACAAAACTTGAAAATCACTGCTCTTAATATTTTTTCTTAATTCTATATATTTAGTTGTTTATTTATTGTGACAACGGAACTTTTTTTGAGGGTTTCTTCTGTTTGGAGTTCTATAGACTTCTTGTATCTTCACAGGCATTTCCTTCTTTAATTTTCTTCTATGGTCTCATTGAACATATTTTCTGTGCCTTTGAGTTGGTGTTCTTCTCCTTCCCCTCTTCCTATTATTTGTAGGTTTGGTCTTTTCCTGGTATCCCAAATTTCTTGGACATTTCGGGTCATGACTTCTTTGGCTTTAGTGTTTTCTTTGACTGATGACTCTATTTCTTCTACCGTATCCTCAATACCACAGATCCTCTCTTCCCTCTCTTGCATTCTGTTGGTTATACTTGCTTCTGAAGTTCTTATTCATTTACTTAGATTTTCTATTTCCAGCATTCCCTCTGATTGTGTCTTCTTCATTTTTTCTTTTTCCCCTTTTCCGGTCTTGGACTGTTTCCCTCATCTTTTCATTGCTTTTTCATGATTTTCTTTCAGATATTTATTGTTTTCTTCTGCTTTATTTGTCCTTTCATCTAGTTTTTTATAGTGTTGTCCCCATTTTTTGTTTGTATGTTGCTCCACTTCATTTTTTATTTCTTCTTTATAAGCCTCTAGCCTCTTCATGATGTTACTCATTAGGTTGTTTTCTTCTGCTTCTTCCATTCTGTGCTGTTTAGGTATAGCTGTTGGAGGAGGGCTAGGCTCTGGTGATGCTGTATTGCTCTTTATTTTGTTGTATGTACTTCTGCCTTGATGTCTGCCCATCTCCTCATGGATTTGTTCTTGGCCTTATCAGTGCTCTTGGTCCAGACAGAACTGACACATTCAGTAATCCTCTCTGGTCCAGATGGAAGCTCTGTCTCTTCCAGATGGGAGCTCCAGAGCTGGATGGGTACTGGGGGCTGGTCTCTAAGTTTTAGGAAGTGGCTGGGGCCTTGGGCAGATGGGTGTGGGTCAGGGCATGGAGATTGCAGGATCTGCCTCAGGTCTCTTGTCCAGATGTGAGTTCTAGGCCAGATGGGAGCTGGGGCTGGTCTCTGAGTCTCAGGAAGTGGCTGGTTTCTCAGGCAGAGGGTTGTGGGGGCAGTGCCTGGAGATTTCAGGGTCTGTTGTATGACTTGGAGAAGGAGAACCTTCCTGGTGGGGGTTGGGGAGCCTCTCCAATGGCCAGAACCTGGGGCCAAGTTGGGCAGGTCTTCCCTGGACTGGCTGGTGCCCAGGGATGGGACATAGGGGCAGGCCTCTCTCAGTATGACCCCAGACACTCACCTCTTGACCAGATGGGACTCTGGTGTGGGATGGGAGCTGGGGGCTAGTCTCTATGTCTCAGGAAGTGGCTGGGGTCTCGGGCAGATGGCTTTGGGGGCAGAGTGTGGAGATAGCAGCCTATATACTACTCCATATAAATAGAAAATTTAATTAATTATTTCCCTATTCTCTACTCTCCTAAATCATCCAATCACTTAACTAATCAGTGTTGCATGTTCAGTGTTGTGGGAATTCTTTTTGTTCAGCCAATGGCATTGGAGTATTAAGCTTTGGGCATCGTCTTGCCTGCATACATGATTACTTAAGAGCAGTGGGGTGGGCTTATGCACTTTCTTTGGTAGATGAACCAGGATGGTTCCCATCACCCCTGGCCACAATGGAGGACAACAACAGCTACAAAATCGCTGCAGCCAGGCATTCAGGAGTCAGAGGCAGGCGGTTCAAGGCCAGCCTGGTCTACAGAGTGAGATCCAGGAAATGTGCAAAGGTACACAGAGAAACCCTGTCTCAGAAAAAAAGGCAGCATCTACTTTATTCTGTATCAGTGAGTGTATTATCCCCATTTTATACCTTAATAAATTCTTGAGCTCCATTAACACACCCTCATGGGTTGTCATAACTGTTATGCTTTGATATAAATGTAAAATAAGATAAAATTTCAAAAACAGTTGATATGGCTCCCATAACTTTCCCTCTGTCTTGTTAATAGTTATAACTTTGAAAGTCAGGTGTGAATTTACTCTATCAAATAGTCAAGAGACTAAGAGACTTCTTTATTCTTCTTTTCATTTTGTTAAGTCTAACTATGTATGTCATTATATTGATATTCCTAAAGAAAGAACTTTAATTTGTCTTCTGTTTTTTCTTTTCTTTTTCTTTTTTTTTTTTACAGTTGTAGTTTTTTTTTTTTTTTTTTTTTTTGCCAGTTCAGTGCCAGTTATACTGTTCTTCTGATTACTTGTTCTAAGAGCTTAGACCATGGGTTTGCTATGTTTTCCTCTTTGGAGTTTAAACATTTAGGTACTATAAATTCCCCTCCCAGCATTTTCTTTAGCTGTGACTCACAAATTTTATGCTGATGTTAGTTTTTCTTCAATGTAACCACTGAATTATTTTAATTATATGTTTAACTTCTAAGTGTTTAAAGATTTTCCTTTTATCTTTCTGCTCTGAGTTTTTTTTTTATCTTGAATCCAGCTTTAACATATAGCATACTGTCTTATTTTGAAACATTTCCAAATTTATGATTTCTTAATTTTTAAATGTTGTTTACTTTGGTATATCATTTACAATGGCCATATTATGAGGGGGATTGGCAGATTCTGCCAATCATATTGATCACATTCTATGACTTGATGAGTTTGAGGAAAAGCTGTGTGATTGTTTCCAAACATGGATATAATGACAGTCTGTCTATCAGGCTAATTCTTAATATGCTTCAAAGCTCATATTTGATGTACACACAGAGGGAATGTCATTGTTTCCTCTTTATGAAACTGTAATTATTTCTGTTTGTATAGTGGTTACCTCTGTTCTATTTTAACTCCTGCTTTGATGACATGTCTTTTGCAGAAAGTTCATAGTTGTTTGGTAACTTTGTTGTTATCTTTAATTATATAACCTAACTCTGTCTTTAGTTTTTGGAGATGTAGTTTTATGTAATCCCATCTGGCTTCAAATTCACTATGTAGCTGGGATGAACTTGAACTAGACCTCTATCTTTCCCTTGTATTATTAAAATTATAAATTATTTTTTGTTGTTGTTCTTTCTTTAGTTAGTTCCTTAAATGTCATGCATGGAAAAGATAAGAAGAAAGAAGGGAAATTATATTGTCAGCAACAATTGTGGAAAGTTATTATATTCTTCCATTTCAGATGCCATAAATCAACAAAGAAAGTATATTAGGAGTGAAATGTTTACTTCTGCCCATTTAACAGACAGCATAGAAATTTCCAGTTGTCAGATACATCTCCTATTGTACTTGGACTCTGCAAAATATTACCATAAATTTTCTTTCCAGTCCAAATACACTCAAAAACTAGTTCTCACACATCTTGCCAGAACACTTATACAACATGCTCACTCTCATTCATTTGTCCAACTCCATCATAGACTAGCTTTTCTTCATTTTCTATGCTGTCTACAGTAAACTATTCTCAGAAAAGTTACAATTATCATCCTTGGAGTGTTTTCTGTGTCTGTGTACTCCCTGGAAGAGAAATTATAGTGAGAGGGGAGAGATCATTGCTTGGGCATCTCCAGTTTACCACTCTGTGGGAATGTAATGGTATTGAAAATGGGGGCATCTCTGAAGATATAGTATGTGTACATATTTGTCATTATATGTACACAGGCTCTACTAAAGCCTCTTTTCTTTAATCAAACTTGATTTTTGCCACGAGTTTAGAATGACCATTTTTTTCCTCTCATGATATGATATCATCTTTTAATTTTTGTCTTTAATTGTGTTCTAACCACAGATTTTTGTTCACTATCAGGCAGATTATTATGAGATCACACACATATATAAACAACAAAAACTTACATTAACTTTCAACTTTGGGTCACATGATCTTTGTAAAGATGAGTGACACAAGTTCATAAGTTACTGGACACCTAGAGTTTCTTCATTCTGATCCTTTCAAAATGGTCTTCACGTATATCATTAGGGGATCAGATTCCACTTTAGAGTAAGTACATGTAATAATTAGCTAGAATAGCCATCATGTTTATTTTCTAAGTTTAGAAAATTACCAGCATTCTGTATATTTTCACAATTTAATTAGTTGGCAAGTTGACAGCTTTTTAAAATTACCTTTTCAAAGGCTGATTTCACTATAGAATATTTTTGAAGTACTTCCAGAATATCCTCTTGCTAACCCTGTGTCTCATCCATGGTTTCCTCTGTTTCCACCTCCAATTCCTTCACTTTCTCTCTAATTTTCTTCATCATTTCTTTTTCTCTGGAGATGTTTTGCTATGTAGAGCTGGCTTTCCTTGAATTCACCATCCCTCTTCCTTTCCATCTCAAAACCCCAGTTGCTAAAATTGAAGGTGTGCACTCAAAGGCCTTACTCACTACTCTTCATCCACATAATGTTACAATCAAATAGAGAGCCTTGCACAAATGAGACAACTATCCTATGACTGAGCCACAACCTCAGTCTTTAAAACTACTTTCAGTTAGTCAAGGAAGGAAAATAAGAACTAAATTTAAAATTGCCTTAGTACAATTAGTGAAAATCCAGGGAGAATTTCACTGAGGGACTGCAGAATCTTGCTCTTTGAAAGAAGGCATACAATATGATGTACCCTTCATTTCCCTGAAAACAGTTTTGAGGAGATCCTAAAATATGTATAGGCCTCATATCCTGGGCAACACTATGAATGTGGCCAGAGACTGAATGCTTTCTCTGTACAGTGTTCTGACAGTTAGGGATATTGTTTTTCATAAGATTGTCACAGAAGTTAACTGAAACCTTGCTGTTGTCTTTCACAGTAGCATAGCTAAATATAGTCATAAGAGAAGACACTAAGTATGAGGATGAAGTCCAGGTGGGAAAAGCAGCTGCTGTATGAGCATGACTCTACCACCTGACATTTTACCCTTTTTCTTGGGACTTTTTTTTCTCTGGATGATTAGTACTTTTTCTTCAGATGTCTCTTTTGTCCAGTGTTCTTCAGATCCCTTAGCCTTGATTCTCCTGAAAGACAAAAACAAAAACCCTGGAGGCAGAAGGCCCTGCTTATGTGACCTTATCCAAGTACTTTGAGCATATATAGCTGAGGAGGTTCACACACACCAATATAGAGGAATTATGACACAAGAAATTCATAGCAAGAAACTCCTGAATATTAAAGCTTAATAACTTCAATTATTCATTTATAAATAGCTGCCTCTTGAAGGAGTGCTTGGTCAATAAAGATATAGCTTATTATATAGAGCTGGACTCCTCTATTTCATATTCTTGTGGCCTGTGACACAAAGCCACAGGCAAGGGGCTTTTTTTGTGTATTTGTGCCACAATCACTGGGCACCAGATGTAACATGAATATTAGAAGTTCTTATAATAAAAATCCCAGAGCCAGATATTAGGGTGAAAGCTGAAAGGTTAGAGAAGCAGAACAGCCAGCCACTAGCTTAATCTATGAAATCCTCAGCCTAAAGAGAGTGAGTTTCTGTTTTCTCATACCTCATATAACTTTTGTGTTCTGCCATGTTACTTCTTGGGATTAAAGGCATATATCACCACTGGCTGGCTCCGTTTCTCTTATGTAACGAGTGTCCTTGAACTCACAGAGATCCACAGGGAAATCTGCCTCCAAGTATTAGGATTAAAGGTGCCTGACCTCTATGGCTAATCTAGTGACTAGCTCTGTCCTCTGATCCCCAGGTAAGTTTTATTGAAGTACACAATATATCACCACAATTAATGATGATTAAACTTGAGGGAAAATGATTGTAAAAGGCACCTGTGTTCTGGTACTTTTTTAAAAAACCATTAATGGTTATTCCTGCTTAATGAATTCTGTATAAATAAGGAAATACTTTCACTGCTAGTTAGTCAGTCTGCAAGATTCTCCCCACTACCATGTCCTTGTTTACTTCTTCCTTCACCTATTCCTTGCCTCCTCTCTGGAGCGTGTTACTCACTTGGGCTTGCCCTGGCACTTGGTTTACAGTTTCAGAGGTTTAGTCCATTATCATCATAGTGAGAAGCATGGCAGCATGCAGGCAGATTCTATGTCAGAAAAGGACCTGAGAGTTTTACATCTTGATCCACAGATAGCAGAATGAGTGTGTAATAATTGACATAGTTTGAGCATATATAAAAACCCACTTCCATAGTGACAGTCCCCTTACAACAAGGCCATACCTCCTAATAGTGCCACTCTCTATGAGCCAAACATTCAAAAACATGAGTTAATTGGAGTCATGTCTATTCAAACCATCACACATGCTCAGTATGAATTCATGAAGATTCCTCTCAGGCAGAGGCTCTCAACATCTCCCAGGTCTAAGGAACTGAAACCATTTACCACAACTCTAATTAATTTGCTCGTCCTCTGGATGCTTCCCTGAGCACTGCCACCCCTATCTAACACTGAATAGTCTTTTTTAAAAGTCAGTTTGAAAACTTGAGAAAGGACAAAGGCAAAAAAGTCTGCATATCTCCCCTATTAGGGAAAGAAGTGGCTGTAAGATTAAATTAAAGTCAGTGTTAATTTATTAAATTTCTTAAGTTTGAAATGTGTACATCCCTAAGCTTAAATGACCATATAATTTTAAAGCAGACATTAAGGTAATTCATGAGACTGTCAAGAAGTAATAGCAATGCAAGGATTTATACAGATATATTTTAGGAATAATCAATAATCTTCAATAATAAATGTGTATTGTAGACCATACTTTTAATCCCAGCTCTCATGAGGCAGAGGCTTGAAGATCTCTAAGAATTCCAGGCTCACCTGATCTACATAGTGAATTCCAAACCAGCTAAGGCTATCAAGTAAAAACCAGTCTTAAAAATAAAACCAAACAGCAAACAAGAAAACAAACAAACAAACAAAAAACAAAAACAAAAAAGCAGTCATTACTTGTTTAAAGAGCATATAACAAAATTATATTGATATTCTCTGATAGACTGAGCTAGCAAATACAACTTAGATACTAGACCTTGTGAGTTTTTGCTGTCCTTTTGAATACAGCTCTCCATGACCTCACACAGAAGCACCCCATGTTTCAGGGACTGTGGCAAACAGTCCAGTACCTGTATGTCTTAATAGCTCTGAAATACACCAGATGCACTCCTAGCTAAGAAACACAGATTTATATAAAGGTCTAGAATTAGAGTTTTGATAGTTTTCTTCTATTGTAAAAATAACCATAGCTTTATATTGATGTATCTGATTTTTAAAATATAATTAACAAATTGTCTCATCATGTTAAAACATTTGATATTATAAAGACATAAAGGATTATTGAATTTTCAAGATCATCTGTATACTAAATCTTAATAACTGGCTTTATGGCTATAAAAGACATTCATAATTGGTCATTGGATTAAATAAGTGTATGCTTGTAAAAAAATGCTTTCCAAAACAGATAGTATTGTACTGCTTCATTGATAAGTTATAGAAAATTACAAAGACACTAGATAGACAGACAGATAATAGAAAAAGGTAGATACACAGAAGATAAGATCTAGATTTCTGAAATAGTGCCTATAGATGGAGACCAAAGGTTTAGAAGTGTTGAACATGAGAAGGCATTGAAGTCATCTAGCCAAACATCTTACCTAGGCTGAGACTTCTTTTCATTTTGAAGCTGTTTGTTTACTATGACTAAGGCAAAGAAAATGAAAATGAACACAGTGTACATTGTAATGATCAAATTAGGTAAATGACATACTTCATACAGTGGCCCATGCAATAGGATAAATAATGAGGAGGTTCTCACTTCAAAAATGCCTTCTGTAACTAAGTTCCATTGCTATGTGATTTTGTCAGGACTAAAGAGATAAAGGTTTTATACAGTATAATAGAGATAGCAATATTGGCAAGGTTCTGACTCTAGTCTTAATATCAATTGTTTGCCTGATGTTGTTCCCATGGGCAGCCAGGCTGCCAAGGCTTTGACTTCAATTCTGGTAGGAATCATTTGCATGATATTGGACAGTTCAACACATTTCTGAAATAAGAGGAATCATGGAAAGCTTCATTCAAAGACCAAAGTATCCATGCTGTGGGTGCCACAGGATATTTGTTGTAGTGGCATTAACTTACCACTCCAGGGAAAAATAAATCAGCATCCTGGGGTTCTAATAACTGCAGATATGAATGCTGAAATTTATATAATATGTATTTTCATTAAATGGTTTCTTTCATGTATTTGGTCTCTAATATATAAAAATGTAAAAAAAGTTTTTTTTTTTTAAAAATACATAAAACAAAGAGTTAGTATCTTCTTAAAATATAAATCTCAATTTTAATTTGGCATAGTAAACAGATGATTTAACACACAAAATCTCTTTGAGGTCCTTCAATTTTTAGGATATAGATGGATGCTGAGGCCAGAGGTTTAAGAATCACATGGATGTGACATATTCCTTAGCCTACTTAGGCTGTTAGTAGTTTCAGTAAAGCTTTATGCAATCGCCAGTCAGATCTCTCATATCACTCATTAAGTTTATTTCTGGGCACTGGAAAATATTCTGATGCCATTATAAATGCCATATTTAAACTTGTGTTTTAAACATTGTTCAGTAAATGAATACAAATAAAAAATACATAAAAACAAAAACAAAAAACCTTTTTTTCCCTTACAGATCTTGAATAAAACAACTCACTCCATTTAATCTTGAAGTTTACGTTAACTGAAGTAGAGAATTCCTCTTCTGTTCTAAACCTGTTGTGGTTCTACAATCATCTTGGTCTGTTTTCAGATTCTTATGACTACTTCAATATTTTACATTGCTATCTGGCATTTGTATGAAAATCACCTGATAGTTTCAAGCTAATAGTTTCCCAAGGGCAGTAGGCATCCCAGAGATGCATTTTTTTAATTGAACTCCTACATATGCATTAAATAAGTAGTGCTCTTTCTAGAAAGAAAAGTTCGATAGTCATGATCAAACTCATGACAGAGCAAATATCAAAGATCACTTAAATTTATGACAATAATAAATTTTCATTAAACAAATTCAATTAAATAGTTAAAATTAACATAATCCATATACACAAGTATCAAAAGTCAGAATCACAAGTTTTCTTTGGTTTGAGTTTGGGTTTTTTTGTTTGTTTGTTTTTGTTTGTTTGGTTTTTGAGATGGGGTTTCTCTGTAGCTTTGGAGGCTGTCCTGGAACTCGCTTTGTAGACCAGGCTGTCCTTGAACTCACAGAGATCCACCTGCCTCTGCCTCCCGAATGCTGGGATTACAGGCGTGTGCCATCACCACCCGAGCTGAGTTTGGGTTTTTATGTAAGCAGTTGGAATGCCTTTTTATTTTCAGAATTGATTTTTTTCAAGTGCATGTTGTTTTGAATTTTGTTTTATATATGATTTTGTTGATGTTTTTATTTGCTCTTTATTTTATGTAAAATAAGTTGCTTTACTAAGCAGAGTGTTATCTTTATATCATAATTTTCATAACAATTTACCCTTGCTAGTTTGTGTGTGTGTGTGTGTGTGTGTGCACGTGCGTGTGTGCATGCATGTGCGTGCAGATGCATTCATGCATGTGTGTTTATTTAGAATTGATTCTTTGTTCCAAAGAAACTTGGAGTTTCATTTATTTTAGAATAAGGACTTTGTATTTAATTTACTAAACCCACAGCTTTTCTTCATTATAACATTTATAGGCATTTCTTAGACTATCACATACTGCTAAAAACAGTTCATGATAAGTTCCTAAATCTAGTATTTTTAGTTAGAATACCAAATAATGGATTCTACTATCACACTCTCTCACATAGTCAATGTTGGGTTTTGCTCATGTTCACAGTTTTCCTTCTTTCCCCCATTTACTACTGAACTTGTATTCTATACATATGTATAGTCAAAATCATGAGGATATTTTCTATTACTTTCTAAGTGACTATTATACCTCTATGCTATATGAACAGCCCCTGGTTTCATTCAGCAAGATGGGCTCTCACCATACAGCACAGGCTGGACCCCAGCTCTCCATCTTCTTGCCTCTGAAATGCTGGGATTATAAATGTGTTTAATTGCTTTTTCTTGGCTTTCTTTAAGGGATTTATTGATTTCTTCCAATTTTTGGTTTGTCTTTCCCACAATTTCTTTATGTGAATTATTTATTTCTTCTTTAAAGGCTTCTATTATCTTCTTAAATTCATTTTTAAGGTCTATTTCTTCTATTTCTTCTGTGTTGGGATGTTCAGGTCTCGCTGATGTAGAACCACTAGGTTCTGATGGTGCCATATTTGTCTTTATGTTGCTGACTGTATTTTTACACTGATGTCTACCCATTGCTTTCTCCACTTGGTGCAATGGTATCTGTGTCTGAGGGAGTCTCCCTTGGTCCAATTGATACACTTGGTCCAATAGGAGCTCTTGGTCTAATTGGAGCTCTTGGTCTAATTGGGGCTGATGGACTCTATGTCTCAGGGAGCAGCTGTTAGTTCAACTGGCACTGGCAAGCTCTGTCTCAGGGAGTAGGTGCAGTCTTGGTAGGAGGGTGGGTCGTGGGAGAGACGGGGCTTAGCCCACCTATACTATACTTCCTGACTGGCTACTGGCCAATCTGTGTTTTATTTATCAATCAAACAGAGCAACACATTCACAGCACACAGAAATCCTCAGTACTACCTGTCTGCATGAGACTTGCCTGCTGGCCTGAAACTGGGACTGCAATGGGTGGTGTTGTGGTGGCACAGGATTGTGCCCCTGGGCCAAAATCCTAGAGGCTGGGATACTGAGCTATGAGGACAAAGACTCACCTCTTAGTCCAATCATCACTGACAGGCTCTGTCTCAGGGAGCAGTTGCAGTCTCCTCAAATTCTTAATAAGCTGTGAATCCTGTGAGCTGTAATAGTGCCCTGTGTGGCAAGATATTCCCATGAGTGCAATAATGCAGTGGATATTAAGTGGTAATTAACTGCCTTATAATGAGATTTAAGACCTGCTCCACATGCATGCCATTGTAAATATGGTTAAGAACCTGTGGTTGAGGAGCTCACGGTCTCCATGAGTGACCCTACTGGAACTGTTTACTAAATGGATATAATAATAAACTGGTCCCTAAATTTGTGTATTTATACCTATGGATAGTACAACTCTGACTTCATCAGAAAAATTTATTTGAGCAGGGGACAGTACTTAAGCCAAAATCTCACAGCTGTTAAAGGCATACAGAATAAATGACTAAAGGGTGCTTAGAAACAAATAGGACATCAATGTAAAACTCCTTCAGCAAGGCTCCTGGACCATTTTGAAGAAGGAAATGGAAAGGGTGTCAAATCTAGAGGGTGAGAAGAACCAGAATGAAGCAGTGTCTTCTGAAATAAACTGGAACTTGGCACTCAGAAAATTACAGCAACCATCATTGTCTGTATTTTTAAAGAATGAAGCCAGTCAACACTTTGGCACAGTGAGGGAAGAATTCCATGTGTTCCTACCCCTCATTAGGTGCTGTGGCTACCTGATGTCTTCTTGAGGAGGGAGATTCAGTTTTCTTTAATGATGGGCTCTGGTAGATAGACTAAACTTGAGAGGATAGCATTACACTAAAAATATATATGGATAGTACAATTGGAGTAAATTAGTTTTCTAAAATGGACATTAAGTTGGAGGGGTAGGGAAGCAGGACAATATTGGGGAGAGGAATTAAGGAAAGGAAGTAGGGGATGAGTATGATCAAAATACATTGTATTGAATTCTTAAAAAATTATAAAAAATATTTTAAGTGGAGTCAAGGATTGTTATTTCATATTTATGGAGCATATTTTTTAAATTATTATTTATAATGTTTTATTAAATTAAAAAGTGAAAAAAATTGTTTTAGAGATTTTGTTAAGGATAAATATAAAATTTTATATCAATTTATTAATGATACTGACTCTTAATGACACTAAAACTTTGGTTCAGTTTTTACAGTTTATACTTTTTAAAAAACTATCCATCTATTTTCACTTCTCCAGTTTATGAGCATTAATTTAATATTTTCCATTATTACATTATTTATCAGCTCTATATCCATTGTAATTAACACTGTTTCATTTCTGATTTTGGTCATTTGTGACATTTCTTTATTCTTGTCAGCTTTGTTAATAGTTAAGTTTTTTACTTTGTAATTAATTCTTGTGATTTATCTCATTATTTTCCTGCTCTCAGTTGCATCTATTTCCCATCCTTGTTATTTCATGTGCTATGTATAATTTTCATTTTATTTGTTTACTTTTTATTTGTAACCTTTATGTTTGGAACTTAAACTATTAATTTGAGACCTTTCTTCACTCTAATGTAATCAGTATTATAGCTGGAAGTTTTCCTGTTCCCCAACCTGCTGGTGGTCAGGACAAGTCTTTGCCATTGGAGTCCCTCAAGTAAACACACAGAGGCTTGTATTAATTATAACTGCTTGGCCACTAGCTCAGTCTTATTACTGACTATCTCTTACACTTAAATTAATCCATAATTTTTATCTATAAACATAGATACATAACTTGGTACCTTTTCTCAATTCTGCCTTGTCCTCTTGCTCCCACTGTGTCTGGCTGGTGAATCCCGACTTAGCCCTTCTTCTTCCCAGAATTCTCTTCATCTGCTTGCCTCACCTATAGTTCCTGACTGACTACTGGTCAATCAGCATTTTATTTATCAACCAATCAGAGCAACACATTCCCAGCATACAGAACGACATTCCACAGCACTTCCCCTTTTCTGTCTAATCAAAAAGGAAGGTTTCAACTTTAACATAGTAAAATTACATGTAACAAAACAGTTATCAAGCAAAAATTACAATTACACTACATAGTCTATTTGTAATTGACAAAATTAAAGACAATATTCTATCATCTATTCTATATTGTGAGTCTAAAGCTTCATATTTAATTTATCTTTTACCAAAACCAAAGAAAATTATAGCTAGCTAGTCTTCAACTATATCAAGACCTCAGAAGGCTATAGTATTATCTAAGTAAACAGGAAATGTATTGTAAGCACTTCCAAAATTCTGAAAATGACAGAGATAGCTGCCTATGTGGACAGTCATCCAATGTTTCTCTGCAGTGTTAGGGCATCCATCTTCAGCCTATAGGCTTAGAGTCTCTTAGTCACTTCTCTCTGTATCCTATAGAATATCTGGCAGTCTCCTCTGTGAACCAGGAACTGGAAGAATCATCTTGCCTTGCAAAGTTCAGTGGTCACCTTTCTATGGGCCTTTCATGTCCAGTTGATACAACATTTTGTCAAGTAGTCCAGGCAAGAACAGTTTCTTTTCCAAATGGCTAACCTTTTCCATGAAGATGATAAACTTCATATGGAGTGTCTTTGGTGCCCATCATCTTCCTTGATGTAATTGGTGCTGCCTGTAGCAGAAGTGTCTCATTGTCCAGAAAAGTCTAAATTTTTAAAACATTTTGAATGCCATATTCTGGTAGGTCTTTGAAGTGTTTGGAGATTAACTACCTAACTGAATTATATCTCTCTCGCTATACATACTTGGAAAATTTAACATGACTATAAGTTTGACTATCATAGAAGACTAATTATTTATCTGTATTTCATAATTATCCAGTATAATTTAAATGAATTACTTAAACAAGAGTAGAAATATACATAAAGTATAACAAAATTAACTTTAAATTTGTTTCAATGAATTTTAGTTAAATTCATAGCATTGTAAAATATTTTTAAACAACTTGTTGCTCTTGAAAAGTAGATTCAATAATCTACTGTTTCATCCTATTATATCTATATCCTATATTTCTATATCCTATTCCCCTTTCTTCTTTTAGAAGACTATTGACTATGGCTAATAACAATGTGTAATCAATCTCTAACAAAGACAAATATTCATAACCCATTTTTTGGGAATGTGGGTGCAGTGTTCTAGGCTACTTCCTGCTGTTAGGGGGTACTGGTAGACTTATGGGGATCCTGAGAAAATTAAGAATTATGGTCAAGTCCTGAGTGGAATAATCTGTGATGCTGTATTCTCTGAGCCAGTTGACTTGGAACTGTTCTTGACATTGGATCATCTGGGCTATGGTGTCATCGAACAGGGGGGTCTTGGCTGGTCAAACTATATTAGCCTGTATGTTTTTTATACATTAAACCGTTTAGAGATTTATTTCATCTGAATCTGTTTCATTGTGAATCTTTGCTTTAAACTGCAGTATTACTAGGATTGAAATGGCAGCTTTGACTGCTGGCTCCACTCACCTCAGCTTTTCCAACATGGCAGAACTACATTTCCACCAGGTCTGGGGGAACCATGCTCACTGCTGACTTTGTGAAGCAGTGGGTCTATGCTCCCATCCAGCAGTGCATAGCCCCCAAACCTTTTCTTTCTTTCCTTTTTTTTTCTCTTTCTGTACTATCAAAGGCTAAATCCACCACACACCACGCTGTGTGGTTTGGAGTTGCCTCTGTGTACTGCAGCAGGAAATCACCATACTGCAGGTCAAGCCCATATGCCATGAACCTACCATACTGTAGCTCAAGTTGGTATGCCACCGTGTCTCTGTACCTTGGCATCTCTATATTTTGAACCACATGAGATGTGAAGTAGAAAGCTATTTTTGGCTCAATTTTTACATGTTTAGAAACCCTTTTGCACTCTTTTATACCTTATGGACATTCAAGAACCCCACTTTTGTACTTCCTTTTGAATAGAAAGAAAAGGGGAAATTATGGGTGATGTCATTCTGTAAGCTGTGAATATGTGTTGCTCTGAGTGGCTGATAAATAAAGCTGTTTGGCCAATGCTGAGGCACAATGGGGTTATATGGGAAATTCTAACTAGAAAGGAGAAAGGTGAAAAGCAGAACAGAGGAGACGCTGTCAGCCACTGCCATGAGAAGCAAGATGTAAAGATACCAGTAAACCAGGAGCTATGTGGAAAAGTATAGATTTATAGAAATGGGTTAATTTAAGATGTAAGAGCTAGCTAGTGAAAACTTTGAGCCATTAGACCATGCAGTTTGTAATTAATATAAGCCTCTGTGTGCTCATTTGGGTCTGAGCAGCTGCGAGACCATGGGACTGTGGGAGCCAGGCCAAACCAAGAAAACTTCAGCTACACAATATATTTTACTTCACTTTTGCATTAATTTTTATTTGCTTTTCAATATTATTTATTACATTTTTTCTTTTTCATTTGTATGTTTTCAATGAATTTTTTTCTGGCAGAGACTTTTGGTATATGTTTTATGGCTTTGGCTATGTATTTCATTAGCGAAACTATCATGTTCTTTTATGAAGTTGTTGTAAATGTAATTGTATTCTGTTGAAATGACATTCTAAAATGTCATTATGCATATTGTAGTATTGCACATTCTCTGTTTTGTGCTAATGGTTTATTATTTGCTGCCTATTTTGTTTTTATTTTATATTATGAAAATGATGTTATACAGAAAGAAAATAGAACCTGTTTTTTTTTTTTTTGTTTGTTTGTTTTTATTCAAGTTCAATATGGATAAACCAGTAACACATTTGGCTCAGTAATTGCTTTTGAACTTACCTTCACTGGTGCTCAACACTGTTTTGCAAAGGAGATGTGGGCCTTGAAAATAAAGAGCATGGGAGCTGGACATTTCCATTTATTACCTACTAGAGAACAATTACTAAAGCTGAGTCTCTTTGAAGTTGTCAAGAAACACAGCATGAGTCTTGACCATCCAATTGTCATTTGGTATTTGCAGCAAATTGGATTTGGGAAAAATGCTTAGTAAGTTGGTTCTTCTTGAGCCAAATGAAAACTAAACAAACAAAAATAATCTTCATTTTAAACTCTTTCCTTCTTTTATTCTGCTTAGAAAGACCAAATCATCTTTATATCAGTTTGCAATGCTTGATGGAAAGTTGGTTGTATGTTTATGATGAGCAGATAGACCAAAAGGAGGCTACTGAATACTTCCCAGAGCCAAACTTCCACCAAAAGTAAGTCTATGATCACTGATTGGTGGTCTGCTCTTATCCAAATTTATTAGAGCTTTCTTATTCCCAGTCAATCTGCCACATCTCAGAAGTTTCTCAGAAAAACTGAGGAGAAATTCTGAAAACTTCAAGACCTATAGCCACAAAATGGTCAGTTAAAAGGTCCCATTTTTTTCTCTACAATGCATGTTACACAACCCTTACTTCAGAAACTGAACAAATGGTGACTTGAAGTTTTGCTTCATCTACCACATTCACTGGACCTTTTACCCACTAACAAACTCTTCTTCAAGCATCTTGAAAACTTTCAGAAGCAAAAGCTTTCACAACCAGGGCATTACAGATGATAAGTTTCTAAAGTCTCTATCCTAAAATTGGATTTTCACACTTCAGGAGGGCACATATGTATTATCAATAGAGGAATTTATTAAATGTATTATTTTTGTTTTTATTGAAGAAGTTGATTGTGTCATTTACTTGTATTGTTTTATTAAATTAAACTCAGGAGTCAGATATTGAATAAAAGCCTGAAGTAAAAAACTTTTATGGCTAGTTTCAGTCACCTAGTTCTTCAGCATGCTCAATCAGTAAAGCAAGAGACTCTTAATCTCAGGATCATGGGTTCATACCCCAAATTGGACACCAGATGTAGCATGAATCTTAATTGATCTTAATAAAACCCTGGAGCCAGATATCAGAGTAAATGCTGAAAGATCAAAGAGACACACACACACACACAAAAAGAAGCCATAGCTACCTCTCACCTTGCCAACTCCTCAATCAGAAAATACTGAGCTCTTTTCTCCATCTTCTTATATTCCTTTTCTCTGCCCAGACATATCACTTCCTGTCTCAACCTCCCTAGTGCTGGGATTAAAGGTGTTTGTCACCACTGCCCGGACTCTATGGCTAAGTAGTGGCTGGCTTTGTCCTCTGCTCTTCAGGCAAACTTAATTTATTAGAGCATAAACAAAATATCACCATAGTTAGTCAATAACTCCACCCCCTTGTTTAAAATTAAACTTTATTGTCAGTCTTTGAGTGTCAGTGCAAACAAACATCCTACTTTTTTTTGTAAAGAAAAGGGAAATGTTTTAACTCTAGAAGAGTAAAACTATATACAATAAGAAAAAGATCAGATATTGTCTAAATAAAAAGGAAAGTTTTTAACTTTAACAAAGTAAAACAATAAGAACAGTTCAAATAAAAATTACACTCACAATGTCCAGTCAATTTGTATTTGGCAAATTTTATCTATCATATCTTGATGAGTCCAAAGTTTTGCATATAATTCACTTTCTATTTTAATTTGTATTACCAACCTAAGAACATCTTTTTTAGGATTTCAGTTGATTGGAAAGTCACCCAGAGTTCCTCTGTAATGTTGGGGCATTCATTAAAACCAAATGAATCCAAGCAAAACAAAACCCCAAAAAGCATAAAGTTGAATGGGTAGGAACAAGGTAGCAGAACAGTGGATCTCGGAGTAGATGGGGAAGAGAAAGTGAACAGAAACCATAAAAAGTGTTTTGAAAGTTAAAAATAATATTTTCAATAAAAACACAATGACAACACTAACAATAAGAGGTTTAAGTTTCTTTACATTACTCTACATTTGTGTTTTTTCAATGACGATAGTAATTGAAAGATTTTTTAATTTTCAAATGATTGAAGTTCATTAAGCAAGTATCTGTTTATTAATAGTCTGGCTCACTGTGACAAGAATGTAGAAGCTGTGTGACCATCTATTTTAAAAAGATTTGAAATTTTAGCAGAAGTTTTTAATTGCATGGTTTTTGTATATCTGAATGGGTGACTTTCTGTGGTTAAACCTGTCTAACTAAGTACCTATCTACTCCTGAATTCTAGCACTTGCTGATCTATTGAAAAACCCCAAGTACAAGTAAAAAGCAGAAAGAAAATCGTGAATTCATGTAGAAAGATTCACTGGAAAAGTGGGAAACTGGAATTTGTTTATAATGTGGTGCATGTAGTGAATGGATTGTTCATGCCATTTATTTGCATGTCTAGTTTATAAAGACAGAGTCACTTTTGTCAGCTACGTCCAATTTGTACACTTTTCATTTTCCTTCAGATAAGCCTTCTCAAGAAAAATTCTCAGAGCCATCATACTTGCATTCAATACTGTTCCTTTCTTTCTTTCTTTCCTTTGTCTTTTGTTATGTTTCAATGCTAGTCATTTGAAAGATGCTTCACAGAACTAAAAGCATTCTTAGTTTACATATACATGATCTTCACCAGTTTGTTTCAAAATCCAAATAAATAGCATTGCTTTAAAAATACAACTATTATTTTACACACTATTTAATTTCCAATTGCTTCCAAACCTAATTTAACTTTAAATTTACCTTAAGCCATAAAGTAAATGAGATTAAAGGGAAGAGAATTGAAGTTCTAAGTCTCTCTATTTTGATGCAGAATCTGATTTTGAATAGTCTTGTTTACTTTGCTCAGTGTGAATGTAAACATTTTCTGAAACTATCCTCCCAGCCCTTAAATTTTATTAAACCTTTTAAATATCTTTAACAATTTGAAGTTTGTCTTCATTTGACTCTTTTTTAAAAGGCATTTATAAAAAAAACTTGACTCTAGTGCTTTAAAATTTCCTTAGTGGCAATCTGCACATGACTAACTTTCTCTTTCTCTCAGAGCTCAAGAATTTGCACCTTGAGTTTATTGCATGGGTCACCATGCAATCTTGTACAGGTTCACTAACAATGTAGTTATTGATGACCTTAATCTGCACAATATTCAGAGTCCTCATATACCATTAACAGTCAGAAACACCAGCCCATGGGGTTGCACAAGGCAAGGTCTGAATCTCAAGCTTGTTAGCTGGAATCCCTCCAGAAATAATCGTCTTCTTCCCACATATTATGGCTATGCACAACTAAATATTCCTGTCATGAAACATAAGACAATTTACATACAAAACCAAGTGGAACTAAATCTTGGGGTTTTGTGTGACCAAAAGTTCAAAGTGTTGACAAAGGAAATAAAGGATTCAAAGAAACATAAAATGCTCAGTCATATTCCCAGGTACATTGTCTACTTGAGAGTATTTCTGTACACCAGTCACAGGTTTGATACAATTTGCACTGTGGTCTTCATGGGGCTAATGAGTAGCATACAGAGATGTTCCATCTCATTCTTTTGTTATGGCCTAGCAGCAGCTGATGTCTGTTGCATAACCGCCACCTCCCTCCATCACAGATTCTCTTGACACTTGACTTTCAGCTTTTTCTCTTTAACAGGTACTGGAAGCCCAGACCAGAGCAGTCACAGTCTTGAGCAGGAGATTCCTTGCAAGTACGTCTTAGCAATTTAATACAGAGCAATTCTGAGGACTTGTCTGTGGTTGTCAATCTAGTGCCCAGATGCTCAGAACCTACCTCTCTCAGATAGAACAGTTTCTGGTCTCTTGCTTCTTAATTATCTTTTTCCAGAAGCACAGACACTTCTTAACATGCTCTATACTACTTCATCATTTTTGATAGCTGCACTCTGTCCTAGAAACGTCTGATCATTTTTAAGTAGGTTCTCTGCAGTGTATATAGAAACTGAAACTTGATAAGCCATGATGAGCAGCTTAGAAGTGAGTACTCTGCTTGTGAAAGGCTGGCTTTTGTTAATGGTTATTGGCCCCTTCCCTCACTCCTGCTTGCCTTTCCTGAATGTATCCATAACATTCTGTTAGTTAATAAATGGTGTTTAAATTTGTTCATTTTATAAAACCTTTGCTATTTTTCATGTTACAAAATCATAGTTATTGACAAAATAGAAATTAGAGCACATACCTTATTTACCTATAGCATAAAATTTAACTTTTTCTTCCAATTGTTACCATGGCGTATAAGGTTTTATCCATACTTTCCTTCAAGCATCATTTTTTTTTGGGTAACTTCTTAAGTTTTTTTCTTTATTATTATGTGTTTTAAATTTTATACATCAGCCATGGGTTCCCCTGTCCTCCCCACTCCCGCACCCACCCGTACCTTCCCCACAGCCCCTCCCATCCATTCCTATGTCCTCCAGGATCAAGGCACCCCTGGGGATTCATTTAAACCTGGTGGATTCAGTACAGGCAGGTCCTGTCACCTCCTTCCACATTGAGCAAAGTATCCCTGTGTAAGCCCAAGGTTTCAAACAGCCAGCTCATGCACTAAGAACAGGTCCTGGTCCCACAGCCTGGGTGCCTCCCAAACAGATCAAGCTATTCAATTGTCTCACTTATCCAGAGGGCCTGATCCAGTTGGGGGCTCCACAGCCTTTGGTTCATAATTCATGTGCTTCCATTCATTTGGCTATTTGTGCCTGTGCTTTTTACAATCTTGGATTCAACAATTCACGCTCTTGACAGTTGGACACCTGGAGCTCCACCTGGGTCAAGGCTGAGGATCTCTGCATCCACATCCATCAGTTATTGGATGAGAGTTCCAAGATGACTGTTAGGGTGGTTAGTCATCTGATCACCAGACTAGGTCAGATCAGGCTTTCTCTCGACCATTGCCAGCAGTCTACAGAGGATATATCCTTGTGGATTTCTGGGGACCTCTCAGAACTCAGCCTATTACTATTCTCATGTGGTCTTCATTTATCATGGTCTGTTATTCCTTGTTCTCCCTTTCTGTTCTTGATCCAGCTGGGATCTCCTGTTCCCCTAAGCTTTCTTTCCGTCAAATCTTGCCCTTCATTACTCCCCCTGTCATCCAGGTTGTTCATGTAGATCTCATCCATTTCTCTGTCATTGGGTGATCCTTGGGTCTTTCCTAGGGTCCTGTTGTCTAGGTAGCATCCCTGGAGTTGTGTAGCAGTCTAGTCATCTTTGTTTTACATCTAGTATCCTCCTGTGAGTGAGTACATACCATGTTTGTCCTTCAAGTCTGGGTTACCACATTCAGGATGATTTTTTTTAGATCCATCCATTTGCCTGCAAACCTCATGATGTCATTGCTTTTCTCTGCTGAGTAGTACTCCATTGTGTATATGTACCATATTTTCTTTATACATTCTTCAGGTGAAGGACATCTAGGTTGTTTCCAGGTTCTGGCAATTACAAAAAAAGCTGATACAAACATAGCTGAGCAAATGCCCTTGTGGTATGATTGAGCATTGCTTGGATATATGCCCAAGAGTGCTATAGCTGGGTCTTGGGGGAGATGGATTCCCAATTTTCTAAGGAAGCCCCATATTGATTTCCAAAGTGGCTGTACAAGCTGGCATTCCCACCAGCAGTGGAGTAGAGTTCCCTTTGTTCCACATCCTCTCCAGCATAAGCTGTGTTCTGTGCTTTTGATCTTAGCCATTCTGACAGGTGTAAGGTGGTATCTCAGAGTCATTTTGATTTGCATTTCCCAGATAATTAGGGATGTTGAGCAATTCCTTAAATGTCTTTCAGCCATTTGAACTTCCTCTGTGGAGAATTCTCTGTTTAGTTCTATAGCCCATTTCTTAATTGGACTGTTGGGCATTTTGATGTCTAATTTCTTGAGTTCTTTATATATTCTGGATATCAGCCCTCTGTCAGATGTGGGGTTGGTGAAGACCTTTTCCCATTCTGTAGGCTGTCGCTTTGTCTTGTTGACCATATCCTTTGCTCTACAAAAGCTTCTCAGTTTCAACAGGTCCCATTGATTGATTGTTTCTCTCAGTGTCTGTGCTGCTGGTGTTATATTTAGAAAGTGATCTCCAGTGCCAATGTGTTCAAGAGTACTTCCTACTTTCTCTAATATCAGGTTCAGAGTAGCTGGATTTATGTTGAGGTCTTTGATCCACTTGGATTTAAGTTTTGTGCATGGTGACAGATATGGATCTATTTGCAGCCTTCTACACATGAAATCCAGTTATGCTTGCACAATTTGTTGAAGATACTTTCTTTTTTCCATTGTACATTTTTAGCTTCTTTGTCAAAAATTATATGTTCATAGGTGTTTAGGTTAATGTCAGGGTCTTCAATTTGATTCCATTGGTCGACACGTCACTTTTTATGCCAGTACCAAGCTGTTTTTATTACAGTAGCTCTATAGTAGAGCTTGAGGACAGGGATTGTGATGCCTCCAGAAGTTGTTTTATTGTACAGGATTCTTTTGGCTATCCTGGGTTTTTTGTTTTTCCATATGAAGTTGAGTATTATTCTTTCCAGATCTGTGAAGTATTGTGTTGGTAATTCGATGGGAATTGCGTTGAATCTGTAGATTGCTTTTGGTAAGATCACCATTTTTACTATGTTAATCCTGCCTATCCATGAGCATGGGAGATCTTTCCATTTTCTGACATCTTCTTCAATTTCTGTTTTCAGGGACTTAAAGTTCTTGTCATAAGGGCCTTCACATGCTTAGTTAGTGTACCCCAAGGTATTTTATATCATTTGTGTCTATTGTAAAGGGTGATGTATCTCTGATTTTTTTCTCAGCCTGTTTGTCTAATGTATAAAGAAGGGCTACTGACTTTTTTGAGTTGATCTTGTATCCTGCAATGTTGCAGAATGTTTTTGTTACCTGTATCAGTGCCTTGGTTGAATTTTTGGGGTCACTCATGTATACTAACATGTCATCTGCAAATAGGGAGAGCTTGACTTCTTCTTTTCCAATTTGTATCCCATTAATCTCCTTATGTTGTCTTATAGCTCTGGCTAGAACTTCAAGTACTATATTGAATAAGTATGGGGAGAGGGGACAGCCTTGCCTTGTTTCTGATTTTAGTGTTATTGCTTTGAGTTTCTCTCCATTTAATTTGGTGTTGGCTGTTGGCTTGCTGTAGATTGCCTTTATTATGTTTAGGTATGTTCCCTGTATTCCTGATCACTCCAAGACCTTTATCATGAAGGGGTGTTGGATTTTGTCAAATGTCTTTTCTGCATCTAGTGAGATGATCATATGGTTTTTTCTTTGAGTTTGTTTATATGGTGTATTACATTGATGGACTTTTGTATGTTGAACCACCCTTGCATCCCTGGGATGAAGCCTACTTGATCATGGTGGATAATTGTTTTGATGTGTTCTTGGAGTCTGTTTGCCAGAATTTTATTGAATATTTTTGCATCAATGTTTATCAGGGAGATCAGTCTGTAGTTCTCTTTCTTTGTTGCATCTTTGTTTGGTTTAGGAATCAGGGTAATTTTGGTAACATACCTTCTGCTTCTATTGTGTGTAACAATTTAAAGAGTATTGGTATTAAGTCTTCTTTGAAGATCTGGTAGAATTCTGCAGTGAAACCATCAGGTCCAGGGCTTTTTTTGGTTGGGAGACTTTTAATGACTGATTCTATTTCCTTAGGGGTTATTGGACTATTTAAATAGTTTATCTTGTCTTGATTTAACTTAGGTATGTGGTACCCATCCAGAAAATTAGCCATTTCTTTTAGATTTTCCCGTTTTGTGGAGTAAAAGTTTTTAAAGTATGACCTGATGATTCTCTGGATTTCTTCATTGTCTGTTATGTCCCCCTTTTCATTTCTGATTTTGTTCATTTGGATTCTCTCTCTGTGTCTTTTGGTTAGTTTGGATAAGTGTTTGTCTATCTTGTTGATCTTTTCAAAGAACCAACTCTTTGTTTCATTAATCCTTCGTATTGTTCTCTTTATTTCTATTTTATTGATTTCAGCTCTCAATTTGATAATTTCCTGATATCTGTTCCTCCTGGGAGACTTTGCTTCTTCCTGTTCAAGGGCTTTCAGGTGTGCTGTCAAGTCACTACGGTGAGATTTCTCCAGCTTCTTTATGTGGGCATTCAGTGCTGTGAATTTTCCTCTTAGCACTGCTTTCATAGTATCCCATAAATTTGGGTATGTGGTGTGTTCATTTTCATTGATCTCTAGGAAGTCTTTAATTTCTTTCTTTATTTCTTCCTTCACCCATTGGTGATTCAGTTGAGCATTATTTAGTTCCCATGAGATTGTAGGATTTATATACTTTTTTCTTTGTTGAAATCTAACTTTAAACCATTGTGGTCTGATAGAACACAGGAGGTTATTCCAATTGTTTTGTATCTGTTGAGATTTGCTTTGTGGCCAAGTATGTGTTCGATTTTAGAGAAGGTTCCATGGGGTGCTGAGAAAAACGTATATTCTTTTTTGTTTGGGTGGAATGTTATGTAGATATCGATTAAGTCCATTTTAGTCATAATATCAGTTAAATCCATTATTTCTCTGTTAAGTTTCAATTTGGCCGGTCTGTCCAGAGGTGTAACTGGAGTGTTGAAGTCTCCCACTATTAATGTGTGGGGTTTTATATGTGATTTAAGCTTTAGTAATGTTTCTTTTACATATGTGGGTGCCCTTGTGTTTGTGGCATAAATGTTTGGAATTGAAACTTCATCTTGGTGGATCCTTCCTGAGATGAGTATGTAATGTCCTTCATCATCTCTTTTGATTGATTTTAGTTTGAAATCTATTTGTTTGGATATTAGGATGGCTACACCAGCTTGCTTCTTAAGACCATTTGATTGGAAAGTCTTTTCCCAGCTTTTTATTCTTAGCAGGTGTCTGTCTTTGAATTTGAGGTGTGTTTCTTGTATGGAGCAGAAAGATGGGTCCTGTTTTCGTATCCATTCTGTTAGTCCGTGTCTTTTTATAGGTGAATTAAGTCCATTGATATTAATGGATGTTAATGACCAGTGATTGTTCGTTCCTGTGGTTATTTTTATTTTTTGGTGGTAGTTTGTGTGTGCTTCTCTTCTTTGGGGTTTACTGCTGTGGTGTTATCTATTGCCTGTGTTTTCATGGGTGTATCTGCCTTCCTTAGGTTGGAATTTTCCTTCTTGTGCTTTCTGTAGGGCTGGGTTTGTGGATAAGTATTGTTTAAATCTGGTTCTGTCTTGGAAGGTCTTGTTCACTCCATCTATGATGATTGAAAGTTTTGCTGGGTATATTAGTCTAGGCTGGCATCCATGGTCTCTTAGTGTCTGCATTATATCTGTCCAGGTCCTTCTGGCTTTCAAAAATCTCCATTGAGAAACCGGGTGTTATTCTGATGGGTTTGACTTTATAAGTCACTTGGCCTTTTTCCTTTGCTGCCCTTAATATTCTTTCTTTATTCTGTACATTTAGTTGTTTAATTATTATGTGGTTAGGGAACCTTTTGTGGTGTCTAGTCTGTTTGGTGTTCTATAAGCTTCTTGTATATTCATAGGCATTTCCTTCTTTAAGTTGGCCAAGTTTTCTTCTATGATCTTGTTAAATATATTTTCTGTGCCTTTGGGTTGGTTTTCTTCTCCTTCCTCTATCCTTATTATTTGTAGGTTTGGTCTTTTCATGGTGTCCCAAATTTCTTGGACATTTTGGGTCATGACTTTGTTGGTTTTAGTGTTTTCTTTGACTGATAAATCTATTTCTTCTACTGTCTCTTCTGCACCAGAGATCCTCTCTTCCATCTCTTGCATTCTGTTGGTAATACTTGTATCTGAAGTTCCTGTTTGTTTACTCAGATTTTCTAATTCCAACATTCCTTCTGCTAGTGTCTTTTTCATTTTTTCTATTTCCCTCTTCTGGTCTTGGATTGTTTCCCTTGCTTTTTCATGATTTTCATTCAAGGATTTATTGTTTTCTTTTGCTTTAATTGTCCTTTCCTCTTGTTTTTTATAGCGTTCTTCCCATTTTTTGTTTGTCTGTTCCTCTACTTTATTTTTGATTCCTTCTATATAAGGCTCTAGCCTCTTCATGATGTTACTTATAAGGTTGTTTTCTTCTTCTTCTTCCATTCTGTGATGTTCAGGTCTAGCTGTTTGCGAAGGGCTAGGGTCTGGTGATGCTGTATTGCTCTTTATTTTGTTGTATGTGCTTCTGCCTTGACGCCTGCCCATCTTCTCTTGTGTTTGTTCTTGGTCTCATCAGTGTACTTGGTCCAGAGTGAGTTGACAGATTTAAGGGGCCTCTCTCTAGTCCAGATGGAAGCTCTGGGCTAGATGGGAGCGCTGGTGCAGATGAGAGTGCTGGCCAGATAGCAGCTGGGGGGCTGGACTGTAAGTCTTGGGAAATCCCTGGGGTCTCCTTATTTTGTCCAGATTAGAGCTCTTCTTGTCCAGATGGGTGTTCCTCTGGTCTCTGGTCCAGATGGGAGTTCCAGGGCAGGATGGAAGCCTGGGGCTGGTCTCTGATTCTCAGGAAATGGCTGGGGTCTCCAGCAGATGTGTGTGGGGGCAGGGTGTGGAAACTGCAATGTCTGCCTGCAGTCTTGGAAAAGGGGAGCCTTCCATCAGGGCCCGCCAATTGGCAGGAACCTGGGGCCAAGTTGGTCTGGTCCTCCTGGAGTGGCCTTTGTCCAGTGGTGGGACCCAGGCGCAGTTGCCTCTCTGACTGTAACCCAGGCACTCACCTCTGGTCCAGATGGGCCAAGTATCATTTTTGAGAGGAAACCTTTCATGGAATATATAGGGAATGTTTGGAAATCAGATTCCAATAAAAGAAACAAAGGCCTGCCTACCTTTAGAACAGACAATAACCTCAATACTGCTGGGAATAACTTATAGCAGTTCAGAAGAGCCAACCCTGACACAGCATCCTCACTGAGTTCTCAGGCTAATGGAACCACATTATTATTAAAACTGAGGATCACCACCCAAATCTTCGGACATATTTGACTACTTATCCTCATTAAGTTGTTAAAAAAAAAAAGAGCCAAATTAATAGTGGAAAGAAGATAAAATTTACATAATGTTATCGTGTTGATCTGAAGAACAGAGAGATGCAACAAATACCTCAAGTTCATTATGTGGTCCTAAAGTGAGGTCAAATTTTGAATATAGGACCAAAGATTTACATGTATACACAGTTCCAGCCAAAGTTCAATCACACCCACCATTGATTCATTGCTATTCTGGCTTAAGTGTCTTTTAGAAGGTGATATGACAAGTTGTAAAAACTGTTTGAAAACTGCTTCTGGAAGACAATCTCATCCTCTGCCTGGTGCTCTTTTCTTCTCCCTGCAAGGGATTCTTGGGGGAAATACCATTTTTAGGGTCTATTGTTTTAATAATCTGATAATCAGATTGGAAGACACAATTATTTCTTTAGAATATTTTCATTTATGCCAGATCAGTTGTACATACTGTGGTACTATTTCAGCCACAAATTCTACAAATATTATATATTAAGCCCCCCAAGATATAAATCTCCTTTTTCTACTTTATGCTATTAATTTGGCTCTTTTTATTGACTTACTGAGTGGCCAGATATTACTGTGTCCATAGTTAATTGTGAAACATTTACCACAAGGATTTGCAGGAAATCAATAAAATTAATTCAGTCTCTACTTATTTTCCACACACTATAAATTGTTATGAGACTATGTTTACTATAGAAAATACTGTACAAAATGAAACACTGTTAAATTTCCATATCAAAACCAAATTCTTGTATTGCTGTATTTGTTAAAGTTAAAATCTTTCCTTTGGCTTCCCTGAAAAGTCAGGATCAGTCATCAGCCTTCAAGAGGCCAATTAAACAAAAACTAGGGGTTGGGGATTTAGCTCAGTGATAGAGTGCTTGCCTTGCAAGTGCAAGGCCCTGGGTTCGATCCTCAGCTCCAAAAAACAAAAAAACACAAAGAAAAACAAAAGAACTAGTAGTGAAAGCTGAGATTTTTGTTATGTTAAGTTAAAGTAGAAGTCAGGTGTCTCTTGTATCCATCTTTTTGGTGCTGGCATGAGTTTTATGGTTAAATAGAAGACAAGCACTATGAATAATTAAGCAGTACTCATCAGTGTGGTACAGCCAATCCTATTTCTATCATTGTATAGGCTCTGTTATCTTCTGAAAGGTAATCTCATAAATTGTAAGAGTTGTGTGATATCTCTTTGCAAGAAATAAGCTTGCCATCTGACTGTCATTAAGCTTTAATCTTCTCCCTTTCCAGCATAAAATATCTGAAGAACATTCCAAAGTCTTGGGTCCCATTGTTCTGTCCCTTAGCTATCTAATCATGATGGGCACAAGCATCTCTTTAGAATATCTTCATGCCTACCAAAGCAGGTACAATTATGAGCATCTCCAAAATATGCAATTATGTATGATGTTTAGTTTTGTTTTGCTTTTCCTTTTTATATGGAAAGACATAGTCTCATTTAACAAAAAAGCCTCTCTTTCATTTGGTAAGCCCACTCTGTGTGCTTTCTCCTCCTTACTTCTTTCTGTGGTTCTCTGGCAAACACCTGGTATGGCCTTGTCTGTCCCTTATCGCTGCCATGCTATGTACTCCATGTCCTAATTATTGAGTAATCAACTGGATTCCTTGTTGATCTGCTCAAGATTCTCCATTCAAAGCTGGGATAAAAATAACCTACCTCCTCCTGTAAGTCCTCACTGGAGCAGCTTTAGTCTCTCCCACATACATTCCCACATGACAGCATGCACATACCGGGGGGGGGGGGGAATGGAGGGACAGAAGGACAGAGGGACAGAGGGATGGAGGGAGAAAAAGAAATAAATTGTTTCAGCATCTGATTTCCTGACATCATGTGTAGCTAGAAAGCAGGTATCTGTTTTCCATCTTATCAACTTTTTCCCTCTGGTTGATGAGCACAAAGCTGAATCCTAGTAAATGGTCCAAAATACAAAAAAATACCTGATAATGTTTGGCAAAATCATGAACAGTTAGTAGATATGTTTGTAAAAGTGTATGTACTACAACAGTTAATGTTTCATTCAAGTCTTTCTTTTGATAAAAATGTGAGAATATAAAAATAGATATTGATCCTGATGCCATGATAAATGAAGACCACATGATAACAGGAAGAAGCAAAGTGCTAGAGAGGTCTCCAGAAATCCACAATGGTACAGCCACTGTAGACTACTGGCAATGGTCAAGAGAAAGCCTGATCTGACCTAGTCTGGTGATCAGATGGCCAAACACGCTAACAGTCGTGCTGGAACTCTCATCCAATAACTGATGGAAGTGGAGGCAGAGATCCTCGGCCAGGCTCCAGGACTCCAATTGTTGAGAAAGAGGAGGGACTGTAAGAGTGTGAATTGTTGAGACCAAGATTGGAGAAAGCACAGGGACAAATAGCCAAACTAATGGAAACACATGAACTATGAACCAAAAGCTGTGGAGCCCCCAACTGGATCAGGCCCTCTGGATAAGAGAGACAATTGAATAGCCTGAACTGTTTGGGAGGCACCCAGGCAGTGGGACCTGGACCTGTCCTTAGTGCATGAGCTGGTGGTTTGGAACCTTGGGCTTACACAGAGACACTTTGCTCAGCCTGGAAGGAGGGGACTAGACCTGCCAGTACTGAATCCACCAGGTTTAAATGAATCCCCAGGGCAGTCTTGGTCCTGGAGGATATGGGAATGGAGTGGAGGGCCTGGAGGGAGGTAGGGGCAGGGGTGGGAGTGGGGAGGACAGGGGAACCCATGGCTGATATGTATAATTAAAACACAAATATAATAAAAAATAAAATAAAATAAAATATTAGATGTTGATAACCTGAAACCACATCTGTGTTGATGATTCTGCACACATTCAGTCTTAACTAGAAATTTCATGATTATATAGAAGAAATTCTACTAGATGAGAACCAAAATGATCACACAGTAGTACTTTATGAAAGGCCCATGATGTGATTGCCAGGTTTCATGTCTCTGAACATTGGTTTGGACAGAAGCATGTAGATAGTAAAAGTAAAGGGGAGAATTTATTAAGGAAGAGAAATACTTCCAAGGTTAGAAATGGACCAGGTCTGTGGAAAAATCATCCTCCAGAAGTTATGGGAACTTTTCTCTGATCAGGGCCCTTTAGATATTGTGGATTTTGTGTGTGTGTGTGTGTGTGTGTGTGTGCATGCTTTATTTTCTTACATACAGTACACAGTGAAAGAGACAGAGGGCTCCAGTATTCCTCTATTATTGGTGTTTTCATATCTTTTATTTTGTTTAACAGCCTTTATAACTCTGTGTTGGCTCAAAACCCTTATTATTAACAGATAAAATCTTTGTGGTTTGTTTACACCAAAGACTAACACAAACCCAAAAGCTAAGAATGTCATCTGATAGAATCTGAAAACTGCTTTGATTGAAACTTACCTTCTGACATCCCCAAAATGTATTGATTTGTGACATTGTTATTTTTTGACAATAAACATTCATATGATTTTTTTTTACAGTGGAACATGTAATTCATAGTACTCTAAATCTATGTTCCTCTGGCCATGGTCTATGTTTGGCCCATAATAAATCATTGCTTGCCCACTTTAAGCTAGAACTATATTTTGTATCAACATGAGAATAGTCAAAAGCCACTTTTAGAAATTCCTGGGTGGATTCTTTTTTCCTGTCACTTCAGGAGTTGAGATGAGAAAACAAAATCACTCTTTTGCTTTTGTTCTGTTCATCTATAAACAAATGACAACAAAAACCCACTTCTTTTGTTGCTCTAATTTTTTTATATTTTGGAAACTTCATTGAAAATGAATCATGCACTCAAACATAAAAGCATTTATAACTTTCTTGTAAGCAAGTACAACCATGAGCTCAATTCATTTTTTTTTCTATTACTAATAGCACCTCTAAATCAGACAACTACACATATATGCAGCCACAAATGACTAGTTATCTAAACTACATTATGCAAATAACTTTGAATATTCTAGGCAGGTTATATTGTTATATAATGAGCTACATTTCCAGGTTGCTGATTAAAATGCTCATCTAGTGAAGTTGTGGGTCATAAATTTAGGCAGGATATTGGTTATTTAATTCTTCTGTCCTTCATTTTGTTAATTACAATAAAAAATATGACAAATTGGTGGCTGGCTATAAGTGTACTACAGCTTTGCTTTCATGTTTGTGGGTCTACTAGAAAACTGGGAGTCTGTCTCTCTGTCTTTCTCTGTGTCTCTGTGTTAATTTGTTTCTCTGTCTCTTTCTGTTTCCATCTCTCTCTCTTCTCATTGGAAATCTGGACTTTCCCGACTGTTTTATTTTTATTTTTTGCATAGAATATCATAACTGTAAGAGGATATCCCTTGAGAGAGATTACAAGTGGAAGCCAACTGTGTAGTCACTTTTATTACACATTATTTTATCACTCATGATTGATTGGCTCCATTAATTTTGGAAAGGAGACACATGTGTAGGTGGCATGACATGTTGCTGGAAACAGCTACTTACTTCATATGGTATCTAGGATGCAAGAAGAAGATGGCTATTGTGACACACTATCCCAACAAGGATTTACCAACAAAAATGTCTCCCTCCAAATAGATACTATATCCTAAAGATTAAAACAGCACTCCTAGATAGACTAGGGACTAATCCTGGAACACATGGCTTTTAGAGATCATTTCACATGCATACCATAGCAATCATGAGTATACTCTGATTATATCTTAGAGATGCCTCAAATAGATGTTACTAACCTTATATTGGACACTAGGAGAAAGATAAAATATTCTATCTTGTAGAAAGCAGAGATTCTACAGAATATACTTGTATCTTTAGCTGAGGGGATGTCTGAGAAAGTGAGCTTTATTTCCTGTTCCTTATTTAAAAAAAAAGAGATGTGATAAATTGAGGCTCAAACCTCTAGAAAGAAAGAAGATGAGTTGAGAAGTTCTTGGCACAGCGATAAATTTGCCATGTATGTAGGAACAATTTCAAACTTGTGATTGGACTGTGTTCTTTTAAAGAGATTACATGTGTGAGTCTGGAGTTGAATCAATAGCTTTATGATAAATTAGGAATGGAGACATAATTATCTGAAGAAGAGTGGCTATTTAGTTTGTTGAACTCCAGAGAATTGCAGTGTGGAACAACACAGTTGTGAGAATTTTAAACAAATAAAAATACTTTTGGCCTAGCTGAGAGATATACAAATTTAGGGTTAAATAAAGAAAAATAATTTTAGGGCCATGTCACACATGTGGAAGTCTGGATCAATGGGACCTCCAGAGTTTAGAAATACAAGACCACTATCCTAATGGATCAATAATTGGTGAGTGAAAAGAAACAAATTGTTATTGTGAAGCCTTGAAATCTAGAATTTTAACTATGAGATATTTATTAGATTTTTCTCAATTCCTAATTGGAATATCAACTCTGTACCAGCTCCACCTTTCTATTTCAGAAGCAAATTCCTTGTCTAATCCTACAAGATCACTGACAGAAAATTTGTCTAGATTAAAGTATATTCCAAGTAACACTCAAAACTGATTAAAAGATGCTTGACCAAATTTTATTTTATATTTTATCAGTTCAGTACATTGGGTGAGTTTGGAGAGACATTTAGACTGGTTGACAATAGTTTTTATCTAGGAGATCATGAATTTTGTCAAGCTATGGGTGGCCATTCTCTAAAAAATAATTAAAACCTTAACTCTGCTATGTTTGGCTTGTAGAATTTAGAAAAATAAAACGCATATCTCATTCCACTCTCCACATCTGCTACTCTATAATACCTCTCTGTGCCTGTACCTTCACATGGATCTTTCTCTCTTAAAGACAGAAAAGCTAGTTGTATTGGATTAATACTCAAGCTAACAGTCTGATATGTGATATTAACTTAGTTCCACATTCAAGATCCTATTTCAAATAAGAAAAAGTTTTAAATACCATGGGTTGGACTTTAACATATCTTTTTGTGGACTTCCTTATAAATATTATATTATGTCTATATATGGGACAGAGTTTACTGGCCTAGTAGGTTGAGGCTTGTTAGGAGAGAACAAGTGCCCGGTAAGAATCTCTTGCCTGCTCTTTCTCCATCATAAGCTGATCTCATCTCCCAGGAAAATGTCCTCTGGATGACTGATATCACAATGCCAGCTGTGCATCACCACATCATGGTACCTTAGGTCCTAAGCACAGAGCACAAACTGAATAGTGCTCTAACCCCATAACCTTGCATCACCCTCAGACTCAATAAAAAAATAAGGCATTAATATTCTGTCTTTATCCCATTGTCACTGCTATAAACATTTTAGCTTCTGTTCTGGGATTTGATGTTTTTTTGTTTTTTTGTTTTTTTTTTTTTGAAAAGGATTGTAGAAACAGATCTCTCTGGACTGAACTGCTAATTCTTCAGAAAGTTATACTTGAGTACTGTAAAGATTCTCAGCTGTCTGTCTGAATTATCACTAATTGCTCATCTATGAAGACTCCTTGGTCCACTACAGCTGGGCCAATGTCCCTGAAACTTCTGGTCATGAAGCTGGCCTCAACCAGGGCATGTCCTAGTCAGCAATACAGGTAAACTGCATTAGATCACCTGGTAATTAACCTATATAAAACAGAAAATTCTCTGGGATAATTGAATTTTGTGTCTTAATGCATTTAAATATTATCAGTGTTGAACATTAAAAATATGGCTTCAATGAAAATGACTATTCAAGTGTCTCTAAAGTTTAGAGTCCAGTGTGTGTATATGTTTGTGTGTGTGTGTGTGTGTGTGTGTGTGTATATGTGCGTGTGTGTGTGTGTGTCTGTGTGTGTGTGTGTGTGTTTACTGAAAGGATGAAAAGATTTCCCTTTCTTCATGAAGTTGTCATGACACATTTGGCAAAACTCATCTGAAACTGATGGAAAGAACATTGTTGAAGTCAATTCTGATTACAGATTTTCAGTTATACAAGAGGCCACAGTCTCCACTTCTGACAGCAACAGCAAACTTAAAGACTGGGGATATGCCTTCCATATTTATTCTCCTCAATACTGCTTTCAGGTGCTATTTCTTTGAATTCACATATAAGTTTTTAATCCCCAGTGTCAATGTCTGTGGTGAGTTTGGTTTAGGGTAGAAACTATATTGTTTTGAAGGGGCAGTTGCTGAGGAATGCACTGAGCAATACTTCATCAGCAGAAGAACATTTGGTATTCATTTCAGTTTCTCTTAATTTGTCTCAGCAGTGTTTTGTGTATTTTAGTGTACACATAGTACATTTAATTTCCTGATACTTTGTAATTTTGTTGCTATGATGAAAGATTGTTCTTCTACCCTCCTACTTTAATACTCATCTCTGTTATTTGCAAAAACAATTTATATTTATGGTGCCCTATGAAACTAAGACGTTACTAACAATATTTATGGTAGTTTTATTGTGAATTCCATGACATTTTCTATATTCTTGTGTCACACTAGCAAGTTAATAGTCATGAAATGTCCTATTATTTCTTAATTTTAAATACTCATTTGATATGGATGAAACTGTTTCTTGTCTCTCACACCTGTACCATTTTCAATCCTTTTGTGTTTGATCCTTAATCTGTTTATGTTCATTGATATAAACTGTGTTTCTCCTTGATGATATCTAATTACATCTTGCTTTACTGGTGGCAGCATCCAGTCTGTGAATAGGATCACTGATCCACTCAAACTTAATGTTGCTTTTAACATGTTTAAGTAACATGCTTGTTACTTTACAAAACTGAAACCCTATTTTCCCCCTAGTACCTCTGTTTCTTAATTTCTGCCTCATTTTCTACTAAGTCAGCACTTTCAATGTGTCATTTTAATTTCTCTGCTTATAACTTGCATATGTTATTTTGACTTGTTTTCTTTAATGTCTGTGGAGAACTGACAAATATTTCTATAAAGAGAATGATAGTATAGAGTTTAAACATTGGAGCATGTGCTCATTTTTCCACTAATCAACTCTATGGCTGGGATGGAATGGGTCTCTAAAGAAGATAAAAACAAGCCCTGCTACCTCTTACTGGTAAAATTTTCAAACAGGTTGCAGATCAGCTTGTTCTAAGAACCATGGCTTTCTTAAATGAGGAGTTACAATCTACTGCTGAATCATAATGGCTTAATTTGGGTTACATATATAAGCTATGCTTTGATATGGCTGTTTTTTCTTCCACCTTATTTGGGCTAATACTGTTATATGTGTTATATCTATATAATGTAAACTCCAAATACGGGATTATAAGTGTTGGCTTATACAAAATTATGTACTTTAAACAAGTTAATGAAAATATGAGAAAATATTTTACACTTAATTTATATCAAAGAGCAAGTGTATTCTGATTAACTTTCACCCATATGGTTTGTTTTAGAATTTTTTATGTTTGCTAGTAACAATTTTTTTTTTTTTTTTGCTTCTTAGACTTTGTTGGTTTTCTTGATTATAAAATTCTTCACCTGTGACTATTTTCTGCTGCTAATTTAGGAGCAAACTATTTTCTGTTTTATTGTAGATATCAGACATCAATCATTTTGTATATAATTATGGATCTATTTTTTTCTGAGACCTCTATCTCCCTTTCACATTTCAGAAACTCTACTATTGTGTGTATATTTGTATAATGTCTTCATTTTAATTTTATTTAACCTATTGGGTTTTTCTATCTATAGCCAAAACATTTTGGTGGGAATTTACAGATTTTCATCTTTTCACCTTTCCTGCCCTCTACTTTCTCCCTCTCTCCTTAGCTGTTTCATGATATTACTGTGCTTTATATGGAGCTCTGCTGGATTTTATTTAAACTTTTCCTGTTTCTGAGATTTATTTAGTGCTATTTTTGAAGTTTAGTAATGCAAATTTATGCTAACCTCCCCTAAACTTAATTTATTTTCCCCATTATTTTCATTTGATTCTTTTAAACAAAATTCTTAAAATTAACTTTTGAGACTGCTGGATGAATCATTGTGATTTGTCACCCTTTAATTCCTTAGATGTGTCTTGTGTCTTTCACCCTCTTTGAAATAGCTCTTGCTCTCTTTACTTTTTGAATTCTATATCTGTTGAGAGAGACAGTATTTGTGAATTTTATTTTTGTAAAGAGCAATCATTCTTTTCTGCTTCAACAGTTTGGGATAAGGAACATTTAAATGAATGAATTCTGAATTCTGACTTCCTCTCTGAAGGTTGTCTCATTTATTGACTTGTCTAAAATATTACAAAGCATCTTTCTTTCTTTCTTTCTTTCTTTCTTTCTTCTTCTTCCTTCCTTCCTTCCTTCCTTCCTTCCTTCCTTCCTTCCTTCCTTCCTTTGTTTGTTTCTTTGTTTCTCTCTCTCTCTCTCTCTCTGTCTTTCTCTTTCTTTTTGTTTATTTTTTATTATGTGTACAGGTGTTTCGTTTGCATGTATATATGAGCACCACGTTTTTCCAATACCCTTAGAGGTCATAAGAGGACATTGGATCCCCTGGGATTCAATTTACAGATGGTTGTGAGCCACAATATACATGCTGAGTTTCACCTCAGGTCCTCTGGAAGAGCAGAGTGGTCAGTGCTCTTAACAACTGATGTTTTGCTTCAGTCCCACACAGACTTTTTTTTACTGCAATAAGAGTCTTATTATATGTCTAATCTGTCCAGGGTTTTTTGGAAAGGTTATAAATGCCAGTCCACAGTCTGCCCCTTAATGCCTTCTCTACACATGCAGTCACACTTCCTTTATCAGGGAACTTTGGGTGTATAGGCTCTGTTAGTTTCTGCTAGGTAAATAAATCAATAATATGTAGATTGCATACAAATTCCACTGTAGTCACCTAGCTCTTGATCTTGTTCCTCTTAAATCTACACTGCTTCTGAAGTCAACTGTTTCCTCACTAGGACCTCCACTGCCAGTGGTATGAATATGCATTCTCCAATCTGCTCAGATAATGTCTTCTGTGACAGTGTTTAGAACCTAGGGTGACCAGCTCTCATCAGGTAGGGAATTTTGATTTCTCTGGCCTCTGTGAGCATGCATGCTCATCTGGGACAGAGCCCACAATAGAATAGGGGCTGTTCTTAACTAAAGCCCAGAAAGCTATATAAAGTGGAACATTCTTTCACTGCATGATGCCCGACCAACTCCAAACTCAGTATGCTGACTATTAGTCCAGTTTTGTCACAGAATTTTGAGGGAAAGGTTTGCTAAACTCCTCATTGGTTACGTCAGCACAGAATTTTAATATGAATGCTATGCAGAAATACAAAGACATTTAGATATCTTTCCAAATCCACTGCTTAACAATAGGAGGTAACTTTGTATCCACAAACCTATCAGCAACAGCTACAAGAAACAGCCAAACCTCTTAATGAAAACAAAACAAACAAAATATGTTTGTAATGAAGAGGAAAGAAGGAAATTGGAAATTTGTGCAATAGTCAGATGTTAAGCTTATGAATTTTGTATAAATCAACATGCTACTTTAGTAACATGTTTATCAGAAATGTTATATATGTATGCAAGATATGACATACAAAGTGTTAACTTTGGCATTCATATTATTGACATGATAACATTCAGTTTTAGCCTGCGCATATCTATGTCAGGATATATTAGTATTTGTAGATGTAACTCTAAACAATCTTATTAAATAAGAAACAAAGGCAAAATAAGAGTTACAAGTCCAGAGATAAGAGCAGTAGCCAAGAGCTAACACCACCTTAGCTTAATACTCACTGCTGTCCTTCCCTTGAGAGAGACTTTCTTCCTATGTCCTGTCTTTTTATTGCCTTTCTATTCTGCCTTTTTATTCTGCCAAATTCAACCACATGACTTACTTGTCACTGCCTGTCTATACAGACCTCCAGGTCTCTATGGTTAGTACTGGGATTAAAGGCATGTGTCACCATGCTGGCTGTGTCCTTGAACACATAGAGACTTTGCCTGCCATGTGATCAGATTAAGGGCATGTGCTACCACTACCAGATTTCTGCTTAGTGGCTTGCTTTTAGCTTTGGTCCCCAGGCAACTTTATTTATTAACATACAAGTAAAATCACATTTCAGCACAAATAAAATATCACCATCCTTCCCCCTTCTATTCTAATAAGAAGAAAAAAGAAAAAAAGTTGTAACTAATATAAAAAAACTACATACAATAAGTACAATAACTATATGTAATATATACAAGCAATAAATATCTAAACAATGTCTAGTTCATTTGCATTTGACAAATTCAGAGAAAATAATCCCATTATCTATCCTATTTTGGTAAGTCCAAAGTGTACCTGTTTCACTTTCTATCCTAACTTATATTACTAACAGAACTATCTTATAATGTCTTTCAAATTTATATACTTATACCACTTTAGTAAGTTTCTTTTCTGAAATTCTTAACCAGGAAAACTATAACTATCTAATCTTTAACTATAACTATCTAATCTTCAACTATAATTATAAATATCTAATGTTCAACTCCCTCAAAGACCGAGAAGGAAATAATATTACCTAAAAAAAAAAATAAAAACAGGAAGTGCATGCAAGTGGTTTCCAAAATAGTTGTGAGTTGACAGAAATGGCCAGCTGCCTGGACAGTCACCCAAGGTTTCTCCTCAGTATTGGGGAATTATCTTCAGGCTATTGGCTTAGCATATCTGATAGACTCATTTGTGAAGGCCAACAGTTCGACCTCACATTTTGTGAGAGTATTTCATGTACCAGAAACACCTGAATTGCACCAGTGTCCTGTCATAATTCAGGATTTTAAATTCTGAATTTTTTTAAAATTTATTCTTCTAGGCTTGTGTGTGACTTCATCTCAGCATCCTGTTCTTCTCCGCATTCCATTCTTCTTGGCTTGTGTGTGGCTTCATCTCTTTTATTAAATGCCAGTCTACCAGTGAGAGGTTAGACTCTGTTAGAATAACTGTTTCAGCTGCTGTTCCACTGCACATCAGAAGCCATTAGTGCACTGACAGTTCAGCTGCCTTTGAAGAAAAGGGCTCTGTACCTTTTCTGGATTGCAAAGGCCACTTCAGGGATGATGCCATTTTGTTCTGGCCTCAGAAGATGCCTTTTGTTAAAGCCACAACCACAGTTGTCTTGGCAATAATTGGTAGTCCTTGGCTTTGTGTCCTGTCTGTCCATTTTGTCCTGTTTGTCAGCAGTTGATTTGAGGATACTTTGTTGTCCAGTAGCTAACTTTTGCCACAATGAAAGTTAACTCCATATGCAGTTTCTTCAATGCCCATATTTTCTTTGAAGTAGATTGGAACTTCCAGGAGCTGACATGTCTCATAGTCATAAAAAAAAAGGAAAAAAAATCTAAGTTATTAAAACATTTTAAATGCCATATTCTGTAGATCTCTGAAGGGTTTGAAGATGACCTGTCTATCTAAAATATATCTGTTCAATCTTGAAAACACACCTAATATGACTACAAGTTCAATTGTAATATCTAACTACTAACTTTCATTTCTTTATATCCTAATAGTTGGTAATAATAACATTCAAGAATCAGCAAATTGCATTACATTGTTAAATGAACTGTATAAGCACACTATCTTGAACAAGATTAGAGATATATGTATAGCATTTTCTAATAATATCAATTGCAATATATATAATTTGTATACAATATGCAAAAATACAATTCAATGTAAAGTATTTAAAACTAGTAATTCTCTTTTAAAAGTAGATTCAATAATCTCTTTTTATCTATATCATATCTATATCATCTCTTTATTTTTCCAAGTTGATCCAATAATCTACCCTCTATTCTGTCATTTCTATATATCCTCTTTAAAACAAGAACCTTAAATCTAATCTCCTTTGCCTAGTCCTTTTCTTAAACCTTTATAACCAACCCTCCTAAACAATGAAAATTATCCCAGACCCAAAACCTATGAAAAAGACCAAAAACCACCCGCCCCAACACCACCTTTTTGGGAATGTGGGAATTGACATTTGTAGCAATAGAGTAGTCCCTTAAATTTTTATGTTTTTTGTTTTCTGTTTTTTTTTTTTTCCTGTTCCATATCAGAAGATGGCTCTTTCTTCTGGCATAATATAGGGGGTTTGCATTTTTCTTTTAACAATATGCTTGGGTTTAAAGAAGGAGAGAGTCATTCTCCAACTTTGAAAACAGCTTTAATTTTTAATTGAACTTGGACTACAAGAAAAGCATTAATATTAAATGTCTCTAGAAAAGAGCTGAAACAAACATTTTGGAAGACTTATGAAATTTTATAGATGATATACTAATAGGCCAACTTACTCCTTTTCTTGGGACATTTTTTTCTAGATAATTTGTCCTTTTTCTTCAGTTGTCTCATTTGTCCAGTGTTCTTCAGATTCCTTAGCCTTTATTCTCTTAAAAGACGAAACAAAAACCTTTCTCCAAGACTAACTTTGGGGAGGTTCCCTTTTGGCAAGTTATATCTGATAAATTGAAAAGGCATGTGTTAATGGTATAAGTTAGTTTAAATTGGATGGTCACTCTGGTTGATGAACTATTATGTCTTCTAATTAAGTGGTCTCTCTTGTTCAAATCGAACTTTTATCAATTTTGATGCTAACCACTGCTTATCTTCTCCTGTAGAAACAAAAGCAAAACCTTGTTCCCAAGGTAACACATAACCTAGTTTCCATTCTGAAGTATATAGGCTTCCTCCTTGAAGTATATAGGCTGATTTAATTCAGTAGTTTTTTTTCCCTATTACCCAATGTCTCTCTGCAGCTGTTGTTCCATTCTCATTAGTATTGAGAAGATTCAAAGTTAATAGAACTATTTATGGGGGTTTATTACCCCTTTCATTTATTTAGCATATCCTTTAGTGTTTGAACTTTCTGTAACTCCTTGGCCTGTAGGATTATGTGGTATACTGGTAATATGAATTATATTCCTCAAGACATATCAGTCACTAAGAATATAGAACTCTTTTCCTACTCCTCTGCTCACTTGACCACATTTTGTACTTACTCAAGTCAAATGCTGTGCAGTATCAGGTTAATCCAAGATATGAATCTTCACCTGTGGAAGTCACTACATAGATTTCTTGTTTGGTATTTGCTTCAGAAATCAATATAACAGAAATTTTTGAGATGGCTTGGGTCCTCTTCCAGAGGACCCAAGTTTGAAGCTCAGCACCCACATTTCAGCTCATAACCTTCTGTAATGATAGTCCCAGAGTGTTCTATGCCCTCTATACTACTCAGCCTCTATAAACAGGTAGTACACAGACATATATAAGGGGAAAATACTCATACACATAAAGATAAAAATGAGAATTTTTCAATGTAAAGAATTAATTTTGATGCCAAATTTTCATGACCAAACAACTCTTCCAAATTTTGTGAGGCAAATGACAAAAATGACAAAGACACAAATACAGACTAACGCCCTGATTGAAAGAACATTTGTAGGACAAATTGCTAAACAGTCTTAAAGAAAACCTGGAGTGTGATATTGGGGTTAAAACCAAGAGATCAGAAAAGCAGAAAGAAGCCAGCTACCTTCTTACCACTTGGTGATCCTCAGCCAAAGACAGTCTATATCCTGTATATCCATACTATATGCCTTTCTGTTCTGTATTTCACTTCCTATCTCTACCCAGCTACATCAATTGCTATGTCCTGTACAGACTTCCAGACATTTGTGGTTAGCTAGCATTGGAATTTAAGGCATGTGCCACAATGCCTGGCTCTGTTCTCAGTGTGGCCTTGAACTCAGAAATCTGGATGAATCTCTGCCTCTTGAATGCTAGGATTGAATGTGCTACCATTGCCTGACCTCTATGTTTAATATAATGGCTGGATTTTTCCTCTGATCATCAGATAAGCTTTATTGGAGTACACAAATACAATATTACAAAAAAACCTTGGTAGTTCCAGTTGATTGGACATAAGTATCAAAGAGTAAATGGAAAATTTTTAAGCAGTTTGGCAAAACCAGAACTCCAGTGTCTATCCTACACTCAAACATCAGTGTGGAAATACTTGTAATTATGGGGGAGCATTGGGAAGCTGTTGGTGCAGATTTCAATAAAAAGGACACGGCATTTAACTCATACATTGGGAAATATTAAGAGGCAAGACTATATTCAGGAAAACTGCATAAGACCAATAATATATACAGTTATTGGGTAGTGTTACTGAACATAATATAAAAACAAAAAAAAAATTATGACAAAGAGACGAATTTAAGAAGATGATTGGGAACTTTTCAGAGGAAATGAGAAATTTCCTAAAAGAAATCAAAGAAAAGACAAAAAATTGGAAGAAATCAATAAAGAAATAAAGAAAAAGACAAACAAAATATTGGAAGAAATAAAAAAAAAATTCCTTAAAGAAAGCCAAGCAAAAGCAATTGAACAGGTGAAGGACACAGTCCAAAATTTGAAAACTGAAATAGAGACCATAAAAAACACAAACTGAGGGAATGCTGGAAATGGAAAATCTGAGTAAATGAACAGCAACTACACATGAAAGCATAACCAACAGAATGCAAGAGATGGAAGAATCTCTTGCATTGAAAATATGATAGAGAAAATGGAATAATCAGTCAAAGAATACACTAAAGCCAAAAAAGTCATAACACAAAACATTCAGGAAATTTGGACACCATGAAAAGACCAAACCTAAGAATAATAGGGATAGCAAAAAGAGAAGAATACCAACTCAAAGGCACAGAAAACACATTCAACAAAATCATAGAAGAAAACTTTCCCAACCTAAAGGAGGAAATGCCTATGAAGATACAAGAAGTTTACAGAACATCAAATAGACTGGATCAAAAAAATGTCCCGTCACCAGATAATAATTAAGCCGCTAAACATAGAGAATAAAGAAAAATATTAAGAGCTGTGAAGGAAAGAGGCCAAGTAACATTTAAAGGCATATCCATGAGAAAAACACCTGACATCTCAATGGAGATGCTGATAGCCAGAAGGTACTGGACAGAATTCATGCAGACACTAAGAGACCACAGATGCCATCCTAGACTATTATAATCAGTAAAACTCTCAATTGCCATAAACAGAGTAACCAAAATATTCCATGATAAAACCAGGCTTAAACAATACCTAACCACAAATCCAGCCCTACAGAAAGCAGTTGAAGAAAAAAATCCAACCTAAGGAAGTTTGATACCCCAGTGAAAACACAGGCAATAGACAGTCCCACACAATAAAATACCAAAGAAGAGAAACACACAATACTACCACCAAAACGTAACAGCAATTAACAATCACTGGTCATTAGTATCCAGTAATATCAATGGTCTCAATTCACCTATAAAAAGACACAGGCTGACAGAATGCATAGGAAAACAGGACCCAGCTTTCTGTTGCATACAAGAAACACACCTCAACTTCAAAGCCAGACACTACCTCAGAGTAAAAGGCTCAGAAAAGACTTAGCAATCAAATGAACTTAAAAAGCATGCTGGTGTCGCTATCCTAATATCTAATAAAATAGACTTTAAACTAAAATCAATCAAAAGAGATTGGGAAGGACATTACACATTTCTCACAGGGAAAATCCACCAAAATGAATTCTCAACTCTGAATATTTATGCCCTTAGTACGAGGGCACCCAAATTTGTAGAAGAAATATTACTAAAGCTTAAATTGCATATCAAATCCCACACACTAATAGTGGGAGATTTCAATAGCTCACTCTCATCAAAGGACAGTTCTGCCAGACAGAATCTTAACAGAGAAATAACAAGTTATGACTCAAATGGACTTAATGGATATCTACAGAACATTCCACCCTAACACAAATGAATATACCTTCTTCTCAGCACCCCATGGAACCACATGCTTGGTCACAAAGCAAATCTCAACAGATAAAAAAAAAATTAGAATAATCTCCTGTATTTTATCAGACCACCATGGTCTTAAAGTTAATTTTGTCTTTAAATAGTCAGATGAGTATGTGTGCATTTTGTGGAGACACAAAGTACAAAGGTAGAAATTAGACTCGAGGGCCTAGTCTAGTACATGAGGACTACTTAGCTATTGATCCACAGTTCATGCAATTCCACTAGTTTGTCTGTTCATCTCTGTACATTTTCCCATCATGATCTCTATGTCCCTTGCTCATAGAATTGCTCCTCTCTCTGTCAATTGGACTCTTGGAGCTCAGCCTGGCACCCAGCCTTGGATCTCTGCATCTGCTTCCATTAGTCACTGGCTGATGGTGCTATGATGACAGTTAGGGTATTCAGCCTTTTGATGACCACAGTAGGCTAGTTCATGTACCCTCTCTATTATTGCCAGTAATCTAAGGTAGGGTTATTCTTGTGGATTCTCGGGAACTTTCCTAGCACTCTATTTCTACCTATTCCCATGATGTCTTCATTTATCATGGTATCTCTTTCCTTGCTCTCCCACTCTGTCTCTGTTCCAGCTTGAACCTCCAGTTCCCCTCTGTTCTCATCCATTGCCCTCAGCTACCTCCCTCACTTCCAGTTTGCTCACATAGATCTCATCTATTTCTTCTTCACTTGGCTATCTATGTGTTTCTCTTAGGGTCCTCCTTGCTAGATAGCTTCCATAGAGCTGTGGGTTGCAGTTTTGTTATTCTTTACTTTACATCTAGTATCCACTTATGATTCAGTGCACACTATGTTAGTCCTTCTGAGTCTGGGTTACCACACTTAGGATGATATTTTCTAGTTCCATCCATTTGCCTGCAAATTTCATGATATCATTGTTTTTCTCTGCAGAGTGGTACACCACTGTGTATATGCAGCATATTTTCTTAATGCATTTGTCAGTTGAGGGGCATCTAGGTGGTTTCCAGGTTCTGGCTGGAAATGAATGATGCTGCTATGAACATAGCTGAGCATGTGTCCTTAAGGTATGATTGAGTATTCCTTGGCTATATGCCCAAGAGTGCTATAACTGGGTCTTAAGAAATATTGATTTCCAATTTTCTGAAAAGCTGCCACACTGATTACCAAAGTGGCTCTACAAGTTTGCCCTCACACCAACACTAAAGGAATTTTCTCCTGGATCCACATACTCCCCAACATAAGCTGTCTTCAGTGTTTTTGATCTTAGCCATTTTGACAGGTGTAAGATGGTATCTCAGAGTCATTTTGATTTGCATTTCCCTGATGACTAAGGATGTTGAGCAATTCCTTAAATCTTTCAACTATTTGAGATTCTTCTGTTGAGAATTCTTTGTTTAGTTCTTTAGCCCATTTTTTTTAAATTGGATTGTTAGATATTTTGATGTTTAATTTCTTGAGTTCTTTGTATATTTTGGAGATCAGCCCTCTGTCAGATGAGGATTTGTCAATTTATCTTATTGACTGTGTCCTTTGCCCTACAAAAGCTTCTTAGTTTTAAGAGGTCCTATTTATTAATTGTTGCTCTCAGTATCCGTGCTACTGGTGTTATATTTAGGAAGTGTTCTCCTATGTCAATGCATTCAAGACTACTTCCTACCTCCTCTTCTATCAAGTTCAGAGTAACTGTATTTATGTTGAGGTCTTTGATCCACTTGGACTTGAGTTTTGTGCATTGCAACAGATATGAATCTATCTGAAATCTTCTACATGTTGACATCCAGTTATGCCAGCACCATTTGTTCAAGATGTTTTCTTTTTTCCATTGTAAAGTTTTGGCTTCTTTGTCAAAAATCAGTTGTTCCATATGTGTGCTTATTAATATCAGGGTATTCAATTCTATTCCATTGGTCCATATGTTGATTTTTATGGCAGTACCAAGTTGTTTTTATTACTATAGCTCTATAGAAGAGCTTGAAGTCAGGGATTGTGATGCCTCCAGAGGTTGCTTTATTGTACAGGATTCTTTTAGCTATCCTGTGTTTTTTGTTTGTCTACATGAAGTTTAGTATTGTTCTTTCCAAGTATGTGAATAATTGTGTTGGGATTTTGATGGGTATTGCATTGAGTCTGTAGATTTCTCTTGGTAAGATTGAAATTTTTACTATGTTAGTTGTACCTATCCATGAGCATGGGAGATCTTTCAATTTTCTGATATCTTTTTCAATTTCTTTCTTCAGAGACTTAAAGTTTTTATCATACAGGTCCTTCACTTGCATACTTAGAGTTACCCCAAGGTATTTTATGTTATTTTTGGCTATAGTAAAGGGTGATGTTTCTCTAATTTCTTTCTCAGCCCTTTTATAATTTGTACATAGGAAAGCTACTGATTTTTTGGAGTTATTCTTGTATCCTGCAATATTACTGAAAGGGTTTATCATGTAGGATTTTCCTAGTAGAATTTTTGGGGTCACTTATGTATACTATCATATTGCCTGCAAATAGTGAAAGTTTTACTTCTTCCTTTCCAATTTCTATCCCTTTGATTTTCTTTTGTTGTCTTATTTCTTTAGGTAGAAATTCATGTACTATATTGAATAAGTATGGGAAGAATGGACAGCCTTGTCTTTTGCTAATATTAGTGGAATCCCTTTGAGGTTCTCTTCATTTAATTTGATGTTGACTTTTGCCTTGCTGTACATTGCCTTTATTAAGTTTAGGTATGTTCCTTGTTATACCTGATCTCTCTAGGACCTATATCATGAATGGGTATTAGATATTATTAAAGGCCTTTTCATCATCTAATGAGATGATGATGTGGTTTGCTCATATGATGTATTACATTGACAGATTTTCATATGTTGAACCATACTTGCATTCCTGGGATGAAGCCTACTAGATCACGGTGGATAATTTTTTGAGGTGTTCTTGAATTTGGTGTCCCAATATTTTATTGAGTAGTTTTGTGTCGTGACTGCCTCCACCAGCAAGGAAGACGCAACACCGAGCTCTTCTTTCTGCAGTTTATTCAGGAACTTTGAACAATCTTCTGACCCCGGGGGGAGCCCCCCCTCAGCCCTAATAGCCTCTGGGTAGCCAACCCTAACCCACCACGTGGGCATCGCGGACAGGTCCAGGTATACGGAAGCAAGCCAGATCCTAATGCCAAGCCGAATATGGAATTGTTTACTACTAAGAGCGCTCACCATCAGGAAGGTGGAAGGTGGAAGCCAGCGCCATCTCTAGGGTGGGACATGCAGCTCTCTACAGTTTTGCATCAATGTTCATGAGGAAAATTGAATTGTAATTCTCTTTCTTTTTTGCATCTTTGTGTGATTTGGGTATCAGGGTAAATGTAACCTCATAAAAAGAGTTTGGTAATGTTCCTTCTGTTTCTTTGCTGTGGAACAATTTGAAGAGTATTGGTAATAGCTCTTGTCTAAAAATCTGGTAGAATTCTGCACTGGAACTACCTGATCATGGGACTTTTTTGGTTGGGATACTTTTAATGACTATTTCTATTTCCTTATTGTTTTTTTGGTCTATATAAATAGTTTATCTGGTCTTGACTTAACTTTGGTATGTGATACCTATGCAAAAAAATGACCATTTCTTTTAGATTTTCCAATTTATGGAGTACAGTTTTTTTAAAGTATAATCTAATGATTTCTGAATTTCTTCATAGTATGTTCTTATGTCAGCTTTTCATTTCTATTTTTTTTTAAATTTGAATGCTTTCTCTCTGCCTTTTAGTTAATTTGGAGAAGGGTGTGTCTATCTTGTTGATTTTTTTTCAATAACCAACTCTTTGTGTCATTGAATCTTTGTATTCTCTTTTTTTCTATTTCATTGATTTCAGCCCTCAATTTGATTAATTCCTGGTGTCTATTCCTCCTGGGTAGGTTTGCTGCATTTTGTTCTAGAGCTTTCAAGTGTGCTGTTTAGTTGCTAGGGTAAGATCTCTTCATCTTCTTTGTGTAGGCATTTAGTACTATGAATTTTCCTATTAGCACTGCTTTCATAGTGTCCCATAAGTTTGGGTATGTTTTACTTTCATTGTCATTGATTTCTACAAGATCTTTAATTTCTTTCTTTATTTCTTTCTTGACCCACTGGTGATTCATTTGGGCATCATTCAGTTTCCATGAGATTGCAGGCTTTTTAAAATTTTGTTGTTGTTGAACTCTGACTTCAAGCCATTATGGTCTGATAAAATACAGGAGGTTTTTCCGATTTTTTTGTATCTGTTGAAATTTGCTTTGTGACAGAGCATGTGTTCAATTTTAGAAAAGGTTCTATGGGGTGCTGAGAAGAAGGTATATTATTTTGTGTTAGTGTGGAATGTTCTGTGGGTATCTATTAAATCCATTTGAGTCTTAACTTCTGTTAGGTCCTTTATTTTTCTGTTAAATTTCAGTCTGGCATACCTGTCCTTTGGGGAGAGTGGGGTGTTGAAATCTCCACTACTAGTGTGTGGGGTTTGATGTGCAATTTAAGCTTTAGTAATATTTATTTTACAAATGTGGATGCACTTGTATGTAGTGTATAAATGTTCAGAATTGAGAATTCATTTTGGTGGATTTTCCCTGTGAGAAATATGTAATGTCCTTCCCAATCACTTTTGATTGGTTTTAGTTTGAAATCTATTTTATTAGATATTAGGATAGATATACCAGTGTACTTTTTAAATCCATTTGATTGGAAAGTCTTTTCCCAGTCTTTTACTCTGAGGTAGTGTCTGTCTTTGAAGTTGAGGTGTGTTTCTTGTATGCAGCAGAAAGCTGGGTCCTGTTTTCCTGTGCATTCTGTCAGCCTGTGTCATTTTATAGGTGATTTGAGACCATTGATATTAATGAACAGTGATTGTTAATTCCTATTGTTTTTTTGGTGGTAGTGTTATATATTTCTCTTTGGTATTTTATGTTGTGTGATTATTTATTGCCTGTGTTTTCATCAGGGTATCTAACTTCCTTAGGCAGGATTTTCCATTCTGGCACTGTAGGATATGAATTGGTTAAATCTGGTTTTATCAAGGAATATTTTGTTTACTCTGTCTATGGCAATTGAGAGTTTTGCTTGTTATAATAGTCTAGGTTGTCATCCATGTCTCTTAGTGTCTGTATAAATTCTGTCCAGTATCTTCTGGCTTTCAGAGTCTCCATTGAGATGTCAGGTGTTTTCCTCATGGGTAAGCCTTTATATATTACTTGGCATTTTTCCTTTGTAGCTCTTAATATTTTTTCTTTATTCTCTATGTCTAGTGGCTTGGCTATTTTGTGGTGAAGGGACTTTTTTTGGATCCAGTCTGTTTAATGTTCTGCAAGCGTCTTGTATCTTCATAGTCATTTAGGTTGGGAAAATTTTCTTCTATGATTTTGTTGAATGTATTTTCTGTGCCTTTGAGTTGATATTCTTCTCCTTCTTCTATTCCTATTATTCTTAGATTTGGTCTTTTCATGATGTCCCAAATTTCCTGGATGTTTTGTGTTACGACTTTTTTTTTGGCTTTAGTGTATTCTTTGACTGACTATTCTATTTTCTCTATCATATTTTCAATGCAAGAGATTCTGTCTTCCATCTCTTGCATTCTGTTGGTTATGCTTTCATGTGTAGTTGCTGTTCATTTACTCAGATTTTCCATTTCCAGCATTCCCTCAATTTGTGTATTCTTTATTGCCTCTATTTCAGTTTTCAAATCTTGGACTGTTTCTTTCACTTGTTTAATTACTTTTTCTTGGCTCTCATTAAGGGATTTGTTGATTTCTTCCAATTTTTTTGTTTGTCTTTTTTTCTTTCTTTTTTAAGGAAAATTTTCATTTCCTCTTTAAAGGCTTCTATTAGCTTTTAAAGTCATTTTTAAAGGTTGATTTCTTCTGTTTCTTCTGCATTGGGATGTTGAGTTCTTGCTGATGTAGAACCACTAGGTTCTGGTGATGCTATATTGGTCTTTATGTTGTTGACTATATTATTATTTTGCACTGGTGTATACCCATCTCTTCTCCCACTTCCTGCAAGTGGTGTCTGTGTCTGAGGGAGCTCCATTTGGTCTGATTGATACTTTTGGTCTAATGGAAACTCCTGGTCTATTCCTGACTCTTGGTCCTGTAGATGTAACCGGCTTGTTAAATAAGAAACACAGAACCAATTGCAGAGTTAAAAATCACGAGGTCAGAGCAAGAGCAGAAAACCTTACGCTTCACTGCTTCTGCTGTTCTTCCTCTCCACAAGAGAGCTACCTCTGTGTGTCCTATCTTTTTTATAGATTTTCTGTTCTGTTTTCTCATTGGTTTTAAACCCAGCCACATGACCTCCTCATCACTGCCTATTTGTACAGACCTCCAGGTCTTCTATGGTTGAGATTAAAGGCGTGTGTCTGCCATGCTGGCTGTGTCCTTGAACACACAGAGATCTACCTAGCTCTGCCTCCCAAGTGCTGGAATTAAAGGCATGCACCACTACCATTCAGCTTCTGCTCTGGCTTGCTCTGACCTCAAGGCAACTTTATTAACATACAAATAAAATCACATTTCAATACAAGTAAAATATCACTATATTGTCCAATTGGTGCTGCTAAATCGTGTCTCACAGAGCAGTTCTTAGTCCAATGGCACTAGTGGGCTCTGTCTCATGGAGCAGTTATTCCCAGTTGGTGCAGGGTTGGCTTATGACTCCGGTGGTCACTTCTGTCTCAGGTGATGGTTTTCTTGGCAAGCTGTGGAGTAAGAAGCAACTGCTCACTTCCTGGGGCTCCAATGGCTTGGGCAAGGGGCAAGGAATGTGGCTCCATGGCCTATTGTCTAGGGATCTGGTCTTCCCAGTCCCAGGATGGGGCCTTACCTACACAGTTGAATTTTTAACACAAAGAGTGCTTTTAGTATGATGTGAATTTCTACATACTTCCTATAATATACAGAACACTAGGTAAATTCTGAATGATCATAGAAAATTTGAGAATTCCCACCTGTCACAAATTTTAGTCACTAGCAAAGTGAAAATAAATGTGTATGTTAGATGCTTGATTCATAAGTGTTCAAATTTGTTCATGATACAGGCTTTAATGACTACACCTATCCTGCTAAACTATTTTAAAAAGTCAGCATGAATATTTTGAAAACTGTTAACATTTTAGGTGAAATGACTATGGATTCTTTCCTCCCATTATTCTCCTCAAATCCCTAATTGTCACCATTATTTTTCATATGGAAGTAGGAGTTTCCACACACTAAAATATAATTGTATTTCTAAGTGAGCCAGATATAAAGACAGGTCTTTATCTTTGTTATTAAGAGAACTGCTAAATTGAGCCTATATGCCATTTTGACCTAAAGCAAATCACAATGAACAAAAATTGCCTTTCAGTAGGTATCATATTTTGAGGCAAAGTAACAGATGCATTTCAAGCAGTGATGCTGTGGATATCTCTCTGTATAAATAAAAAGCTGAATGGTTAGTAGCCAGGCAGGAGGTATAGGTAGGACAAGCAGAGAAGAGAATTCTGAGAACAGGAAAGCTGAATCAGAGAGACACTGCCAGCTGTCACCATGAGAAGATGTTAAGTTGCCACATGGCAACTTAAAGATTAATAGAAATGGGTTGACATAAGATATAAGAACAGTTAGCAAGAAGCCTTCCATGGCCATACAGTTTGTAAGTAATATAAGTCTCTGTGTGTTTACTTGTTTGGGTCTGAGTGGCTGTGGGACTAGCAGGTGAGAGAGATTTGTCCTGACCTTGGGCCAGGCAGAAAAACTTGAACTACACAGTGACATAGTATGAACTTATACTCAGACAATGTGATCTATTGGTATGAAGATGTTATTACTTTAAGCATCAATTCAGAAATTATATGTATTAGCAAAGTTTTAACAAGAATATGTGCATTCCTTTATTCATCAGTAAAATTGGGCTTTGGAGCATCTATGGAACAAAAATTTGATTTCTTTCAATGTACAATGATGTTGTTTATAAACAATGTTATTTACACACAGTTGTTATTTATACATGATGTTGTTTATACACAACACTGTTTAAACTACAATGATGTTCTTCTCAGTGGAAAGTGGTGTGCCACACACCTGTAGAATGAATGTCACCATTTGGAAGTTATGGAAGGGTTTCAGGGTTGTTGACATCCTCTATGATGAGTTTAATAATCTAGGAAATGAACTCACAAAATATAGGAGACTCAAAATTTGTATTTCTCTCAAGGTAGAATTCTAGATTCCTTATTAACTTTAACTGAAATTTATTTAGGAATAGCTAAACATCTATACATTTTCTTCCATTAGCTGTATTATCTACCACACAAAGATATTTTCTACAGCTGGCATTTAAGAAAATTTTAGTTCAATAATTTCTAAATAGAATTTACTTGTCCTTTTTCATTTTAGTAAATGTTTTATCTGAAACACGCAGGCACACAGTCACATACATACACACATGCCTATACACATATACAAACATACACTCACATACACAAAACCTGATGTTCTCAGTTAGGTAAGTAATTGGTTTAAAAGACAATCTTTAAAAGAGAAATGATTCCAAAATAAGAAGGTGATTATCATCACACAATTATAATCATACACTTAATTTTTTTGAATAATCATTTTATGAGTGTGCCTAAATAAATTTTAAATAGGAATCTTCTTATTTTAACCTCATCTCTGTTTTTTTCCTTTTCTTGCATACATGGTGTATGTTCTAAGGAATAGAGTTATATTTTGAGGTTGGATTTACGTATAAAATATAGATTATTAGAAAGCATTCTGAGTACTCTTGTGTGTGTGTGTGCACGTGTGTGTATGTGTGTTTCTTAAAATTTGATAACATCTGTCTGTGCTTGACATTGTGTCTTTTACTTCTTAATGAATGCATTAATTAAAAATCAAGTTCTCTCTATACCATTGTTACTAATTTTGTGTGCTTTTGAATGTTTCATATATGGTAACTATAACAAGTTTTATAAGCATATAAAAGATTTAGCAACAAGTACAACATGCTAATTTTTCCCATTCCAATGAAAGTTTTATGATTCACACTGGCAGAATGAAAGGGTGTCACTAACAGAAACCCTATAGGAATCCAACATATCCTTCAATGAAATTAAGACCACTTTAGAATTTTAAAATTTTCCCAATTAAAATAATTTTAATTTAATTAAAATTAAATCATTCAATAACATTTAAAATTCAATTTATCTGAAATTTAAATTAATTTTTATTAAATTACTCTTAATATATTTAATTTCTAAACATCTTTATCTTTTGAAAAACACTTAATACTGTTGTAAGCTTCCAAAACAAAATAAATCTTGATTAAACTAAAAGTTTCCTCTCCTTCATCTCCATTATTATTGTAGACACAATCTTAGTTTCATGGAGAGTTAGATGAGGACATAGCAATTGATTTATTTTGACACAGGGCTATTAAAGTTGGGTTTTTATAAGGTAAAATTATATAAATTATTTTAGTTTTCTTCCTAAATTTTATCACTAATGCATACATCACCTTGAAGATTATTTTGAAGTTTAAATTACAAACTAAGGTCCATATTTTTAAAAGAAAATTGTAACTCAAATTTCCTAAAGGTCTAATAATAATTAACCTGATACCACATATTGGGATAAATGCTGAAAGACCAGAGAGACAAAGGAACAATCCACTGCCATGTCTTACCTCTAGGAATCATCAAAAGGTTTCAGTTCCTGTTTTCTCACACCTTATATACCTTTCTCTTTCAGCCATATCACTTTCTTCTTAGTGCTGTGATTAAAGGCATGTGTGTTTCCCAAGCAAAGGCCTGAGATCTCAAGTGCTAAGATTAAAGGTGTGTGATTCTCAAGTATTGGGATTAGAGTGTGTGCTTCCACTGCCTGGCTTGTTTTCTCTCTTAGACTGAGTCAGTCTCCAGCAGTACAGGAAGGCTTTGAAATTCCAAAGATCCAGAGGGATTTCTGCCTTCTGAGTGCTAGGTTTAAAGGCATGTGCCACTACTGCCTGACATCTATGTTTACTCTACTGGCTTGTTTTGTTCTCTGATCTTCATGCAAATTTTATTAGAGTACACAAATGTCATCATAGAAAATATCACTAGAACCCAAACAAGCTGAATAAGAATGTATATAAATGTCAATATGACACTTGTAAATTCCCTTGAAAACATTGATTCCCTTATATTTCCCATAAGAATTTTCCAAAGTCAGAATACAAAAGTGCATCACTGTTCATGATATCAATAACATCATAAATAACTAAGATATTAACATTCAGACTTTGCTACAGGTGAGCTTCCAGATTTGACCAACATTACCTAGGCCATAGCTCACACCAATATTTACTTGCAAGTTTTTGTCTTCAAATATCTAGGTAGCACCACTGTTGTAATTAGACTAGCTATTGCTGTGATCAAACACCATGACCAAAAACAATTTGATGGAGGATGGTTGATTTTATCTTGTAAATAATCTTGTAATTCATCATCCAAGACAGTCAGGATAGAAACTCAAGTCTGGAGCCTGGAAGTAGGAACAGATACAGAGACCATGGAAGAGTGCTGTTAAATGACTTGTTCTTCCAAACAGTTTAAGCTAATCAACTGTTTGGGAGGCCCCCAGCCAGTGGAGCCAGGACCTGTCCTTGGGGCATGGGTTGGCATTTTGGAGCCTGAGACCTATGCTGCGGCACTTTGCCCAGCCTTGGTGTAGGGAGGAGGGGACTGGACCTGCCTTGGCTCAGTCTACCAGGATGGGCTGACTTTCCAGGGGAGACCTTGCCTTGGAGGAGGTGGGAATAGGGGGTGAACTGAGAGGGAGGGTTGGGGGGTGGGAAGAGGCAGGATGGGGGGAATACGTGGCTTATATGTGAAATTAAGTTAATTATCAAATTAAAAAAATGACTTGTTCTTAATGGCTTTTCAAGTCTACATTACTAATCCAGGTGCCACATTGCCAAAGTGAGCTGGACCTTCCCACATCAATTTGCAAGAAAATGTACTCTAGTTTTGGCCACAGACAAGTCTGTTAGTGGCATTTACTCAATTGAAGATCCCCTTTTCCCCAATGACACTGGCTTGTATCAAGTTGACATGAATCTAACCAGCAAGACCATTTCTTCACTAAGCACAACTCTTTTCAAGATAAATTGAAGCAGAATGGGAACATTAAAAAATTAGAAAACAGCAAGAATAGAATGTATAGGTCACTGTCATTTATTGAATTTGACATGCTGAACAAAAATCAGGTTTTCTTCAGCAGAAAAAAGAGATTTAAGAAAATAGAACTCAGGTATTCTGTCATTTTATAGGGCAGGTCAAAGGATGATCTTGGAAAAACAATATGCATTTGGTATTGCTGATATTCACATGGCATTTAGGATTGGATTTCATGTTGTGTAAAAAAAACAGTGAGAGAAAAGAACGTAGAAAGATTCTCAATGATATAAAATGACAATGCATAAAAAGACAAGTTTTTTTTTTTTTTTTTTTTTTTTTTTTTTTTTTTTTTTTTTACAAAAAGAAGATCAAATTCAAGCTAAGATTGCTACCAAATAAATCATAGCAATAATTTTGTAGTTCCTTTCTTCTTACAAAATAGCATGTGTTGTATTCTATTTAAAGAGTTAGTTGAAAACCTGTGTGCCTGTATCTTAGTCCATTATTTATGTGGCAAAGGCTGGTGACAGAGCAGAATAATCCACTTTTCTTCAGTGTTGCTGGATCCAACATTGTTCAGGAAATTCTTACTTGAAGACTGAAAGAGACTTTATCCAATCAGCACCCTAGGACTTAATAAAGATTATAAATGACACTATTGGATTACTTTTGCAAACAGGTGTTGTCCAGAAGAAAGTAAAGTAGAGTTGAAGGATAATCAACTTACAAAATATAATTTGGAATTTTAAAACTATCTATCTGATTTGTAGGTTCAGCTGTGACAGTCCAGCTGTTGACATTAGACACTTCCCAACCATTGTGTGTTGGGTAGCCCATATTTCTTCCCTAAAAATCAAACAGAATCTGGTTGTGATAACTCAAAGAAGTCAGGAGGAAGCCCTCCCACTTCAAATTCACCTGTCATTATTTCCAAAAGGTTCAACAGTGGGATGCCAATGTCTTCCACATAAGCAGGTAAGCATTTTTATCTACCATTACACATGGACAGCCTTATCTAGTCAATGAATATTTCTAAGCAGACACAATATTCATTTACCAGTTTCTAAACCTTTCCCAAACCAGAAAAAAGGGAGTCAGAAATAATGGCTCATTGAGGAATATAAAGCATGAAGAAACTGAATAGTGATCACTACTGAGGGTGGTTGTACTGCTGACCAGTTCAGTGTGGGAAGCCTGAAAGCATACTCTGCATTGTTTAAAGAATGCTCTTACATGTATTCATTGGGATAATTTCCACACTCAAGGAATAAAATCTCCAGTGTAGTTACTTAAATATAAAAAGTTTTAAACTATCTCACACTCAGAATTTCAGGCATCCTATCACTGCCATCAATGACCAACATTATTCTCCAAAACTTGCTGTTTTCTTTTCTCTTGATTTAAATTAGCATTTTGAAACAGGGTCACATGTTTTCCAAAGTACAGGGTGGCTTTGAACTCTGTGTAGCTAAGGGTACTTTTGGACTCTAGAGTGCTGAGATATCAGAAGTAGCCACCATTCCTAGGCAAACAAGAGCTTCTTCCTTGATGCAAAATAATTATTTGATGCCCACACATATGGTTTCAGCTACATTTATAGATAATTGTCAGGTAATCTCAGATAATGTCTTTTTCAAGTTTTAGTCTTTTATTATTTGGGTTCTTTGAATCCTTCTGCAGGCAGACAAACCTAGTAGAGTGGCATTTAGGCTACTGTAAGCTCCCTCACTATTGAGTGACTAGGCTTCCTGTCATTTAAATTTGGGATCTACAAGCCATTTTTGGTTGTAATTGTCAGTCCTAAAGAAACCTGGGACACGTCTCACTCAATACCTGTGGCTCCTCCCAGCACTTCTCACCCTGCCACTTACCCCAAACCTCTCCAGCCCTGGTTATAGGCTTGCCATCCCTTTTTCCAGCTTCTAATCCTGTGTAGCAGCCATTTAGACTACTACATCATCTCTTGGTTCTGCTCTTGGCTCCACTCCTACAACTCTCTTTATCCATTTGCCTTCTCTCTTCTTTTCTCTCTTTCTCTCTTCTCTTCATCTCTCACTCTCACTCCTCCTTTCCTCTCAAGGCCCAGTACAGTCTTCTGGCCAGATTCCACTTCCACTTGCCTCTGACTGTTCTCTCCCTCATATCTACAATGAAAACCTTCTCTTCAACTGTGCCTAGGAACAATTATGTCCTCAGTTTCACTCATCTGGTGACAAAACAACCAGGTGGCATATACAAGCTCCCTTCCAAGGGACTCAGCCTCTAAGAACCAAGATCCTTATTTGATTTTCTTAAAGTAACATTTGTTTCATCTGGCTTCTACATCCCACACATTTGACTTTGGATTATATCTATCTATCTATCTATCTATCTATCTATCTATCTATCTATCTATCTATCTATCTATCTTTATCTCTATATCTATATATAATATCCACCTCCTCAGACACTTCATCGCTCCATCTTCTCAAACCATCTGTCCCTGTTTCTTTTTGCCTACTCAGTTGTATCCTCTCTCAGGCTCCTGGACACTCCTATGCCCTCCAGGTCCCCACCACCTGGGCAAATCTCTGCTAAGACACTTGCCTCCCTTCTCCTCCCTTTGATCTCAGCTTTTTCCAGTATCTTCCTTGTCTTGCTCTAGGGGCTGCTGTCCCACAGCTTCTCTATTCTGTCATGACCTCTGTGATATTGGAATCCTCCCTCAAGTGAGGTTCCTATTTGTGAATCTTGTCCCTCATGGCTACAATGTTCTTTGTCACTCAAATCCATTTTGGAGATTATTGGAACCTGCCTCTGATGGAGTTTGTTTTGTGACCCTTTCTCTTTTATTTCTCAGACTCAGAGATTTTATTAAAACACTTCTATTTTATTGCTTGGCCTCAGTATAGCTCAATCAATGGCTAAATATTGGCATACATGATTTTCAAATTCTTGTCACTAAACAAACAAACACATTATCTCCAAGATCTTTTATCTCTAAAATTTCTCTGCACTCTGTTCTCAAGAAATCTTTTAAGACTATTGAGTAAAATGCTTTTTATCTCGATAATTGTAAATTCATTGGGTGTGATTAAAGAATTTGTAAAATCTATAACAAAAAATTAGCTTAAAACTTGTAATAAAAGAATGAAAATTAGCTATGTAGTTCAACTCTATTTAGAAAAAGAGTTTATTTTAAAATAGCAAACATGTGGCCTGCATCCATCTTGCCCAATGACCTCATCAGAATGGAGGCTGGCAACTATCTTTAGCAAGATTAGAGAGTACATGCAATGTAACTTCACCACAATCTTGAATAAGATGGTCACATGGTTTAAGCCAACTAAGGCAATAATCATAAAATTTCTTAGTCCTACTGAGACCTAAGTTTATCACTGCATCTCCTTTTAGACTAAGGAGACAGCAGCAGGTCTCAAATATTTTGGATTTTTGTATTTTGAAAAATTTGATAAATTCCTAATTTTATAAATGTCTACTCAGATTAACAAAAGCTGAGTTAAAGGTTTATATCTATTCCTTAGAAAATTGGGAATCAATCTCCCCCAAGACCCAGCTGTAGCACTCTTGGGCACATACCCAAGGAATGCTCAATCATACCACAAAGGCATTTGCTCAACTATGTTCATATCAGCATTGTTTGTAATAGCCAGAACCTGGAAACAACCTAGATGCTCTTTAACTGAAGAATGGATAAAGAAAATATGGTACATATACATAATGGAGTACTACTCAGCAGAGAAAAACAATGACATCATGAGGTTTGCAGGCAAATGGATGGATCTAGAAAAAATCCTCCTGAGTGAGGTAACCCAGACTCAGAAGGACAAACATGGTATGTACTCACTCATAGGAGGATACTAGATGTAAAACAAAGAGAAAACGGGACCCTAGGAAAGACACAGGGACTACCCAATGACAGAAAAATGGATGAGATATAAAGGGAAGCTGCATCAGGTTGTCTGCAAGAGAGCTAGGGATGACATGAGGGGTTTGGATTTGGAGAAGGAGGGAAAATGAAGGGCTGAAGATTGCCTATCAATTTCCCTGACCAAATAATTTTTTTGAGACAGGATCTCACTATGAAGTCCCAGCTGCCCTGTTCTATAGACAAGGCTGGTCTTGAACATGAAGGCTGGCCTTCACCTGCCTCTGTTGATACAAATATAAACTTTTTATATTCCTATTTAAGATAATTTGTATATTGATGCAAATACAGAACTATGTTTGTTATAATGTACACATATTTTTACTCTTATTTGAAATATTTGTATATTGATACAAATGTAAATTTATATCTGTCATACTGTATGTATATTCTACTTCTGTTTAAGATATTATGTATACTGATATATATTTAGGATTATTATCATGTTGCATATTGCACTATACATTCCTACCTCTGTTAAAGATATTTTGTGTATTGTCACATTTTTAAAGTCATTGTCCTTTTACTGTACATTTGCTTACAAACTGTTTGCCTTGTTTACATTAGTCCTTAGGTTGTTTAGGTAGATAAGACATGGATTTATTGTCACCTCTGCTTGTCATCTCTATAGTTATGTTAGTTAGGTTATCCAGATTTATAAATACATAGATCAGATGGACAGGTAATCTTCAAACACTTCATGGACCTAGAGAATACAGCATTTAAATAACTTAGAATTCTGTTGACGTGAGAGACAATTGCTCCTGGTAGCACCAATTTGATCCTGAGAGAATGTTGGGCTTCTAAGACATTTCCATTTGGAAGTTTGTCTTCTTGGCACAAAATGGCCTACTGGGAAAAGAACTGCCCTTGCCTCAATTGCTGACAAGCAGGACACAAGGAAAGCGACCACTGTACTTTGCCAAGACAGGGTAAGATGGTCTTTCAGAATTCCTGCTTCTGAAAATGGTCTGTCAGATACTCTAGGCCTGTAGCCAATTTGAATTGACCAATGAAGCTGAGTAACATTAGGTGACTTTCCAGGCTGCCAGCTGTCTCTATCTACTCTTGCAAGACTCCTGAAAGTTGCTTGCATCCTTCTCCCATTTCTCAGGTATTATTATATTCTTTCTCAGGTCTTTGATGAGGTTGAAGACTAACAGTTATAGTTACAACTTTATATATATATATATAATATATATATATACATATATATATATATATATATTATATATATTATATATATAATCTTAGATAGAATATATTAAGTATTAGACTCAGGTTCTTTAGGATAGGACACCTTTTGGAATGATCTTTGTAACATTCCACCTATCCACGCTCTAGACTTCCCTGGATTTTAGTATGTGTTTTTTGCTTGATATTATTTGCATTTATTGTAATTCCTACTTATCTATGTCATTATCCCTCATTACTCCTGGACAATATTTGATAACCATTTCTTTGTATATAGTCTTGTATTAGGATAGAACCTTCTTACTTAGACAAAAGGGGGAGATGTTGTAGGTAGCTATCCCAGCCTTGGCCTGGAAGTTCCAACCCTCATTTAGGCTTCAGTAATGGTCACACCCACAAGGCAGGGCTGAAGGAGAAAATGGAAGACCCAGGATTGAGAGGAGAGGCTTCTCTTCGTTCCAGACCCTGGACGCTGGAAGTAGACCGAGCAGAGTTCTCCAGAGAACACTGTACAATACCTTTCCCAGACCCTGCAACCTATCCCTTCATTTGTAAGTTACCCCCCAAAATAAACCTCCCTTTTAACTAAAAATAATGAAAAATAAAAAATAAAAATAATAAAAAATAAAATAAAAAAGGTTTATATCTAACTACTTTTTTTCTTTGCTAACTTCTAATGTGAGGATTCTAGAGAATTTCAAGTTATCAAAACATATTTGAATAAGACATATTTCATGAATAAGGTTTATATTTCTAAAGGCATACTCAGTTTAATAGTAACTGACTTTCAGATATATGTCTCGCCTTTTTGTCTTTTCTAATTTTGTTAAGCTTTAGGTAATCGGATAAACTGGGTCACAAAAGAGAAGAACAAAAACAACAACAATGAAAAATCCCCTGATTTTCCACAATGGAATTGCTATGAAAGGATCAAAAAGTAAGATTTCCAGTCTCTATGTGAACTGTATTCATGGTCATATAAAGTTCTGTGTCTCTATTCATTACTTAAAATTTGATTTTAATTCTAAAGTATCTTCAATTAAATCTTCAACTCAAATTTTAAGGCTCAAATGAAACAAAGATTAAATTGTAAAATCATAAATTTATAGAAGGCACTAACTCTCTGTAAATAATGACAAGCTTTATCTAGCCTCCTGATGTTTTAGGTTAAGCCTAAAGAAAATAATTTTCTAGCCAGAGGCTTTTCTATGTCCCACACCATCCCAAGACTGCTTGTAAATAATCACTCATAGGCTTAATATTAATTACAAACTGTTTGGCCTATTGCTCAGGAATTGCTAATTAGCTCTCACAACTTAAATTAACCCATTTTTTATTACTATATGTATTGTCACATGGGTGTGTCATTACTAGACTGCTGGCATCTTGTTCCTTGGGCAGCTGGATGATGTCTACCCTACCTTCACTCTTCTACTGCCTGTATCTCTGCTTGGATTTTATGCCTGGTTTTATCCTGCCTTTTCATAGGCCAGAACAGCTTTATTCATTAACCATTGGGAATGACATATATTCACAGCATACAAAAATACATTCCACATCATAACTTAAGCAAAATTTGTTTGGAATAAGGTATAATTAATAGATAATGGTCCTCAAACTCTTCAGAGATCTGCTGAATATGGTATTTAAAATATTGAATACAAAAGCTCCCTATGATAGACAGACATTCCAATTATTTTTTAAAATTAATGTTTTTATTTTATAATTAACTTAAATTTACATATCAGCCATGGATTCCCCTTCCTTCCCCCTCCCAATACCAGCCCCCCCACTACAATCCACCAACCATTCCCACCTCCTCCAAGGCAAGGTCTCCCCTGGGGATTCAGCCCTGCCTGGTAGATTCAGGTGAGGCAGGTCCAGTCCCCACCTCCCTGTACCAAAGCTGAGCAAAGTTTCTCAGAATAGGCCCTAGGTCCCAAAAAGCCAGCTCATGCACCAAGGACAGGTCCTGCTCCCACTGTCTGGGGGCCTCCTAAACAGTTTAAGCTAATCAACTGTCTCACTTATCCAGAGGGCCTAGTCCAGTACTATGGGGGCTCCACATCTATTGGTTCACAGTTCATGTGTTTCTGCTGGCTTGGCTATTTTTCCCTGTGCCTTTTCCAGTCATGGTCTCAATATCTCTTGCTCATATAATCCCTCCTCTCTCTCACTGGTTGGACTCCTGGAGCTCCACCTGGGGTTTGGCCATGGACCTCTGCATCTGCATCCATCAGTCACTGGGTGAGAATTCTATCATGACAGTTAGGGTGTTCGGCCATCCAATCACCAGAGTAGATCAGCTCAGGCACTCTCTCAAACATTGCCAGTAGTCTATTGTGGAGGTATCTTTGTGGATTTCTGGAGACCTCTCTAATACTCTCCTTCTTCTTATTCTCATGGGGTCTTCATTTATCATGGCATCTCTTTCCTTGTTCTCCCACTCTATTCCTGATCCAGCTGCAACCTCCTACTCGCCTGAGCTCTCTTTCCCCAGACCCTTTCCCTCCATTCCCCCCTTGCCCCCAGTTTGCTCATGTAGATATCATCTATTTCTCTGTCACTGTGCAATCCCTGTGTTTTTCTTAGGGTCCTGTTTACTAGGTAGCCTCCCTCGAGCTGTGGGTTGCTTTACATCTAGTATCCACTTATGAGTGAGTACATACCATATGTTCTCAACATCCTTAATCATCAGGGAAATGCAAATCAAAACAACTCTGAGATACCATCTTACACCCGTCAGAATCACTAAGATCAAAACCACTGAAGACAGTTTATGTTGGAGAGGATGTGGAGCAAGGCAAATATTCCTACACTGTTGGTGGGAATGCAAACTTGTACAGCCACTTTGGAAATCAATATGGTGCTTTCTCAGAAAATTGGGAATCTACCTTCCTCAAGACCCAGCTATACCACTCTTGGGCATATACCCAAGAAATGCTCGATCATACCATAAGGACACATGCTGAACTCTGTGCATAAAAGAATTGTTTGTAATAGCCAGAACCTACAAACAACCTAGATTCCCTTCAACTGAAGAATGAATAAGTAAAATGAGGTACATATACACAATGGAGTACTACTCTGCAGAGAAAAACAATGACATCATGAGGTTTGCATGGATGGAACTAGAAAATATCATCCTGAGTGAGGTAGCCCTGAGTCAGAAAGAAATTCCAGCTATTAACAATGACACTAAGGTCTCCAAGGAAGTTAATGGGCCACAGATGACTCCCACTGTATTGTAGTTACATTAACCACTGGGGGAAAAAGCTGCCCTGTGTCTTGCCCACTGCCAGGCCCCTAGAAAAAAAATGGATACCATGGATACTTCTGTGTTGACTGCCCTAATCTGCCTGGCCAAGGAGAGTCAATTTCCCAAGTTATCCTCCACAGGAAAATCTCTAAGAACTTCTGGGTTGGGTTAGCCAAAGGCCTATGCTGCCCTATGTAGCAGCTGAATATGTAATGTTATTTTGTGTGACATCAAAGACATACCACCACTGTCCCCAATAAAGCCATCAAGACCATTGGATCCTAGAGTATTTGCCCACTTTACAATAAGTCTCTGTCATTGTAGTTGATACCAAGGCCATTTGGATTATACTTCTTGCTATAATTTATCCTTCCCATATCTCTGACAAAATTTTCTGCTAACTGTAACTTTATGATAACAGCAGCAAAAACCAGTTCCTCCAGCAAGGCCGCAGCTGCCAAGTTAACTCATTTCATGTGCAAAATCAGGAGTCTACCTTGCTGGTAGACTCTGAAAGGGATAAACTCACCAAAGAGGTTGCAGTATGACGTTTTACAACTCCTTTATCTGAAGGTACTTGCTTTACAATGAAGGCTTTCGGTAATAAATCACTTGTTCTTCATGGCAAATGATTGGAAGGAAAACGATTGAAGTTTATGAAACTTCTGACTGTCTAAGAAAGTACTTTAGCGTATATAAATACAATTTGTAAAGGGAATGATTTAAGGTATGTGAAAACTGAAAAATGTTTCAAAATTTTTCTTCTCTATTCTATTGTTAGATTAATACTTCAAAATTCAGAGTTTTAATATTAATCATCAAAGTTCTGCTAAGTTATAAATATGATAATCTAATCCTAATAATGCACTGACTCCTGTTATTATATAAAGCTTGACATTTTGAATTTCCTATATTGTCTTCTATGTATAGACTTAAATTGTTCTCATTGTCCTAAAGACATCTCTGTCCAATCTATATATCCAGTCCTCTAGACAGAGGAAAAGAGCATTAATGCTTTTAACCCAGAATAATTTTTTGAGTCTTCTAGCTTTTATTATGACCCAAAGATTTGAGTATACTGCTTTTTCTTCAATGTGAACTTCAGTACAAATTAAAGACAATGGTAATGCCAAAATATGTAAAATCTTCATTTCTTTTTGTGAACTTTACAAAAATCCTGTAACCTTCAGGGAGTTATGAGACTTGTATACACCTGGAATATGTCAAAATGACTCAAGATACTTCCTCCTGTCTTCCAACAGTATAAACCTAATCCAATATTGCCTGTTTCTGATTGTGGGCTCCTGATTTCCCTAATATTAAACCTGCTTTCCTCCCCCACCTACCAGAACCATTAGTCTAAATATTTCATTTGTGCACACAAGAAAAATTATACTTTAAGCAACTTAACTATATATCTTCTCTCCCTAGACTTCATCTTTTCTAGCTGATTTCCAATCAATTGAAGACTGCAAACTACCCCAAATGTACCTGCACTGGGTGCTTCTGATGGGATTTCAGACCAGCCTAAAGCTTTGTATCCCAGTCTGCAACAAAGCAGCTAGCCCAAGATGGTCCTTCCAAACCTGGGAAGTGAACAAAACATGTGTCCTTGAGCCTGCACTTCTCTCTTACTTTGACCAATATTTTAACCTTCTTGGCCCCAGGTAGAGTAGGAAATAGTTACAGAATATATTATGTCACCCTTTATTATTAAAAAAAAAGACTGGAATACCATATCCCAAGAAACATAGAAAAATTATTTAATAATTATTCAAACCAATTTTTCTTGAAGCCTTTGTTTACATTACTCTAAAATGAAGTCTGCAGAGTATAAGTTTGGTCACTGTGCATAGTTCCTTAACAACTAAAAATGACAGGGCTTTATTTGAAATTTCAGGTAAACAATATCAATCTTTTAATAGAAGTATTTGTCTCAAACAAATATTTTTGTTTATATAGAATTCAAACATAACTGCTCGGATAATCTCTCTCTCTCTCTCTCTCTCTCTCTCTCTCTCTCTCTCTCTGTCTGTCTGTCTGTCTATCACCTTCATCATTTATCATCCTTCTGTGTAACATATTGGGTCCAGTAAATATTGCTCTTATTTACATGTGTTCAGTACTGACCACTGAGGACTGGGCTCTCATCCTTGATAAAAGTAATCAAATCAATTAGCAAAAACTCACTCTTTCAGTAGCCAATAACTGTAATTCTTTATCTAAGAGTGAAACCTTGGTTAAATTTTTATTTATCCATGTTGTCATGTCCAACTGGGTATAGTGTTTGCAGATCTAAACAGGCAGTCATGTTTCTGAGAGTTCAAAGGAACAATATCCCTGTCCTGCCCAGGACATACTACATCATAGAATTTATTCTGTTCTTAAGCCTACTACAACTTTCCTAGCCCCTTTTCCACAACTGTCCCAAGTCGTAGATATAAGGGCTAGTTCTGGCTATCCTATTTCGGGCTGGACAACTAACAGTCTTTTATTTCCTACATTTTGTTGAACTATTGACCCAATAACTTAGTATGCTATAAAAAGAAGGTCTTCTGGTGAAATGAGAAAGTGGCAGATATCCTTGAGTATAAAGATGAGTATTTAGAAGGTATTTGGAATCTATATAATTTAGTAGTAGTGGCAATTGTACCTCAGAATTAGTTGTGGAAAAAGAAAAACAGCTCTATTGTGTTGTCTTCTGTTCTCCACACCCCCCACACACACACGTTTAAGAAAAGTAAAAATTTAAAGGTTATGTTCTTATTTCACAATAACAGTGAAAGACATTAGACCATTCCAAACAAAAAAAAAAAAAAACTTGAGAAATTAAAAACTATAAGTGAAATAAAGACTAGACAGAGAAGAACCAATATGGTCAGATAAAAGAAGTAAAAATGGAAAGCTAGAAAACATAAGGAAAAAACAAAGTTAGGAAAAAAGTAAGTACACATAGAAGGGAAAGTTTTTCAAAAGAAAATCAGATATAAGGGGCACTATAGCAATAAATTTGAAAAGAAAAGAATTATTAGAAGAAAATTATATTTGTCAAAATATATTCATCTTAGAATATCTATTACTGTAACAAAATACCATGTTAAAAATAAATACTTTGGAAGGAAAATGTTTATTTGACTTAAACTTCCAAATCATAGTCCATCGTTAGGGGAAGTCAGAACAGGAACTCAAGCAGGGCTAGAACCTTGAGGTAGGAAATTATCCAGAGGCCATGGAGGGGTGCTGCTTACTGGCTTGCTTTCCCTGGATTACTCAGCCTTCTTTCTTATAGAACCCAGGACCATCAGCTCAGGAATGGTACTACCCACAATAGGCTGGGTCCTTCTCCATTGATCAGTAGTTGACAAAATACCTTACAACTGGATCTCATGGAAGCATTTCTATAACTGAGGCTCTTATCTCTCTGATGACTCTAGCTTTTGTCAAATTAACACACAAAACCAGCCAGTACAACTCACCTCTGTAAACTTGACATACAAACAGATCACTATTAAGCCACAACCCTCTGTCTTAGGATTTCTGTGAAAAGATACCATGACCATAGCAACTCTTATAACTGGAGAACATTTCATTGGAGTGGCTAACATTTTTAGATGTTTAGTTCATTATCATGATGGTGAGACATGGTGGCATGCAGGAAGACATGGTTCTGGAGAAGTAGCCAAGTGACCTGCATATTGACTTGCATGAAACAGGACGTGGTCTGCGGCACTTGATGTGGTTTGAACATATATGAGACCTCAAAGCGTGCCTCTCAATGACACTCTTTCTTCAACAATGCCACACCTACTCCAATTAGGTCACACCTCCTCATAATGCATTTTCCTTTGGAAACCATTTTCTTTCAAACTACCTCATTCTACTACCTGCCCCCCAAAGACTTGCAACTATATCATAATGCAAAAATTGATTCAGTCCAACTTCAAAAGTCACTATAGTCTATCATAGTTTCAATGATCTTTAAAAGTTGAAAGTCTTTTCTGAGATGTATGTAATCTTTTAATCATAATCTGCTATAAAATCAAAATTTAAAAAAGATCATATACTTCCAACATATAATGGCATAGGATGTACTTTACCATTCTAAAGCCTAAGAAAGGGAACAGATGGAGGAATTACATGTGCAAAGCAAGACTGAAAATCAGCTGGGAAACTCCAAACTCTGTATCTCCATGTGTGATGTCAAAATGCTCTTCAGATCTCCGGCTCCTTTCAGCTTTGTTGACTGTAACATTCTTCTCTCTCTTGGTTCTATTCTCTGTTAGCAGCTTTCCTTGGCAGGTATTCCAGAGCTCTAGCATCTTGTGGTCTCCAAGGCAATCCAGGCTTGAATTTCCCAGCTTCACAAAACAGCTTATCCAGTCCTCCATTCAGAGACACCCCTGAAACATACCTGGCTTCAGCAGCTTTTTGTAGTCACAAAGTAAAATTTCGTAACTCCTTCCTTCTATCTGTAACTCTCAAGTCAGAACCAAGGGGCTGAAGCTGCCAAATTCTGCTGCTTATAGGGGCTACAGCAAGGTCCCAGATTCAATTTTATCTTTATCAACTTTCTGTTTTCCCCAGTTTTATTCACTGCCTAAGCTTGGTTGTCCTGAAGCTAGATCTATAGACTAGGGTGGTCATGGTCTCAAAGATCTTTCAGTTATATCTCAACCATCTTTCTGTTTTTGATAATTACCTTCATTGCCTAAGTTTTGCTGTGTAGACCAGGCTATTCTCAAACTCTGCCTCAAAGGTCTCACAGATCTCAAAGGCTGGCTTCAAAGATCTGGCAGCCTCTGCTTTCTCAGTGATGGTATAAAAGGAGTTCATCATAATACCTGACTCTAAGCTTTTCTTAAGTTCCTTAAATTGGAAGCTTAACTGGTAGGATCATGCCATGAAATCACCATTCCCTTCATTCCATTTTTTAATCTGTTTAATGTCCTTGAACACAGGAATTAGCTCCATTCCACTTCCTGGTGCTCATTTTCTTCACAAAATTTAAAGTCACACCTCCTAATAATGAACTCCCTATGGGGGCCATGTTCTTTCAAACCATCACAATACCTAAGGGAATAAATTTTTCATAATGAAATAATACTGAAAAATGATCAGATAGAAAAGAAACATTGGTTTTCAAACAACACACATTTTCCAATGAATTTGAGGTCACAGAACATAGTGGGAATATATTTCATGCCTTTATGTTATTAAGATATGACTAAATGTGCACATTATTTAATAATATATGGGACAATTATATTTGTAATACAAAAAATATGATATTAATCCTAGAAAGTTTATATGGATGATTCAGTAGTAAACATACTGAAAGAGAAGTGCAAAGTTACTCTAATTTCCTAATCCAGAAAGTTAATATGATGTCAAAAACTGAATAGAGATCATTATTGCCTGGGATGAAAGTATAAAAATCTCAGTTCAAAGACAAATTTATAAAATAAAATGTTACCAAAATAATATTACAGAATTGCTAAGTAATTTAATTCTCAGTATTCGCAGTTGGCTCAGTTATAGAGAATTCATCATAGGAAAAGTCATAACATACATTACAAAAATCCCCAGCTGATGAAAACACAGGAATCAAGGGATCCTGTTTTGCCTCCCTTTGCTGTGAGATTCAATCTGTTAGAAATGACAGAGAAGAACTCATGAACATGACTGCCTCAATTAGATCTGAACAACACAAACAGTACATATGCTAATCTATTCATTTCCTTCCTCATTCTCTTCCTTTTACATTTTTAAATTTTTATTCAATTTTTTTTCATATGGTATATTTTGATAATATTCTTTCCTCTCACCAATATCCTCATATATCTTCCCCAGCCAACTTATTGCTCCCCCTAAAGAGCCCATAAAACAAAAATTGAAAAATTAGAATTGCAATATATATATATATGCCTTTTGTTCAGTCTCTGTAAGTTTCTCTGTGTATGTCTGAAAGATGAGGTTTCCTGGCTCTTACAATCTTCTCACCTCTTCTGCATAAATCCTGAAGTCTTTATAGAAGAACTTTATAGAGAACTTTATAATGACATCCCTATTTTAGCACCAAGTGACCTAAAGTTTCTCAACTCCCTGCAAATTCTGTTCTATATCTCTGTGGCAATTCCAAGCTACTGTCACAAGAAGCTCGTTTGATGAGTAGTGCATGATAAAATGAGTATAGCAATATGTTGTATGATATTTTCATTGTGTTTTGACAAACAAAGCTTGCTTGAGGTCAGAGGGTGGAGGCAGTCACTAGCTAACCACAGATGTTTGGAGGGCTGTAAAGAGGACAGTAATTGGTAAGACAAAGCTGAGACAGGATCTTGGCCTTTTTGGATAGAGGAATGAAGGAAATAGGAAATCACTGATGACTGCTCTCCTGCTTCTCTGGTATTTAATAGTTTTACCCTGATATTTGACTCCTGGTTTTTAATTTATAAGATCAATTAAATTTATACATCAGCAATATATTAGTAGGAGTTATTTTATTGCTGTGTTCTCTTGGAAGAATAATGGTAGTAGGTTTTCTTCTAGGCCCATGATCTATCTAGTCTCCGGTTCATTACACATCATAGAGTGGGCCTGGAAAACAATCAGGAAGTAGTTGGTTACTCCCATTACATTTCTACCAGTTTTACACCAGTGTATTTTTCAGACAGGACTCTGTTGTATGCCATAGGGCTTGTAACTGGGTAAAATTGATGATTATCTTTCTTTTCTGGTAATTTGCAAACAATACTCCAAAATCATGACACTAGTGAATAGAGGTAAATCTTCTAATTAGGCACTAGTTTAATTTCTCCATGTTTGACAATGTTAGTAAATGTTGTCTTCAGTAAGAGGGCAATGACTATAGACAGTAATCAATAGGTTTTGAGATAGTCTGTACTATTTGGAGGGATCAAAAGAAACCCCTTTGGTCAATGACTCAATGAGATATAGCTCATTCTTGAAACTGGAGATTTTACTTAGTGGCATATGTTATCTTCTTGAGGCATTATATTCTATGCCACTATTACAAAGTGATTCCATTTAAATTATTTTCATATATGTATATATTTTAGGACACATCTATAGTAGTAGGCTTCCATGTGGATTTTCAATAGTCCTTTAGAGCTGGTTGTCCTATTCTATTTCTTTTACCTACCTTCTCATTTAATGACCCCTTTTAATCCTCATATTCTAGTTTCCTCTTTATCTATCTCTTCTTGGTAACAGACATCTAAGCAGTTTTCTTTAAAGTCAATAGCTAATGCACTAAATGTGAAAAAACACTTCAATGATGCTATCAAAATTAGTTTAATTTCAGTCAGGAATTCTCAAAATTACTAGATAAGAGGAATATTCTGTCTCATTGATAATTGAGCTAAAATTGAGGCAGAGAGAAAAGTGAATGCCTGAAGTGAGCACTGAACACAATAGCTAAGAAGGAAGTGGCAGTCAATTCTCATTAAAACTTTTAGTCTTGCCCAAGTCAGGGAAAGAACAGACTGTTTTACTAGATTGCTGGAGTCAGGTCCAGTAATTTTCATTAGTCGTCAGGATTCCACTGGGATAGCTTTGCATTTAAGGCCAATGTGTCCTTGAAATGACTTTTCTGAGAAAGCTTCTATTTACTATCTCAGAATTATGCATGAGGAGGAATGTGTATGCTTAAGATTCTGTCATATATGGCTCACAGTTGTATAGAAGACCCAAAATTATGGAAGAAGTAAGGATTCATCCATCCTTGGTCCCAGGATTTGTTTCTCCTTCTGTATAGATCCATGAAAAATAAACTGGATAAGAAGTCATAGTTATAGATGCGTGTGCTTGTTGGTCCTTCCCTTGTGTAAGCCTCTCTGTTTTCTTACTTTTAATAAAGCTACACATTCACTTCTGTTCTGGTTTTCCTCTAGTCATTTGCACAAGACTCAAAGAGTCTGTACACTGCATCACAGGAAAACCACACACTCAGTGCAACTCAATCACATTTTCCAGTTCTCATAGCTGACTGCCCCAATTTTGCAGGAAAAAAAATCAGACTATAATATGACAGATTTCATTTCAAATGTAAAATCTCAAACCTAGACCTCAAATATTGTCAGGGTACACTTCCAATAAAATCATTCTTTTATTAATTTGTACCTTTGTTGACCTGTTTGGTTTTGAAATATTAAATTTATTAAGATTTTATGTACTCAACCTATAAATTATGCACCTTGTTAATGCATTAACAAAAGTAACACGTATGTCTCTTGCCCTACATTAATTCCAACATCTCACTTCTCTATATCCTGCACCCTGATAACTACTGCTTTTATGAAACTTTTCAAGATTCCAAGCATAAGTGAGGTCATTTCAAGGACACATTGGCCTTAAATGCAAAGCTATCCCAGTGGAAACTGAATTTTGTCCTATCTTTCTACCTGGGTGAGTCTGAACACTAAATATAGACAAGAGAGGAAATGCTTGGTGTTTCTCTGGGGCAGAGGCAGGGGAAGGTGGGGAGAGAAGAACTGTGGAGGAGAGGCCTCATTTTGTTGTTTCTATATCATGATGACCCACAATTTACTAAGAATTGAGGAAAAATGAATTCTGAGAGATAAGAAGCATATAAGTATTTTGAATTTGCACTCTATGTAGATACAGAGGATGCATCTGAAGTGTGTGCTGATTAAAATTTTTTATTTTTAAATTTTAGTCTGTGTTTTACTCTTAGTGTAGAGTGTTAGGGTAATAGCATGTCAGGCTCTATTTTCATCTCAATTCCTCTTAGCATTTAGCCAGAGGATTAATGTGACTGTTGCTCCTATCCCTACACAGATGCCAAAGTCATATCTTAATATATCCAGAGCTCTAGGGAGCTCACTTTGAAAATTTACATTAGACTCTACCTGAGCATGCATTAGTAGAATCTCTCACAAAATTATGAAAAGCAGAATGATATTTTACTAATATAAGTTATAAGCACTAGCGTATTTCATTTACAAAACACAGAAGCTTCTATACACTTGCTATTACTTTTTCTACCTTGAGTCATTTTTAGTAGAGAGCAGATCAAGGAAATCTGTGAAGAACATTGTAGTTTGTAACTTTATCATGAATATCCATGTTATAAACCATCTTGTAGCAGTGGAGTCAGCACATTCTCATTCCATTCTAAATTTTCCTCCCTCAGCAGAATAAAAAATACTCCTTGTCACTGTTTTACAAAAGCACACAAATGTGCAAATGTCTCTTTGGATACCATTTCTAGAACAGGAACACATAAATGAATTTGTTGTGATATAAAACTTTTTATATTTACAATGGGTATAATTATTATCATTTCAGAGCTCACCATTTCATTATGGCATATAAAATAAATAGGCTAAAAGATGTTTTGATGTCACTGTTTGATCAAATGTATTTGATTCCTAAATTTGTAGGACATTCTAGCAAAGAGAGGTGGCTAATAGCACAACAAGTAAAGTTGTTTGCCATGTAAACTTACTTAACTGTGTTTGATCCCCAGAACCCACATAAAGGTGAAAGGAGAAAACCTACTCCAGAATGTTTTCCTATGTCCTCCACTTGTAATATGGCATTTACACACACACACACACACACACACACACACACACACACACACACACACTCAACAATTTTTTACCCAGAAAAAGAATATTCCCCTCAGACTGACTTATTAAGTAATTATTTGGCTATTTTCACGATGTGTTTTACAAAGAGCACATAATGTAAACATTTAGCTGACAGAGAGTGTAATGTTTTAAGGCAAACTAGGTGGAAGAAAGTCATACCATTAGGTCTTACAACTCTAAGAAAAGCCCTTGGCCTTGCAGTTCTATCTAAAACTTAAAATTTATTTGCTTTAAAATAATTTTTCCAAACACTTGAATTAACTAATACCGTGAAATCCATGGTCATTGCATTTCCAGTGAAGACTGACATTGCTCTTCTGGGTCATCAAAGGCAGTTATTCATTGTCTCTCCCTGCTAACCTATATCCATAAGTATTGTCAACAGTGGAACTTTCTGGAAGGAAGAAGAAAGCAACATTTCCCTTATTTTTAAATTTTAATTTAAAATTGCCTATGTATGTGTGTGTGTGTGTGTGTGTGTGTGTGTGTGTGTGTGTGTGCATGTGTGCATGCACATGTGTATGTGTGTATGTGCCTGTGCCAATGTATGTACATATGCATGTACAGTTACCAACAGAGTCTAGGAGGCGATATCAGTACCCTTTTAGCTGGAGTTACAGGTGTGTGTGTGAAACATCTGATATGGCTGCTGAGCTATGAACTTTGTTCCTCCTCAATAACAGCAAGCTCTCTTAAACACTGAATTATTTCTTCAGCTCCCTCAGTTTCTGTTTTCATTTACTACCTGAAATCAGGTTATAGTTTGATTTCTTCCCACCATCTCATGTGTTTATACATGCAGTTGGCAAAGCTGAGTTAGGACAAATGCATTGTGGGAGCTGTGTGCCACCAAAGGTCCACTGCTTTTAAGATATTTCAGAGGCCTGCTGTAGTTTCAGGTTTTGATCCGAAGAAAATAGTTGCTTGATTCTCTAGTTTGCAAAGCTATGCTGTCAGACCTATCTGCGGGTGAGGGTATACATGTGCTGAAAGGTCCTCATTACTAATTCTCAATTATGTAAAACAGAAAAAAAGTGAAGCAACAAACAAACTAAAATCACCCCGCCATCCATTTACTAGTCAAGTGTAAGACTGACTGCAAACAGAAATGTAGATTCTTGTCTCTGGCCAATTGGGAATTGCTGACTTGTCCAAGCACTGGTGCTTCCTGCGCCCTGAGAGTTCAACAATAGTAGTTTGAGCCTAAACCAAGACATGTGGCTTCATGACTGGAAAGGCAGTCTAGCTCCTAGAAGTAAGTTTGCTCTATTTCCTCGATATTTCAAAATCACATTTACTTCTAATAAACTGCAACAGAAACAAAATTAAAAAAAAGAGACAAACAAAAATATAAAAAACAAAACTTAAGGAATTGATGGTAACCTGAATTATGAGGAATTTACTGTCAGGTAGTCTTCTCAGGCAGGGAACATTCCACATAAGATAGGCACATTGAGCATATACACTATCACCTTGAGAGACATATTATTATTATCACTATATTATGCTTAAAATAAGTTCAGCTGTTTATACAGGGCCATGCAGCAAATAGATATGGCATGAGCTAACTTAAAACTTCTATTTTTTCTCTATTCCATATAGCTGCCTAGACACACAGGATGCATGGACAATAACCGCTATGATTTGAAAGCAAAAACAAGTTAGTTAAAAAGCTAGTTTTTCAAATGGCAAAATAAGTCAGTTTTATACTAAATAATCATATATGGTTTATTACTACAACTATACTCATTTTTAAAAAAAAAAAAAGAAAAAAAGAGGACATAGAGGCAGAGCCGTGCACTCTAGAACCCCTCTACATTCAATTCAAACACAGTCTTCTGTGTTCTGCTTGAGAGTTGAATTCTACCTCCTACTATCTCAGAAAGAGTCCAGATAGAGTGGCTCACAAAAACTAATGAATGAGATTTCCTCAGACTGCTGGAAGTGGAGGGCTGTATACAACAAGGCTTCAAAAACAATGATAATGGAAAGAAAAACCTACTAAAAGTCATTTTGCATTCATTTTTTCTATTTTTTATTCTGAGATGTCCTTTTCTCTCTCTTTCACTGCCTTCTCATTGTAGATATAGCAATTGAAAAATACCCAACCTTACAATTGCTACACTGCCACCACAGAAACAGGGAGGATCTCTTTTTCAAGCAGAAAATTGGGAACATTTTTAAAGGCTCTCAGACAGACAACTAAAGGTAGACTCTCAGATTAATCAAATGTTCTTCTAGGTCACACTGTGAGCAAAGAAGTTTCAGAGATGTGGTTGGCTCTCAGAAGAAGCCTTGTCTAGGAGTTAGATGTAACTGAATAGGGAGAATCCAGGAAAGTCTGTCCTCTAAACTATCATAGGTAAAATAATCCAACATCCAAGAGCCTGGATTAAAGAGCTACTGAAATAGTAACTGAGATTCCAACCAAGCTAAAGACTCAGTGACAGTGTCAAGTTCCTGACCATCTTCCACTTCAGTCCTGCTTCACTAAACAAGGCAACCAAGAAACAAGCAGTGACTAAATCTTGTAGGTAAGTTAAGTTCTTCAGACTTATGATAGACAAGCTGCCTGAGGAATAGAGAAGTTAAACAACCCTCTCCAGGGTTTATATTTGATAATTCATCAGCTAAAATGGCATCTTTCAAATATATAAATCCTTGAATAACATGAAGTTGAGTAATCTTGAGAATACAATGCTCATATTACATGGTTCTGTGAGCAGGACTTAAGCTTGCCAAGATGCTTTCACCAGCCTTCTAACCTATGCTGAATACCTACCTTGCAAAACAGGGAACATAAAAGGAGCCATTCAAAGCCATTATTTAGGTTGCTATAAATAAAAATGAATGAATACTTGTAAAAGTTTGAGTAGTGCCTGACCCTTAGTAAACTCGTAAGAATTAGAGTATGATCATCAGGGCTTCCTACCACTGACCCCACCTTTTACACTGACATCATACAGACAGTAATAAAGGCACAGATGCTGTGGGATGTCCTGTATGCTGTGAATATATGTTGCTATGATTGTTTGATAAATAAAACATTGATTGGCCAGGCAGAAAGGGTAGTGTAGGCAGGACAAGGGGAGAGGAGAATGCTGGGTGGAAAAAGGCTGAGTCAGGATATGCTGCCAGCCACTGCACTGAGTAACAAGATATAAGTTACCAGAAAGCCATGAGCCATGTGGCAAGATATAGATTAATAGAAAGGGGCTAAGTTAAGATTTAGATAATGGTAGGTCTGAGCTAATGGCCGAGCAGTTTAATTAATATGAGCCTCTGAGTGATTATTTTATAAGCAGTGTGGCTGGGCAGGACTGGAGAAAACTCTAGCTACACACAAAGGGAGACATAGTTCTATATTGTCACCCTCAGCAGTCTTAGCTATTTCCTTACTCTTCTAAAGACCTTGACTCAGATCAATCTAGGATGCATGGCATTAAGTCATTTTTTGGCTAACCATGGGTTTTATTAAAATGAGAAAGATCTTCAGGAGAAAAATTAAAGAATGCAAAAGCACTTGGCTGTGGGCTGTTCAAATAATTTAATAGTTTATTAAGACATTTTAAACATATATTTCAAACACAAAGGTTTAGGAGAAAGACAGGTGTTTGGGGAAAAGAATAAGACATACCTATGAATATGGCTTTCCAAGGGCAATTTACAATTATTTGATGTATAGCATTTGTTATATCCCAAAAGATTGCCAAGAAACCTCACTATCTCTGCCTCTGTTTTTGTCTCTCTTTCTCCTTCTCATAAATGAGATTATAGGATGTTTCTGAAGATACACTGAGTGTGATTACAATCTGATAAGCCAAAACAAGGAGCCACCAGGGATGCACCGGAGGTTTCTGGTAACATTCCTAGAGAATTTTAGGTTGAACATTGGAACAGGAGAAAGGCATTAAGCAAATGTGAGTTGTGTGCAAGAATTCTTGTTTCTCAACTCATGAGGTACTTCAATTTGATTTCTTAGTGAAGATTCTCCCAAGTTCTTGTCATTTTCCCTGTCTCTTTCCTGTGCCAACAATTACAAGTACTTCTACCACTAAAAAATACTGTCCAAAACAATTGGTTCTGCTCTAAATGATTCTCAGATCATTAGTCCTAACACTGGTACCATCACTGCTGCCAGTACTACTGTCCAACACCACTGATATCAGCAGCACCACCATCACACTGCTATGACAGCCTTTCCTACCAGCATTACTTAACACTTCCATGATAGCCTCTTCTTCCAGCATCACCACCACACTACTTATGGCAGCCTGTCTTCCAAACTCACCACTACACTTCTATGACAGCATGCCCTACCAGCATCACCATTGCATTGCTATGATAGCCTCTTTCTTCATTACTGCTAAATACTTTCTGACCCTGTCTTCCATTGCAACTTCTTCTCTTACTCTATTTCCCTAATATCTACAATATTACTGCTACCACCATCTCTCTTAATATAATGATGAGCTTCCCTCAAACTTACCATGTTCTAATGAGGGTTTCATTTCTACATTCTGATTTTATTTTTATCCCTGGAATTTCATGAATTCTAAGAGTACATGTCAGTTTTGGACCTATTCAACAATGGTTAAAAAAAAAAGTGAGAGATATGCTAAGTACACAGATTGCAGTAATTATCACCAACTGTGTCTCTGGACAGCTTTTGGTTTCATATGGATATATTGCAGGGCAATTTGACCTTTAGAAACACTGAGTTGTACCCTCATTCCTCACTACCTCCCTTCCTAGTTTTGTTTCATGAACACATCAGTCTCTAAATATTAAAATGACACTAACATTTTAGCTTATTATAATCTAATGATAGTAGATATCCTGACTTTATTGGATCAAGAATATATATAAAAATTTTCCAATACTATTTTTTCATTTGAATATAATCCTAGTGTCATAATTAGGTTTCTACTACCATGAGAAAAATATATGACTGAAAGGATCTTGGGTAAGAAAGGGTTTGTTTGGCTTGTATGTTATGCTGTATCATGAATATTAGAATGAAAAATTCATTGTAATGGATACTTCAACTCTCATTTTAACTTGAATGTATTATTTTTTTGTGAATTTAAGAAGATTATAAGCTCCTAGTCTTAGTTTTAATTCTATGAGATAAAACATTTCAACTTGATGCTCTTTAAAACTCACTGGATTCTTCCATAGTACTACATACAAAGCACAAAAAAATAATTAAGTAAATCATTCTTTTCTCCTTAATTTTTTCAGATAAAACCTGATAAAATTTTCACCAGTGATCTGAATAACTGAATGTTCTCTTCTAAATTTTTATTAGACATGAACGTGTATGTGCACAGTATAAACTGGCTTCTATTTAAATATAGAAGTTAAATATATGAGTATGCCAAATTAGCCTTACTTAAACAACTTAGGTGAAGAACAGTTTTCCTCAACTCACAGTTTCAGAGAGAATTCAATCTATTATGTAAGATTCCCTTCAAACATGATATGATGCGGGAGCCAGTCTGTGGTGACATTTTCTAACATCATGGTAGAACAGGAATCAGAGTTCAGAGAAAGGAAAATGGGCTGAGTATAACTTTTGAATGCTGGACTCTAATGGACTACTTCCTGAAGCAATGCTTTACCTATTAAGGCTCCACAACTCTGTTCCCCTAACACACTTGAGCACTGTGTTAGAGGAAGAAACACTCAGAACAAGGGCTTTTGTGGGGCATTTCATACCTAAGTTATAACAGAGGCCTGCCAATATTTTTCTATTATGAATAAATGTTAATATACATTCATTGCTCAATAATTAGAAGTCATAACCTCTTAAACATTTATCCAGAAATATTTGGAAATATCAGCATATCTCTTTAATTGTTTTTTGCTCTGTTGCAATTGGAAAATACTGTATTAAAAAAAACAACTTGAGCTTTGTAGCAACTCTGTTCAAGTAACTCTATGAGGATAATTTTTCTGAAAGTGCCCTCACTTCCTGCCATGTGTCACATTTTGGTTAATCTTAGAGTACTACAGGGTTGTCTTTATTTTTGTGTCCCTCATAGTGGTCTGGGATCAGTAATCTTTGATACTATTGTAATTCTTTTGAGGTATTGTGAATATGACCAATCAAGATGTCCATAAATTTAATAAATATTTGTGTTCTCCTCTACAAATCTGCTATTCTCCTGAAATGAAGAAATTAATAACTGTATGTTAAGCCTCTATATTTTAAGAAAGACAGTCACACATCTCTTACTTTAAAATAAAAGCTTGGAATGAGGTATATTAGGGAAGAGGAGAAGCACTCATAGTCCAAATGCTATGATATTCAGACTAAACCAGTGTGACTCCAAAAGGAACACACTTGAAGGGATTTATCAGTGCTCTACTATTTGATAGCACATTATCTGAAAGCAAATGGAGGCGCTATCTCTGTTAGGAGACTTTCAGTGATCTAGGTATAACCTCAAAGAAGCTACTCCACTCCATTCAATTAAAACTTAATCCAAACAAGAATCCTCACTCAGTTCTGTGAAGCTGAAGGTCAGGAAAAACTTCAGGTCAAATGACTGAATCCAACAAAGACTGGCTCTATGAAGTTTAAAGAAGAAGATTGTTACTGAAATAGACTAAGGAAGAACTCACTGTTCTAGACACCACTGGGAACATCCATGATTCATGGATGAAGTTAATATAATCACATCCACAGGAGGTTAGAAACTGATTCTTACACACATGAGTGACATAGATTCCATGATTTAGGAGGAGAAAATAGCTGCACAAGCAGTTGAATAACAAAAAATGAAATTAAGATGATTATTAAAACAGTATAACAAAATTTCAAAATATGTGGAACTGACTTTCATGGTTGAGCACAGGAATTCATCTCTGAGGTGGTCTCTCATGATTGAAGATGCTTTGAACATTGGTGAAATGACAGAAAAGGATCAAGAATATTACATAATCTCAACAAACATTGGCCAATTTTCAGAAAATTAATTACAAACTGGAAAGGCATTACACTGTGGGTAAAATGCTATGAAAACATATTAATGAGAAATCATTTCTATAAGAAAATTCCACTTTTTTTTAAGGAATTGTTGTAACCACCTGTATTGATTATTTTTATCACCCAAACTATAGTCATTTGTTAAGAGGGAACTGTACTGAGTAATTGTCTCCATCGGATTAATCTATGGGACATTTTCTTAATTAGTAATTGATGTTCAAGGGGCCAGTGTTCAGTGGGCATTGACAATGTTATACTTGTAGGCCTAGACTGTTTAAGAAAAGTAGCTAAGCAATCTAGTAAGCGATGTTCCTCAATAATCTTTGCTTCAGTTCCTGCCTCTAGGCTCCTGACATGAATTTCTACCTTGTCTTCTCTAAAAAGTAGAGTGTAACTTGTAGCTAAATGAACCCTTTCCTGCCCTACTGTGGTTCCAGTTACTGTTTTATTACAGTAATAGAAAAGTAAGAAGGACAGAAGTTGTTACCAGAGAATAAGACTGAATCCACCAGGTTTAAGTGAGTCCCCAGGGGAGTCTTGGCCCTGGAGGAGATGGGAATGGAGGGGAGGGGCTGGGGGGAAGGTGGGGTGGGACGGGGGGGGGGGAGGAGAGGGGAACCCATAGCTGATGTGTAAAATTAAAACACAAATATAATAATAATAAAACAATAAAATAAAATAAAAGGACTTAAGCCTTGGGCAGTTTTGTGGGAGGAAGGTGGAGAATTCTGGGGTTTTCACCTGGAAAACTTGACATTTGAGTGTTCTGAATTTATAAATATCTGGGGAAATGGAAGATATTGCTTAGAGTAACCCAGAGCATGGGTGCAAGACTAGTGAAGCTACAGAGGAAAGCAAAGACACTATTTGTGTTCAAGGAAGTGAAATTTTGGCTTTAGCAGGAAAATTGGTGCTGGTCCACTAGAGCAAAAGAATCAGATTTGGTTAATAAGCTAACATCAACACTGAGCTGAAAATATTTCCTCAGGATCAGTGCACAGAATTGTGGGAGGGCATTTTGGAGCAGAACCTCTTACCTGGAGGCTGATAAAGGGGTAAGATAAAGAGGATCTACCAGAAGTCAATTCATCCCAAACCTGAACACCTCTCACTAGCCTCTACATCTTTAAAGTTTCATAACTTCTCAATATCATATGGGCTAGGAATCAGAACATTAATGTTAACCTTTGGGAAAAATTCAAGATGGGAAAATATGACTAAGTAAATGTTGGTGATAGTAATCATTACCATAAAAGCACCCAACAGTTGCTGGTATTCATTGAACGTGTGTGTGTGTGTGTGTGTGTGTCTGTCTGTCTGCCTGTTATGTGTTCACATAGGTGCACAGGGGTATATGTCCATAAGTGCACATGTGGATGCCCAAGGCTGAAACTAGGTATCTTTCTCCATTTCCCTCTGCCTCATTTTAAGACAGGGTCTATCACATTATACCCACCAATTGGCTATACAGACTAATTGTGACCCTCGCTACCCACCCCCAGAGCTAGAATTACTGATAGTTAATGAGTTTTGCATGACTTCTGGGAATCTGAACTTATATCCTAGTGCTTGCCCATTACTTTACTCATTGATGATTATTCATTTTAACTACAACATTTTCTTATATTATGTCATTAAGAGTCATGAGAAGTATTATTAAAATTGCAGTTTACTAAGTATGCCATCAGGCTACCATGATGAAAGGGTATAATTAGATGGCTTACAAACAATGCATATTAATTTTTGTGTTTCTGGAGACTAAAAAAAATCCAAGAACCAACTTAAGGTGCCATCAGATTTAAGGTGCCAATAGTTCATCAGTAGTATCTACTTACTGCTTCTTCGTGTGGTGGAAGGGACAATGTTTAGGACATTGGCTCAATCTGAAATAGAAATGTGCTGAAATCAATTATTTTCTTTCTTTTTTTATTAAGATATTTTCATTCATTTTACATACTAGGCATAGATCACCCACCCTCATGCTTCCTCCTGCTTCCTATCCCAGACTGTCCCTCCAACAATCCCCATCCCCTCCTCCAAAAAGTAAGACCTCCCCTGGGGAGTCAGCAAAGCCTGCTATACTCAGTTGAGGGAGGTCCAAGCCCCTCCCTGCTGCACCATGGCTGTGCAAGATGTTCTACTACTATAGGTAATGAGCTCCAGGTATCATGGTATATGTACCATGGATAGAGTCTGATCCCACTGCCAGGGGCCTCTTAAACAGGCCAGGCTACACAAGTGTCTCACTGATGAAGAGGGCCTAGTCCAGTTTCATGCAGGCTCCATAGCTATTGATCATGAGCTCTTAATGGCTTGGTTTTGTTGTCTCTGTAGATTCCCCCATCATGATCTTGATGCCCCTTGCTCATAGAATCCCTCTTTCCTCTCTTTGACTGAACTCCTGGAGCTTGGCCTGGTGCTTATCTGTGGATCTCTGCATATACTTCCATCAGTTACTAGATAAAGGCTCTATGATGACAGGGTATTCACCAATCTGATTACTAGGCTAGGCCAGCTCAGGTACCCTCTCCACTATTGATAGTAGTCTAAGCTGGGGTCATCATTGTGGATTGCTGGTAACTTCCCTAGCACCACATTTCTCCCTATCCCCATGATGTCTCCCTCTATCAAGGTATCTCTTTCAATGCTCTCCCATTCTGTCACTGTTCCAGCTCAACTATCCCATTCTTTTATGATCTCCTCCCCCACCCACTACCCTATATTCCCCCTACCTCAGTTTACTCAGGAGATCTAATCTATTTCCTCTTCCCTGGGAGGTCCATGCTTCCCTCTTGGGTCCTCCTTGTTAGCTAGCTTCTCTGGAGCGGTGGGTTATATTCTGGTTATCCTTTGCTTTACATATAGTATCCACTTATGAGTGAATACATACCATGTTTGTCTTTCTGAGTCTGGGTCACATCACTCAGGATGATTTTTTTCTTGTTCCATCCATTTGCCTGCAAATTTTATGAGAAGCTTCTGTAAGGCAAAGGACACAGCAAATAAGACAAAACAGCAACCTACAGAATGGGAAAAGATCTTCACCAACCCCACGTCTGACAGAGGGCTGATCACCAAAATATATAAAGAACTCAAGATGTTAGACAGTAAAATACCAAACAATCCAATTAAAAGATGGGCTATAGAGTTCAACAGAATTCTCAACCGAAGACTCTCAAATGGCTGAAAGGCATTTAAGGAACTGCTCAACATCCTTAGCCATCAGGTAAATGCAAATCAAAATGACTCTGAGGTGCCATCTTACATCAGTCAGAATGGCTAAGATCATCAAATTGATGACAGCTTATGTTGGAGTGGATATCGAGCAAGGGCAACACAACACCCCTCTCCTGTTGGTGGGAGTGCAAATTTGTACAGCCATTTTGGAAATCAGTATGGCAGTTTCTCAGAAAATTAGAAATCAATCTTCCTCAGGACCCAATGATACTACTCTTGGTCATATACCTCAATCATACCACAAGGAAACATGGTCAAGTATGTTCATAGCAGCATTATTCACAATAGCCAGAATCTGGAAAAAACCTAGATGCCCCTCAACCGAACAATGGATAAAGAAAATGTGGTACATATACAAAATGTACTACTCAGCAATAAAAACCAATTACCTTTCAAATGGCCCAGCTTCTCTTGTCACTGCCTTTGGGGTAGGATTTAAGCACATGCATTTTAGAAACATAATTATTCAGAGAATTGCAGCAATTTTACACTCCCTGATCTAACTTAAAGGCTATCTTTTTTATTGAAAGAACAATATGTTCAAAGTACGGTACAATTCTCTATGTTCAAAGTACGGTACAATTCTCTATGAATATGATTGCTCAGAAGATGTGTGTGTGTGTGTGTGTGTGTGTGTGTGTGTGTGTGTGTGTGTAATGTCTGGCAGTGGGTTTCGGTATATGTTCCCATCTGCTGCATGAGGAAGGCACCAATCTATGAGCAGAATATCATTAGGAGTCATTTTATTTATTTACTTATTCATTTATTTATTTATTTGTTTGTTTGTTTGTTTATTTTCAGATTAGAAGTTTTTGCTTCTACCTTAAGTCTCTGGGCTATGTAGTTTCTAATTCTTGATCCCCTGATTTCAGGTGTGAGTTTTGTCTTGTGAAGGGGAAAATAGAATAGCCTAGAGTTGGGTAAAGGCATGAATGGGAGGATCATGTGTGGATGGGAGAAGATAGGGTTGATGGAGGGAATGTGAGGAGATACAGAATTGATGGGTATTTGAAGCATGGTAATGAAATCTAGTTAAGTGGAAACTACCTAAAATATTAGAAGGAGATCTTAATGAAGTCTTCTAGTAGTGGGGTGACAGAGTCCCAACTGGACATCTCATCTTGTGTAATAAAACAAGTACTCCAGTAGCAGGTTAGTTTGCATTTGTGGTGAAAATTTATGATCTAACAAAAAATGCCTGCCTGAAGATCAGAGTCTGGACCACTAGTTAGCCATAGAGGCCAGGCACTGGGGGCACACATTTTTAGTCCCAGCACTTGGGAAGAGGAAGCATGAAGATCAGGAGTTCACAGGATTAATCCAATTTAAAAGAGAAAAAAAGTCAGGCAGTGATAACAGCTGGATGGAGAGTGGAATAAAAGATGGGAGGAGATAGGCTGAGGAGATGACGAGGTAAGAGGTAGTAGCTGTTGCTTCTTCAGCTTCTCTGATTCCTCAGCATTTACCCCAATACCTTTTATTAAGACCAATTAGGATTTGTGCTACAGTTGAGTTATTGGCCAATGGAGTTCAATGGAAATCCCCAAACAACCCAGGCTGTTGCTAAGATAATGGGTTGTTCTCTGCAAACTGACTAAAGGCACCATTGCAAAGGACAACTGCTGTGGGATGTCTGTCCTGTATGCTATGAATATGTGTGCTCCTATTTTATAATAAATAAAGATGTTTGGGTCTATGGCAAGAAAGCTGACAGCCAGGCAGGAAATCCAAGCAGAGATACAGAGGGAAGGTCAGAAGGGGAGAGACACCAACCTGTTATCCAAGGAGCAACATGTAATGGGACACAAGTAAAGCCATGGGATACATGGTGATACATAGATTAATAGTAATGGATTGATTAAAGTTTTACAATTTAGCTAGCAAGAAGCAAGAATCCATAGGCCATATAGTTGTAATTAATAGTAAGCCTCTGAGTGATTGTTTTATAAGCAGCTACAGGACGACAGGGCTGGGTGGGACTGGAGAAACTTCCAGCTACAATCAATACTTACTCAACTCACTGAACATGGAAAAGTAGAGCTGGTACATACATAGAGCCTTCACTCCTTGGTTCTGGTGCCTTTGGTGTAGGAAGGTGTAAGACAAATCTTGAAAGGTCTTGTAATAAAGAGCCAGATATTGTGGTAAAAGCTAAAAGTTCAGAGAAGAACAGCCAGCCACAACCTTACCTCTACAAAATTCTCAGCCTCAAGAGAGTGAGTTCCTATTTACTCATACCTTATATACCTTTCTGTGTCCTACCATATTACTTCCTGGGATTAAAGTTTTGTATCACCACTACCTGGTTCTTTTTCTTTAATGTAGCCCAGTGTGGCATTGAACTCACAGAGATCCAGACAGACCTCTGTCTCTTGAGTGATAGAATTAAAAGTGTATGCCAATACTGCCTGACCTCTAGTGACTAGTTAGTGGCTGGCCCTGTCCTCTGATCCTCAGGTAAGGTTTATTGGGGTATATAACATATCACTACAGGAAGGTATTCTGTCGGCTTCCAAAAGAAAAATGTAAGTACTAACCCAGTCACAAAACCTTTGACCTACAATATGTCCTGCCTGCAAAATGTGCTAGTGCAACGGTGCCACAGAAATGTGGAAGTGACCAAACAATGTCTGATTTGACTTCAAATATTATGTTCATTTGTCCATCTCAATTCAGAGAAAGAAAGGAAACGTAATTACTTGTGCAAAAATGATAAACCTCTATTGTTATTTGCATTTCTATATATTTTAAAAGTTGCATAGAGGTTTTGTTACTTAAATAATTTGAAAGTATAATTTTAATTCATAATCAATATACAGAAAAATATACAAGTAATAAAAATATCTTAAATTAACCCATTTCTATTGATCTATAAGTTGCCATGTGGCTTGTGGCTTACTGGTACTTTACATCTTACTTCTTATGGCAGCAGCTGGCAGTGGCTCCTGACACTATCTTCCACCTCCCAGAATTCTCCTCTCTCTTTGTTGCACCTATACTTCCTGCCTGGTTACTGGCTAATCAGCACTTTATTTATTAACCAATCAGAGTAACACATTTACAGCATAAAGATATCCACAGCAACACACAAGTGGACAATCCTATATTAGAGTTTAAAAGTCAGCTGTTCCTCCTATTCACAAACACTATCAGACATTTGACAGTTCTAGGGCTACAGATGACACTGTGCAGAAAGTCTAGTGACTAATAAACATAGAAAATTAGACATGATTCCTGAGTTCTTCTTTCTCTGTTCTTCTCTATTAATATATTAGAACCATTACTATATTAAATCATTTGTTTTTTTCTTATTTTCAGACGGTTTGTCTATTTAAATACATTTTTCATTAAGCTGTGCTTTACTGTAATTGTTTTCTATGGTTTTGCCACTATCTTACATTCTGTTTTGCTTGTTTAGTGTTTTCAGAAACATTAGTTTCTGCATTTTCTAGCTTTATGGGAATTGTGTGCTATAGTCATTTTATTTCTACTCTTATCCAGCTGTGGGACTATGACAGATCTCAGCATTCTTTAGATTTCTGGAAAAGTTTTTCATGAATCATGAGTTTCAATTTCCTAAATTTTGTTCTACTATTTTATGTCCTTTAAAATTTCTTACTGTGTATATTGGCATTTTGAAAAATGGTAAAAGAAGTATCATACCATACTTAATTACAAAGCACTTATACTGCTTAACAAACATAAACTTTTGAGGAAATGATAGGCGACGTGACCACACTTGGGGGTTGGACCCCATTTACATCGTACTTCTAGGACTTCTTCACAGACATTTGCTTCATCCACCCTCATGTAATCCTGATCATTGGACTTTCCCATGGCTTCTAAGACATATGAGGATAAATCATCTCAAAACCCATCCTGATCTGAGATACTGCTATTCAAGTAGGCCAATGAATGAAAGCTCTTTCAGCTTCTTCATTCTTTGAAAAATGTATCCAATGATCTAAAATCAGAAATTTCCCAATCAGGAAAAATTAGCTGGGAACAATTTTAATGCAGAACAAGAACAATAATAATCCAGACAACTGCATGTTTGTCATTAATGAAGCACAGTGTATTGAATGACATATTTGTGGCTTTTTAATAACAAAAGACAAGATGTTCTGTAAGACCCTTAAATTTTTGCTATAGTTTCCTCTAAGTCATTATAGAAGATACATTAATCTTTAAGCTTAGGAGAACTGGTTCTAGATAATACATGGAGCCTTATGGAATTGAATGCATTTTTTTTACATATAAACATAGTTTCATCAAAATGACTTCCAATAACACATAAATTTTTTATGTGAAAGAATTGATATAAAAAATATCTTATCTGATGGAAAACACAAACATTTTGTTCACTTCTGAAACAGGTTTTCAAAGAGAACATCTATGAAAAAATTACTTTCTTTTCAAATGAAACTTTTTCTACTTTCTTTTAGAATCACATAGATTTCTCAGGTTAGCCCCAATTAAATAATTAGAGATTCTAATACGATTTTTTGTGACACTTAAATTTTACATTGAAGACTAGAGTTCTATTCAGACGTTATATCTCATGGTACGTGGAATGTGAATAAAATACCATATCATTTTTATTCATAAAAAAGGAAAGGTATAGTTGGTGATTTCTTTAGTAACAGAATGACTGTCATATATTCCTGACAAACAATACATGAAGTTCAGCACTGTTTCTTTTCTTTTCCTTTATTTATTTATTTATTTGTTTGTTTGTTTGTTTATTTGTTTATTTATTATTATTATATGTTTTGATTTAATACATCAAACATGGGTTCCCCTGTCCTCCCCACTCCTGCCCCTACCCCACCTTCCCCAAAGGCCCTCCCCTCCATTCTCATGTCCTCCAGGACCAAGGCAAACCTGGGGATTCATTTAAACCTGGTGGATTCAGTACGGGCTGGTCCTGTCCCCTCCTTCCAGACTTAGCATGTGTCCCTGTGTAAGCCCAAGGTTCCAAACAGCCAGCTCATGCACTAAGGAGAGGTCCTGGTCCCACAGACTAGATGCCTCCCAAACAGATCAAGCTATTCAATTGTCTCATTTATACAGAGGGCCAGATCTAGCTGGGGGCTCCTCAGACATTGGATCATAATTCATGTGCTTCCATTCAATTGGCTATTTGTCCCTGTGCTTTTTGTAATTTTGGATTCAACAATTCACGCTCTTGCAGACCGTCCTATTTCTCAACAGTTGGACACCTGGAGCTCCACCTGGGGCCTGGCTGAGGATCTCTGCATCCACTTCCATCAGTTATTGGATGAGAGTTCCAAGATGACTGTTAGGGTGTTTAGTCATCTGATCACCAGACTAGGTCAGATCAGGCTTTCTCTCGACCATTGCCAGCAGTCCACAGAGGATATATCATTGTGGATTTTTGGAGACCTCTCAAGCACTCTGCCTATTCCTGTTCTCATGTGGTCTTCATTTATCATGGTCTGTTATTCCTCATTCTCCCTTTCTGTTCTTGATCCAGCCAGGATCTCCTACTCCCCTAAGCTTTCTTTCCCTCAAATCTTGCCCTTCATTACTCCCACTGTCATCCAGATTGTTCATGTAGATTTCATCCATTTCTCTGTCATTGGGTGATCACTGTGTCTTTCCTAGGGTCCTGTTTTCTAGGTAGCCTCCCTGGAGTTGTGTAGGAGTCTAGTCATCTTTGTTTTACATCTAGTATCCTCCTATGAGTGAGTACATACCATGTTTGTCCTTCTGAGTCTGGGTTACCTCACTCAGGATGATTTTTTCTAGATCCATCCATTTGCCTGCAAACCTCATGATGTCATTGCTTTTCTCTGCTGAGTAGTATTCCATTGTGTATATGTACCATATTTTCTTTATCCATTCTTCAGTTGAAGGGCATCTAGATTATTTCCAGTTTCTGACTATTACAAACACAGCTGATATGAACATAGCTGAGCAAATGCCCTTGTGGTATGATTGAACATTGCTTGGGTATATGCCCAAGAGTGCTACAGCTGTGTCTTGGGGGAGATGAATTCCCAATTTTCTAAGGAAGCACTATATTGATTTCCAAAGTGACTGTACGAGCTTGCATTCCCACCAGCAGTGGAGGAGAGTTCCCCTTGCTCCACATCCTCTCCAGCATAAGCTGTGTTCTGTGCTTTTTATCTTAGCCATTCTGACAGGTGTAAGGTGGTATCTCAGAGTCGTTTTGATTTGCATTTCCCAGAAAATTAGGGATGTTGAGCAATTCCTTAAATGTCTTTCAGCCATTTGAACTTCCTCTGTGGAGAATTCTCTGTTTAGTTCTTTAGCCCATTTCTTAATTGGACTGTTGGGCATTTTGATGTCTAATTTCTTGAGTTCTTTATATATTCTGGATATCAGCCCTCTGTCAGATGTGGGGTTGGTGAAGACCTTTTCCCATTCTGTAGGCAGTTGTTTTGTCTTGTTGGCCGTGTTCTTTGCTCTACAAAAGCTTCTCAGTTTCAACAGGTCCCATTGATTGATTGTTTCTCTCAGTGTCTGTGTCACTGGTGTTATATTTAGAAAGTGATCTCTGGTGCCAATGCATTCAAGAGTACTTCCTACTCTCTCTTCTATCAGGTTCAGAGTGACTGGATTTATGTTGAGGTCTTTGATCCACTTGGATTTAAGTTTTGTGCATGGTGACAGATATGGATCTATTTGCAGCCTTCTACACATTGACATCCAGTTATGCCAGCACCATTTGTTGAAGATGCTTTCTTTTTTCCATTGTACATTTTTGGCTTCTTTGTCAAAAATTATATGTTCATAGGTGTTTAGGTTAATGTCAGGGTCTTCAATTCGATTCCATTCATCCACATGTTGGTTTTTATGCCAGTACCAAACAGATATTAATAAGGTAGATCTATAGTAGAGCTTAAGGTCGGGGATTGTGATGCCTCCAGAGCTTGTTTTATTGTACAGGATTCTTTTGGCTATCCTGGGTTTCTTGTTTTTCCATATGAAGTTGAGCATTATTCTTTCTTGATCTGTGAAGAATTGTGTTGGTAATTTCATGGGAATTGCGTTGAATCTGTAGATTGCTTTTGGTAAGATCGCCATTCTTACTATGTTAATCCTGCCTATCCATGAGCATGGGAGATCTTTCCATTTTCTACATCTTCAATTTCTTTTTTCACGGACTTGTCATTTAGGTCCTTCACATGCTTAGTTAGCGTAACCCCAAGGTATTTTATATCATTTGTGGCTATTGTAAAGGGTGATGTATCTTTGATTTCCTTCTCAGCTTGTTTGTCTGTTGTATATAAGAGGGCTACTGATTTTTTTGAGTTGGGCATATATCCTGCTATGTTGCTGAAGGTTTTTAGTAGCTGTATCAGTACCTTGTTTGAATTTTTGGGGTCACTCATGTATACTATCATGTCATCTGCAAATAGGGAGAGCTTGACTTTTTCCTTTCCAATTTGTATCCCCTTAATCTCTTTATGTTGTCTTATAGCTCTGGCTAGAACTTCAAGTACTATATTGAATAAGTAGGGGGAGAGGGGACAGCCTTGCCTTGTTCCTGATTTTAGTGGTATTGCTTTGAGTTTCTCTCCATTTAATTTGACGTTGGCTCTTGGCTTGCTGTAGATTGCCTTTATTATGTTTAGGAATATTCCCTGTATTCCTGATCACTCCAAGACCTTTATCATGAAGGTGTGTTGGATTTTGTCAAGTGCCTTTTCTGCATCTAGTGAGATGATGTGTTTTTTTTTTTCCTTTGAGTTTGTTTATATGGTGTATTACATTGACAGACTTTCATATGTTGAACCATCCTTTCATCCCTGGGATGAAGCCTACTTGATCATGGTGGATAATTGTTTTGATGTGTACTTGGAATCTGTTTGCCAGAATTTTATTGAGTATTGTTGCATCAGTTTTCAACTCAGAGATCCTGTCTTCCATCTCTTGCATTCTGTTGGTTATACTTCTATCTGAAGTTCCTGTTTGTTTACTCAGATTTTCTATTTCCAGCATTCCTTCTGCTAGTGTCTTCTTCATTTTTTCTATTTCCCTCTTCTGGTCTTGGATTGTTTCCTTTGCTTTTTCATGATTTTCATTCAAGAATTTATTGTTTCTTTAATTGTCCTTTCCTCTTGTTTTTTATAGCGTTCTTCCCATTTTTTGTTTGTCTGTTCCTCTACTTTATTTTTGATTACTTCTATATAAGGCTCTAGCCTCTTCATGATGTTACTTATAAGATTGTTTTCTTCTTCTTCTTCCATTCCATGATGTTCAGGTCTAGCTGTTGGAGAAGGGCTGGGTTCTGGTGATGCTGTATTGCTCTTTATTTTGTTGTATGTACTTCTGCCTTGGAGTCTGCCCATCTCCTCTTGTGTTCATTCTTCCTCTTATCAGTCTACTTGGTCCAGAAAGTGTTGACAGATTTAGGGAGCCTCTCTCTGGTCCAAATGGAAGCTCTGGTCCAGATGGGCATGCTCATCCAGATGAGAGTGCTGGCCGGATAAGAGCTGGGGGTTGGACTCTGAGTCTGGGGAAGTCCCTGGTGTCTTCCTATTTTGTTCAGGTTGGAGCTACTCTTGTCCAGATGGGAGTTCCTCTGGTGTCTGGTCCAGATGAGAGTTCCATGCAGGATGGAAGCTGGGGGCTGGTCTCTGATTCTCAGGAAGTGGCTGGGGTCTCCAGCAAATGGGTGTGGGGGCAGGGTGTGGAGACTGCAGTGTCTGTCTGCAATCTTGGAGAAGAGGAGCCTTCCTGCAGTGCCTGCAGATTGGCAGGAAACTGGGGCCAAGTTGGTCAGGTCCTCCTGGAGTGGCCTATGTCCAGTGGTGGGACCCAGGCGCAGTTGCCTCTCTCTCAGTCTTTTATTATCATAAGTAAAGGGGGAATAGAAAGGAAAGGGGTAATCAATCACCCAACACAAAATATTCTCATGATTCCAAAAATTATTCTTAGAAAACCACCAATGTATTCTAAATCATCTTTTACTAAACACAGGAACTATCCCAGACTTAACACCTAAGCAAGCATAATCTATTTTATTATTAATGATTATACAATCTGTTGAGCACTTGACCCAAATACAAGCAACATGCAATTTCACACACAAAAAAAGGTAAAAATAAGAACAGTGGTTAATATACCAGATAGTCATTTCCTTGTCATACAGTTTGCTCCACCCTCAAGACCCCTGTAGCTGTCTAAGTTCCTCCTCAGCCCTCTGCAAGCACTAAGCCCCATGACTAGTGGTCTACAATGACCTCAGACAAGAAATTTGTCCTTGCAATTCAGCAACTTCTGTCCTTCTATATCCAACAATTCTAAGGAAGACCTAATCTAATTTATAGAGGTTCTATGAAATTTCTTGGCAGCTCTTTTCAAGCTATGAACCCAATAAAGCTTGTAGCTATCACTCCATCAATTGTCACATTATCTCCATATTCCTTCAGGAGGAATAAAAAGTATATGAATTAAAGTTGCCATCTCCCTTTCTTGGTGGAGGGCACCATTTTTCTCCTGTTCTAGGTTCTGATACTTCTAGTTTGTCATCACATCTATACATTACTGCATCCACAGTATTCAGCCAATACCCCTTAATGTCTCAAGTTTTGCACAATGTCCTCAGAAACTGAATTATTCATCATGGCCATTTTAAGTCTACAGTGTTGATATACATAATACCATGTGCTATAGTTGAATACCCATTCAGTACAGTTTATTCAAGCCTAAAAGGCTTCTCCAGGCTGCAGGTTCTTTCCCATGAACTGCATAACTGCCTTAGCCCCAGCCTGAGTGATTCTGTATAATTTCCTGTGAAATTTACTTCACTCCTTTCCGGCATCACAGAAATCACCATTGGTCTAACAACACAGAACATGAAGATCAGACAGAAGAAAAAGACTAGTATTACAAGAAACATTTATATGGAGGAAGGCATGACATGTGCACGCCATAAAGCGTGACCTTGGGACATGTAGTCATTTCTGCCTTGGCCCTCTAGAGTCATGCTAAGCGGAAGATCCGGAGGGGAACACACCAATGGTTGATGGTCCACAATCTTGGGTCACTTTTTCTCCAATCTCTGCTGGCAGCACGTCAGCCATCTTATATGCCATCCCCGGCAGTAAGGGTTTAAAAAAGGATTTTTCCATAACCTGGCAACAAGCCAAAGAAATGATAAGAAAATGTCCTACTTGTTCTTTTTACAATCAAACTCAACTACCAGCAGGTTGTAACCAAAAGGGTACTCAGAGGAATGAAAACTGGCAGATGGACATGTTTCATTTTTTAAAATTTGGAAAACTGAGATACGTACACCACCCCATTGATTCAGGATTTCAAAGGCAACTGCTCTGAGTTCTGAAAAGGCTGATTCTGTAATCACACATTTGCTAGTAATCTTGGCCATTGTGGATATATCTGTTCAAGTTAAAACTGACAATGCTCCAGCATATGTCTCTGGTGAAATGAAACTTTTATTTTTTGCTTATTACAATATAAATCATATCACAGGTATATCATACAATCCTACATTCCAAGCAGTCATAGATAGGTCAAATTGAACTTAAATGGACATGCTAAATAATCAGAAAGGGGCAACAAAGACCTGCAGAAATAGATTACATAATGCTCTTTTAACTTTGAGTTTTCTCAGTGCTAATGAGAAAGAACAATAGCTGGAGAGAGACATTGAGAAATAGAAAAAAAGAATTAAATCAGCCTATATACATTTAAGGATGTGCTGACCTCAGAATGGAAACCAGGATATGTATTACATTGGAAATGATGTTTTGGTTTTGTTTCTACAGGAGAAGAAAAGCTATAGATACCATCAAAACTGATAAAAGTTTTATTTGAACAACAGAGACCTCTTAATTACAAGAAGTGATTGTTCATCAGCCATGCCATTTAATTTAAATTAATTTATACCACTAACAAGTGCTTTTCATTTTATCAGATAAAATTTGTCAAAAGGGAACCTCTCCAAAGTTATGATTGGGGAAGGGTTTTTGATTTTGTCTTTCAGGACAAAAAAGGCTAAGGAATCTGAAGAACCCTGAACAAATGAGACATCTGAAGAAAAAGGACAAATCATCTAGAAGAAATGTCCCAAGAAAAAGAGTTAATTGGCCTATTGGTATATCATATATCTAACAGTATAAAATTTCAGAAGTCTTTCTAAATGTTTGTTTCTGCTGTTCTGTATAGATATAGAATGCAAATGGTCTCTATGTAGTTCCGGTTCAATTGAAAATTAAAGTTGGCTTTGAAGTTGGAGCATGACTCTCTCCTCTCTAAACCCAAGCATGCTTGTTAAAAGAAAATGGAAAATCTCTGTATAATGTCAGAAAAGCCACCTGATATGGGACAGAAAAAAAATCAAAATTAAGGGAATATTCTATTGCCACTAATCTCATGATTCTTTTTATTCTTTACAACTTTTCTTAAGATATAAATTTTAAATAATATATATATATATATATATATATATATACATATGTATATATATATATATAAGTATATATATATATATACATATGTATATATATAAACTTTTGTCATGGTATTAATGGTCATGCAGAGTACTAACTAATCCTATAAAAAAGGCTTCATCTAGCTTCCTGTACATGATTTTGGGTTTGAGTTTCTATCAGTTTTCTGCACGGAACCATGATCACATCTAATAGCAACTTTGAAGTCTCCAAAAAGATGATGCAGCCCCACAATGACAATTCCATCAGGATGATTTCACTAAGCGGAAAACTACTACCCCAAAATCAGCTTTGGTCTACAAATGGCTCAGGACAATTTCAAGATGGCTAGCTGAGATGACTGAACCCCACAGACTACTTAAGCAAGGATTTGAAATAAGTCCTACATTTTTGCAGGACTGGACAAGAACTGATTCAGCTACCTCTCCCAGGACTTGACAATTAATCAAAAATTTTTGCTTTTCAGGATCCTCTAAACATGCCTTCACCCTCAGACAGTAGGAAGTAATTTTAAGAATATGACACCCATATTTCCCAGAAATGGGAGCGTGGTTTTAGGTCATTAGATGGGTTAGGAATAATTGCCATTGCTTAGGATTTTTTTAAGTTGTTAATTGTTAATGGTCAGAAAAAAAAGCTGAACACAGATTAGTTTTAAGGTTCTTTTGGGAAAAAAAGAAGTTATAGGTAAGAGGAAGATTATTGAATCTACTTTGGAAAAATATAAAGAGATACAGAAATAATAGGATAAAAGGATATATTATTAAATGTTCTCTGAAAAGATAAAAGGGGAATTTATAGATTTGATAAGATAAAAAGGTAGAATACTGAATCTACTAGGTTTTTTGTTTGTTTGTTTGTTTTTTTTAGGCTATAGTTGGAAGATTTCTTGTGTCCCACCTGGCCCTCAGTTGGGATAAATATCTCACCCACAGTCTCACAGCCTTTTATAAAATAATCACCAGAAGCATATATTAATTATAACTGCTTGACTCTTAGCTCAGGCTTATCACTGAGTAGTTCTTACCCTTAAGTTAGCCCGTAATTCTTATCTATATTTAGCCACATGGCTTGGTACCTTTTCTCAGTTCTGCCTTGTCATCTTGCTTCCTTCGTATCTGGCTGGCTAATTCTGATTCAGCTTTCCCCTTTCCAGAATTCTTCTCATCTGCTTGACCCATCTATACTTTTTGCCTAGTTACTGGCCAATCAGCATTTTATTTATCAACAATTTAGAGCAACAAACATTCACAATATTCAGAACAGCATCCCACAGCACCTCTCCTTTTTTGTCTAAGCAAAAAGGGAAGTTTTAACTTTATCATCATATAATTACATATAATAGAACTTTCATCAATAATAATTACAGTTGCAATATCTAGTCTTTGTATTTGTCAAAATTAAAGAAAATATTTTGTCATCTATCCTATATTTGTGAGTCTAAAATTTCATATATAGCACAATATCACACAGCAAAGGGCAACTACTAGTTTTAAGTATTTTACATTGGATTGGATTTTTGTATATTGTATTCAAATTATATACATTGATACAAATTTGAGATTGGTTTTGTTAGAAAATACTGTATGCATATTTCTAATCTTGTTCAAGGTATTGTACCTATACAGTTCATTTAACAATGTAATGCAATTTGCTAGTCCTTGAAAGTTATCATTACCTACTAATTAGGATATGAAGATATGAAACATAGTAGTTAGGCATTATAATCAAACTTGTAGTCATACTAAATATGTTCTCAAGGTCAAGCAGAGGTATATTTTAGATAGGTTACTTTCAAACCCTTCAGAGATCTGCAGAAAAATGGAATTTAAGATGTTTTAATAACATAGATTTTCTTTTTTTTTTTTATTTTTGCTTTTGACTATGTTACATGTCTGCTCCTGGCAGCACCAATACACTTCAAAGAAGATGATGAGCATTGAAGAAATTCCTTATGGAGTTTACTTATTCATGGCAAAAGTGAGTCACTGGGCAAGAAAGTGCCCTTGTCTCAACTGCTGACAATATGCTGTCCAAATGGACAAGCAGAAAATAAAGGAAAGAACTGCTGATCCTGGCCAAGACAAGGTAGGAAGACTCTAGAAAATCCTGCTTCACAGATGAGTCTGTCAGATATGCTAAGCCTAGAGGACAAAGATGAATGCCCCAATGTTACAGAGAAATCTTGGGTGACTGTGCAGGCAGCCAGCTCTTTCTGTCATTCCTTACACTCTTTTGGAAGTTACTTGTTTGCACTTTCTGTCTAGGTAATATTATTTCTGAGGAAATTTAAGATTATACAATGATAATTATCATTTTTCTTATTAACAAATTCAGAAGCAACTCACAAAAGAGGTGTAAAGTGTATAAGTTTGAAAATACATCCAAAGATGGTTTTTGGTTAGTAATACAAGTTTGGATAGAAAGTGAGTTAGGTACTTTTTGGACTCTCCAAATAGGATAGATAATGTATTATTTTCACTGAATTTTTCAGATGCAAATGAACTTGACATTGTTGATGTATTTATTGCCTGTATATGTTGTATCTAGTTATTATACTCATTGTGTATAGTTTTTCTTATTTTAGTTACATTTTTTTTTTAAAATTTTAGACCAAAAAAGAAGAAATGTGGTGATATTTTATTTTATTTGTGCTATAACAAACAAAGCTTGCCTGAGGATCAGAGGAAAAAGCCAGCCAGTAAATTAAACATAGAGGTCAGACAATGGTAACACACCTTTAATGCTGGCATTGAGGAGGCAGAGATTCATCAGGCTCTCTATGAGTTCAAGGCCACACTGGGAACAGAGCCAGGCATAGTGGCACATGCCTTTAATCCCAGCACTAGTTAACCATAGAGGTCTGTAGGTCTATATAGACAGACAGGAAGTGATAGAGTTAGGCAGATAGAGGAAGTGATGTAGCTTGGTGGAGAGAGGAAGTAAGATATCAGAGTACAAAAAGTTATATAAGGCATGAGTATACAGGAAGTATACTCTTGCTGGGGATTTTCTATCAGTAAGATCTTGTGGTTGGCTTGTTCTATATCTCTGATCTTTCGGCTTTCACCCCAACATCTGGCTTCAGGTTTTTTGTTTTTTTGTTTTTTTATTAATAAGACTGTTTAGCAATTCATGTTACACTGAATGGCAATCCACACTGGTAGGTGTCTGTCAGCATAAAGACATCATTTCTAGACATTAAGACACTTAAAATTGTCTTGTATTTTAATTGAACCATAATGATCACACATTAGTCACTAGGTGATATTTGGCTGTAATTTTCTTTATGGTATGCCACATAACACATTAAATGCCATAAACCATTTATTTGTTTGTTTGTTTATTTGCTTGCTTGTTGTTTATTGGCTATTTTCTTTCTCTGTTCCATCCCAGTTCTCTAGTAGCTTCTTAGGCTTGCCTATGTGCAAATAGAAAAAGGCATTTAAAATACCTAAAATGTTTCATCTTTCATTTCTTGGCTGTATTAAAAGAATGACCATGTGACATTAGGGATATAATTCAATCTTCTGAGCTTTTACTCTAGCATTCTGACCAAACAATGAGTCTTCTTGCCTTCATGAGTTTTTTATTTGCCTGGGCCTCATTCATGCGTGCCAGGAATTAAGAAATTAATGATTTTACCACCGACTAAAATTACACTCATTTTTTACCAGGAGTAAACAATCATTTCTGTATTCTTAATTATCTCTTAAACTCTGTTCATCATATACTATTTAGCAAAAAGAAAAGAAAAAAACTGTCAAGTTTTTTGCTGAGGAGCTTTAGAGTCCCATCATTTATGGAAAAGAGGGCAATTAGCTTAATATTGCTGATTTCATTAAGAGAAGTCAATCTCACTTAAACATGACTGTATTTACCCAGTCATGAACTCCTCTACACAAGTTCCTACTAAACAGTACAAATCTCACAGTGATGGGAAGAAGGCCACAGTGATCAATGTATCCCGCTGGTCAGGATACTCTTTTAAATACTTAGGAGTGCTTTGGCATTGGCAGGTTGTACAAAAAAGCCCTTACCTCAGGGGTGTTTTCCATCTGTAGCTTTGGAGCCCAGAATCAACTTGGAAATGACTGCAACTGTGTGTGTTCCATTTTATTCTCCTTTGTTGTTCACTTAAAATTTATGAGTTTCAGGTATCCAGGCTGTGGGACTGGGACCTGTTCTTAGTGCATGAGCTGGCTGTTTGGAACCTTGGGCTTACACAGGGACACTTTGCTCAGCCTGGAAGGAGGGGACTGGACCTGCCTGTAGTGAATCCACCAGGTCTAAATGAATCCTCAGGGGAGTCTTGGCCCTAGAGGAGATGGAATGGAGGGGAAGAGAGGGGAGGAGGTGGAGGTGGGGGCGGGAGGGTGGAGGACACGGGAACCCATGGCTGATGTGTAAAATTAAAGCACAAATATAATAATAATAATAATAAAATTATGGGTTTCAGACTGTAAAAGCAGCTCAGAATTAGAAAATCTAAGCATTTTCTGAAGATACCAAGATGTACAAGCATATGTTTTTTGTTTTTGTTTTGTTTTGCAAGTTGAAATACAAACAAAATTATAATTCAGCAGCATCCTGTTATACAGAATTAGCTGTTTTTCAAATCCAGCAAAGGGAAAGAGTTAGAATTTTTGCATGCTATTTATAGATCAAATTTGTAAAATACAACTTTTATTTTTCTTGTCATGTTCTTTAAGTCACAGCAGCAGTCCTATTGTCTCAGGTATTATTTTAATTTAAAAATTAAAGGCAGCTTTTAATTTACTTATCAATTATGTTTTACAAAGTGATTAAGATTACTTTAGATAAATATATGAAGGAATAATGAAGGAATATGAATTTAAGTCATAATTTGTTGTTATGTGGTTAACTTTTGTACTTCATTTCTCAGTATTAAAATGTAGAAATCTTAATTTTTCTAAAATTTATCATAAATTTAGGCAAGTAAAATCATTGTTAATATATTTTCTAAAATATACCAAACTTCCTCCAAATTCAATACATCTTCAGGAAGAGGTTGTTCTAAAATACATAATCATCATTCATTGATTCTCTCATAAATGCTCCAGAAGTAACTACTTTCCACAGTTAAGTGTAAACAAGAATACCAAACTGTATTTAGTGTTAAGATCAGGCTACTCCAACATGGTGTTTCTGCCACTTTAGTTGTTAACAGTAAAGGACAGAAAATATATTTCTAAGTGTGATGAACATAGTACTTCAGAGTATGGAACACACATTTATTTTTTAGTTTTGCTTTAGTTATTTCAGTGCAACAATTGATACAACAAAGACAATTATTTTATACATATTCATATATATTCACATCTATGTGTATGTTTGTCATGGAATGTATTAATACCACAAATGTGTGTGGATTTACTACTCAGTGAAAGAAGAGAATGATGACAACCTACATAGGTTTTCTTTATCACTTTTATATATTACACTAGATTTCCATTACAGTAACAATGACCCAAGGTATTCAGTTGAAGAAAATGTTAATTTGAAGTCACACTTCTAAAGGTTTCAGGATGTGATTCATTGACCTCATTGCTTTGGGGGTTGTAATGAAGTGGTACAACATTTCAAAACTTGTGGCAGAGGCAGCTGCCCCACACCTCTCATGGAAGGCTATGGGAATGAAACAACTTGCTAAGGTCTCAGTAACCTTTGCAAGGGCCCACAGTAAACATATGCCATCTGATAAATCTTTTGGTTGCTTGCAGTTTAAGCAATCAAAACGAAAGTTGCATCATTTCTGAGTGAAAACATGTTTATCATCTCTGATGGATATATGCACAGGAGTGTACTGGGGAGTTTTTTGTTTTGTTTTGTTTTGTTTTTTTCAGTTTTTGAGACAGGGTTTTTTTGTGTAGCTTTTTGCCTTTCCTGGACCTCACTTTGTAGACCAGGCTGGCCTCAAACTCACAGAGATTTGACTGTCTTTGCCTCCCGTGTGCTGGGATTAAAGACATGCGCCACCACCACCGGGCTCTGGGGAGGTCTTATTCTAAGAATATTTTAATTTTCAAAGTCACTCTTTAATCAGTTGCCTGAGTGGCTATAACATTTCCATTTCAGCAATATGTAGTGTACAAGCAACAGCCATTTTCATGAGAGTGCAGTGACATTTTATCATGATGTAATGTATTGTGTGATTCTGAAGTATTGTTCAATCTGTTCCTGTCTTACAGATTTTTTTCAAATGAGAATGTTGAGTTTATAGGGTTCTTTACATGTTGTAGATACAAGTCCTTTTTAGGAGAGAGGACAGATTCATTACCTCACAGAGTGTTAGTTGCTCATTCCTTTTATGAGGTTTTTGACAGAGGGAAAGTAGTTATAAGTCTTTCATTTTATGGATTATACCTTTAATGGAAGCTGATTACTGTCTTCTTACTTATAAATGTACAAAATAAAATGAACATATGAATTGTTTGGAAGGGTTATCTCCCTAGAATTACATTAGCCATTTTATCAAAATTACTTGGATATGTGTCTACAGATTTATTTAGCATTCTATTTTTTTAATCTATATTTTATATTTATACCTATTAAGTACCATCTTGATTACTGAATTATAGTATATAGCATATACTATATAAGTAGAATTACACTATACTATAATTTATCATATAGCATTTAAATAAATATTATAATTAATAAAATAAGCAATCCTTTTTTACTCTTAAAATATTTTTCTTATTGTAAGTCTTTTTAAAGATATTTGTTTATTCTATATGTGATGTGTGTATATTCATAATATTCAGGATTTATTTTTTCTTTTGACATTTATATAGCTTAGGATGGCACCCAAATGCCGATTCTCCTGCCTCAACCATCCTAGTGTTAGGAATAGAGGCATATTCCACTACATCTGAATTATGGGTTTCTATGCTTTAAATGTAGGCTTTCCTGCATGGAAGACAGGCCATCTGCTATGTAAGCTATTTCCCCCAACAGATGCTCTTTTATAAACCATTTTTATTTATATTTTATTATTGTATTTATCTATAATTATATAAATATTATTTGTAGTTTGTTATTATTGGATTTCCAGTTTGTGCATGAATTTTTAGCCTGTCTATTGAGTTTTGTCAAATTATTTTCTCATGTCTACTGATATAATTACCTTTTGCCTAGTTATAGCCGGATAATGTTAACAGATATTCTGTTTTTCTTTTCATCTTTTATTACAGCCATCATGACAGACATGTTATCTCCAAGTGTTTTTAATTTAAATATCTCTCCAACAAATATATTAGGTTGATTTTCTTTTCCCCCTTTTAATAAAAATAGATTCATTTCTTATACAATATATCCTGATGATAATTCCCCCCATATTTTCCCCAGTTCTTCTGCAAGTCCTACTGTATCTGTATTTATTCCCCTTCTGTCTTTCATCAGAAAGGAACAGTCAACTAAGAGGTAACAACAAAACATAACAAACCAAAATAAAATATAACGAGCTATAACAAAAGCCAGCATATCAATGATGGACAGCACAAATCAACAGAAGGAAAAGAGTTTAAGAGAAGGCGTAAGAATCAGAGACCAACTTGTTTGCACATTGAGGAGTCCCATAAAAATATTATAGTGGAAGTTATAATATAATATATATGCAGAGGAACTGGTGCATACCTGTGTGGACCTCGTGTTTGCTGCTTCAGTCTCTGTGAATTCATAGAAACTTTGCTCAGCTGATTTAGTGGGCCTTGTTCTCCTGGTATCTGCGACCCTCTCTTCCTCTTATACTCTTTTTACCTCCTCTTATACATGGTTTCCTAAGCTCTGAGAGCTGGGATTTGATGGAGACATTTCATTTAGAGCAATGTATTCCAAGATCTCTCTCTCTCTCACTGCATAATGTCAGTCTGTATTTGTTCTCTATGCTTCAAGAGAAGGCTGTCTAATGATGGCTGAATATGGCAGTCATCTATGAGTATTGCATAATATCAATAGGAGTCATTTTATTATTACTTTTTATTCAGACCATTAGTATTTGTTTTTACCGTAGTTCTCTGGGCTACCTGATTTCTCATTCTTGGTACATTGTGGGTCCCATCTCTTAGAAGGGGCCTTATGTTAAATCAGTTATTGGTTGATTATTCCCACAATCATTGTGCATCCATTGCCTTAGCATAATATACATGCAGGACAGAGTATAGATCAAAATTTTATGGCTGGGTTTGGTTTTTATGTTTCTCTTTTGGTTGCCTTTGAATTACTTTCCCTTACCAAAGACACTAGAATGTAGGGGTGTAGGTTTATTTAGGCATAAGCTCAACCTCACCATGTGCAGTGAGTTGTATGTGTGTTATCTTCAGCAATGTGGTGTAGCTGGAAATTTTCCTGTGTCCCAGCCAGTGATCAGGAAAAATCTCTCCCACTCCTGTCCCCAAAACAAACACACAGATGCTTATATTAATTATAACTACTTGGCCATTGGCTCAGGCTTATTACTGAATAGCTCTTACACTTAAATTAACACATAATTCTTATCTATGTCTAGCCACATGGCTTGGTTAACTTTCCTCAGTTCTGTCTTCACATCTTGTCTTGCTTCCTCTGTGTCTGTCTGGCTACTCTTGACTCAGCCTTCCTCTTCCCAGAATTCTCATCTGTTTGCCCCACCTATACTTTCTATCTTGCTATTGGCCAATCAGCATTTTATTAAATCAGTGTACAAAATGTTATCCCACAGCATTTCCCCTTTTCTGTCTAATTAAAAAGGAAAGTTTTAACTTTAACATAGTAAAATTATATATAACAAAACAGTTATTAATCAAGAATTAAAGTTACAATACTTAGTCTATTTGTATTTTGCAAAATTAAATATTCAGCATCTATCCTATCTGAGTCTAAAGTTTCATATATAATTTATCTTTTATCATAACCAAAGAAAATTATAGTTATAGCTATTTATTCTTCAACTATATTAAAGATCCCAGAAGGATATAATATTACCTAAGTAAACAAGAAGAGAATTGTAGTTAGCTGAAACAGTTATTCTTGAAGGAGTAGCTAGGCTGATGAAATCTAACCTCTCAATGGTAGACTGGCATTTATCAAAGGAGGTGAGGCTACCCACAAGCCAAGAAGAATAGGAAGCTGAATTCCAAAAACACTAGCAATTTCAAGAATTTTAAATCCTGAATCATGAGAGGACTCTGGATGAATTTATCTGATACGTGAAATACACTGAATATGAGGTTGAGCTGTAGGCCTTGTGTACATCCTACTTCACAAATCAGTCTGTCAGATACGTTAAGCCTGTAGGCTGAAGATGATGGCCCAATGTGCAGCGAAACCTCGGGTGACTGTCTAGACGACTGGCTATTTCTGTTAATTCACATTTTTTTTGGAAGTCACTTGTTCGCACTTCCTGTTTTACTCGGTAATATTATTTTCTTCTTGGGTTTCTGAGGGACTTGAATATTAGATAGCTATGGTTACAGTTTTCCTTGTTAAGAAATTCAGAAAAGAAATTCACTAAGAGTTGTTAAGTGTGTAAGTTTGACAGACATCATAAGATAGTTTTCTGTTGGTAATATAAGTTAGGTTAGAAAGTGAATTATATACATTTTGAATGCGTCAAAATAGGATAGATAATGGAATATTTTCTCTGAATTTGTCAAATGCAAATGGACTATACATTGTTGATGCACTTAGTGCTTGTATATACTGTATATAGCTATTGTACATATTGTATATAGTTTTTCTTATATTAGTTATAAGTTTTATTTTTATTAGACAAAAAAGGGTAAATATGGTGATATTTTATTTGTGCTGAAATGTGGTGATATTTTATTTGTGCTTTAATCAATAAAGCTTGCCTGGTGGTTAGAGGGAAAAAGTCAGCCATTATAAGTAAACAAAGAAGTCAAGTAGTCGCAGAACACAACCTTAGTCCTATAACTTAGCAGGCAGGATCTCTGTGTGTTCAAAAACATACTGGAAACAGCCAGGTGTGGTGGCGCACACCTTAATTCCAATCCTAGTAAACCATGGAGGTCATGAGGTCTATACAGACAGACAGAAAGTGACAGAGCTGTGTAGGAAGAGGAAGTGATGTAGCTGGACAGAGAATAAATCAGATGGCAGAACAGCAAGGCATATAGACATGGATAGACAGAGAGTAACTTGCCTTTGGAAGCTACAAAGTAGGTAAGGTAAGGTTGGCTGTTGTCTTTCCCTATTTCCCTGATCTTTCTACGACTTTCACCCCTACATTTGGCTCCACGTTTTTTATTTAATAAAACCATTTAGAAATTTATCTACAATGGGGACTTACTGTCAATTTGTTAAAAGCAACCTATTCTCTTAGCAACAGCCTGGTTAGTTTGGGGATTTCTATGTGCCCTTTTGGTCAACAACTCAATTGATTTCAAGTATAAAACTAACCTTGCCTGCCAGAGTTCTTAAAATCAGTGTGTCACTTAATTCTCTTTATACATTGTTAGACTAGATTTAAAATTTACTTGTGAAGACTGTTTTAACTGTGACAGATACTATTTCCATTCTCTCCCCTCCTTCCCTCTCTCTCTTTCTCCTTCTCTCTCTCTCTTCCTCCTTCCCTCCATCCCTCCCTCCCTCCCTTTCTTGTGTGTGTGTGTGTGTGTGTGTGTGTGTGTGTGTGTGTGTGTGTGTGTGTTTGGTGTAGTAGCAATGGGGGAATCTGTTCTGGCTTGAAGGTAACACTGCCTTTTTGAATTCTGTTAAGCTTTTTCTCATGCAATTTACATATGTTATCTGAAGTACTTCCCTTAACTATTTGTCAAATATTCCCAGTAAAATCACCTAGGCTTAAATATCACATTCCAAAAATCTTAAACTTATAAATTTAAATGATTTCTTGGGTGTAGAAGTACTTAGCATTCCCAGATATTGTTAGCAAAGTTTGACAGTTGTTGTTTAGTAGAAAATACTTTATTTTTATTTTATTTTATTTTATTTTGAGACAGGGTTTCTCCATGTAGTGGTGCCTGGATCTTGTATTGTAGATCAGGCTAGCCTCAAACTCACAGCAATCTGCCTGGCTCTACCTCCTGAGTGCTGAGATTAAAAGTGTGTGCCACCGCTGCCCAGGTAGAAAATACTTTATGTATTTCTTTAAATTTCTTGAATTTTTGAGCAGTTTTTTTTATCATCATAGTCTTTATATTTGATCCTTTAGTGATACAAGGTTTGTTATGGCATTTTTTATTTCATTGAAAAAGTTTTATTTGTTCACTTTTTTAATTTTGTCATTCTTTTTACAATTATTTTCTTTTGATAATAATCAAATATTTACATTATTATTTCTTCTTTTTCATTTTTCTTTATTAAAAAATTTTCTACTCACTCCACATAATATCCACAGTTCCCCCTCCTCCATCGTCCCACACTCCAGCTCTCTTTCCCAAGCCACCCTGCATCCCCACATCCCCCAAACTAAGGTTTCCCATGGGGAGTCAGCACAGCCCAGCACAATGAGCCTAGGCAGGTCCAATCCCCTTCCCACTGCACCAAGGCTGTGTAAGGTGTCACACCACACACCGGAATCCAGCAGCCTGCCCATAGACCAGGGACAGATCCCGATCCCCCTGCCTGGGTGCCCCCCAAACAGTTGGAGCCAAACAACCATCTTCTGTATCCAGAGGGCCTAGTCCAGTTCCATGAGGGCTCCACAGCCACCAGTCCACAGTTCATGGGCTTCCACTAGTGTGGCCGGTCATCTATGCACGTCCCCTCATCATGATCTCAAAGTCCCTTGCCTGCAGTATCTCTCCTCTCTGTTTTGTTTCTTTTCCTTTTTTTTTTATTGTTCTATTTTGTTGTAACCACTAGAGACTAGTATTACTAGCTTCCTGAGGTGGGACTTGGGTTGAGATATCCAATATTCCTCATCTAAGTATTTAGGTGCGCAGGTCTCCCTTCTCAGTGTGAGTTGCTTCCTTTAAATTCTAGTATTATATTCCCCTTTTGCTTCATTAATATATAGTTGTAAAATAAGCCTTTCAAAGTTTCTCATAGGACTATTATTGTTTATAATTTTATTTAAATGTATAATTTCTACATGATAAAGATTTTCCTCATCTGTTACTTTATTTTAGAATTTTTTAATTTGGAAAATTATGAATTCAAACTATATATTTCAGTTATCTTAAATGTATAAATGTTAGTTTTATGAACTATGGTATAATCTTCTTCAATAATTTTTCTGTGGACAAATGAAACACAAGTATATTCTGACTTTGCCAAGGTGCCTTTGTGTGTTCATGGAATCCTGTTTGTTAAGGAAGCTATTATCTTTGGAGGATTTTATTGTGTGTAAAAAGTGAGGTGCACATATCCAGATTTGTCTACTTCAGTCATTAAATCTATTGATATTTGTTTCATGTATTTGAAGAGTTAGACTTAGGGATATAAACATGGGATAATAAATCCCTTGTAACTCAATCCATTAATTAGTATATGATGTTCTTTTTTGTTCCTGACAATGGCTTGTTATGAATTCTTGTTAATCTAATGCCATAACTATTCCTACATTTTACCATTTACACTTTACATCATTGTCTAAATTAACTTCAATCAAGTGACTCCTTCTAGTTGAGTTGAGTTTCTTAACCACAGGCTAGAAGTTTGGTTAACATCTTATTTCCCTTATATAAGTCTCTGCTAATAGACATTTCGTGATAATTTATTTGATGTTAGTTATGAATGTTTAAGTTTAAGTCTGTTTTTTAAAATTATGTTATCTTCAAATTTCTCACTTCAATATTTCTGGTTTTTTTTAACCTTTAGTCTTACCTCAGAAAATTTCAGTTTGATCCATTATTTTTCATTATACTGCTTTTGAGTAGTTTTAAACAATGTTCAATATTACACTATTCATTTTTCATATCACAATCTATTAAAACAGATATTAATCACTTACAGTGAAGTATTGTAAGAAATATACATATATATGATAAGAATATATTAATTATACACCATTTTATATGCACATTGACACATGACATGATCTGATTATTTTAATTCAGCCATCAAATATGAAGTAAGATCATCAAGGGGTAGTGGTTGCTTCTAAGAGCATGAGCACATTACCAGTGACTATACTGCTGAAAAAATTGTGTCTTCTTCCCAAGTACCTAGTAATTACCTGAGGGAGCAGTGAGGCCTTGTGAATACCTTTGACCCAAATGATAGCTCATCATGCAGGTCTTCTACAGGTAATCACAGCTTTTTTGAGCTTAACACTGTAATAGTTATGCCATACCCAGAGGACAGTATTCCATACACTCCACAAAGGACTCCAATTTACTTCATGCTTCTCTTAATCTTTTTCCATGATACTTTGGGTCTAAGAAGAGGTGATATGGAGATCCCATTAGTGCTGAACATTCAAATTACTTATCATCATTTTGAACAGTTAAAAGTCTCTGCAGTTACTACTGCCCACTGCAAAAGGAAATTTCTCTGACCAAAGCTGACAGTATTCTAACCTATAAAACAATATGTGGTTTAGAAGACAATCTGATAGACATAGCATGCCCAACTAATAAAACAACACCAATAGCTTCACCACTAGGGCTGAAAACTTCAGCAGCAAATGTTAGATTGTATAGCTACGTTAATCTAGCTATGCGATATTTTTATTTGAGAGTATATTACAATAAAGTGGGTTTCATATTAAATTTGTTCTTTCCAGAGAATCAAAAGTAATTTTTTAACCTTTTAACATCCACTTGAGTATTTTATCATTTGATCAATCTTGGTGTTAGATACATTGGTGATGGTCCTTCATATGACGTGCTCATTTTTATTATGTAATGAGCAAATTATATATTATGTAAGATAGTACTGATTCTGTTCAAATCTTTCATTTCTACAGATGAGCACTGTATTCAGCATGTAGGTTATTTATATTTCTATGTGGAGGCTCTGATATTTAATTTCCCAAGAAGACCCGTGGAATAATATTTTGTTTTTTTCCTTTCTCTAATGTACTCTCTAGGAATCCTGTGTTTATTATCTAAGTTCTGATTTCTTTGAATGAGAATTTGGTACAAACTGTTTTCTGATCATCTAGAACTGGGTGAATACAGTTGGCATGCATCCTTGTTCATGGGCCTGGTAGACCTGAAGTTGTAGTATCAAGTCTAATTCTGCCCCTGTTGTGAACTAGAGCCTTTCCCAAGTAGTCTTTCCAGCAGACAGAATCTACTACTTTCAACTAATATTGTTTTGGTAAAATACATTCTGATAAAACTTATTCTGGTTAAAAAAAGTTATTCTGATTACTTCATTTATGCCCTTTTTGAAGAGAATAAAGAAGAGTTTAAAATATTTTGGAGATTTAGGTTATTCTAAATCCCATGTTCCGATGTAGAAGCAGTTTTTATTATTTTCTAGGACAAAAAAGTCATAAAGCAAGACAAATTTAAAATATATTAGAGGATACATCAGGGAGATGGGTACAAGATGGGAGAATTTTTTCCATAGACTGTATTATGACATTCTTAGCTTTTGCATTGGGAACACCAGTAGTCTGCTAAGTTGATAATTAATTAATAATTATTATTAATAATAATTAATAATTCTAAGAGGTTTTATCTCTTATTCACAAATTATTAGTTCCAACACAGAGGTGTGCAAGAAATGATTGTCCTAGAGTGCAAGAACTAGTCCAAGATAAGATAAAGCCTTTGGACTGTCAGCATTTGAATTTCACCATAGTATTGAAATTCTAGTCAGCCATTCTCTGAAGACAGCTTCTTTTCAGAAGTTTACATTGACAGGTATACACAACTTCTTTTCAGGAGTTTTTGTTCACACACCTATTTGGCAGGCCATCACATATTGTGCATGCTGGAGCCTTATATCATTTAATTTCTACATGAACAAAATGTGATAAAGGCCCCTTCCTATCTAGGAATGCCCATTCTTAGCATCTGATGTAGATGAGGCTGTGTAGTAGTCAGAGCAAATGTGTTCATATGGGAAAAATAGCTAGTAAAGTTTATTAAGAAAGTCCTGAATCATAAAAACTATTAGCTATCATGACATATATATAATTTTTTTCTTTGTACTCTTTGCTTCCGACATGACATTTTCATGGGATATAGAGTACTATATCTAAAATTAAATAATCAGTTTGGTTTAATGAAGTGAAAATTACAAATGAAACAAACATTAAAAATAATCAAAATTTACATATTGTAACAAGAATGCAGTCTTTAATGTCATTTTTATTCATTGATAGAAACTATCTGATTTTTATCCTTTGAAGAAAATTCTGCAACTAAATTTCAACTTTAGTTGTCATAACTTATAATATTATGCATTATTTGTATACCTAAGAGACCAAATATTATAACCAGATTTAAATATTTGTTGATTAAACAAGTTTAAAAATTACTACATGATCTAGTAGAAATATTCTAAGCAGGTATCTCTCTCTAAACAGAAATTTGTTTATATACTTAAAGCAATGACTATTTAAAAAGCAAAAGCTGGGTACAATGGGAAAACATTAGTTATGGGTTTTAAATGTCTATTTAGAAAAGGGAATCAAAGAACAAATCAATAAGAAAAAATTGTAGAAATTCAAGCATTGAATTTCAGGGTATTGAATTAATCTATAAAAATTTCATAAACTTTATATTACTTACAACCACATTTACCTTTTTAAATAACCATTTCCAAAATAATTTAATCTTAGCATTATTATTGTTGCTACAAATTTTAGAAAACAATTTTAATGAGATTATTTTACTGACTCATATTTCTGCTGTGCATTTTGACTACTTCTCATGTGATAATTTTATTTTACTTTTTATTATTTTAATAAACATTACAACCAAAAATATCATATAAAGTTATGTAGAAAATATTATAGGTTTGACAAAACTAATGCTATTATATAATCTATGGTATGGTTTTTTTTTTATGGCAAATACCTGTCGCACACTAATTTTCTGAAGAAAACATGTTACTCTTTCCATGCTGTATAGGTTGAATATCACTTAATTTTAGAGAAAATCATGTTGTGGTGTCCCATCATGCCAACAGTATGTATAAAAAATGAGCAATCAAATATCCAATTGAAATCTAAAAACTGAAGTCCTGGCAGAATTGGCTCTCTTTAACCTGTTGGCATGACACTCTTCTTTCACAGCATGAGACAGGACATTTTCACTTATGTTTATTCTTATAAGTGATCCCACAAATCTAAACATTTTATGAATAATGTTTATAATGTTAAGGCTGTTACTATGTCTTCCCTTTCAGATTTCTTTAGTCAGTCATACATTTTATGGTTCTGGACTCGAGTCATTGCCCATTTGGTTCAATATTCTGTACAAATAGCAGGCTAGATATTTACCACTTCTCTGTTGCCGTGCAATAAACAAAATTAACACTACTATTAAGACTACACATATTTTCACATTACAGCTCCTATGAGTCATGCAGTTGGGAACTAATTGGTTAGTTTGGATTTAATAACTCAAGCAGTGATAGTCATAGTTAGCTTCATATTAGGAGAGCTTCTTACAAATTCCCATGAGTAGCTGTTAGCAAGATTATTTTCTCAATAGATCTGTTCTATAGACTACATTTATTTGCCAAATAGGCTGCAGTATAATGCCAATCAACTCCTCAATATGAGCTGGTATGTGACAAGGTATATAGAAGAGATAGGAAAGAAACCACAGGTTAAAGATGTGGTGTTTTGTTGATAAATCTAAAAAATACCATGCTGTTGTGATTTATTCTACTTGATATTCTGCTTTAGCTCATTGATGCTGCTAACACTACCAACTCATACAGACATGTAATTCATAGTGAAGAAAAGTTTACTCAAAATTCCATGTAAGACCAGGTGGCATATGACAATTTCTTTTCTTCACTATATAATTTGACAGGGAGTGAGAAATTGAAAGACAGAGAGTGAATTCAAATTTGTCCTTTTATGGTGCAGATACTCATAAAATACTAACAACAATCAATTCATGTCATTGTTTTACAATGTCAGTTACGTATCATAAATATATTTGAATGTACTGACATCCAAATCTATCATTTTCAGCAACTCTGGTTCAATGAGGAAGATAAAAGTAAGAAGATGAGGTGGTCTTTGGTAGCAATCTTGAGGTGTGCTTACTGAATTAGCCATTTTAGAGCTCCTCTCTAAATGTTTATAAAAGACCAAATATCTAATTAAGCAAGTGATTCCCTCAAAGGTAGAAGCCTTCTGATATTTCAATTTCACTTGTCAAAAAATTTTGTGACACTTATGACTTCTGATACTGAGAGCCACTGAATTTAGCGTAGTTTTTGTTTTAAATTAAAGACAATTATTTTTTCAGAAAAGAATCAAATGAATTGGAGTTATGAAGCCTAAACTATTTTAGAGTTATATGTTCTACATCAATTTTCCTAAGAGTCAATTTTACTGTAAACTGACAAGCAATATAAATATTAAACACAGGCTGATATTTCTTCTTGTTATGTGCATGTACATGGGCAAAATCCCTGCTGGATGGCTTTAAACCTCATCAGGCATTGCTTTTAAATATTTTTTTATATTTATGAAACTTATTTCACCTTCCAACATAGTAATCACTTCAAAGAAACATGAGATTGACTGAACATGTGAATTTTGCACTCAAATATTTGGTTTAAAAAAAGTGTGTGTGTATGCATGTGTGTGTGTGTGTGTGTGTGTGTGTGTGTGTGTGTGTGTGTGTGTGATGTTATATACCATATATAATACATTTTAAATAAAATGCTGTGATTCATAATTTAAAGGAACCTGACTTGTACATGATCTGCAAAGACAAGACCAGTAAAATTTCCAGCATAAATGGGAGAGTAACTTATGAGGTCCCACCCCTTACTGCAGAACTATTGACTATTTATAAACACTTGGGAAAGAATCATAATTCTGTTTTTCATTTTACTGACAAGAGGCTCATGTTGCTCTGCAAGATCCTTTGCCCATGAACACATAGGCAACACTAAATTGATGATGGGATGTATTTTTTTTTTTTCTCTTTTAAACCGTATTCAATCATTGTTTTAAATTTTTTAAAAAGCTACATTCAGGACACAAAACTGGAGATGATAGAGACTTGAGGGGTGGATTTGAGATGAGTATGGACTTAACTTGAGGGTGGATATAATCAAAATACGTTGTATAAAATTGAAAACAAAGTTCATAATTTTAAAAAATATGTAAGATAAAACAAACACCACTGCACCAAAGCTGAAGGAGACAAACCAACAGAAACAAAAACACCCCAAGGAAGGACACTAGAATCAGAGAACCACTTGTTCAAAAACTCAGGAGTCCCATAAAAATACTAAACTGAAAGCCATAATATATATATTGGCAAGGTGTATACAGGGACTTGGTGTTGACACATGTGGGACCTATTCTTTCTGCTTTAGACTTCTAGTTTGTATGAGCTGTGCTCAGTTGACTTAGAGGTTGTTGTTCTTCTGGTGCCCCCAAACTCCTCTGGCTCTTACACTATTTCCACCACTGTAGACAATTTTCTAAATGGTCTTATTAAATAAGAAACATGGAGCCAAATATAGGTGTAAAAGCCATAGAGATCAGGGAAATAGTGATAGCCACCAACCTTACCTCTTCAGGTCTGCAGCTACCAAAATGGTCTACTTCCTGTCTTACCTATGCCTTTATTGCCTTGCTGTTCTACCCTCTCATTGGCTCTTAACCCAGACTCCTCACTTCCTTGTTAGTCTGTCTGTACAGACCTCCATGTCTCTGTGCTTGGTACTGGGAACAAAGGCATGTGTCAACATGCTTAGCTATTCTCTAGTGTGTCCTTGAATACACAGAGACCCTGCCCAGCAAGTGATTGTATTAAGGGCATGTGCTACCACTGCCTGACTTGTGTTAATGGCTTACTATTTTCTCTGATCATTAGGTAAACTTCATTTTTTAAATTATTTTATTTACGAACATACAAATAAAATGTCACCACATTTCAGCACAAATAAAGTATCACCACATTTCCCCTTTTTTGTCTAACAAAAATAAAGAATAATAAAAAAGTTATATCTAATAAAAGAAAAACTATATACAATATGTACAGTAACTATATACAATATATATAAGCAATAAATATATCAGTAATGTCTAGTCCATTTGTATTTGACAAATTCAGAGAAAATATTCCATTATTTATTCATTTTGGTAAGTCCAAAATGTACCTAATTCACTTTCTATCCTAACATTACCAATAGAAAACTATCCTATGTTGTCTTTCAAACTTATACAATTTACACCTCTTAGTGAGTTTCTTTTATAAAATTTCTTAACAAGGAAAATTGGTACTACAACTATCTAATCTTCAACTCCCTCAGAAAAGCAAGAAGGAAATAGTATTACCTAGTAAAACAGGAAGTGCAAACAACTGACTTCCAAAAAAAAATTGAGTTGAAAGGAACAGCCAGCTACCTGCAAGTCACTCAGTGTTTCTCTGCAATGTTGGTGCATCATCTTCAGCCTATAGGCTTAGCATATCTGACAGATGCATTTTGAAGTTGGATGTTCACAAGACCTACAGCTCCACCTCAGTTTTGGTATGAGTATTCCATGTACCAGATAAATCTGAATTCCACCAGTGTTCTATCATTTTTCAGGATTTTAAATTCTGGAAATTGCTGGAGTTTTTGGAATTCAGTTGCCTGTCTTCTTGGCTTATGGGTGGTTTCATCTCTTTTATTAAATGCCAGTCTAGCATTGAGAGGTTAGACTCCATAAGCCTAGCTACTCCTTCAAGAATAACTGTTTCAGCTACTGTTCCATTGCATACCAGAAGCCATCAGTCCACTGCCTGTTCAGCTGCCTTCATAGAAAGGGGTATTGTACCTTTTTCAGATTACAAAGCTACTGTGGGATGTTCTATATGTTAAATGTGTTGCTCTGATTGGTTAATAAATAAAACACTGATTAGTCAGCAGCCAGGCAGGAAGTATAGGCAGGACAAAGAGAGAGGAGAATTCTGGGAAGTGGAAGGCTGAGGCAAAGAGACTCTGCCAGCAGCCACCATGAAAAGTGAGATGTAAGGTCTTGGTAAGCCATGAGCCATGTGGCAACTTATAGAGTAATAGAAATGTGTTAATTTAAGATATAAGAACTAGATAACAAGAAGCCTGCTCCATCCATACAGTCTGTAAGCAATATAAGTCTCGGTGTGTTTATTTGGTTGTGTCTGAGCAGCTGTGGGACTGGCAGGTGAGAAAGATTTGTCCTGACCAATGGCCAGGCAGGAAAACTCTAGCAACACAAAGCCACTTCAGCAATGGTGACATAATGTCCTGGCATCAGAAGACGCCTGATGCTAAAGCCACAACCACAATTGGCAAAGATTGGTAGTCCTTTATTTTGTGTCCTGTTTGTCCATTTTCAATCACATACTCTCAGCAGTTGATGTGAGGGCACTTTGTTGCCCAGTAACTAACTTTTGCCACAATGAATGTTAACTCCATATGCAGTTTTTTTCGATGCCCATAACTTCTCTGAAGTAAATTGGTGCTACCAGAAGTAGAGATGTCTCATAGCCATAAAAAAGAAAAATTTTAAGTTATTAAAACATTTTAAATACCATATTGTATGGGTCTTTGAAGATGACCTGTCTATCTAAAATGTATCTCTGCTTAACCTTGAAAACATATTTGGTATGACTACAAGTTCAACTGTAATATCTAACTACTAACTTTCATTTATTTATATCCTAATAGTTGGTAATAACATTCAAGGATTAGCAAATTATATTACATTGTTAAGTGAACTATATAAATACAATATCCTGAATAAGAATGGAAATATACATACAGCATTTTCTAACAATATCAATATATATAATGTGTATACAATAGACCACCTCAGTTCCCTGTGCTCTGAGGGGAGGGGTTTGATAGAGCCATCTCATTTAGGACTATGTATTCAAAGTCTGTCTGTCTATGCATTACCAGTTCACCAATAAAATCTATTCTATTCTGTTTTCCCCTCCCAGAGAGATCCATGTGTCCCTCCTAGTCATTTCCACTAAACATAACTTTTCTGAGCACTCTAGATTATAATTTGCTTATCATTTATTTCATGGCTATTAACCACATATAAGTGAATACATAGCAATATTTATCTTTCTGGGTATGGGTTATTTCACTCAGAATGATTTTTTCTAGTACTATCCATTTGCTTGCATTTTTCATGATATCATTTATTAAGAGCTGAGTAATACTCCATTGTGTAAATATATCATATTTTCTTTGTCCATTCTGTGGAATATATAGGTTGTTTCTAGTTTCTGGCTATTATGAAAAGAGCAGCAATGAACATAATTGAGCAAGTGTACTTTGTTAGGATAAATCACTGTTTAGGTATATGTCCAAGAGTTTTATAGTTGGATCTTGAGGTACATCAATTCTCAACTTTCTGAGGAATCACCATATTGATTTCCAAAGTACAAGTTTCCATTCTCATGATCAATGGAGGAGTGCTCCCCTTGTTCTACTCACAAGCATGAGACATCACTTATGTTATTGATCTTATTTATTCTAACAAGTGTAAGATAAAATGTCAAAATAGTTTTAATTTGCATCTCCTTGATGGTTAAATTGGTCAAAAAATTTTTTAATGTTTCTCAGCCTCTTGAGTTTCTTCTATTGAAAATTCTCTGTTTAAATCTGTATCCCAGTTTTCATTGGATTGTTTTTTGTTTTGATATGAAGTTTCTTGAGATGTTTGTGTGTTTTGAATATTATTCCTCTATTAGATGTGGAGCTGGTGGTGACACTGGGGGGACTTGGAATGAAGAAACAAATGGAGTAGTGAATATCCACAGTCAACCTATCTGTTTCTCTGGTAGGATTAGTCTAAGAGTTAGCAGGACTACATGCTGAAATTTCAGGTTAGGTTAAAGCAAGGAGTGGGGAATGAAGGTCAGGAGGGGAAGGTCATTGGTTTCCTCAGGAGTTGTAGATAATGGGGAACAAAAGGCTGCAGAATATGTTGTGTTACAGAGCTGAGGGTAAAACTGAGGGGTGTGTCTGGAGGAAGAGAGTGGAAGGTGGAGATCTGTGGTCAGTCTATCCAGTTCCCTGGCAGGAGTCAAAGATAAGTTTTCATACTGTAACTAACAGGATGGGAGTAGACCCTTTAAATGAGCACACATTGGGGACACATCTATCATTGAATTGAGAAGCTAGTATCTGATTGACAAAAGACAGTCTCCTGTAACTCTTGACAAAGATGCATTAGTGAGGTTAGTGCCTGGAGTTGTGGGATAGATTCTAATGAGATCATTTTAAATGAAAGCTACCAAGACCACAGAAAGCTTGTCGTATCTTAGACATACAATAGTAATAAACATAGATAAAATATGTTAACCAAATTTAAGTTGCTTATTAAAGATTTAAGTTATTATAGCATGTACCTTGAAATGTTTTTTTTTCTTTAATAAAACACATTTACTTTTTGATGTTGTTGACCATATCAGCAAAAATATGGAGTGCTTCAAGAATGTGTATATCATCCTTGCACAGGGGCCATGTTAATTTTCTGTTTCAGTCAAATTTTTGTATATATGCTGCTGAAACAGGCACTCATTCATAACTTTTTAAAACTGAATTTCCTGCAGGGGATGTATTTTCCTATGGGGTATGTTGAGCTGTGAGAGCAAAAAACTGCCCAGAGTGAAACAACAGACTTCTGACCCATGGGAAAAGTCCTTTGCTTGGAAGGATACAGAATTCCCAGTGTCCTAAAGAATAATTAAATTATTTGTTATCCCAGAGTCATTGGGTTAGAGGAAGGAGCACAATTAATTCCTTACTCAGGGTCTCATTACACTATACTTTCTGTATCACCCAGCCTACATTGTCACCTGGAGCTTGGGATCTTTCTCCAAGCTTATTTAAACTGCCAATTAAATATGGTTCTTTACTTTGTTTCTATGTGATGAAAAATGTTTCTCCGAATGACCAGCCTCCAGCTTTTAGAATTCATGTCCCGTCTAGAACATCTGCTTATCCTCCAAGTCTGCAAAAGTGCATGTTTCATCCTTCTTTTGGGAAGGTTATCATGTGACTATCCATGAATGCATACTATAAAGGGTAGTTGCAAAATTAAATATGATTCAGACATTACCATACTGTTTAAAATAATGTGTATTGCTAGACCTTTGCATGAATTTGTTTGATAGTCCCTATAAGATTCTATCTCTTTCAAATGTTTGTGCAATCCATAGAAGCAGTTTCCATGCCATAAAAAATAACAATCCAAAGTGATGCTGAGTTCTATTGTGATATAGCCATCTCATATAACTATCATTTTATAAAGTATTAGACTTCCATAAAACTATAATTGATTTCAGGAAAGGCAAAAAGTACAAATAGGAATATTAAAAATTAAGTGGCAAAAGCAGAAACACAGTTTTATCATCTGAAATGATTAAGCTGTTGCCAATCCTTGAATTGCATTGCTTTGTGGTGTCAACCCCTCTCTGAATAAATACCTAAGTGTCATAGAAACAAAAATCAGAAATGGTTGGCAGTAAGTCAGTAGACCATTCCTCATAATGACCTTTTAAAATATTTTTGTGAATTTGAACTTGGATAATCATTCTCAAGGTAGGCTAGTAGTTTAGATCCAAGGGCCTGTTACAGGAAAAGGAAAGTGTGAGCATGTTACAGTATATTCTCTTATATTTTATTAAAAGCTAATTTCCAAAAATTGTGTTCTATAGAGCTTAATCTTACAAAATTTTGTCATAATTAGGGATACTATTGCTGTGGTGAAACACCATGACCAAAAACAAGTTGGCGCAGAAAGGGTTAATTTGCCTTACACTTTCACATCACTGTTCATCATTGAAGAAAGTCAGGACAGGAACACAAACAAGGGCAGGAATCTAAAGGCAGGTGCTGATGCAGAAGCCTTGGAGGGGTGCTGATAGGGATTCTACCAGTCATGATGGACTAGCTTTCTCCCATCAATTACTAATTAAGAAAATTTCTTATAGCTTAATCTTGTGGAGACATTTTTTGATGGAGTTTCCTCCCTTTCAGATGATTATTGCTTGTGTCAAGTTAGCATAATACTATCCAATATATATATTGGTGATCACTGGGACTTGGAATATAATTGATGTGTACATCAATATGTATGCTAACCTCTGGGAAAAGCTAGTGTGTTCAATGCATGGATCCTTTGCTTCTACTTTAAATGCTCTTGAAGACTTCTTTATATTATTTTATTTTTCTATGTCAGCTTCTAATCTGCTCTCCAGGATGTTGAGATTGCCCAAGAATTAACCTTGCAAAGGAAAAATACCACTATACCTAAATTCAAGTAAGAAATCACTTGGCAAAAAAAGAAATCAGCAGTGAATTGGAATTAATGAAAAACTTACTATTTTCTATATCTTTGTAAAACAGATATCACCTTGGCTGTCATACTTTTTTAAAGGTCATTTGCTGTTTTGGAAAAATCTGGTGTTTTTACCCTTGTTATGGTGTGGGAAAGACAGCAGCATTATGAACATAATATACAATTGGATGGGCTTTTTGAGAGAATTCAGGGTAAGAGAAATATCTGCTAGTTCTATAGATGTGCATGTGTGTATGTAGCAGAGTTTCTCAACCTCTTGGTTGTGACTATTGTAAAACACATTTCCAATGGTCTTTGGAACTAAGATAGTAATCAGTAGCAAAATTACAGTCATGAAGTAACAATGGAAATAAATTTTTGGCTGGGGATTACCACAACACGAGGAACTGTATTAAAGGGTCAAAGCATTAGAAAGTTGAAAAACACTGGTATGTAGTATGTGTATGTACTGTATATTTGTATTGAGTTTATATGCACATTGCAAGACAAGTGTGTGTGTGTATGTGTGTGTGTGTGTGTGTGTGTGTGTGTGTGTGTGTGTGTGTGTGTTTGTTCAAGTACCTGTTTTTGTAGAAGACAGCAGTCAATGATGGGTGTCTTCTTCAGTTTATTTCCACTTAAATTTTTCAGATGGGGTGTCTTTCTGAATCTGGAGATCACAGTTTTAGTTAAGTATATTTAACACTCAGACAATGAAAATCCACTGTCTCTACCTCTCTTGTACTAAGATTACAGACACACACTATCATGTCCAGATTTCTTTTAATATGCACTGACAGGAGCCAGCTCAGATCCTTATGCTTATACAGAAAGCTCTTTACTGACTCGGGCAATTTGTTTAAAATTCAAATAAATTCAGGATGTAATTAGATACCTCAACCATGACATATATTGGAGTCCCATTTGGTAATGAGTTGAACTGTCTTGAATAAGAGGACATAAGTAGTGTCTTCTGGAAGGACATGGAAAAGCCATTCTCAACATGCTCCATAACAAGGGAAAGTCAGGGGGACTCATTTATCTAGCAATAATTTAGAATGAAAGAGTCTAGTCGATATTGGTGGAAGACCAATGTGGTCCACGACCTTATGCTAGGACAAATGTCACACTGTTGAAGGATCACATGCTATTTATTAGAACAGGTAGAACCTTAGGTCTAAAGTTGAACAAGCCATTATGTTTATTTTCTTAATAAATCATGGAATATTTGAATTCTTACCTTATGGACGATAAAGAACTGCTGTGTTGCATTAATGACAATCAATGTTCCATGTTATATTTCAAGATGGGGTCATAGTTAAAAATGTGTTGTGTGTGTGTGGAGGGTCATGATACTTCTTTAGATACACAATTGGAATAATGTCTGAGTGTATATCTTCATGTTATGGAAACCAAGGAGCTCAGAAGTTCATGCTCAGGTATTTTATGAGTTCAGTGCTCAGCTTGGGCTCCCTCAGGTGATAGTCAATTTCAGAAGTGGATGAGATTAAAAGCTACCAGGCTTCAATATGCTTTGCTTATCATCCTGAGATACAGAGCATGAAAGATACCAAGTATCTGTTGGATATGAAAGAGGTACTGGGGCATGAAATAGACTAGATTTTTATAACACTTCTCTAAAGAAGGGAGAAGTTTTTCTAATATATTATAATCTACATTTTTATTTACTATAATACTAGTTACCTAAAATTCATTGCATTTGAAATAATGCATTGTACTTTCCAGAAATAAACAATTGGAGAATTTAAAAGGTATGACTTTCTGAGTGCAGTGTTGATATGCTTCCTTTCCTATGCCACTCTGATTTTGCTACTAAAGTGGTGCTAGCCTCAATGAAGAAGTTAAAAAAGCAAACTTTTGTTTTAATTTTCTGTGGGATATGTAGAGATTTTATTTCTTAGTCATTTGATAAACTATCATTTGATGAGTGGCTACAATTTCCTATTCATTTGTGTCTACTTGATATCTCTACCATAAAAATAAGTTTTCTTTATTAGCTGTATTGCATGGTGAATTTTAAAAATTGATTTTACCTAAATCATCAAGCTTATGAGATATTTTCAATGCATATTCCCTGGTTATCCTTTGATCTAATGGAGTAATAAGCCTGCTTTATATTTAATATTAGATATTTCTTCTCTTTATCATTAAGTAGCCTGCCCACAGTGTCAGTATGCTGGCTAGTTTTTGAGTCATTTTTGAAGAGTGAGCTCCATTTAAGAAACTGTTCCCACCACATTGGCTTGTGTGCAGGCCTCTGGTGCAATTCCTTATTTACTATTGAGGGAGTTCCCAGACAAATATGGGTGATGCTACTCCTGCGCAGGTGATGCCCATGTATATAATAAGAAAACAAACTGAGAAAATCAATAAGCTGCACTCCTCCATAGTATCTGCATTACTTCTTGCCTCTGTTTGAGTTCCTGCCCTAACTTCTTTCAGTGATAGCCTGTGGTGTGGAACTATGAAGATCCTTTGCCCCAAAGCTACTTTTGGTCATGATGTTTTATTATAACAGTAGAAGCTCTAAGGCAATCATCAAATTATTTATTTAAAAAAAACATTTTATTTTATCTCTCGTTTTCCTGTTTTCTGCTCTACTGATTTTGCTCCAGTTTTTGTAACCGCTTTTCTTTGTCTTTCTGTTTTTCTTGTGTGTATCTTTTTCTTTACTCATTTTTTTTTAATGAGGCTTGTCTTTCTGCAATTTTCTCAGGTGCACATTAGGCACTATTTTATGCCATTCTTTTCTAATCATTGCATTTTAATTCTATCATTTTCCATCTAAAACTACATTTCGTTATCTTTAGATTAAATATAGATATATTTCCTTTTTGCTACATATATTATTTTATAGTGTCTAGATGGAAAGGATAAAGGGTATTCTTTGCCAAACACAGGAAAATGCATCAATCTTTCTGTTACACAGATATTACTATAATTCCAGTGTAATCTGAAGGCATGCTTTTAATGTTTCCAAAATATATGAAGAAAATTCTTTTTTTCCATGAGATGGTCTACTGCTGTGTGTGTTCTACAGAAACTAGAATAGAGTGGATGCACTTTGCACTAGTACCATCCACATCAACAGCATCCTCCTTGTGTCAGACCTGTGGATTTCTAGTTGTGGAAAGAGGGTACAATTGTGAAAAGCAGTTTGTCTATTGGGATTTTTTGAAGCTTTATAAGTTTTCATATTATATATTTAATTTTGGAGAACAAGGATGTTATTCAATAATTGACCTTCAGAGAAGCCCTCCTTCTTTTTAATAATTTTCCTTTTTATTGAATGTTTGAATTTATTATATTCATGGCAGATTTCCTTTGATTCAGAACAGTGAGGGCATTATTCAAACTTCTAATAATATCACATTAAGTTATGTTAAGTGATATTTTTCATAATTTGTTATTGAGTTTTTGTTTAACTATTTTGATCTTTTCCATGTTTTTATTTACTTGAAATTTTTAGATCATACATAAAATGATTATTGACTGTGTTCAGTCATGTACATTGTCCTTATGGCAATTTGCTATCCATTACTTCGGGTCCTTTTTTACTTTTTCTGACTTTTCAGGTCTTGGACACATGTTTTAAATGATTCAATTTTTTCCCCCTCTTCCCTAGTATACCAACAATATCCTTTGTTTATAAAAGCTTAATGTGTGGTGGTGTTGTGTTTGACAAAATATTGTGCACCCTTATAAACTTATCTGGGGTCAGAGACAGAACAGCCACAATATTAAACATAGATGTCAGGCAGTGGTAGCATACACCCTTAATCATAGCATTCCAGAGGTAGAAATCCATCTTTTCAAGGATACAGCCAAGCATGGTGACTCACGCCTTTAATTCCAGAAAAGGAGCCTTTAATCTCAGGGAGTGATGGCAGAAAGTAGAAAGGTATATAAGGCATGAGGACCAGAAACTAGAAGCATTTGGCTGGTTAAGCATTCAGGCTTCAGAGCAGCAGCAGTTCAGCTGAGATTCATTTGGATAAGGACTCAGAGACTTCCAGTCTGAGGAAACAGAATCAGCTGAGGAACTGGAGAGGTAAAGTTGGATGTGGCTTGTTCTGCTTCTCTGATCTTCCAGCATTCACCCCAATAACTGGCCTTAGGTTTGTTTTTATTAATAAGACCTTTTAAGATTGCTGCTACATTAATGGATATGCTTGAGTTTCTAATTTATACTTGGAATAATTACACAGGATGTACTATCATTGACTTGCAGATCTTGTACTGTACAGCAGTGTTGCCCTCTTCATACATGGCCCTCAAAATCCATATTATTCATTTTACTTCTTCTTCTTCTTCTTTTTTTTTTCTTTTGCTTGTTTTGAGACAGGGTTTCTCTGTGTAGCTTTGGCGCTTGTCCTGCATCTCTCTCTGTAGACCAGGCTGGCCTTGAACTCACAGAGCTCCACCTGGCTCTGCCCCCCAGTACTGGGATTAAAGGCATGTGCTGCTATCACCAGGCCATTTTACTTTTTTATATGCTACTATCTCTCACTGAATTGCTAATTTTTTTTTTTTTTTTTGCCTGAAATTACATTGGAGTAGATCAAGGAGTAACTAGAAAATATAGCCCATCTTAATGTTTTGTTGGCTTGTTTTTTTCCTTGTCTTGTTATTTTGCACACCTGACTTTCTTATCATACACTGTACAAGACAGGTACACCACACTCAATTCAGTCTCTTATTTTCCTGATTAGATTTTTGTACCCTCGCTTTTTAGCACTATGTTTGTCTTTCACTCACATTTGAGGTAAAAATTTTCTTTTTATAAACACAAATTTACATTTTTTTCTTTAAAATACATATACCATATGCCCATATTCACACAGTTATGTGTGATAAAACAAAACATAAATCTTAAATTTGTCCACTGACAGCTGTTTTCAATACTTTCCCTTTGTTTAGCTTTTGAGATCTCAAACACTGCTTCGGTGTGAATTTTGTTTTTGTCATACTCTATGTCTGCTGTGCACATAACTGCAGCTCTGTGTATCAGTAACTGTGAACAGCTCCCAGATATTTGGCTCAAATCTTTTTATTTATTGAAAATCACTTGTTCTCTCAGTTTATGGTCATTGACATATTTATTTGCAGGGTTTGAATTTGTCATGTCTTTTGACTATATCTTATATTTTTAGTTGTAAGCCTAGCCTTTAACAGCTGAGTCAATATCTATAGCACATTTTTTGTTTATTTCTTAATGTTTGACTGTGTGTATCAAGTGCCCATCTGTGTTCCCATGCTTTCCAGATTCTCTTGAAGTGTTGGGCCTTCAGTCTGCCCAATGTCTCCTCTAGTTGGGTTTACCTTACTTGTTCTCTATATCTGCCCATCTCTCCAATTTAAAGAGGCAAAAGCACTGACATTTCACTTCTGAGATTGTCCAACAAGTCACTTACTCTAGTGTGCTTCATTATTCTTGTAAGGATGGAAATGATTTCTAATAAGCAAAGAAGCTGTGATGTTTCAATTATTTATTTATTTAGTAATATTTCACATAAATGCCCCCCAGAAAAAAACATTAACTGCTAATGTAATAAATTTATTTTCTTTTATATTATTTTTTGTTTTAAACTTTTATTTGTCCTTTTAAAGTTTTAGTTACTTTTTAATTGTTCTTTTATTTTTGAGATTATATCATTTCTTCCTTCTCTTTCTTCCATCCATACAATCTCATATAACCTTCTTTGATCTCTTTCAAACACATAACCTATTTTTCATTAAATGTTGTTACATATATATGCATGTATATACACACATACATGTAACCTTCTCAATATGAATAATGTCACTTGTATGTTTGTTTCAGGAATGACCATTTGCTATTGGCTAATCAATTGTTATCTTCTTCCCTGGGGAAGACTATCCTCCTGCCCTCAGCATTCTGTAGTTGCCTTTAGTTCTTTGTGTAGGTTTGAGGCCTCCTGAGGTTTACCTCTCCACATTAACTTGTCTATTGATTTCTACCTCATTAAGCTCATGTTTAGACAGTCATCTAAGTGAGTATAACTTCTGACATTACTGGCAGACAATCTTGCAGCTCCTCTTTGCTCCTCTGGCTCTTGCAATATTTTTTCCCACTCTTTTTCAGTGTTCTCTGAGTTTAAGGGATGGGAGACTTTTGTAGATGTTCTCTGTGGAACTGTGCTTCAAGCATCTGCATACTGACTATGGTTCCCTGTAGTGTTCTCAATCTGTTTCTAAAGGATGTTTCTTTGATGAGAATTACCGTGATCTTTGGGTATAAGGACACATATTTATAATGTAATTAGGGATTATACCACTTAAGTAAAATGTCAGTTGGATTCTCCTCCAAGATCTATGACTTACCTAGCCTTACATATTTTGCTAGGTTTCTAGGCCAGATGTCTTGTTGAATGCTTACTAAGTCTAACTAGAGAGCTATTGGTTCCTGCAAACATGGTAATTCTGTCACTAATACACCCATAGGACTATTTTGCCATGCTGGTCAATGTTGTGGTTCATAGGCATCATAGCTGGGTAGGACATTGGATGCCTCCCTCATTTGGAAACTTGGCTGTTCCCTTCTGGTACCATGTGAAGCTAATGCTCATGGAGGAAACACTCAGGTCATTTCCTGCTCAGGTCCTCTGGGATCTGCACCTTGTACATGTGTAATTGGAGATCTCCTCTCCAGGTGCCACCAAGCCCCCGCAGTCCAACACTCATGTATAAAATAACCATTCAGACAATTATATTACTTATAAACTGTATGACCATGGCAGGATTCTTGTTATCTGCTTCTTCTATCTTAAATTATCCCATTTCTTTTAATCTATAAGTTGCCACATGGCTTGTGGCTTACCAGTACCTTACATCTTTCTTGTCATGGTGGCGGCTGGCAGTGTCCCTCTGCCTCCGCCTTCATTTCCCAGCATTCTCCTCCTCCTTGTCCCACCTACCCTATCCTTCCTACCTGACTACTGGCCAATCAGCACTGTATTTATTTCAATCAATCAGAGCAACACATTTGACATACAGAACATCCCACAGCACTTCCCCTTTACTTTTTTTCAAAAAACAAGGTTTTAATTTTTATATAGTAAAATTTCAGATAACAAAACAATTTTCAAGCAAGAATTACAGTTGAAGATATCCTATCTATCTTATATTTGTGAGTCTAAGGTTTTATATCTAACTTATCTTTTATCATTATTGAGGAAATTATAACTATCTAGTCTTCAACCACATCAAAGACCTCAGAAGGATATAATATTACCTGAGAACCAGGAGAAGGATGCAAGCAACTTTCTGGAGTCTTGTAGGGTAGACAGAGATAGCTGGCAGCCTGGATAGTAACCTAATGTTCCTTTGTAAAGTTAGGGCATTTGTCTTCAGCCTATAGAGCTAGAATCTCTTGGTCACTTTTTTCAGTGTCCTGTAGAATGTCTGGCAGTTTCCTCTGTGAAGCAGGAACCTGAAGGACCATTTTGTCAAGCAAAGTTCAGTGGTCATCTTTCTATGGGTCCTGCATGTCCAGTTGATCAAGCAGTCCAGGCAAGAACAGTTTCTTGTCCAAATGGCTATTTTTGCCAAGGTGAAGATAAACTCCATATGAAGTGTCTTCGATGCCCATCCTCCTCTCTGAAGTAAATTGGTGCTACCAAGCAGACATGTCTCATTGTCCAGAAAGTCTAAATTTTAAAAATATTTTAAATGCCATATTCTGTAGGTCTACTACACTTATCTACATCTTTGAGAAATATAAAGAATATAAAGACAGTTGCAGCATACTATAGGAGTATAGATCTGAAAAGATAGGAAGGGTTGGGATTTTTACTTTCCCTATGAATATTCTTCATTGATTCTAGGTTCAAAGGGGCCATTCCCATTCAACTATATTACAGCTCAGCACAGAAGAATAATCACACTGTGATAGTCACTCACATTAATATATTATTAATAAATATGGACAATGGCTGTTATATGGCACATGGTGCAGAGACACAAATAATCTGCTGTGTAGAGGAGACATTATCCAGAGGGAGATACAGAGACTTCAAGGGTGAAGAAGTAGTCAAACTGAAGGTTGCTATAAGATTATCCGTGGCTTTCTACTTCAAAGGGTTTCTCCAGGAAAACAGTAAGAGAAACTCTGGGTCCTCGCTGAGTAATAAGTTATTATAAGAACTTCACGGGCTGGAGAGATGGCTCAGAGGTTAAGAGCACTGACTGCTCTTCCAGAGGTCCTGAGTTCAATTCCCAGCAACCACATGGTGGTTCACAACCATCTGTAATGAGATCTGGTGTCCTCTTCTGGCCTGCAAGCATACATGCTGTATACATAATAAATAAATAAATCTTTAAAAAAAAAAAAAAAGAACTTCACAAAATGAACAATGAACTCTAAAAGCCAATTCTTCTTAAGAAAATATAAAATTATAAAGTGAAGTAAGTTTCTAATGAGTAATACAGGGAAAGATTTTTGGATATTCACTTCATGTGGAAGCACAGAAAGGACCAGATTTAGCTAAGTTTCTAGGCATATGCTGGCTATCCAGTAGCTTTTAGCGAACAATCTACTCTTTCACTTTTCCCAAAAGAAAAAAGGCTAGAATTCACTACATTCATTTTGCTTATTCATATCAAGAATGTAAGAGACAGATTCAGAGGAATCTATCACCAATCAAAGATAGAGAAATCCCATAGATAAAGTTTCATCACATATGATACACAACTGCAGTTAAAGGCAATTAGAACACTGAGCATCATTAGAAATTTTATGAAGAGACAACATCAACAAAAAAGGAGCAAAGGCTCCTGGTAGACTAGTATGAGAAAGAAATTTAATAACAGAAAAGCAGGAAACTCATATTGCTAAAAGACAAAGTATAGCCCAATGACTTTGCAGTGATCAGCCATTGAAGTTGAATTCACCAAGAGGAAATAACTTTCTTTTTGACTGAAAATCATATTCAGAGCCTTGAACATGTTAAGTAGTTAACTACTACAAGACCAGGATATATAACCTACTATGTTAATTCTACTCTTACCTCAATACCTTCTAATTTTACATTCATAAATTCAGAAAGACAAGAACTACAAAGAGAAACAAATGTATTTATTGTAGTATGAATCTTAAATGGTCTACTAATAAAAACAAACCTGAATGCAGGTATTGGGGTGAATGCTGGAAGATCAGAGAAGTAGAACAAGCCACAGCTATCTCACCTTGCCAATTCCTGTTTTCTCAGATTGGAAGCTTCTGTGTCCTCATCCCAATGACTCTCAGCTGAACTGCTGCTCAAAAGCCTGAATGTTTAACCAGGCAAATGTTTCTAGTTTCTGGTCCTCATGCCTTATATACCTTCCTACTTTCTACCGTCACTCCCTGGGATTAAAGGCTCACTTTCTGGGATTAAAGGCATGAGTTACCATGCCTGGCTGTATCCTTGAACAGATGGATTTCTGCCTCTGGAATGCTATGATTAAAGGTGTGTGCTACCACTGCCTAACATCTATGTTTAATATTGTGGCTGTTCTGTCTCTGACCCCAGATAAGTTTATCAGAGTGCACAATATTTTGGGGAACACAATACCACCACATTTCCCCCCCTTTTTTGTCTAAAATTTAAAAAAGCTTATAACTCATACAAGAAAAAACTATCCAATAAGTATATAAACATATACAGTCAAAAATTATATTAACAATGTCTAGTCCACTAACATTTGACAGATTCTGATAAAACTCCATTATATATTTTGACAACGTCCAATCCAATAATATTTGATAAACTCAGACAAAAAAATTTCATTACTTATCCTATTTAAAAGTAGTAGTTCCTTTTTAAAAGTAGATTCAAAAATTGACCTTTTTATCTTATCATATCTTATTCTATCTTTTTTCTTTTCATAATAGATTCTGTAGTCTACCTTTTGTCATTTTTATGTCTTCCCTTTTTCTTTTTACAATCGGTTCAGTGATCTACCCATTTATCCTATTATTCTTTATCTTTTCTCTCAAAGTAGATTCATATCTACCTAGTGTCTATGTTCTCTTTTTTCTTTATTTTTAAACAAAAACTCTGAATCTAATCTCCTTGTTCAACTTTTTTCCAGACCATTAACAATTAACAACTTGTAACCAACCATTGTAAACAATGACAATATCTAAAACTCATTAAATGACCAAAAACCTCCCATCCCACCTCTTATGAATGTAGGTTTTGTTTTCTTAAAATTACTTCCTGCTTTCTGGGGTAAAGACATCTTTAGGGAATACTAAAAAGAAAAATATTGGGTTAATTGTCAAGTCCTGTGTCATTTGTCCACTCTCTGCATAATGAGAAAGTGCAGGGCTTGTTTCAAGTCCTTGTTTGAGTAGTCTGTCAGGCTGATCATCTCAGCTAGCCATCTCAAAATTGTCCTGACCAGTTCCGTGGTGTTAATCAGCTTAATGACTTTATCATGGTCCTTGTGGAATCATTATTTTTGTTTGTTTGTTTTTGTTTCTCTGTGTAGCTTTGCACCTTTCCTGGAATTCACTTGGTAGCCTAGGCTGGCCTCCAATTCACAGAGATCTGCCTACCTCTGCCTCCCGAGTGCTGGGATTAAAGGCATGCACCATCACCGCCTGGCTTGTGGAATCATTGTTGTGGGATCCTATCATCCTTTTGAAGATTTCAAAGTTGCTGTAAGGCATGGTCATGATTCCCTTTAGATTTTTTTTTTGTTTTGTGTGTGTGTGTGCCTCCTCTGTGGTTTGGAGCAAACACAGTCTGATAAATGTCTGTCTTTCAGAACCATGAATGTTCTTCCCTAGAAGAGAAAATCTTCACAGCAATTTCTCCCCATCATTTGTCTTGACAAACTTTTCCAAACTGACCTTTGCTGATGCTTTCTTGTAACACAATGGTGCTGGCAATTCTTCTCTGAACAAGTAGTAGTAAACCCTTTGTCCTAGGTAGCAGCATCACCACAGTTACCAACAGGATGAGAAGAAGCCGGCAACTTGGAGCAGCAGCCAATGCCTCCATAGTCCCACAGCTACCACTGTTTGCGTCTAGGCCCCAGCCCAAGCCTCCTAGGGCAGCCTCAGACTCGGGATCCTCCTGCCTCTGCCTCCTTCAGTAAATCCTACTAGTGTGCCACAACTGGCTGAGGGTAGCTCATGTCTGAGCAGGGGCCCACAAGGCTACAGGCAAGCAGCTTTTCATGAATTCATACCACAAATGTTGAGCACCAGATGTAGCATGAATCTTAAATGGTTTTATTAATAAAAACAATCCTGAATCCAGGTATTGGGGTGAATGCTGGAAGATCAGAGAAGCAGAACAAGTCACAGCTATCTCACCTTGCCAATTCCTCAGGTGATCCTGTTTCCTCAGACTGGAAGCTTCTGTGTCTTCATCCCAATGGCTCTCAGCTGAACTGCTGCTCAAAAGCCTGAATGTTTAACCAGGCATATGTTTCTAGTTTCTGGACCTCATGCCTTATATACCTGTCTACTTTCTACAATCACTCCCTGGGATTAAAGACTCACTTTCTAGGATTAAAGACATGAGTTACCATGCTTGGCTGTATCTTTGAACAGATGGATTTCTGCCTCTGGGATACTAGGATTAAAGGTGTGTGCTACCACTGCCTAACTTCTATGTTTAATATTGTGGCTGTTCTGTCTCTGACCCCAGATAAGTTTATTAGAGTGCACAACATTTCAGAGAACACAATACCACAACAATTTATTCATCTTTTGATTTTTTTTAGGTTCTTATCCTCAAAACTGATAAAACATATAGGGGAATTTTGATTCATAAAAACTTCAGGAAAAAAATGAAGTTCATGTAGATGTTTCTGCTCTTAAATCTATGCCTGCATTTTTTTTCCGTATGTGCTAATTGTGAAGGAATCCAACATCTTAATGAAATGTAAGAGATTAGGTATTTGGAAGTAAGTCTTGCCAAGCACTGGGATTTTGAATTGTCACATATCAGAGTAACAGCAAAACTGGTATGTGCAGGTCCCCAAGGAAATAATACCCAGTGACAAAATGGTCTTTAAAGTCAAAATTAGTGTAAATGTTCCAGCATGCTGCTGGCCATAGACGTATAGACAGAAGCAAGCATGAATCCTCTCTAGAGGTAAAGAGCACCATATCAGATTATAAATTAAGTTTGTGGCATTCTTTTCCACTGTAATTTTCACTTCTCATAAAATAAGAGCAAATAAACATCATTAAATTAAGAAAATGATAAATTTTCTATAGACTAGACCAGCAAAAACAAACAACTCTGAAAAACTGTAGTATGCTGAAAGACCAAATATTGTCACTTGTCTGTTGTGCGAAAAGAAGCATCTTAAGGGATGAGTGAAATTTGGTGCATACTTTGTGAAGATATCATCTATCACTGCAGGGAAGGAATGGCAGCAGGAAGATGGGTTAACTGTTCAAAATGCTGCCATAGTCAAGAAGCAAAATGATGCATACTAAAGCTCCACTTGCTTTCTCCTTTTTATACAGTCAGGGATTCAGACCACTGAATATGCCCCAACTTTCATGATGGGTATCCCTACTTCAATTGATATAATTTTGAGAATATTTCAAAGACATGGCAAGAGACTTGCCTCTCGTGATTCTAGAAACTGCCAAATTGACAATCTTAACAGTCAAAATAGACTTTTTGTCATAATAACCTCTCAGCTCTTATCCACATAAGCTTATGGATATTTCATAACGCAAAAAATATTTGATCTATCTTGTAAGAACCCCAGAGTCTGTAACAGGTCCAAGATTGATCAAAAGTGAAAAATCTAAGTTTCTTTTGAAATTTAAGACAATGTCTTAAAGTGTGAGGTAGAAAATAAAAATAAAGTTACCATAGTTCCAACATACAATGGCACTTCCAAAAGAGAAGAATGGGGTACCAGAAAGCAATGATTAAACCAAGGCAAAATAAAGTTCAACAAGACTAACAGGAAAACCTGCAGCTCTCTGCAGGTATCTGGGAGCTGTGATGGAATCAGTTGTGATCCAAGTCTGCTACCTGCAGCACACGTAATTTGTCTCTTAGGCTGGCAGCACTTCATGTTAGAAGCTTTCATTCCTAGACCTCTAATGGTATTACAGACAGTTTGGAATCTCTATTACAACTTACACTTCACCTTATCAGCTTTATGTAATGACTCCTTGGGACTTCCTTCCAGAGACTCCAACTATTGGTTTAGGTGGCTGCCATGCCAGCAGAGGAGAGTGCTGGATGGAAGAGTCAATGCATCATAGTTACCTTTTAGAGCTTTATTGGGAAAGAAAGAGAGAAAGGACTGCACAGAGGGGGGAGAGTGTGTAAAAGGGAAAGAGGAGGCACAGAGAGCCCACCCACTTTTTAGACTGGGCCGCCTGTTGGTTAAATTCCAAATGTTGGTTAAATCAGCATTGCTGGTGGCTGGCCACTGCCTGTGGCGACCAGCTGGAGCAGTGTGCTGGTGGAGGGGTGTGCTGGTTGAAGAATCACGAGCCATGGTTACCTTTCTAGAGCTTTATTGAGAAAGAGGGAGAGAGAGGAAGAGAGACAGAGAGACAGAGAGACAGAGAAAGGGACAGAGAAAGAGACCATGAGGAGGAGAGAGGAGAGAGAGAAGGGGGAAGGGAGGAAGTGGCGCAGAGAGGGCCCACCTGCTTTTTAGGCTGGCCCATGTCCCAGGATTATGACATAATTAAGGATAAAAGTCTTACCCCACCATCACAGGCTGATGACATAATTAAGGACAGAATCCTTAAACCAACACTGTCATCTATTTCCTGCCTTCAGTATATTTCTTAAACCTTGGCATAAGCCTTCATTAAAAATCCCATTCTTACATTTTTCATGCCTAAAAAACCAGAATGACATTGACAGTCTTCCATGTTCTGCTGCCAGGTTGAGATGCAGTTGCTGTGATGGCTTCTTTCCATAAAGGCAACTGTTTGGGAGACCCTCTGCATGTCATTCTTATTTCAGCAACTCTCCTGTGAAATGAGTTTCCATTCTCATAAGCTAGGAGTTTCAGTAAATACAATCTTGTACTCAGGGTACCATGCCATATTGCCTGTGGAAAAAATGATGGCTTAATGGTGTGAATCTCTTTATGAACAATGGAAGTTTTATTATCTGTGCTTTGCCAAACTTTAAATTTGCTCATATTCCATTCCTAACCAAATATCACATTTTTGCATCATTTTTCTTTTTCACTATAGCTATAAATAAAAGCATCAAGCATTAGCATTTCATGACTGATATGAAGTCACAACATGCCCATATGGTTGGGCTTGCCTGGTGGACTGACTAGTTATTTCTGGTTCAAAATAGCCATTTCTGGGTCAAAACATCTTTCATGACTAGGACTCCATGGCTTTGCATGGTTGTGTAAAGTGCGCTCTACACGCATGCATGGAGTAGCCATATGCGTTTGTGTACATATGCGTGGCCCACTCTTTAAAACACAAATATAATTTAAAAAAAAAAGAATAATAGCAACAGATCCTCTTTGTCTACACTAGTTAATTGTGTCCTTGGAAAATTTTAGAGAATAAATTGCTGTGTCAAAGGAAAAAAAAAAAAAAAAAAAAGCCGGCACCATTTTTGCACCGGTCTCTTCTCCTCTTCTCCTCTCTCTTGTCCTCTTAATCATGTGCATTTCACACAGGCTTGTCACGTCTTCTCTCCTCTCTCAATAAAAACTCTTCTGTGGTCTTGTTGTGTTCGGGACATTTTCTCGCAGGGTAAGAGCACTGCCAAATAACTAACAATGACCTCAAGCCATCTTTCCTTTAATTTCTTCCAATGAAGAAAATAGTTCATTACTTTAAAAATTAGCATTTTGCAAGTTCTCGGTAAGGGGGCAGAATACAGCTTCAATGTAACTCAAGCACCCATCCTTCCATTTCTCTATAGGATCCCTTTTCTACTCAGAAATTCCATTAATCAGGACTTTAATATTTGTAGTTCTTCTGGCCCTCCAAACTCCAATAGAATGGCCCCTTTATCTCTCATCACTGAACTGAAGGACTTATCTAGTCCAAACTTCCATACACTTCCACAGTCCTCTCAAAAGTCAATTCCAAAGACTTAGATACCAAAGGAATAGTTTTATCACATTAACTCATCTTGTTGTCAATTCCTATATGAATTACTTTTCTTATGGTTGTGCCCAAATAGCTGACAAAAGCAACTCAGGAGAGAATTAATTTCTTTCAGCTTATAATTTGAGTCAATATAGTTGTCCATCATGGAGGGAAAGGCAACATGACAGAAAGATGAGAAAGACCAATGAGTGTTCATGATTAGCAGCACCCCTTTCTCTCTTTCAGTAATCTGGAACACTAGCCTATGGAAAGGTACAGCCTGCTGATCCTTTAATCTTGTTTGCCTGCTTGTTTGTTTGTTTGTTTTTCTCTACTTTTCTCTTTTATTTCTGGGTTTCCCTAAAAATTCTTACAATCTGTACTTGCTCGGGAAAAGGTATTTATTATAGATGTGAGAGAGAAAATATCTGTAAGCCTTTTGGAAATCCAAAGCTGTTACATCTACCTATCTCTCTGAGACAGAAGGAGAGGGGCAGACTGGAAAGTGCCAGGGTTATCTTTTTCAGGAGCAGAAAGAAAAAAAGGAGTGGCAAAAAATTGGGTTATAAAGAAAAAAAAAACAGAAAAGGTAGCTGCAGGATGTGTGTGTGGTGGTGGTGGGGAAATCCTGTGAACTAAGATAGCATGGAAATTTAGGATAGAGGACTTCCATATCACCTGTCAAAGATGCCTGGGGGAACCTGAAGTTTAGAATTTGCTTTTGTATGCCATTTAGGTACTTATCAATAGGGAGTCAGATGACCCATTTGCCAGATAAATGAGAGATAAGGCTCTTCCTGGTGGCCAGAAACCTGTGAAACAGGTTCCTGAGGAATGTTGAAAGGAAGTGCTAGTAATCCTTCTGTTTATCCTGACAGAATTCATGCTGAGCTGAATCCAGGCAGTCATCTTCAAACGTAACAGTCTGAATCTTGTAGCTCTCAGATAACCCACCAATGACCAGTGGTCTGAAAAGTCATGTTGATGGAAGGAGAAAAGCTTGAGAATCACATGATTAATATTTATAGCATCCTGGGTTGATATCTGTTCTTGGACCTGCGAAACAAATGTTGTATTCCTTCTTTGGGTGATACATAATGCAAGCCAGAAGGCATTACACTGGGTAAATTGCATTTCCCAATATCAGACAGAGTTCTAGAAAAGTTAATGCCTTTGAGAAGTAGTCTCATTTAGGAAGATCATTAGACATTCTACAACATATATTTACCATTTTGAACATAATTCAAAATGATACCTTCTTATTTCTCTTGTCACTAAAACAATGGGGAGAATTTATTATTATTATTATTATTATTATTATTATTATTATTATTATTATTATATCAAAACTCAGGAAAGGTTTTGGCAGTAGAACCTATGGCAGTGTGTAGCCCTTACCAGAAACACAGTCATTTTGACAAGTGAGCTTCAACACAAGCTACAAGCTATTTCTGAAAGCTATTGTTTCCTTGTCATGTGAGCTGCTGTCAGCTATGATACTTTTCCTTAGATTATCTCTTCCTATACAGGGATAGAAATTTGTCCCATGCCTGAAATTCTTTAGTGAATCTAAGATTTTACATTTGATTTTCTTATTTTAAGGTACAACCTTGTTAGAATGAGGTTTTTGGTCTATTGCATCGTGAGTGTTAGTGCTGAAGTCAAAAGATCCTGTACGAACACATTATGTTTATACATTTATTTTTATTACATTTAATTGTGTGTGTGCGTATGTGTGTGTGTGTGTGTGTGTGTGTGTGTGTGTGTGTGTGTGTGTGTGTGTTTGTGTGTGTGTGTGTGTGTGTGTTTGTGGGTGTGTGTGTTTGTGTGTGTGTGTTATGTGTGTATGAATGAATGTGCCCATAGAAAATACCGGAGAGGACTGAGGATTTTAGACTCTCTTGAATGGTAATTATATAGCATTATAAGCAGAAACACATGAATACTGGGGTGGAATTCTGATCCTCTACAAGAACAATATGAGTCATCTCTTCAGCCTCATCATTAATTTGACTAATTTATTGTTTTTTCCTGGTAATTTCTTTTTTACATTTTCCTCTTCTTTTATTCATTCCTTCCCTTTTTTCATTCATTTATTTTAATATATCAGTAACTATCTACCACTGATATTTTGGAGAAAATTTTGTTTGCAAAATGAGAATGACAGAAAAAGCAAACCAATTGTTCTGTTTTTTTGTTAGTTACAATCAAGAAGAGAGTTAAGTGAAACGTGCCATACCTTATGACACACTTACATGCTCATGGCACTTACATTTAAATAAAATTAAGTTTTAACACTTCTTTACATAGTTGACCAAGAAGGAAAGTATTCAGACATTATGGAAGAAATCCAGTAATTATTTTTAATTTCCTGTTAATTAAAGTTTCAAAGAATAATTGGAGAAGATACTGAATCTGCAACACAGAAATACACAGACCCACAAATGCCAAAATGCGTGTATGAAGATGAGTGGAAAATTCTCTAACAGCAGTTATCTGTGTTACATACAGGTTGAATGATCACATACTCAGCACTGCATACAACAGCCTCTTCCTACTAGCCATCTCACCAGTTCTGGAATTTTAATTTGGCTATGAGTCTTTACTCTCTGTGTTGTAGAATAAAAAATACACAAGCTTCTGTATACTTAGCTGCCTCTTTGAAGTAGGCACTTAATATGAAGAAGAGTTTATATACAGAGTCATGTAATATACAAGTTACTTTTAAATTTGACAATATTTGTCTTTGAGTTTTCATAGACTATCTAAATTACAAATAGGTTGTTTAATAAAGCTAGTTAGAATTTTAGACTAATAATATTTTATACTTAATAGGTTGCTATGATTCCATTAGGACACAAAAATGTTTTAATAAACAAAAGAATTGTGTATCTTTTTGGAATCTTAGGAAAAATAATTAGATGAAAGTATTTTTGTTTGTTTGTTTTTGTCTTTTTGAAATAGGGTTTCTTTGTGTAGCCCTGGCTGTGTGTCTTGGAACTCCCTTTGTAAACCAAGTTTTGCCATCAGATTCACATAGATATGCCTGCATCTTCCTCCCAAGTGCTACCACTAAAGCTGTGCAGAACCACAAGCAATACATGTATTTAAAATGAGCCAGACCTAGTAGATTTCAGTGTGTTACTTACAGAGTTGAAAATGAAGCTATCTAGTGGATAGAACTGTAAAATGGCATCTAACCTCCCTTCCCCTTTTGATGATGATACACAGGATCATTTTAACAGAAGTTATCCTGTTATAAATGGTGCACTCTCACTCAAAAGAAAGAGGTCAGGAAGTTTTTATTGAGCCACACAGACCTGTCTGGGTTGTGTACTCTTGCTACTAGAAGTCCCTAAGTGGCCCTGAGCTGAGTAAGCCAGGAGTTTATTAAAAAACAACAACAACAACAACAAAACACAAATTCAGTATTTCCCATAGTTGGGGTAGCTATTTGCAGGCATGCCAAGATATTAACATAAGAATGGAGCACAGCAAACAGACATGATATCTGTGTTTGATGGGGAGCAGAATGCCTTGTGGTGGCAGAAGCAGAACAACACTATGTGGTTTTAGAAGCTGAACAATGCAGGATAGTAAAAAAGTTGTTCCTGTAAGTACCATACATGCCTGAGGGGCAAGCTGACATCAGATTTAGGCTTCGGTAGGGTCAGGATTTAGCAAATATGATTTTCTTTCCACAATCCTACTTTCTGTAAAGAGACTTTGCCTAGGGATTGAGTATTCTACAAATTTTACAGTGTTTTATTTCCATATTATATACTAAATACAAGAATATCAATACCAACTCTCACATGTCATCCTACTCTAAATCTTACTGGTACTTACTGGTGTTATTGAAACAAAATGTATACAAATTATTTTAATAAGTTTATTTGTATCCACTTATACATTAAGTAGCATATTTCAATATTATTGATGATCATGGAAGTCACCCAGTAAGGATTTACATTAATAATCCAATCTACCCTATAAAGTTCTCTTTTCTGTGGACATTGCTTACTGTTACAATGCCAAAGCACAAAAAGTCACTTGGTCATTTCTAGGTTGTACCTCCTTGAAGTTGAAGATACTTTTTACTGGTTTTGCATTTTCTTCATTCTTTTGACATTGACCTTGTAATGTACTTTAGCTTTCACTAAAACTAATAGAAGGAGTTGTGCTTAATAAAAATGGAAATCTCTTCCAAAATCCTGAGATTCAATTTGTTATGAACCATTAACAATGGCTCTTAGATAAACAAATATATGCATATTGATTCATGCTTAAATAATTCAGGGTGTTATAGGTCACTTATTTGACAAATACTGTGCCCTCTTTTAGTATTCTATGAATTATTTGAGTGTTCTCAGAAATAAGTAATCAATGGCCGCTCAATCAAAACGTCTCATGCATGAAGTGAAAACGATTCTGAGGGGAGAAGAAAAGAAAAGAAAAATCTAGATGAAAGGAAGGTATGATTTTTTTAACCTATAAATTATATCAAACAATAAATTTATGTTTGTAGGGAAAAAAAAGAACAGATAGCTGTTTTCCTTAGTCACCATGTCTTTAATGTTTTTGGTCTAAAGCTGATTTAAAAAAAAAAAAAACTTTACTACTGGTGAGGGCAGTTTAAAATTATTTACTGCCATTTTCTGTTGTACTATGTACAGGAAATATGTGTTGCATTGTGGAACCCCTCCTAAGGATCAGTGCTGTCACTGAAACAAAGTCAAATAGAGACCCTAGGCACCTACACAGTTTAATGAAAACTGGAGTTCAGATATTCCCTCAGAAATAGTTCTTTTTTCAAGACAGAGTTTCTCTGTGTAGTTTTGGTGCCTGTCTTGGATCTCGCTCTGTAGACCAGGCTGGCCTTGAACTCACAGAGATCTGCCTGGCTTTGCTTCCTCAGTGCTGGTATTAAAGCCACCACTGCCCAGCCAGAAATGGATCTTATACAGTCTATCAGTATGTGTTTCCTCAAACCTTACAGGCTTCATCAATTGACAGAAGAGCACTTTGATGACTTAAAGTGGGAATACAAATATAAAATATTTACTTATAAAATACTGAGTTTTCATAAAGTAGTGAGGGAGTAAAGGAGGCCAAACAAAAGTACAAAATAAAAGATGTAGAATATAGCACTGAAGAAGCCCTTTAAAAGCTCTTGTGCATCTATTATGCTTCTTGCTACTAAAGAAAAATGAAAAAACAAAAACCAAAATAAGTAGTTTAAGAAATTTCATAAATAGCAATGTAATAAAATTTACCCTAATACTTTGTTTTTCCTGGAGCTGAGACCCAGGGCCTTAAGCTTCCTAGGCAAGCACTCTACCACTGAGCTAAATCCCCAACCCCAATAAGGTTCTATAAACTGGTATTAACAACAAACATTTATTTTCTTCTGATTTTGGAGACTGACCAAGAGTTATTTCCTAATGGTTTCTTAGTAGTCTGAAGATTGCTCCTTCCTGTCTTCATAATATCTTCCTACTGCACCTCTCAGTTTCCTGAACTTCTCTTCTTCTAAAGATACTTGTTCTCCTGTGGATTACATTATATCCACAAGATCTTGTTTTTAACTTAATTCCTGATACCTCTAAGTTTGGCAATTTACCCTGATACACAGGGTGAGCACTTCGACAAGGTGAGTTTTAGAGGAAAAGAACTGAGCTTTTAATATTCAGATTACATAGTACATAAATTCTATGTTTTGTTTTTGGCTGTTTTTTTTGGTTTATTGTTGTTTTTGTTTGTTTGTTTGTTTTTGAGACTGAAATTTATTATGTAGAATAGACTTGCCTCCAACTCACAGAGATCTACCTGCCAGGCTACAGAATGCTAGGATCAAAGGTGTGCATCAGTACACCTGGCTTATAAGTCCTATATTTATAGAAAGTACAACTACACATTAATTACTATTACGTTACTACATACAAAGTATTGTTGAGATGTTTTTGACCACAACAATAATGATAAATTCATGTGAATTTATGGAACCATATCTTCCATATTCTTAATAATATCTACTCTCTCTTTCAACCTCAAACACATGAAATAATAAATGAAAAAATAATAGTGTAAATCTTTAGACTATAAAAGCTAAGAAAATTCTAATATTACACCTAAGATTAATTGCTAAATCTAAGAAAGTTATAGTCCAACAGGAATGTCTTGATCCTAAATGGCTTACTCTGGCATGTGTGGTGTGTTAGTGTAGACTTAATAGATAGAAGAAGAAAAGTGCCTGGGATTCTTCTTGACACTTCAGGAAAGCAATGTTTGGCAGAGAGGCAGAAACAAATAGGATAAACGTTTTTAGAAAGACATGGAGAAACTGTCTCAAGTTCTTATATAGGCAACTAAGCCTTACATCTACTTTATCTCAAAACCACCAGTCCAGAGTATTGTAAAGAAGCTATGCCGCTTTCTAAGTTCAAAGGCTGCTAACAAATGTAGGCAAGGGAAGAAAGTCAGCCTTTATTTCTATCCTTGATATAACAGACTGACTAAGAACCACCCACATTGTGAAAACAATATCCTCTATTAAAATACACTTTTAATGTTAATTTCCATTCAAAACTTTCTCCTAGAACATTACTGAATTTATCCATTACTGGAAATCTGAGCATCATGTTTCAGCCAATTGGACTGATAAAATGAGCCAGTGTCATAATCTATTTCCCCCTTACCTTGTAAGTATGAATCAATCTGAATGTGAGGTAGCAGCTATGCTGGTCAGGGCCATGTGATCCCTTTCTGAGGAGTGTCTTCAGAGCTCTACATGGACTAAATCCCTCTGCCCTTAGTTATCAGCAGGGAGATTTACCCAGCCACCAGACCAGAGCACCAAAACATGTAGGACTGTCTGATAAAGGAAGAGCTAAAGAAGTCTCTGCCTCCAAAACAGTTTTAAAACTAAAAACACTTGCAAGTATTTTTGAAGACTACCAATTTAGCTTAGTGATAGGGCCCTTATAGAGCATATGGTATACTCTAAATTCAATTCTCAACATGATAATGTATATAAAAAATAAATAACAAATGTGTTCTCTAGGAGTATATGTCTGTAGATGGGCACACAAAACCAGCTTTGATAAACACAGAAGCAAAGGATGAAATTTCTGCTGCCAACTTCCATCTCAAGTTTCCAAAGACCCCAGCACTCCTAATGACTGAAAAACATTATGTTATTGATCATTTTACTGTTTGCCTTGAAATATTTTCCTACTTTAGTAAAATACAAAAAAGCTTTTATTTGAAAAGAAAATTTTGATCTAAATTGAACAGTGTGCCACTGAATGTCCTTGTGGCTATTAAAATAAGAAGTCATTTCCTGGTAGGTGTTCCAGATATAATTTGAGTCACCACACTTTCCAAATCACAGTTTATGGCTTTCTGTAGCAGTTTAAAAGGAGAAAATATCACTCCCAATGAAAACGTCTATAGAGAAATAACATTTCTGGACTTTAAGTACTGTCATTGCTATACATTTTTTTTTTTTAAATTCCTAATCTAGCATTTGTATAACTGCTCAAATGGCAATTTAGGAGAAATTTAGAAACAAAAGTCCTATGTGAAGAAGGAAACTCCAAAGTCAAGGATGTGTTTGGACAGAATGTTTCCCAGTAAGAAGTGCTAATTCTTTCCCAGGGACTTTGATTTTTTTTTTTTTTTTTTTTTTTTTTTTTTTTTTTTTTTTTAGACAGGGTTTCCCTGTGTAGCTTTGCATCTTTCCTGGAACTCACTTTGTAGACCAGGCTGGTCTCGAACTCACAGAGATCCGCCGGGCTCTGCCTCCCAAGTGCTTGGATTAGAGGTGTGCACCACCATCGCCTGGTGTGGGACTTTGATTCTTAATGGCTGATAATTCTGGGGTGGAAATATACTGCTTGTAGATGTAACCATCTTGTTAAATAAGAAACACAGAGCCAAATACAGAGTTAATAGCCAAGAGGTCAGAGCAATAGCTGAGAGCTGAAAACCTTACCCTTCACTGCTGCTGCTGTCTTTCCTTTCTGCAAGAGGCCTACTTCCTGTGTCCTGTCTTTTTAATAGACTTTCTGTTCTGCCTTCTCATTGGTTGTAAACCCAACCACATGACCTCCTTGTCACTGCCTGTCTGTACAGACCTCCAGGTCTTCTATGGTTGGTGTTGAGATTAAAGGCGTGTGTCGCCATGCTGGCTGTATCCTTGAACACACAGAGATCTCCCTAGCTCTGCCTTCCAAGTGCTGGGATTAAAGGTATGCACCGCCACTGCCCAGCTTCTGCTATGGCTTGCTCTGACCCAAAGGCAACTTTATTAACATATAAATAAAATAACATTTCACTACAAATAAAATATCAACACACTGCATCTGTGGTGGTTTTGATGGATGAGTATTTCAGGTCCTAGAATGAGAAATTTCACACCCAAAGATACTGAAAATTCAACTTGTTTTGTAGCAGTCTTGTATTCTGCAACTTACTTGAAGGAAAAATACTAGGAATGGAAAGCAGAGGCTGTCACTTAACAGTGAAGCCCACAACATTTCTTCCAAGTACTTAAATTGTATTTCAGCAAATAAGACATTGCACTTCTATAGTAGCAACTTCAAAAGATTCTCTAAAGATCCCCAGAAGCTTCTTCTGTTCCCTCTTATCTAATCACACAATTTGGAGTTAATTGCTTATTAGCTAGATTCAAGCTTTCTGAGAATATAGTACTCCCAGCCACCATGACTTTATTAGCACTAGTACTGAGCTATAGCACCTCTACATAGTCTTAAGTTTGTATACAAAAATGGTTTGTTAAAGTGAAAACAAACACAAAGTATCAAATTTGTTGTCTTGGAAGAAACAGAGAAGCAAGAATAAGACAGACTTTCTACACAAAAGGTTAGAAAAAATACATAGAATGTTATGAGCAGCCAGGGCAATTGACCCCTTATCAGCTTGACCCACAAACATACCATAATTCAACTGTAGCCTTTCCTCAGGATCTCATATTAATGATGATAATGCAATATCAAATATAAATAACTGTAGTAGTTCTACAATCTTTAAAATTTTCAAAACTTTAAAAGTATGAAGTCTCTAAAAGTACAAACTGTGGACTCCTGTAATATCAAAAATACATTAAAAACTTTCTTATTCCAAGAGGGAAGATCCAGGACACAATTGTGATCAAATCAAAGTAAATTAAAATTCAATAGTATAAAAAGTTTAGTGGTTGATGTTTGTGATTCATTATCTTCTGGGCTCCAGAGGGCTTTGGCAGCTCCACTATTTTGACTCTGCCATCCATAGCACACATAAGCTTAAACCAGATATACTCTATAGCTGTTGCTGTCTTTGGTGGCTAATCCATGTTAATGGTACATCCACTATAAAGTGGTCTCCTCAGAGCCTACAGCCCTTACACACAGTATAATGCCTAGACTGTTTTCCAGTGCCTCTTTGTGTCTTTGCAACCAGTTCTACCTAGGTGATTCCTACATATTATGAAGTTCATCTTCCAGCATGAGATACTGCTTTGGTGTGTGATGACCCCAAGGAAATACTCTCAGATACTTTCCCTTCAATGATACTGGTCCCTCCATAATCACTGCAAGTTCTTAGATCCAGTTAACCAGTATCATTCATTCCAGAACAGCAAAATTTTTGCTTTAATTGTCCTGATTTCTTATTAATCATAGCTGAATATTTAGTTTCTGCTGGCCAGTCACCATTGAATCTTAATACAAAATACCACACAAATGACCAAGTAGAGTCTTTGTAGTGCTCTGAAACTCCACAAACTATACCTCCATTTTCTGCATTTCTCTCAACATTATCTTCTAAGGTTTTACTGAATAGCCTATTGGTCTCTGAGCACTTTTCTAGCCCAAAGTTCCAATGTCACCACAGTCCTTCCCCCAAAAAGACATGGGCAGGTCTTTCATAGCAATCACCCTTGATTCTGATCCAAACTCTATCTTCGTTTGGTTTCTATTCATGTAACAAAGATCATGGCTAATGAAACATGTAGCAGAATGTGTTTATTTGGCTTACATATGCCTGGGCACACAGTACACCCAGGGAGGCTAAGTCAGGAACTAAAAGCAGGAATCTGAAGGCAAAGACCTGAAACAGAGGCCATGTAGGAATCATATTTCCTGGCTTGCTCCGCATATCTTTCTTAGTCTAATTTCTTATACAGTCCAGAACCTCCTTCTCGGGATGAATACCACTCACAGTGATCTGGACCTTCCCACACCAATCATTCATAAAAAAAAAAAAAAAAAAAAAAAAATGCCATACAGAGTTCCTTACAGGCAAAATAATGGAGACACTTTCTCAACTGAGGTTCCTATGTCTAGATAATTCATCTTGTGCCTAGTTAATAAAAACAAAAATTTTAAAAAGATAGTAAATAATATACTCCCTATATCAACTGCTTTGAGATGTTCTAAGTCATATTTTCACATATGATAGAAATTAATGAACTTATTAGAGTTATGCAGCATTTTTAAAATAAGCATGCAAGTATGGTTCAGGCAAGTGATTATCATAAAAATATGAAGATTATAGTTATTTCAGAGCCACATGTAACACAAATTGCTAAATGGTCTTATTAATAAAATAAACAGAGCCAGATATTGGGATGAAAACTGAAAGATCAGAGAAACAGAAAAAGCCACAGTGAACCTCACCTCTAGTAATAGGCCTTTCCAACTGTCCAACTCTAGTACTCAATTTCACCCCTCCAGTTACCCATTCTCATACCACTAGGGGACTCCATTCTACCCAAACCAACCTGGCCACAGTTCTTTGTTTGTGAGAGGTAGCCAGAGTAGATGGACTGGTTAAGGTACATATTCCCTACTCACTAGCAGAACTCTTTTAAATACAACAGAAACTGGTTCTTATATGTCTAACTCTACCTCTTTTCATAAAAGAATTCCAATATATTACCCGATCTTATAGTCTTATCTTTCATGATGTGTTTATGATTCTAGCTAACAACCTGCTTTCTGAGGGTGCAGTAAAGCTTGGCAAAAGGCTAGAGTACAATCATATGAAATTCATCAAACTAATGCACAATCCACCTAGGGCCAAGGTAGTCCCCGACAAGAACCTCCAATGGGACTATAATACCCCAGGGGGTGCTCTAGCTAGAGACCAGTTTATAGCCTGCCTCCTCATAGGTCTCCATAAGGCTGCCCACAAGCCACGAAACTATGAGAAACTCCAAGAAATCATCCAGGACAAATAGGAAAATCCATGTCAGTTCCTAGAAGGTCTCACAAAAGCCCTCCTACAGTATACTAATCTAGACCCTAAAAACCCAGAGGGTAGACAACTTCTTACACCTATGTCTTTTTTCAGAGCTTCCCCAAGATTAGTGCCAAGCTTAAGCATCTGGAGAGAGGGTCCCTAACCCCACAGGTAGAAGTCTTAGCACTGGCCTTTAAGGTGTACCATGGGAGGGATGAGAAAACTCATAAACAAAAATATCAAATGCTGGTCAGGGCCATCCAACTAGCCTTGGTGACTACCAGGGCTCACTTGTTCCCTGAGGTTTGAGGACCACTGGGTCCCTGCTTCAAATGTCAAGAAGGTCACTAGGTATGGGATTGCCCTAATATCAATGGACTATCTAGGCCATGTGTGAAGTATCATCAAGGAGAACATTGATCATTTGACTGCCCCTGCACACCTTTTGGCATGGGAACATCAAACACAGACTGCCCTCCAGCCAATCTTCTAGGCCTGGCCATGTACAACTGAAGGGGCGTAGGCTCCCTTAGCCCAACCACTGTCATCTCTGACAGGAAGCCCCAGGTAGTCATCAAGATATCAGTATAGCCCATCTGCTTTCTCTTGTACACCAGAGCCACATACTCAGTCCTGGGGGAGTTTTGTAGACCCATCTCTCTTTCTCATCTTTCTTTTGTCAGGGTATAGGGACAGTTTTACCTACCTCAGCAGATCCCACCACTCAATTGCATTCTGGGGTCTTAAGGGTCCCTTGTGGTCATACCCCAAGGGCATGCACTTCAAGGCCATAAGCAGGTGTAACAATGACCTACTACCTCAGTAGGGATGATGCATGTATGCAGCTCTCTTTGCCTCATCCTGGTATTGGATGCTGAGATCTGGGATGAGGCAAATCAGCATGGGACATAGCTCAGCTTTCCTGAACCCTACAATAAATCTCCCATGGTAGTGAGTTAACCCCCAAATAAATTCCTTTGCTCATTAAATAGATTCCATGTATTTCTCACATTATCTGGCACTCCAACATGGGAATGTGGGTAGGCCACCCATGGCCATTTACCCTCCCAGAGCAGCCTGTGTGATCTGCTGCATATCAGCAGCACAGATTCCTGCATTTTGGCTGCATGTGTACTGCTCCCTACCTTCTGGGTCCATCATGCCATGGCCATCCATTCCCTATTTTGAGCCATTCCATGGGCACCAGCTTACACAAAGCAGGGTGAGCCTCTGCCCTGTGTCTCCACTCACCATGCAATTTTCCCTGCTGCACCCAACTAAGCTGAGTCCAGACTGCGGCTGCATCCCCTATCTCATACACGTGCAGCTGGTACGATTTGCTCCATAGATCTTTATGCCCAACACTGGTCAAGGTCATTGGAACTTTTCAGGGTCTGTTTCAGCTCTGCACCCATGACACCTGCTGGCTTAACAGTGCTACTACACACACACACACACACACACACACACACACACACACACACACAAAATCACAAGAGCTAAGACACCAGCTCTCAAAGATTTCATCTAAGGTAAAAATTACTCAGGGATATACCCAAGGAATGCTCAATCATACCACAAGGGCATTTGATCAGCTATGTTAATATCAGCATTGTTTGTAATAGCCGGAACCTGGAAACAACCTAGATGCCCTTCAACTGAAGAATGGATAAAGAAAATGTGGTACATATACACAATGGAGTACTACTCAGCAGAGAAAAACAATGACATCATGAAGTTTGCAGGCAAATGGATGGATCTAGAAAAAAATCATCCTGAGTGAGGTAACCCAGACTCAGAAGGACAAACATGGTATGTACTCACTCATAGGAGGATACTAGATGTAAAACAAAGATGACTAGAATGCTACACAACTCCAGGGAGGCTACCTAGAAAACAGTACTCTAGGAAAGACCCAAGGATCACCCAATGACAGAGAAATGGATGAGATCTACATGAACAACCTGTATGACAGTGGGAGTAATGGAGGACAAGATTTGAGGGAAAGAAAGCTTAAGGGAGCAGGAGATCATAGCTGGATCAAGAACAGAAAGGGAGAACAAGGAATAACAGACCATGATAAATGAAGACCACATGAGAACAGGAATAGGCAGAGTTCTAGAGAGGTCCCCAGAAATCCACAATGATATATCCTCTGCAGTCTGCTGGCAATGGTCGAGGGAAAGCCTGATCTGACCTAGTCTGGTGATCAAACACCCTACCAGTCAAGCTGGAACTCTCATCCAATAACTGATGGAAGTGGATGCAGAGATCCTCTGCCAGGCCCCAGGTGGAGTCCAGGTATCCAATTGTCGAGAAAGAGGAGGAACTGTAAGAGCGTGAATCGTTGAGATCAAGACTGCAAAAAGCACAGGGACAAATAGCCAAATGAATGGAAGCACATGAATTATGATCCAGCTGTAGAGCCCCCAGCTGAATCAGGCTCTCTGGGTAAGTGAGACAATTGAATAGCTTGAACTGTTTGGGAGGCATCCAGGCTGTGGGACCAGGACCTGTGCTTAGTGCATGAGCTGGCTGTTTGGAACCTTGGGCTTACACAGGGACATTTTGCTCAACCTGGAAGGAGGGGAATGGACCTGCCTGTACTGAATCCACTAGGTATAAATGAATCCCCAGGGGAGTCTTGGCCCTGGAGGAGACGGGAATGGAGGGGAGGGTGTGGGGAGAAGGTGGGGTGGATGCGGGAGGGGGGAGGACAGGGAAACCTATGGCTGATGTATAAAATTAAAACACAAATAAAAAAAATTAAACATAAAAAAGTTACTCAATAAATTTACCCCTTAAAAGTGATAAATAAATAAACAAATCAATAAAGTTTTTCTTTACAAATTTTGAATATTTCTGAAAAAGTAGCAGAAAATATAATTTCTCAGTAATTTAAAAATCTTTTTTGTTTGTATTATGAATGAAGACATATATGACTTTCCTGGGATGTATATAATGTTCACTATAATGACAATAGTCATGTCATTCATATCATATTAAAAATTGGCTTAATAGTAACAGCAAAAATTAGGCAATAATGGGACTGACACAGACTGTAGTAATGTAGTTATGAAGACTTAAATAAAAAATTCTTTCTTTGTTGTCTGCTAACTTAAGTCCATTATAATAATTGCACAACCAGATGTAATTCTATTCATAATAAATATGAATACTTAATGGATAAATTCAGAGTGATGTTAATGCTATCCAGATAATTCATAAGGGGAAAAGATCACCATTAATTGATAAAATAAAGGGTATGGGATAATATGTTTCAGAAGAAGAACAACAAAAAAAATGTATGATTCCATGTAATCTCTAGAATCCTTTTCAACAGAGGAGGTTCAAATGCTGAAAAAGGCAAGAGTTAATCAATTTCAATCTGTGGAAGAATCTCTCAGTAAAGTTAAAAAAATTAATAAGCAGAAGAGTAAGGCCATACAAGTAAAAAAATTGGCAGGTGGCTCTTATACAATGGGAAGCCAGCAGATGATAAATATCCTGAGAGATTTGTAGAATATACCTTGCAACCTATTCATAAGAAAGATTTAAAAACTTAAAGTGGTGGTCATCTAACATTCATCATACATTAAAAAGATAAAAATGTTAAATATGTGGTCTTCTACAAATAGAATCATACCAGATTACTGCAATCAGTTAACCTCAGCTGTATTAGAATATAGCCAACAGTTACAATGGAAAAGCTGGTTGAGAGAGGAAGCTGAAACAAGGTAAGAACAGAGGTTTTGAGATCTCCCCAAATTAAATTCTTGATGGGGGCTGTTTCACTGATAGAAATGTGAAAGCTGCTTTTAATGAGCATGCAATATCCGTTTGCCAAAAAGCAGCTTAAATGCTTGGGAAAAATTACCAGAACCAGGGAAACCAACTAAGCTATCTATGAAGATTTCCAAGGACCACAAGAATCATTCAGTGATTTTTTTTTTTTTTTTACAAAGGCTGACCATGGCTATAAACAAGACAGTATTAGACCAAAGTCTAAGACAAGTAATAACTGAATTATTGGCTTTCAACAATGCTAATACAGAATGCAAAAGAGTACTTACACCTTTAGAAGTCAGGTCAGCACCTTTGGAGGAATGGATCCAATATATAAATGGTGTTGTGTCTTGGATGGCTTGGATAGAAGAAGTGTTTTCCAGAAGTAGAAGGATGCCTCCAGGTATCAAAGGTTTTTTTGTCTGTTTGTTTGGTTTGGTTTGGTTTTTGGTTTTTGTTTGTTTGAGACAGTGTTTCTCTGTGTAGCTTTCATGCCTTTCCTGGAACTCACTCTGTAGCCCAGGCTGGCCTCGAACTCATAAAGATCTGCCTGCCCCTGCCTCCCAAGTGCTGGTATTAAGGTGTGTGCCACCACCACCTGGTGGTACCAAATGTTTTAACTGTGGTAAACTAGGTCTTGTGAGAAGAAATTGTACATAGGATGTTCTTAGAAGCAATACTTCTCATAGAAATAATCCAAACAGGAGAACCCAGTGTTCTGGACTATGCAGAAGATGTGACAAAGGCCTACATTGGACCGATGAAAGCAGATCAACAATAGAAATATGAGGCAACTCTTCATCTATGGGAAATGCCTCACAGGGCCTCTTGCAGACCCCCAAATTGAACGTGGCTCAAACACTTTCAGCCACTGTGGAGGAAATTACTCTCCAGAACAATGAAATAACCTAGAGTATACTGTAAAGAATGATACTGCACTGGATGATAGAACAGATCTGATGAAAAATCAAAATCTCCAAAAAACACCATAAATGAATATTTTGGCAAAACACCATAAATGAGCAAATGCCAAATCTTAGAGTATTGTTCTGGAGGGCCTGGATGACATAATTGCTGATTGAATATAATGACACCAAAATCTCAGTATTTGAATTGGCCTTTTCAAGAGGTAGATATCCAATTACTAGGATTTGTACCTCAGGTAAAATAAAATTTGAGATGGGTTGAGTGAATACGCCCAGAGGCACAGAGAGGAAGGCTAATGGCACATGTGGCTAATCTAGTGATGAAACTTTGGGGCTGAGATCTGTCACAGGAGTGGAGTACTCAGATTAAAATTCCTCCAATCTCAAAAGTGGAATACAGACCAATACGTGTTTCTGAGAATAATAATATATGACAATAAAAAAAAGAAAAAAAGAAAAAAAAAAAAAACACCGCCACCACAACAAAACAAAACAAACAAACAAACAAACAAACAAACAAACAAAAAACAGCCACCAACCATTCAGGGTGTACATAAACAAAGTACAACTGCCATTGAACTTTCAGAAGTATCAATAGCCCTACCTTTAAAACAGCTAAATGATGAACATGTCTCTTCTCTGGGTTGGGCAATGGCCTATGACAAAAGAGAAACTACAAGCTTTAGATCAGGTGGTTCAAGAGCAGTTACATGCTCAACACATTGAAGAATATACCAACCCTTGGAATTCTCTTGTATTTGTTATTAAAAAGAAGTCTGGTAATTAGAGAATGCTGACATATCTTAGAGCCTTTAATAAAGTAATTCAGTCTATGGGATCTCTGTATAATGCCCTTTGCCCTCTCTGTTACACAAAGAATGAACTATTATAGTAATTGACTTAAAAACTGTTTCTTTACGATACCTTTACAAGAAAAGGATAGAGAAAAAATTATCTTCACAGTACCTAATTATACGTCCCAGCCAGTCAAGAGATATCAATGGAATGTTAAATAGCCATACATACCCTGTGCCAACATTTTGTGCAAAAATAATCAGAAATAATTCATGCAAAATTTCCACAATCTATAATTTATTATCATATGGATGATATCTTATTAGATGATCTGAAGTTATGTATCTTAGAAAGCATATTTGAAGAAGTAAAGCAAGTTTGCCTTGCTGGGGACTACACATTGTTTCTGAAAAGATACAAAGAGGACATTCTATGAATTACTTAGAATGTAAGGTTGATCTCCAAAAAATTAGATCCCAAAAGGTACAGCTCAGGAGAGATTGAATGCAAAATTATTCTGAAATTTATAGAAATATAAATCATAGATGGAATACAAATTTTGTGTAATATTATTTTTCCTAAATATGCAAAATATATAGTTGTAAGTATTTTCAAAGAATTTACAAATCTAGAATGTATGAGTTCTACTTTTCTAAAATGTATTTTTCTTTTGCTAAATACACAAAAATACTGTAAGTTACTGCTTCATGTTCCCAGGTACTTTGAAAACATACCAAATGGAGAAATTTCAAAATTAATATATATATTTTTTCATAAACAGCACATTTATTTTTCATAGTATAGTTTTCTCCTATATTTTTTCCTTTATAAAGGAGGCTTTAAAAAATAACCAAGCTGCCTTTCTCTAATACTGCTGCATGAACGGAGATACAATGAGTGACACTGTAATTATTCCAAAGAAAAATGTTGTGGTTTTGTTTTGAAAGCTCTGTCTGTCCCATAATATTATAAATTCTTCTAAATGAATGAGATAATCCTTTGGATTAACTATAATTATTTTACATAATGAAACTGACTTTCTTTGCAAAACATTGATTGTCAAAGATATGAAATGACAATAAGGGGAAATATACTAGGTAAATACAAAGAGAAAGAGAAGGGCTCATACACTTGATATCTGACAAGATTTGAGATTGTACTTGTATTTAAAATTATTTAAACAGTTCCTTTGTACTGCTTTCAGTGATGTGTATTGTTCACCTGGGCCAAAGTTTGTCAGAGTCCAACTACTTTCTTTTATAAGTGGCCTTTTTAGCAATACTGGCAATAATATATAGAAGACACCATTGACACTCACCACATTTTCTTACCCACTGTCCCTTCCATCCCTGCTTCCATAATTCAGGCTTTTTCTCTAGCAATTGCAAGAAGTCCTCATGGGTACATGACACTCAGTTCTTATAAGCTCATTGCAATTGTTCAAGACTTTTGTACTTCAAAGGCACTTGCATAGATCATATTTTACATAGTATCAAAAATGCATTACTTCATTGTCTTTTGACACAAAGAACAGAAATTGGAAAGTAATACATGAGGGAATTTCAAATTTCTTTCTCATATAATTGACTTCAATTCTTCCTCATGCAATAAATAGGTTTTTGAACTTCCTTTGTCTAATATCTAGTATTTTCACAAGAATATGACATGATGTTGGTCACTTGGATTTCTTTGGCCAAGTTTGATGTGTATTACTTTCCAGTTAATTTTAGGTTTACTCTTTCTGTTGTTGTTTTGGTTTTGAGACAGGATTTTTCTGTGTGGCCATAGCTGTCTCGGTACTTTGCCTATAGTTAAGGCTGGCTTCAAATTAGAGATAACACGTACCTCTGCCTCCTGTGTGCTGGGATTAAAGACATGTGCTACCATGCCTGTCTACCTGGGCATCTTGATCTCAGTGTATATATATGTGTACTGTGTATATTGTATATTGTGTGTTTTTCTCCACTACCACCCTTATATCCTGTGGAAATGTATGAGTGGAGACAATTTTGCATGTTTGACATTTGTTATGTTCTGCTTAATATCTCTTAATATTTATGAAAAAGTTGAAGTATAAAATGCACATCAAACTGTAGATAGTGTACGGATCAATGAGATGAACATTCCCAAATAGGCAATGTCTATCTATCTATCATCTATCTGTCTATCTATCTATCTATCATCTATCTATCCATCATTATTTTTTGTGAGTGTATGTATGTGTGGTACATGTTTATTGAATGAAGACACATGAAATGTTGTATATGTTATGGTGATGTATTGTGTATTTTGTGATATATTGGAGTCAGAAGACATCCTTCAGAAGTTGGCTCTCTCCTTCCACTGTGGGGTACAGAGATCAAGCTAAAGTTACCAGGCTTGTGAGCTAAGTAGATTTCCCCAGTAATTCATCCCTCTGCAAAGTGTGTAGTACCTGGAGAAACCATATACTGCAGTCCCATTTCTAATGTCACTGAAAGGTAGGAACTTCAAAATTATAATTTCTTCTATTTATTGCACAGCATAGCAGTACTTCACAGTATATTTTTCTTTATTCACCTTATTTAGTCAGAACCATCTTCTTAAAACCACCATGTAGATGAATTTCTAAATGGTCTTATAAATAAGAAACACAGAGCCAAATACAAGGGTGAAAGCCATCAAAATCAGAGAAACAGGAATAGCCACCAACTGACCTTAGATCACCATGTCGGCATAGCTTCACAAGCGAACCAGCTTCTTCCTGTCTAACCTGCACCTTCATTGCCTTGCTGTTTTGCCTTCTCATTGGTTCTTAGCCCAGCTACCTCACTTCCTCATCACTGCCTGTCTGTACAAACCTCCAGGTCTAAATCATTGGTACTGGGATTAAAGGCATGTGTCACTGCACTTGGCTGTGTCCTTGAACACACAGAAACTCTGCTTGCCATGTGATCAGATTAAGGGCTTGTGCTACCACCACCTGAATTTTGTTTATGGCTGGCTATCTATGTCCTTTGATGTCCAGGCAAACTTTATTTATTAACATACAAAGAAAATATCACCACATTTCAGCACAAATAAAATATCACCACATCACCATATTGCATTTACTCAATAGTTTTCATTCAAATATAGTGTCTTTTTGAGTGAAGATGCCATTTTTTAACTTTTTTTTTGCACTGATAATTGAGAATAGAGCTCTTTGAGGTTCTTGAATAGGATCTTCCTAAATTATTAATATGCATGACTTACTCTTGGTTACTGAATGTATGTGCTATAGGTAGTAATTGGATTAAAATATAAAAGGCTATGGATATGTATAGGTTTAGCTACCTAATCTTTCCCGAAGCCTTGAAACAAACAGTATACATTCAGCTATTATTCATCATGTTCATTATACTGTTATTGTTTCAATGCTACTGAGTATACAGAGTATTTAATAATAGTTTTTAATTTATATTATAAATTTTGCTTCCTGAAGGGTCATATGATCTGCTGCTCCAGAATGTGGCTAAAGCAAATTTTCCATTCTGAGTGATTCTCACCTCTCAAACTATGAAGCAAAAATGAACCATCCCTTCTTTGATTTGCTTTTACTCTGGTATTATGTTATAGCAACAATAACAAAAAAAGGAATTAACGCCATCTCTTCCTCCCCCTTTCTGTTTAGAGTTATGACATTTTAAGCTTCATGTTTTGTTCTAGAGGCCATTCCTGTTAAATTAATGGCATTTTCCTCTATATTTTATGTTGTCTTTTTGTCATGCATTGTGCAGTAACTTAAGAAGCAGAAACTTGCACGCTTTCACAAGCATCCATAGATAAGGTTGTGCTCTTATAGTTGGACTTCATATGCTACTAGATTACTTTGTTATTGCTGACTTTCCACCCTCATATTCTGTGCAAATAAATTTTCAAAAGTAGATGATTACACAAAGGGTGGTATTTGTTTTGAATGGAATGCATCTAATGAGGGAGGTCCTAACACCTCATACTTTTACCATCTATCAACTATATAATTTGCTCATCAAAATGTCTCTATGTAGGGCAGAGTTGTATGCCATGTAATTGTCTGAGTGTACAGTGGGAAGAGACTTGTAATCTGAACTGCGGACAATTCCTCTAGACCACCAAATCTTGTTGACTTTATAAATTTCTTTTTTATAATTATTATGTGTTTTAATTTTATACATCACCCATGGGTTCCCCTGTCCTCCCCCCTCCTAGCCCACCCCAAATGTCCCCCCAGCCCCTCCCCTCCATTCCCATGTTCTCCAGGACCAAGAAACCCCTGGGGATTCATTTAAACCTGGTGGATTCAGTACAGGCAGGTCCTGTCCCCTACTTCCAGGCTGAGCATCTGTCCCTGTGTAAGCCCAAGGTTCCAAACAGCTAGCTCATGCACCAAGGACAGGTCCCAGTCTCACAGCCTGGGAGGCTCTCAAACAGATCAAGCTATTTAATTGTCTCAATTATCCAGAGGGCCTGATCTAGCTAGGGGCTCCACAGCCATTGGCTCATAATTCATGTGCCTTCTTTCAATTGGCTATTTGTCCCTGTGCTTTTTGCAATCTTGGATTCAACAATTCATGTCTTACAGTCCCACCTCTTTCTTGACAGTTGGACACCTGGAGCTCCACCTGGGGCATGGCTGAGGATCTCTGCATCCACTTCCATCAGTTATTGGATGAGAGTTCCAAGATGACTGTTAAGGTGTTTAGACATCTGATCACCAGACTAGATGAGATCAGGCTTTCCCTCGACCATGGCCAGCAGTCTACAGAGGATATATCATTGTGGATTTCTGTGGATTTCTCCAGCACTTTGCCTATTCCTGTTCTCATGTGGTCTTCATTTATCATGGTCTGTTATTCCTTGTTCTCCCTTTCTGTTCTTGATCCACCTGGGATCTCCTGCTCCCCTAAACTTTATTTCCCTCAAATCTTGCCCTTCATTACTCCCACTGTCATCCAGATTGTTCATGTAGATCTCATCCATGTCTCTGTCATTGGGTGATCCCTGTATCTTTCCTAGGGTCCCGTTTTCTAGGTAGCCTTCCTGCAGTTGTGTAGCAGTCTAGTCATCTTTGTTTTACATCTAGTATACTCCTATGAGTGAGTACATACCATGTTTGTCTTCTGAGTCTGGGTTACCTCACTCAGGATGATTTTTTCTAGATCCATCCATTTGCCTGCAAACTTCATGATGTCATTGTTTTTCTCTGCTGAGTAGTACTCCATTGTGTATATGTACCACATTTTCTTTATCCATTCTTCAGTTGAAGGGCATCTAGGTTGTTTCTAGGTTCTGGCCATTACAAACAAAGCTGATATGAACATAGCAGAGCAAATGCCCTTGTGGTATGACTGAGCATTCCTTGGGTATATGCCCAAGAGTGCTACAGCTGGGTCTTGGGAGAGATGGATTCCCAATTTTCTAAGGAAGCACCATATTGATTTCCAAAGTGGCTGTACAAGCTGGCATTCCCACCAGCAGTGGAGGAGAGTTGTCTTTGCTCCACATCCTCTCCAGCATAAGCTGTCTTCTGTACTTTTCATCTTAGCCATTCTGACAGGTGTAAGGTGGTATCTCAGAGTCGTTTTGATTTGCATTTCCCAGAAAATTAGGGATGTTGAGAAATTCCTTAAATGTCTTTCAGCCATTTGAACTTCCTCTGTGGAGAATTCTCTGTTTAGTTTTATAGCCCATTTCTTAATGGGACTGTTGGGCATTTTGATGTCTAATTTCTTGAGTTCTTTATATATTCTGGATATCAGCCCTCATGTCAGATGTGGGGTTGGTGAAGTAATTTTCCCAGTCTGTAGGCTGTCACTTTGTCTTGTTGACCATGTCCTTTGCTCTACAAAAGCTTCTCAGTTTTAACAGGTCCCATTGATTGATTGTTTCTCTCAGTATCTGTGCTATTGGTGTTATATTTAGAAAGTTATCTCCTGTGCCAATGCGTTCAATAGTACTTCCTATTTTCTCTTCTATCAGATTCAGAGTAACTAGATTTATGGTCTTTGATCCACTTAGACTTAAGTTTTGTGCATAGTGACAGATATGGATCTATTTGCAGACTTCTACACATTGAAAATTAATTATGACAGCACCATTTGTTGAAGATGCTTTTTCTTTTCCATTGTACATTTTTGGCTTCTTTGCCAAAAAGTATATGTTCACAGGTGTGCGGGTTAATGTAGGACTTTTCAATTTGAATCCATTGGTCCACATGTCTGTTTTTATGCCAGTATCAAGCTGTTTTTATTACAGTAGCTCTATAGCAGAGTTTGAGGTCGGGGATCATGATGCGTCCAGGGGTTGTTTTATTGTACAGGATTCTTTTGGCTATCCTGGGTTTTTTGTTTTTCCATATGAAGTTGAGTATTATTCTTTCCAGATCTGTGAGGAATTGTGTTGGTAATTTGATGGGGATTGTGTTGAATCTGTAGATTGCTTTTGGTAAGACTGCCATTTTTACTATGTTAATCCTGCCTATCCATGAGCATGGGAGATCTTTCCATTTTCTGACATCTTCAATTTCTTTTTTCAGGGACTTGAAGTTCTTGTCATATAGGTCCTTCACATGCTCTATTAGAGTAACCCCAAGGTATTTTATATCTTTTATGCCTATTGTAAATGGGGATGTATCTCTGATTTCCTTCTCAGCCTGTTTGTATATTGTATATAGGAGGGCTACTGACTTTTTTGAGTTGATCTTGTATCCTGCTATGTTGCTGAAGGTTTTTATTAGCTGTATCAGTTCCTTGGTTGAGTTTTTGGGGTCACTCATGTATATTATCATGTCATCTGCAAATAGGGAGAGCTTGACTTCTTCCTTTCCAATTTGTATCCCCTTAATCACTTTATGCTGTCTTATAGCTCTGGCTAGAAAGTCAAGTACTATATTGAATAAGTAGGGGGAGAACGGACAGCCTCGCCTTGTTACTGATTTTAGTGGTGTTGCTTTGAGTTTCTCTCCACTTAATTTGATGTTGACTGTTGGCTAGCTGTACATTGCCTTTATTATGTTTAGGTATATTCCCTGTATTCCTGATCGCTCCAAGACCTTTATCATGAAGGGGTGTTGGATATTTTCAAATGCCTTTTCTGCATCTAGTGAGATGATCATGTGGTTTTTTTCTTTGAGTTTGTTTATATGGTGTATTACATTGACAGACTTTCATATATTCAACCACCCTTTCATCCCTGTTATGAAGCCTACTTGATCATTGTGGATAATTGTTTTGGTGTGTTCTTGGTGTCTGTTTGCCAGAATTTTATTGAGTATTTTTGCATCAATGTTCGTGAGGGAGATCCTTCTGTAGTTCTCTTTCTTTTTTGCATCTTTGTTTGGTTTAGGAATCAGGGTAATTGTAGCCTCACAGAAGGAGTTCAGTAATATACCTTCTGCTTCTATTGTACGGAACAATTTAAATAGTATTGGTACTAAGTCTTCTTTGAAGATCTGGTAGAATTCTGCAGTGACATGATCAGGTCCAGGGCTTTTTTTGGTTGGGAGACTTTTAATGACTGATTCTATTTCCTTAGGGGTTATTGGACTATTTAAGTGTTTTATCTGGTCTTGATTTAACTTAGGAATGTGGTACCTATCCAGAAAATTATCTTTTTCTTTTAGATTTTCCAGTTTTGTGGAGTAGAGGTTTTTGAAGTATGACCTGATGATTCTCTGGATTTCTTCATTGTCTGTTGTTATGTCCCCCTTTTCCTTTCTGATTTTGTTAATTTGGATGCTCTCTTGTGTCTTTTGGTTAGTTTGGATAAGGGCTTGTCTATCTTGTTGATCTCAAAGAACCAACTCTTTGTTTCATTAATCCTTTGTATTGTTCTCTTTATTTCTATTTTATTGATTTCAGCTCTCAATTTGATAAGTTTCCTGGCATCTCTTCCTCCTGGGAGACTTTTCTTCTTCCTGTTCAAGGGCTTTCAGGTGTGCTGTCAAGTCACTAGCCTGAGATTTCTCCAGCTTCTTTATGTGGGCATTCAGTGCTATGAATTTCCCTCCTAGCACTGCTTTCATAGTATCCCATAAGTTTGGGTATGTTGTGTATTCATTTTCATTGATCTATTGGAAGTCTTTAATTTCTTTCTTTATTTCTTCCTTAACACATTGGTGATTCAGTTGAGCATTATTCAGTTTCCATGAGATTGTAGGATTTCTGTAGTTTTTTCTGTTGTTGAAATCTAACTTTAAACCATGCGGGTCTGATAGAACACAGGAGGTTATTCCAATTGTTTTGTATCTGTTGAGATTTGCTTTGAGCCAAGTATGTGTCCTATTTTAGAGAAGGTTGCATGGGGTGCTGAGAAGAAGGTATATTCTTTTTTGTTTGGGGGGGGATAACGTGTAGATATCGATTAAGTCCATTTGAGCCATAACATCAGTTAAGTCCATTATGTCTCTGTTAAGTTTCCATTTGGCCGATCTGTCCAGAGGTGAAAGGAGGGTGTTGAAGTCTCCCACTATTAATGTGTGGGGTTTTATATGTGATTTAAGCTTTTGTAATGTTTCTTTTACATATGTGGGTGCCCTTGTGTTTGGGGCATAAATGTTCAGAATTGAGACTTTATCTTGGTGGATCTTTCCTGGGATGAGTATGTAATGTCCTTTATCATCTCTTTTGATTGATTTTAGTTTGAAGTCTATTTTGCTGGATATTAGGATGGCTACACCAGCTTGCTTCTTATGATCATTTGATTAGAAACTCTTTTCCCAGCCTTTTAGTCTTAGGAGGTATCTGTCTTTGAATTTAAGGTGTGTTTCTTGTATGCAGCAGAAAGATGGGTCCTGTTTTTGTATCCATTCTGTTAGTCTGTGTCTTTTTATAGATGAATTAAATCCATTGACATTTAGGGATATTAATGACCAGTGATTTTTCGTTCCTGTTGTTATTTTTAATTTTTGGTGGTAGTTTGTGCATACTTCTCTTCTTTGGGGTTCACTGCTGTGGTGTTATCTATTGCCTGTGTTTTCATGGGTGTATCTGCCTTCCTTAGGTTGGAATTTTTCCTTCTAGTGCTTTCTGTAGGGCTGTGTTTGTGGATAAGTATTGTTTAAATCTGGCTTTGTCTTGGAATGTCTTGTTCACTCCATCTATGATGGTTGGAAGTTTTTCTGGGTATATTAGTCTAGGCTGGCATCCATGGTCTCTTAGTGTCTGCATTATATCTGTCCAGGTCCTTCTGGCTTTCAAAGTCTTCATTGAGAAATCAGGTGTTATTCTGATGGGTTTGACTTTATAAGTCACTTAGCCTTTTTCTTTTGCTACCCTTAATATTCTTTCTTTATTCTGTTCGTTTAGTTGTTTATTTTGTGGTGAGGGGACTTTTTGGGGGGTCTAGTCTGTTTGGTGTTCTTTAGGCTTCTTGTATCTTCATAGGCATTTTGTTCTTTAAGTTGGGAAAGTTTTCTTCTATGATCTTGTTAAATATATTTTCTGTGCCTTTGAGTTGGTATTCTTCTCCTTCCTCTATCCCTATTATTTGTAGTTTTGGTCTTTTCATGGTGTCCCAAATTTCTTGGACATTTTGGGTCATGACTTTGTTGGTTTTAGTGTTTTCTTTGTCTGATGAATCTATTTCTCCTACCACATCTTCAACACCAGAGATCCTCTCTTTCATCTCTTGTATTCTGTTGGTTTTACTTGTATCTGAAGTTCCTGTTTGTTTACTCAGATTTTCTTTATCCAGCATTCCTTCTGCTAGTGTCTTCTTCATTTTTTTCTTTTTCCCTCTTCAGGTCTTGGACTGTCTCCCCTCCTTTTTCATGATTTTCTTTCAAGGACTTATTGTTTTCTTCTGCTTTAATTGTGCTTTCCTCTAGTTTTTTATAGCATTTTTCCCATTTTTTGTTTGTCTGTTCCTCTACCTTATTTTTGATTTCTTCTATATAAGGTTCTAGCCTCTTTATCATGTTACTTATATGGTTGTTTCCTCCTCCTCCTCCTCCTCCTCCTCCTCCTCCTTCTTCTTCTTCTTCTTCTTCTTCTTCTTCTTCTTCCATTCTGTGATGTTCTGATCTAGCTGTTGGAGAAGGGCTAGGTTCTGGTGATGCTGTGTTGCTCTTTATTTTGTTGTATGTACTTCTGCCTTGGCGTCTGCCCATCTCCTCTTGGGTTCGTTTTGGTCTTATCAGTGTACTTGATCCGGAGAGAGCTGACAGATTTAGAGAGTCTCTTTCTGGTCAAGATGGAAGCTCTGGGCCAGATGGCAGCACTGGTCCAGATGAGAGTGCTGGCTGTATAGGAGCTGTGGGGCTGGACTCTGAGTCTCGGCAAGTCCCTGGGGTCTCCTTATTTTGTCCAGATGGGAGCTCCTCTTGTCCTCTGGTCTCTGGTCCTAATGGGAGTTCCAGGGCAAGATGGAAGCTGGGGGCTGGTCTCTGATTCTCAGGAAGTGGCTGGGATCTCCAGCAGATGGGTATGCAGGCAGAGTGTGGAGACTGCAGGGTTTGCCTCCAGTCTTGGAAAAGGAGAGCCTTCCCACAGGGCCTGCAGATTGGCCAGAAACTGGGGCCAAGTTGGTCAGGTTCTTCTGGGATATCCTGTGTCCAGCGGAGGGACCCAGGGGCAGTTGCCTCTCTGGCTATAACCCCAGGCACTCACCTCTGGTCCAGATGGGTGTTCCAGGGCAGACAGGAGATGGGGCTTGGTCTCTGAGTCTCAGAAAGTGGCTGGGGCCTCTGGCAAATGGGTGTGGGGGCAGGGTGTGGAGAGTGCAGTGTCTTCCTGCAGTCTTGGAAAAGGGGAGCCTTCCTGCCAATTGGCCGGAAACTGGGGCCAATTTGGTCAGGTCCTCCCGAAATGGCCTATGTCCAGCGGTGGGACACAGGGGCAGTTGCCTCTCTGGCTATAACCCCAGGCATTCACCTCTGGTCCAGATGGGAGTTCCGGGTCTGACGGGCAACTTTTTTAATTTTACTTTTTTTTTACTATCTTGTTCCTGTGTAAGTAGAGTACATTTTAAGAATATCTCATAGACTTGTAAAGAGACCTCTGGCTTCTTCTTTATGTGTTACAACCTCCAAGGCATAAGGAAGACCTTTAGTAGATAAGGATATTTCCCTCAAAGTGTTGGGGGGGTAGTATGTTCAGGACTTTCCAGGGTGAGCTTAGAAGCAGCATTCCTGGTAGAAGGCATAAATGATTCATAAGGAATTTTCCATCAACCCAATATCCTCAAGTTGTATAAATATTAGAAGTGCCCCAAGTATGTAACAGGTGACGATGAAAACCAAAGGTAGCATGGCAGCCATCATGTGGCTCAGTTTTGCTGGATCTTTGTCAAGCAGCTGTGCTGACTTTATGACTTCTGCCATTCCATTCTGATATGGCTGTGCCATGGCATTATTTGCCCTTTACTGAGCTTCATCAGCTCAAATTCAGGAGATGAAGAAAACCAAGTACTTTTGGTTGTTGCCATATAATTGGAAGTTTCATAGTTTTAAGCTTTATTTTTCCCTTCTGTGTCCCTGTCTGCATTACAGCAGACAGTGCATAATGATGAGTTGGGACAGCATATGCATTCTTAACTCATTTTTTTAAAGATTATAAATGTTGAGTGGGTCATACCTCATTTTCTTTAGTGAAAAAAAAACTGTTCTGTAAAACTATACTTGTTATTCCAACATGAGAAACTTGGGCAGTTTTCATTTTTTTTTTTGCCCACGTAGGACGTGGCAGAACTACTTCTGGGGAGCAGAGGAATTTGAAGTTACCTGTACAGAATGATATTTGGGCTTCAAGAATTTTGACATATGTACTGCACTCATTTATCCATTAATTCATTTAGGACAATTGTTTTTGAGGATTTGGGGAAATATAAAAAAACTACCCAGTTGATAGGGGACAATTAGAGCTAGAGCACTTATTCTTTATCATCTCATAAAACTGAGCATCTATTCTCAAGAAAGGCTGACATTGACTCATATAAGATTATCTTGGAATTTAAAGCAATTATAAGCTTAACAGACTTAACAAAATATCTTCTCTAAAGCTTTAGATGATAAGAGGCAAGGAAATTTAATACTTCCTATCATATATAGTAAAACTTTAAAAAATCAATACCTTGCATGCATGAATTTATCGGCCATATACTTTTTTTTTTGTTAAAAATCCAATAATTTGACAGGTTTTTACAGTAACCTAGAATGGATAACTAAAAAAAAGTATTTGTCTTATGATATTGAAAATTAAAAATCTGTGTAGCATGTTTGCAAGAAGACAAGGCATTAATTCAATGGGCTTCAGTGGAGCTGTATGGTGAATTTGCAGGTCACAGTGAAGGCCAATGAAGGTCAACCTCCAGGCAGTTCACACAGTGAAGGACTTAACTTGTTCATCATTTACTATATTGGCTGAACAATTAGGATTACAGGAGAAAAAGACATTAATATAAAATACATGTTTCACACATAAAAATGAATGTGTATGGTATGTGTGTATGTGTGATAGATCTATGTGTATGTGGTTTGTAGTGCCTGTGTTTGGATGTGCTTTGTGACTGTGTGTGATATTTGTGCTCACACAAATGCACAACTGAATCATGGGTCATGATAGATAAATAAGTCTTACAAATAATCAGTTTCAACTCTCAATTGTTACCTCTGACCTTTAGACAAAAGAACATGATCCTAAATACTGAAGGCTCAGAGCTAAGAATGTTGTAACTTATGGTTCCTCATTTGCAGGCCTATGGTGATGTTGTGTTCTCCAAAATATTGTTCACCCTAATAAACTTTTCTGGTGTCAGAGAACATAACAGCCACTAGATATAGAGGCTAGAAAATGGTGGCACATGGTCTTTTAATCCTAGCATTCCAGGGGCAGAGATCTGCCTGGATCTCTGTGAGTTCAAAGCCACACTGGAAACAGCCAGGTGTGGCAACAAGAGCCTTTAATCCCAGGAACTGATGGCAGGAAGCAGAAAAGTATTTAAGGCATGAGGATGAGTAAGTAGAGCCTGGTTAAGCTTTTATGCTCTTGAACAGCAGTTCAGCTGAAATCCATTCTGAATGAGGACTCAGAGGCTTCCAGTCTGAGGAAACAGGATGAGCTGAGGAACAGTCGAGGTGAGGAAGCTGTGGCTTGTTCTGCTTCTCTGATCTTCAGGCATTCACCCCAATACCTGGCTTCAGGCTTGATTTTATTAATATGACATTTAAGATTTGTGCTATACATGCAAGTGTTACATCTCTGGAGGAAAAGGTATCCTGACTGTTAGGGAAGTCATGCTATACCTAGAGCTGCAATAGGATAGCTCTGGAGGCTGAAATTGCAGTAGGACAATTCAGCTCTGGAGGGAAAGTTATTGTGAATGTTTGGGAAGTCAGGTGATACATGAAGCTGGGGTGCAGTGGGGGATGGTCTCCCTGCAGGATATAGTAATCCTGCTCCTGTCTTGGAGAGAGCCATTATAGCTGAGCTTTGCTCTGCCTTCCCTCCTTAAGGGAGCTCCCCCACAGAGCCCTGCTGCTTCTTCTCTCTGGCCCAAGATGTTGCTTCTTCAGCTTCACTCTGCTGAAGGGCAGACCCTGCAGAAATGTAGTAATTTTCTGTCCAGCTCTGGTGAAAAGTTGATACTTTTTCCTGCTCTCCTTGCTCATTCCCCTAAAGGAGGTCTCAGCAAGGTTCTTGTTCTATTCTTCTCCACCTTGCTGGGTCCTCTAAGGGAAATCTCAGCAAGGTTCTTGTGTTCTGCACTGGGAAATGAACATCCTCAACAAAGACTCTTCTGAGAAAGAGATTTGTTTGGGAAGGAGGAATTCAGGAGAGTGACTGCCTCTTCCAGGGTGGGAAAGAACAGCCAACAACTGAATAGAGGGGTTTATATAGAGCTTCTTAGGGGCAGAGTTTGTCTAGGGAGAAGATTTTTCTGCTTAAGGACTGGTTAGTTTTATAGGTCAGAGCCTAATGGTATTTCTTTCACTGGATTTTTTAGCTGCTTTTTGGATATAATTCTAAGGACAGGGCATATTTCTTTCACTGACTCTTATTTCTAGTGACAAATTATGTCTCTTTGGCACTGGTTTCAGAGTCACAGAATGTTTCTTCAGTGCTGGGTTACAGGGTAAAGTGTTTCTTTCGCTGGTTCAGGTCTCAGATTCAGAGTGTGTTTCTTTTACTAGCTCTAGTTTCAGGGCCAGGGTGGGTTTCTCTGGTTAGCACCTTATCCCTACATCATTCTCTTAAAGAATGCTTCTTTTCTAAAAGAACTTTTCATGAACTTACAATCACAACTTCTCAATTTTATTAATTCACAGTCACCCCATCTATTTTTGGTGAAAGCCAATGTATTTCTTTGACTTTGTAAGTGTATAGTTATATTTTATGCACTTTGTGTTCTCACTCACTGACTCCCCTGACACTGGCTAAGGCTGCAGCCTTGCCTGACTAATTAGATACCAAAAGCCAGCCTTTATTATCACAGGTTTTAGGAGTTCAAGAGGTAAGACACTTTAGAAAAGGTTATGATCCATTGTGGACAGTAGTATGTGTGCTTGTTAGCCTCCCAAATTCTTATTTTAATGTGGAGTCAAGTATTTTAATAATCACATTGTGAGACAAATGTGTGCTTGCATATGGCTATTTGAATGAAAGTGAATTTAATCTTTTATTAACAGGGAGCGTTTAAGCAGTAGCAGTGTGTAGACTCCTTGACTAGAATTACAAATAACCTTTCCTACTTAAATGTCATGTTTTAAAAATGCATCTTTTTATACGCATAGTGAGAAGTATTAATGATTATGATCCAGGTGCCCTTCATAACTTAAAAATACATTCCATGGTCCAAAATTGCTATTCATACAATTGAACCCATTCTCCTTGCAGAAATCTAAATGGATTTTAAAAGGAAAACATTTTTATGAGTAAGTAAGAATTGAAAATTGTTTGCCAAAAGGTTATTGCTTAAACTATGTTGTAGCAAATGCACTGAAATACACTTATATCTTTTGAATTACCCAAGAATAATGTGTTCAATTAAGCAAGTTGCCAAGGTAACTAAATCCACACTTTGAACTTTATTTCTCTTTTTCAGTTATTTGACATTGTGCATCATCTGTACTTTTGAGATCATCTTGGAGTCTGTTTCAACTTCACTAATAGAGACAGCTGGAAATAGTTTGTCTATAAAAATAGTGCTTTTGGAACATATCTAACAATGAGCCTGTCCTAGTTGTATGGTAATGTACAGGCTGTTTAATCCATGCAGTATCACAGTCTGTCTCCAGTGTTCATATCCTGAAAATGTGCTCATTTATTTAGCTATTAATTGCAAAGTTAATATGAGGTATACATTCTGTAATCTCAGTGTTATTGTGAAAATATTAAATGAACACCAATTTTTATCTTCAGAATATATTTAATGATTATTTCAGAATAATATTTTTTGAGCTGAGGATTGAACCCTGGGCCTTGCACTTGCTAGGCAAGCTCTCTACCACTGAGCTAAATCCCCAACCCCCAGAATAATTTAAGAAGATTAATTAATTAATTTTTCTGAAAAAATCTTAACAGATTTTTAGTATTATTTTCCAATAATCTCTATTAAATTGTTTTTTATTGTTTTTTGAACTCTTAAAATGTGGAATTCTAAACAAAATTTAAGACTCTAAATTATGAAATCTGCTTATATTATCTAAAATTATTTGATACCTTAACATTATTTTTTGCTCATAACAGAGTTCACAAGTAAGGTGAATAAGAAAGTGATATAGAAATTAACACAAGAATAGAGGGGTAGTGGTGGCACACACCTTTAATCCCAGTGCTCAGCAGGCAGAGGCAGGCAGATCTCTGTGAGTATGAAGCCAGCCTGGTCTACAGAGTGTGTTCCAGGACAGGCTCCAAAGCTACAGAGAGAAACTCTGTCTCAAACAACAACAACAACAACAACAACAACAACAACAAAAAGACTAAAACCTGGCCTTGGCTGCCACTGTAGAACAAGAAGGGACCTTCTAGTTGCTTCTCAAGAGTTTGAATTCAGAGATATGGTGATTTATACCATATATATATATATAATAGTTTATCATATGACCATAAGTTGTCTCTAGCTAAAAGAGAAATATATTTGTGTTGTATGGAACTTCTCTATTCTTAACAGTACATTCTGGGTTGCTTTTTTAAATAGAACAAAAAGAAGAAAAAGGAACATACAATTTCTTCTATAAGTCTTTCACTAGTTATATAAAACTATAAAGATTTTAAAATATAACTATCTTACCCCAAACAGTGACATCAATATCAATTTCAGATTTATGAACTTTAAATTTCAACTGTCATATGTACCAATCAGATATCCAAATTGATACATAGAGCAATAGAAGGAGCAGAAATATTATAAAAGCCAAAGAATCCTGACATCTGATAGGAGATAGTATCTTTGATATATGACAGGAAGTTTTACTCATGAAATCTTAACAATGCATTATGCAATGAAGATTGACATGATGATGACACTAGTTGACATCCCAACATGGATGGGGAAATCTCACAATGTCCAAGCTTTAATTAAAGATCTACAGGCAATAAATGGCTGCTAAGAGAAGGAGAATGATTCTTATCCTGGATGAGCCCTGATAGGTGTCACATATACACATGAACAGCATTAAAAGAACTCAGTATAGCCAGGCGGTACTTGGAAGGCAGAGGCAGGCAAATATCTGTGAGTTCGAGGCCAGCCTGGACTACAAAGCAAGTTCCAGGAAAGATGCAAAGCTACACAGAGAAACCTTGTCTCATCCCTGACCCCCCAAAAAAGAACTCAGTATATGTTAACAATAATAGTTAAAGAAGAGGTCATCAGGTTGAGAAACAGTGGGAGAATAGGAGAAACTGGGAGGAAGAGTGTGGGCATGAAATGAGGTATATATAATATTCATAAATGAAATTCTCCCAAAGTAACATACATATTTAAAAAGACCCAGAGCTTCACAATAAGAAAGAAAGGTATATATAACAGTGTATATAATGCCTTTTATGTAGCTATAACAAAGAATTAAATTATCAATTCACAAGATATGAATATAGCTTCATATATTAATGTTCAATATAATGAGTACAACTCAGAAAGACAAATATCATATGTTTTCTGTCATATGTGGAATCTAGATATAATTTTGTATATATATGCCATGGTGACTGAGAAGACAGTAAGAGTTCCAAAGAGTAGAAACTGTGGAACTCAATGGCAATGGACTATTTATGTCACAGAAACATGAATAATTATTTGGTAAAACAGTAAACGAGTATAAAATGAGGAGGAGCAGAGAATTGGGGGAGGCAGTAAGGGTGGACAAATGGTAACAAAGTACTCCTATGAAAATATTATAGTGACACAAGTTTCTTTCTATGCATTCCAAAAGAATAATTGAAAAGGGAGGGAAAAAGGAATAGAGATTAAGAATAGGAATAGGATTAAGAGAGTCATATTCTTATATAAAAACAAGACTATTTGATTGTACTGGTTAGTTTGTCATCTTAATACAAACTGAAATCACCTAAGAGAAGAGACCTCAGTTGAAGTATTGCCTCCACCAGATTAGTTTGTGTGCATTCCTATAGGACTTAAAAATATTAAGGATTAATGTGAGGGGACTTGGCCCACTTTGGGTGGTATGACCTTTGTCAAGATGGTTCTGGTTGTATAAGAAAGCAAGCCAGTAATCAGTATTACTCCATGGTCTGTGCTTTAGTTCCTGCCTTTGGTTTGTTCAATGATGGATTTTTATCTAGGAGTATAAGATGAAAGAAATATATGCCCTCAGAAAATAAATCCCAGGCTCATCAGTCAGAAGGATTGAGATGCTAAAACACCATGGATTTGATTCACATATATCAAAATTTTCTTATTTCTCTTCAAAGAAACTCAAGGAAAGAATGATCTTTTAATAAATAATGTTATGAGCAGCTGCACATACCCAATGGACAAAAGTGGTCATGAGTTCCACAATGTTGCATGGACAATGAGTTTTTATATAAGAATGCAAAAGCCAAAAGAAAATAAGTAAAAATGATCTCATTAATAATGTATCATCCTGAGAAGCTAGTGTGTGTGTGTGTGTGTGTGTGTGTGTGTGTGTGTGTAATTATGAGTGTTGAATCAGCCCAAAGACTTAAAGAATTATCTGCAAATCATAGCACGTTAGAGGCCTAATAAACAAAATATAAGCAAATCACATGTCAAGAAACACACATTAAGGAATGAGAAAATAGGGGCTGGAGAGATTTCTCAGGGTTAAGATTACTTGTAGTTCTAGTGTGAGTTTGGATGTCAGCATTCACATCAGACACTTCACAATTACCTATAATTCTAGCCCCAAGGGAGCACTCTTCTGGCCTCTGTGGCCAGTAGCACTTTTGCACATGTATACAAATACAGACACATATATGCTGACACAAATATGCATGCAGACAGGATTTCACATACGTGCGCACAAATGAATATGCATGCATGCACAAATGCATACATACATACACAAAAAAATAAAGAGAACTTAAAAATGAGAAAACAACTTGATAAAACATTTATCAGGATGCATGAAAATGGCTTATGAATACATGGAAAAAATTTCAACATCATTCATCATTAGTCATTAATGAAACACAAACTAAAACCATGAGATATTGGCTCATATTTGTTAGAATGCCTAGTTTTAAAGGAATTAGTATACAGCCCCGACATTACTACCCTTTTGGATATAACTAAAGTTGTTTTATCCTATAAATTGAAAAACTGTCCACATGTTCATGTTAATGACGATATAATTTACAAAATCCAGATACAGATACAAACCCAGGGACCATCAATAGGTGAATGGATAAAAGAGAATTCAATTATATATAAAAAAAAAATAGAACAGTATTTATTGTGAAAAAATTAAGAAAGTTTTCCCATTTCCAATAATATATAAATACTGAGGAAGGACATTATACCAAATGTAAGAATACAGTTACTGTCTATTAGTATTTATATGTTAAATAAAAACAAGTTGGAATAGTAATAGTAAATACAGGCTTGGATAGAGCTTCTACAAGGAAAAGGATTTTTTTGGCACAGAATGTAAGATGAGTTCCTAAACAGTCTTATTAATAAAAAACCTGGAGCCAGATATTGGGGTGAAAACTGAGAGATCAGAAGAATAGAACAAGCCACATCCACAAAGTTATTACCACTAAGAAATCCTCAGCTCAAGACAGAGCTACTTTTTGTACACTTATGCCTATAAAGCTTTCTGTGCCCTGTCATCTTAGTTCCTCTGTCTGCCTAGCTTCATCACTTCCTCTTTCTGCCCAGGTCTATCACTTTTTGGAGGTCTGGACAGACAGACCACTGTGCTTACCTCACACTGGGATTAAAGGCATATGCCACCTTGCCTGGATCTGTTCCTTTTGTGGCCATAAATTCACAGAGACACTATGGATCTCTGCCCCCTGAATGCTAGGATTAAAGGCATGAGCTACCACTGCATAACCTCTATATTTATATAGTGGCTAGCTTTCTCCTCTGATCTCCATATAAGCTTTATTGGGGTGCACAAACAAAATATCAAACATTACCCCCTTTTTGTGGAAAATAAAAGTTATAACTAATATATGAAAAAATTATATACAATAAGTAAAAGAAGTATATATGATATATGCAGGCAATAAATACATCAATAATGTCTAGTCCATTTGACAAATTCAGAGAAAATATTCTATTATGTATCCTATCTTTGTGATCCAATGGATTGTATCTAATTTACCTTCTATCCTAATTTGCATTACCAAAGCTATCTTCTGATGTCTTTCAAACTTATACACTTTACATCTCTTCAGTTCATTTCTTTTCTGAATATATTAACAAGGAACACTATGACTGTAACTATCTAATCATCAACTCTGTCAGAGACAGGAGAAGGAAATAATATTATCTAACTAAACAGCAAGTGCAAATAAGCAACTTCTAAAAAATGAGAGGAATAACAAAAGAGCTGGTTGCCTGGACAGTCAACATTGTCTGCTATGTTGGGGCATCCATCATTGGCCTACAGACCTAGCATATCTGACAGAATCATCTGTGAAGCAGGATTTTTTTAAAGAGCAAGGATTGGCAGTAGTTTCTTTTGTGCCCTGCTTGTTCATTTTGCCCAGTGGCTAAATTTTGCCACAATAAAAGTAAACTCCATATGTCATTTCTTCAATACCCATCATCTCTGAAGTAGACTGGTGTTGCTAGGAGCAGACATGTCTCATTGTCAAGGTAATATCTCTGTTTGACCTTGAAGACATACCTAATATGATTACAAGTTTCATTGTAATAACTACTAACCTGCATTTCTTTATTATCCTAAATAGTTGGTAATAGTAACTTTCAAGGAATAGAAAATTGCATTACATTGTTAAATGAACTATATAGGTATAATACCTTGAACAAGATTATAAATATATGTACAGTATTTTCTAACAAAATCAATCTCAAATTTGTAGCAATATACATAATTTGTATACAATATACAAAATCTCATCCAATGTAAAATATTCAAAGTAGTACTTGATTTCTAAAAGTAGATTGAATAATCTACCTTTTTATCTTACATATCTATAATCTCTGTTTTCAGAGTAGATTCAATAATCTACCCTTTATTCTATCATTTCTCTATATTTTTTAGAGTAGATTCAATAATCTACCTCTTATTTATATCCTTTTATTTTTATTCAAACAAGAATCTTAAATCTAATCTCATTTGTTTAGCTTTTTTTTCTGATCAATATCAATTAACTACTTATAACCAGCCATCCTAAACCATGACAATTATCCATAACCTATTAAATGACCAAAAACCACCCACCCTAATTCTTGGAAATGTGGGTATTGTGTTCTTAAATTTACTTCTTGCTGTCTGGACATGATATTATCTTTAGGGTATCCTTAAAAGAACATTTTTGGGTTAATGGTCCAGTTATGAGAGAGTTAGTTGTATCATTTGTTTTCCAGTATCTGCATAATGGAAAAGTGCAGGATTTGTCTCATGTCCTTGCTTGAGTAGTCTGTAAGGCTGGATCATCACAGCTAGCTATCTCAAAATTGTCCTGAGCAGTTTGTTGTAGTCCAAAGCTGATTTTTGGGTGGTGCTTGTCAGAATAGTGGTATTATCATCATCCTAATGGAATCACTGTTGTGGGGCCCCATCATCTTTTGGAGACTTCAAATTTGCTGTTAAGTGTGGTCACAATTCCCTTCAGAAAACTGATAGAGACTCAAAAACAAAACATGTACACGCAGATAGATGAAGCCTTTTTTCTAGGATTAGCTATTACTCCATATGACCATTAATATCATGACAAATGTTATATATATATCATATACACATATCTATCTTATAAATTTTGATATAAAATTCATGCATTAAGAAAAGTTTTAAAGAATAAAAATAGAATCAAAGAATTATGAGATTAGTGACAATATAATACTCTTTAATTTTGATTTCTCTTCAGTCCCATATCAGGTGGCTCTTCTGACATGATACAGAGATTCCAGATTTTCCTTTTAACAAGCATGCTTGGTTTTAGTGAAGGAGAGAGCCATGCTCCAACTCTAAAGCCAGCACTAAATTTTAATTGAACTGGGACTACATAAAGACCATTTGTGTTAAACATCTGTAGAGAACAGTAGAAACAAACATTTAGGAAGAATTATGAAATTTTACCCTGTTATATATGTGACATACCAATAGGCCAATTTACTCTTTGTTGGATCATTTTTTTCTGGATGGTTTGTCCTTTTTCTTCATGTCTCATTTGGCCAGTGTTCTGCAGACTCCTTAGCATTCATTCTCCTGAAAGGAAAAAAGAATACAGAAACCCTTCCCCAATCCTAACTTTAGGAAGGTTCCCTTTTGGGAAGTTATATCTGACTAAATGAAAGCATTTGTTAGTTTAAATTGAATGGTCATCCTGGTTGATGAACTATCACCTCTTCTAATTAAGAGGTCTTTCTTGCTCAGGTTGAATCTTTATCAGTTTTGATGGTATCTGTAGCTTGTCTGTAGAAACAAAAGCAAACCTTATCACCAATGTGATATGTATCCTGGTTTCCATTCTGAGGTCAGCACATCTTTAAAGTATATAGGCCATTTTCATTATGTAGTTTTTTCTATTATCCGAAGTCACTCTGAAGTTATTGCTCCTTTCTCATTAGCATTTTGGAAAATTCAAAGTTAATAGAGCATTATGTAATCCATTTCTGGGGAGGGGGGTTGTTAACCTTTTCTGTTTATTTAGTATATACTTTAGAGTATACTTTAGAAAGAGATGCTATACTCCACAGCCAAATAGCAGGCCAAGCTCCGGGAGTCTAGGTGAAGAGAGGGAAAAGGGATTCTATGAACAAGATGCATCAAGATTATGATGGGAATCATACAGATACAGTCCAACCAAGCTAGCAGGAACTCATGAACTTTAGATCAACAATGGTGGAGCCTCCAAGGTACTAGACTAGGCCCTCTGAATAAGCAAGACAGTTGTGTAGCTAGATCTTGTTAAGGGCCCCCTGGCAGTAGGATCAAGATACTTTCCTGGTCTATGAGCTGGGTTTTTGGAGCCCATTACTTATGATGGGATATATTGCACAGCTTTGATTCAGGGGGAGGGGCTTTGACCTGCCACAACTGAATTTACCAGGCTCTTCTGACTCCTTATGGAAGGCCTTTTCAGAGGAATGGGGGATGGAGTGGGAGGGGGAAGGCTGGTGAGAGAGAGGAGGGAAGATAGCAGAGTCTGTGATTGGTATGTAAAATAAATTAAAAAGAGAATAACATGGTAAACTATATGTGGATTTTCACTGAAAAAAAAAATATATATATATATAATCAGTGGGAAAACAAAAGAAATTTGCACTCAGTATAAACTAATAGAATGAACAGAAAATCAGATTTCAAGTTAAACACATCTCAATTGTGGCTTAATGGTAAATAAAGATATATAATAAAGTTTTAAAAAATACTCAAAGTAAGGGTATAAAGAGAGTGACTGAGATAAACACATCGCCTGTGGGTGTCAGAAATGGCCCGGTCCTATGATAAAATGAAAGTAATGTAGGCTGTTGTAAAGTACAAGTGACATCACTTACAAAAATGAGTTTTATGGCCTAGACATAATATTCAAGGTTATAAGGGGCAAGTGTCTGGGATAAATGAAGAATAATTTCTGGGAGACACAGGCAGAACCTGTCTCAGACAACAAAGGATGACCAGGTTGTAAAATTGTATCATACTTGGCATTTCAGGAAAAGCAGTTATGAATCTCATGCTATTGAAGAGATAAGCTGTATGTTTAATTTCCCTGGCTTCTCTAGTACTTAGTTGTGTGCACAAGGTCTTTCTGTCCACTATGTACATGTAAACCTCCACCACAAATACAGACAGTTCCAGTGTACTAGGAATGTATTCATTTAGACAGTCCCCTACTATGGTAGCAAAATGAGAGTGCTACCTCATATATTTCTTGATTTTCATATTCTTCTTAAATATTTATCTCTGTGCATAAGTATATATTTGTTTCATGTGTGTGGAGGGTACAGAGCAACTTTTAGAAGTTGGTTCTCTCTTTCTGACAAGTATACCATGTGGGTCTTAAACACTTGGGTCAAGTGTTCGTAACCATAAGCAATCCTGCCAGCTCTGTATTCATTTTTATAACTGAGGCACATGAGTCCCAAAGAAGTAGCCAAGTCAGCCTGGAGCCTCCTGGTAAACTGGCCAGTGCAATATCTTGATTATTATGTCACAACCAACTTGCAAGAAAATTTCTATGGAAATAATTTTGAAAATAAGACACATGAAAACAAACTCAGAAAACAAACCCACAAGCAAAAATATATAAAATTTGTTCTTAAATTTAATACTTCTAGTTTTCTTTATTAATCAGAAGCAGTAGGATTTTTATTCATTCAAATTTGAAAAAACTCAATGACAGTCAGTGAGAAAAAGTATTTCAACCCATCCTAAAAAGTAGAAAGATGTAACAGCTCTGATGAAAGTATATTCAAAATTAGAAAATCCTTCATGACCCAAAAACTAAAAAAAAAATTCAGTGTTTTTCATGATATTTATGTCAATGCCTTGCTTCTTTTTGTTCTTTGGGCATTTTATACAATGAGATTTAACAATATTTAACCCCTCTTCCAACTTTTAGATCCAGGTACATCTCCCTAATGATTTAACTTTGTCATTTTTTTTTCTTTTCAACCTATCAAGTTTAATTTGAGTTGCCCATATAGACATGATTGGGTGCCCTTACACTTGAGTGTCATTTACCTACCTCTGAAACACTCTTAAAGACTGACCCTTTTCTGGAAGCAGCTGTCATTTGCCAATGTTTCCCTGGATAAGGGTGGGAGTTTGTGCCCACATCCTTTGTTCATGCTGGGATTTGGTTTGGGTTGAGGTTGCTCATGGCTTTTACAAGTAGTTGAAATGATTTTGAGTTTATATGTGCAACTGCCCTGCTGTGTTCAAAGGAAAATGTTTCCTTGTATTCATTCATTGACTGTGGTTCTAATATTCATTTTGCTCTTTTGTGGCAATGATCCCTGAACTTGGTAGGAAGGGGTGCACTATTGATACACTTTTAGTATTGAACATTACTTAATATTTATTCTCTTTACCTCATACAGTTCTGTGTCTCTGTTGATCACTCTCTATTGAAAATAGAAGCTTCACTGAAGAGATCTTTAAAACACATTAATCTATGGGTATAACAATAGGTCATTAGGATTCAGTTTAATAATATGTCCATTTATCAGAGTAACAGTAGTAGGTTCTCCAACCAGACCTATGATCTGTCTATCCAAGGTTTTCTGGCCTTACAATATGTGAGTAATATTGGTTTCATTTTATGGAACAGGATATACATTCAACCAGGAAAGTGTTAGTTATCTCCAAAAGTATGAGCCACCAATTGTTAGAGCATTATTGCACGGTTCACAGTTGAGTAAGGGGATCATCACTTTTCTCTTCCAGTGGGTTCATAGCACCACACAGCACTATAAAATCTAACCAATAGGAATAAACTCTCTGGTTAGTACCATCTTAATATCTACACATTCTCAAGTGTATAGTTTCTTCAGTAACAGGGTCTTACTATCAAATTCTGAAGGGCAACAAATAGCATTGGTAATAGCTAGTAATTTTGACTTTATAATTACCAGTGTCAAGAATGCTACTTCACATAAATATACAGTGAAAAATATATGGCATAGGTATATTTAAGGCCATTTTAGAAATTGTTAGAAATCTTTCATTTCAAAGGCATTTACTTGAAAACGTTTTGTGAAACTCAAGAAAATGAAAATGAAAATTTCTAAAATCAAGAATTCTAATACAATATTGCTTAAATATACACTTATTTGGTAATTTCTGAAAAATGACCATATGGAATATGGAGTCTTCATCTTACATAATGCAATTATGTTTTTATAAGGGCAAAGATCTTTTTACGCACAGTAAAACACCACCATTGATAGCATATAATTATCTTATATCTGTGTGGAGTTTCAGGTAGTAGTTTTGGACATTGCCTAGCTTGATGACCTTCACAGTACAGTGTATAGATGTGTGATGTGTGTGTGCTCATAACCAGGCCTGCTGTGAATTTGTCCAATGTAACAGGTGAACATTTTCAGGAATTCTGATTCTAATTTTCCTCAGTCCTTCATGTCTATAATATATATATATATATATATTTGGGTAGGGGATGGGAGAGTAGATTAGAGGAAGGAATATGAAGAGGGAAAAAACAAAACTAAAGATGATTCCAAAAAGTCTTATTGAAACCTATCTCCCATAGAAGCTTCCCAAATTGCATTACCCTTTAATTGGACACCATATTCATACCTATAACAGGCTCAAAAATAGGAAGTTCAGTGCCAGAAATGTTTTGGAGTCATTGGCCAGTAAGACTACACATACCCCAGGAAAAAAAAATGCCTTGGGAATGGAAGATTTCTAACAATTTCTAAGATGGCCTTAAATGTACCTATGCCATATATTTTTCACTGTGTGTTTATATAAAGTAGCATTCTTGACATTGGTAATTATGAAGTCAAAATTATAATAAACTCTAAAATAAAACCATTGGAGATATCCTACAATATGAAATATTCAAGCAATATTATACATTTATACAAAAAGAAGAAGCTTAGTCAACTCATGAGAAGTATTTGCTTTCCTGATTAATAAATAGTAAATCATATGAATGGCAAATTCTTGTTTTGAACAAGATCTTTTCATTATTTATTATAAGTAAATGTTTAATTTGCACACTTAATATTCCCACATGTTTGAGTTGCATTAATATTTTTATGGGAATTAGCATTGCAAGTGAAAAAAATATTTAAGAGGCCTTGGCCTAAAACAACTTCAGGAAAGTTTGTTTTGCTCAGAAATCCCCATTTTAGCCAGCCAACCTTTAATTGAGTCAGCTCTTCTCCAGTCTTGTGATTAAGGTGAGGAATGCTGTGATTCAAATCTGACAGTCATTTCATTTGTGAGTCTGACTAACTAGGGACTTACCTTGAGCTATAGTTGGAATAGCAGTATATGACTTTCCTTTGTAGAATGAACATTCTCACTGTTAAAAGTAAATAAAATTAGATAATTAAGTCAATATTAGGACGCAATTTTTAAAATTAATTAGAATAATTATCCTCATTTTAATTGAATTCCAAAAATGGGGAAAACTCACATGATTTCTTTGTGTTCTTAGGAGCCCTGTGGAGAAGGGAACCTTTTATCTGGGATCTCAACTATTAAAAACACCTGACTTTCTATTCATAAAAATATCCAATACACAAATTAAGGCAAACATTAAATAGATTTTCAGCTGAGGTTGGCATTCTCTTGCCTAATCTCAAAGTACTCAGATTCTTCAGACTACTTAAGGCAAACAACTCCTGTTCCTCTTAACTGGGGCAGTGAAGATGGGTAGATGTTTTATTATTTCAGGAAAGCAGAACTCACTGAAGCCAAGAAAAGCCAGGATAATGTTTTGGACAGTCCTTGGAACTGTTATATATTGTAATCAAAGTAAAGAAACCGGCATCTGTTCATGTTGCACCACCAATTTCTGCAGTAATGCTAAAGAGCTTGCAAACCCAGGCATGCATTTTATTGTATGTGGATTTGTATGAGCCTGACTTTTTCAAGGTCAAGGCTTACCAAAGCCATTTTCAGTACTGTACCAGGAATGTAATTGAAAAGACATGTGAGAGGGGAGCATTGGTCACCACTGGGGATGGCAAGGATAATAGAGTGACTTCCATTGTGTAGCATATGCCTCTTGTATTTGAAGAAACCTGTGATACTTCAGAAGGACTAATTAAGTGTGTACCTAGCCACCAGGTGAGGGAAGCATGAAGGCACACAATCCATCAGTGAGGGAGGCAGACTATGTATCATGGGGCAAATCACAAGAGAGTCCATCAGCTATTTTTAGACACAAACTGGATATTATAGAAGAGTTGAATGCCAACGCAAAGTCAAATAGTTTTAACAAACAAGGCTGTTCTCAGGAAATCACTCTTTATTTTGAAGAATGTTCAGTCTCTTGTCTTGGCTCAGGGTAAGGATTTTGTTTTTTGTTTTGTAACTAATATACATGAGTAGAGAAAAAAAAAAAAACAGCCCCACAGCAGACTTCTTCAAGAGTGTGGAGGACTACAAGATAAACATTGTAACATTTATACTGAAGCAATGAAACAAACATAGTGGGACAGAGAAATTTGGGTACCCAGCTCACATTTTAAGATAAGGACTTGAAATTATTTAGGAAACAAAAAAAATCAACAATTATATATGATCCTTTCAGCCAATAATTTGTTCTTTTAAAATTCTTTTGTAATAATTAATTTTAAAATTATATTAACTTTAAACTACAGGAGGACTGATGAAGTGAGAATTACTTTCATCAACATTGGGATTGCTGCTGTTATTGTTGACATGATACAAATTCTGTCAATTATCTAGAATCATATACTAAGGACAACTACTAGTTTCTGTGTACATTTGTGATGCTTCAAAGCTTAGATCATTCACATTGAAACCATCAAGACTGACACTTTTCTGCATGATATTGTTCTTTCCCATGTATCACCTTGTTCTCTTTCAAATTTATAGTTGCTACACATACACACACACACACACACACACACACACACACACACACTCACTAAATATAACTGAAGAATGGATAAATAAAATGTAGTACATATACAGAATGGAATACTACTCAGCAGAGAAAAAAACAATGACATCATGAGGGTTGCAGGCAAATGGATGGATCTAGAAAAAAAGTCATCCTGAGTGAAGTAACCCAGACTCAGAAAGACAAATATGGTATGTGCTCACTCATAGAAGGATACTAGATGTAAAACAAAGATGACTAGCCTGCTACTCAAAACTCCAGGGAGGCTACCTAAAAAACTGGACCCTAAAAAAGACCCAGGGATCACCCAATGACAGAGACATGGATGAGATCTACATGAACAACCTGGACATGAGTGGGGGTGATGAAGGGCAAGGTTCAAGGGAAAGAGAGCTTAGGGGAGCAGGAGATCCCAGCTGGATCAAGAACAGAGAGGGAGAACAAGGAATAAGAGACCCTGATAAATGAAGACCCCGTGGGAATAGGAAGAAGCAAAGTACTAGAGAGGTCCCCAGAAATCCACAAAGACACCTCCACTGTAGACTACTGGCAATGGTCAAGAGAAAGCCCAAACTGACCTACTTTGGTGATAGTATGGCCAAAACCACTAACTGTTATGCTAGAAATCTCATCCAATGATTGAGGGAAGCAGATGCAGAGATCCTCGGCCAGGTCCCAGGTGGAGCTCCAGGAGTCCAATTGGTGAGAAAGTGGAGGGATTGTATAAGCAAGAATTGTTGAGACCAAGATTGGAAAAAGCACAGGGACAAATAGCCAAACTAGTGGAAACACATGAACTATGAACCAATAGCTGAGGAGCCCCCAACTGGATCAGGCCCTCTGGATAAGTGAGACAGTTGATTAGTTTGAACTGTTTGGGAGGCACCCAGGTAGTGGGACCAGGACCTGTCCTTAGTGTATGAGCTGGCTGTTTGGAACCTGGGGCTTATGCAGGGACACTTAGCTCAGCCTGGGAGGAGGAGGAGACTGGACCTGCCTGGACTGAATCTTTCAGATTGAGCTGAATTCCCAGGAGAGTCTTTGCCCTGGAGGAGATGGGAATGGGGGGGGGTTGGCTGGGAGGAAGGGGAAGGGGCTGGGGTGGGGGAGACCAGGGGAACCCATGGCTGATATGTAAAATTAAATTAAATTATAAAATTAAAAAATAATGAAGAAAAAAGAAAAAGAAATGATCATGATTAAGTTTTTTTCATACTTCCTAACAAGGTACAACATTGTCTTGACCCAAGATTTTGCACATCTGTTGTTCTTTTTCTTCAATGTGAAATTCATTTCAGAAATTATTATTTTGAGCTAGTCTTGTATCAATCACACCAATAAGTCTTTTCAACCTGAAATTGATTATATGACTCTATCTAAAGCACACCACAATCTTTCCAGTTAAAACAAAATGAATGTAAAATAAAATGTGTAGAAGAAACTTGAAGAGACCTATCAAGTCCCTGATGCCTTCTTAAGACCATTTCTGTGTGATAGAAGTAAATTTAAAGTGCAATGCATAGAGATTAAAATTTACTGTTTCAAGTTTCTTATCTTTTCTCTATTTGCTTCTTTACATCCTTTATTACAAACTTAAGCTGCCAGTTTCTATTCTTTGTTTTCACTTATTCCTGTTTAACATTGAATTCCTTCTGTTTAACACATGAAGTATTATATATTTTTCTGATTACACCAATACACAACCAGTTCATTTAAATCTTTGTATGAAATAAAAAAGAACATTTTCATATAAATCTCTGCCTTTTCATAAAAAAGAGCAAATAGTTGAAGTAAATTTGAATTTCAATGTACATGATGATGAACAAATCTTAAGTAATATAACCATTCAGAAATGTATACATGATCACACAAGAATGAATGAATCATCATTACTACAAGTGACTCAAAGTGTTTGCTCCAAAGTAAAGATTTTCAGTGATAATTGTGTAGCTTCTAAAATATATCAAATGGGGACAGTCTCCTGCCTTCAATAGCATCTACTTAGTCATCAAGTTTTCAATCAGAATAGGGCAGATCATGCTTTATTTGCATTTGATTTTTTATTTCTCCATCTTAGAGAAAGGTTCTTAGGAGTCTTGCTATATTCTAAAAAGTATTATTAGCTTATGATCAATTTTCTTTTCCTATATACAATATCCTTTAGTTTTCTCATTTACACCAAATATGCATACTGCTATTTGCTTTAAATTTTCTTTCAAAGCTGTTTGTACATTAAAAGGTAAGCATTTCTTCTAGAGGCAATGATAGTATATTCAATGTTCAGTGAAACAGAACAAAATAAAGATTTTTAGTGCCTCATTCTGGTTTATAAATATTAGCAGATAGTTTATGCTCCACCTGAATAAACACCCCTCCAAGCATGCCTGGAGGTTTTCTGGATGCAAGGGTAGAGATCGATGAATGGCTGGGATGTGGTCATCAGACAGCAGGACAGTGATATACATGGTAATTGGAACTTGCCATTAAGTATTTGCCTTTAAAATAGTCTTAATCTGAAGCTAGTAGTTAGGATAAACCATTGGGTCCATATATATATATATATTAACTTCCTAAGTATTTTATAAAAATGTTTCTGTGAAAAATAAGTCATAAGACTACAAGCCACTTTAGATTTTTAATTTTTCAGACATCTTAAGCAAATGACATCTATTCTTATTAGATTTAAACCAAGATTCTTTTTTCTTCTATAACTTCATGTTTTATTGTAGCAAAACTTTAAATAGAGGTAGGCATTTAAGAAAAAAAATATAGGTCTTAATTAATTCAAACATCTTGAATACACTTGCTTTGGAAGAGGGATTCACAGGTATCCAAGTGAAGTCTAATCAAAGGGAATCTTCACTTTGAAATCCATATTCTAGTAATGATAATACACATAATACCAAACTATTTAAAATTAAAGCAAGTTACCATATATTTAATAATTGTTTCTTTTAACATTCTTGAAAAATAAACCACTCCTCTTTCATTTCATGCATTAGATAAGTGGATTTTTCTCAAAGCAATCATTCAATTATTTGTGAACACCATGTGTCTTAATATTTCAATACAATTTGATATGGACCACTTGGGGGCAGTCCCAGATTCTACAAATTAGGGCTTATTCAGGCCCCCCAAAACTAATACTAGACCTCCCTTATTAGACAGGCTTTACAAGCTCAAGTGTTACTTACCTCCATCGCATTTTTGCCCTTGTGGCTGTAAGTCAGAATTTCCCGCAAACCTCTCTTTGTAATTGCTAACTTATAACATACCAGAGAATTCAGAGAACAATTCAGAAATGGATTATTCATTCTCCATGACTTTCGCTGCAATCTTGCAAGGCTGGCAACCAGGATTTTGTGCATTCAACTAAGAACCAGGAGCAGCATCGCAATTTTGTTTTGCATGATTATTATAGTTTGAATATTTGAAATAAAATAACTAGAGAAGGAAAGATCCAGTTCAGTATCATGAAAGTTTTTACTTGTTGCTGTTCATTAGTTTTTTTATTTTTAGATAATTTTATAGCATCTGTATCAAACCAATTAATGTTTTTCTCCAAGGCTCAATATCTTCATATTTGGTACAGTATCTATCATTATGTTCTTGACTGTGAAAAAAGCCATACAAATTAAAGATACACATTTGTCTGCTTTTCTATAGTCTTTGAACTCTTACAAACTATTTTAAAATATATTATGATGCATTCAATGATATCCAGCATTTTCAGATAAATAAAACATCTTTTAATCTTTTGGTCTACTAGAAAACACTAAATTAGCTTATTGCAATTTCACAAATTATAAAAATGAAATAATAAAAATTATGCTTTGGAACAATTTAAGATAGAGGATTTTAAAAGTGAATTAAAATTACCTAGCTGGGAGGTGGTGGTGCATGACTTTAATGCACTTGGGAGTCAGAAGCAGTCTTGTTTACAGACAGGGCTACACAGAGAAACTCTGTCTTGAGTAGCCAATTAATTAATTGATTTAATTAATTTACTAATTAAAAATAAACTACCTGAAGCTTTTCCTTGTTTTAATATTTCTGTTATAGTCATATTTCCACTATGGTCAGAAAACTGTATCTTCTATGAATACTCATTTTCTCACTTACAAAGTACTAATTCTGTCTTTGATCTTATGCTGAGTGGTAATATATATATTAGAAATGTATGTAATCATAAGAAATTTAGGCTTCATGTGAGGGGAATTGATTTTCACTGATATAGGTAAATTTAACTGTTAGTCAAAATCAAGTTCAAGTCAAAAATTTGGAGATGAAAAGATTTCTGAAGATGGATTTCCACAGGTCCTCCACTAAAGGTCAGACTGAAGGTCGTCACACTCTTAAGGACATTATATAGTTTACACAAAGGAATATAGTGAATAGTATTTTTTAAAGCATGTCTCTAAGGTAAAAAAATAAACAAATGTAAAGGGAGGGGAAATATAGCCAGATTAAATTAAATTTGTATTTATTATTTTGAATTATAATTTATATTTATATATTATGCACATATATCTGTTTGCTTTTGAAAATATTCACATTATACACACACACATGAAAATATATTGATGCTCTTGAGATATGCTACTCAGACAATATCAAAATGTCTACCACATATATATATATATATATATATATATATATATATGCTCTGAAATATTGTAAACAATGTTTTATAAAGTCAAAGATATTTTAAAATCCTAAAAGAAATAAACTTGTTTTTAAAAATATCACACTGGACTATGAAATTAGAAGTATGTATGTTTTAGCAAATTGAAATTCACTCATTTTGAACAGTTTCTTCAACAATTTTTCTGCTATATATTTCAATAGCTTGTTCAATGATGCCTTCTTATATATGACTTAATGAAGAACTATTACAAACACAGATAATGATGTTATGAAGTACAATCATTTTAAATTCATAAAATATTTGAAAAGCTTATTTCTTTCTAATTGTTGACATAGAGCCACCAGAAATATTTTGTTTGCAGTGTGGGAAACTATATAAGCACCAGCTTTAAATTTGGAAATCTGTCATGCAGTTTATTTTCTACTTGTCTAAACTGACTGATGAACTGGATGTATTTCGAACTAAGAAATTATATTTTATGACTATTCATTGATTATGAAATTATTTGTCACAAACTAATTTTAAGTAGATAAAGCTTCTGCCATGCTCTTTAAAAATCCCCAATGAACAATAAGAGAATAAATACTTGCCTCCCCCAATGGATGAATGGAGGCAGGGTTGGGGACACTGCTCCACATTGCCACTTATAGCAGCCAAAGGAGTCCTTTTCAGAGACTGCCACTCAGGTCTGTGACTAAGTCACAGAAATGAATTTCATGTAGATACAATAAGAAGCAGTATTTGAGTATGGAATAATAAAAACAAGCCCAGAAAAAAAAAAAAAAGACATATCTGAATGTGGATTTGGTTTCTCTAGAGTGTGTCACATTTTATTATGCTTACAATAGTCACATATGCAAATCAGGTGAGTTTTGAAGTACTGATAATAAATGAGGTCACAAGTTGCTTCCATTTTGTACTGGTCAGGATGTAGATGATAAGATGACATCATTGTTCACAGAGTTACAATATAAGTTAAGACATTATTATTGGTGAAATTATTAAGGCCACTCCACATAGTTAAAAGGGAGATTTATTTTGTGGGGTAACTTACAAATGAAGGGATAGGTTGTAGGGTCTGGCAAAGGTATGGTACAGTCCAGCAGTGTTCTCTGGAGAACTCTGCTCAGTCTACCTCCAGTGTCCAGGGTCCCAGAACCAAGAGAGACCTCTCCTCTTGATCCTCGGTCTTCAGCTTCCTCCCTCAGCCCCGCCTTGTGGGCATGACCATTACTGAAGCCTCAATGGAGGTTGGAACTTCCAGGCCAGTGCTGGGATGGCTACCCACTACATCTCCCCCTTTTTTCTAAATAAGAAGGTTCTAACTTAATACAAGATAATATACAAAGAAATGGTTATCAAATATTGTCCAGGAGTAATGAGGGATAATGACATAGATAAGTTGGAATTACAACAAATGCAAACAATATCAAGCAAAAAACACATACTAAAATCCAGGAAAGTCTAGAGCGTGGGTAGGTGGCTTGTTACAAAAATCATTCCAAAAGGTGTCCTATCCTAATGAACATGAGTCTAATACTTAATATATTCTATCTAAGATATTATATATATATGAAGTTGTAACTATAACTGCTAGTCTTCAACCTCATCAAAGACCTGAGAAGGAATATAATAATACCTGAGAAATGGGAGAAGGACACAAACAACTTTTGGGAGTCTTGCAAGAGTAGACAGAGACATCTGGCAGCCTGGACAGTCACCTAATGTTTCTCAATATCGTTGGTGCATTCAAATTGGCTACAGGCCTAAAGTATCTGACAGACCATTTTCAGAAGCAGGAATTCTGAAAGACCATCTTACCCTGTCTTGGCAAAATATAGCAGCTGTTTTCCTTGTGTCCCACTTGTCCGGAAAGGACAACATTTGTACTGTCAGCAGTTAAGGCAAGGGCAGTTCTTTGCCCAGTAGGCCATTTTGTGCCAAGAAGACAAACTTCCAAATGGAAATGTCTTAGAAGCCCAACATTATCTCGGGATCAGAGATTGCTAATGGAAAAAATTATTATTATTTTTTTATCAGAATGGAAGGTTTGGATTTAAAAATGTCATGACATGTAAGAAAGGATTCCAAGAAATCAAGAGTAAGCATGGAGAGAATTAGAATCTTAAAGACAATGGTCCCTTATAATTGGTTCCCTTCTGTCTTACATCAGAGGGCTCTTCTGATATGGGACTGAAGAATCTCTCAACCTTTTCTTTTATAAGTATGTTTGGGTTTAGAGAAGGAGTGAGCCAATTCCATCTCCAAAGCCAGCTTGGTTTATAATTGAATTGGAACCACAACTATTCTAGATTGATAGAGATACAGATGTTAGACAGTGATATCTTACCCTGTGTAGATTGGTACCAATAGATTCTTTCTTTCTGCTGTAAACATCCAGATATCCAAGGCCTTATGATTTTTGGAAGATGGGTGTTTCCATTATCCTGGAAAGACAAAAACAGAACCCTACCCCAACATTTGATTGTTTTATTTTTCTTACAACCTGAAGAGATGTCACATTGGTGGAAGATCTTCTACTTCTCATCATCAAGGGGTATCTCCTGTTCAAATCTAATTTTTATTGATTTTGTTGGTATCCATAGCTTTTCTTCTCCTGTGGAAACAAAAGCAAAACCCATTTACCAACATAGGACATATCCTGGTTTTCATTCTGAGGTCAACACATCTTTGAAATAAACTGGTTGGTTTAGCTCAGGAGTTTTGTCTGTCATCCAATGTCTTTCCACAGCTGTTGTTCCTTTCTCATCAGCATTGAGAAAATTCAAGGTTAATAAAGCACTACGCAATCTATTTCTAGGAGTCATTGTTACCTGTTGCTGTTTATTTAGCATATCCTTTAAAGTTCAATTGGATCTTTCTATGACTGCTTGGCCTGTGGGATTGTGTGGTATACATGTAACATGCTTTATATTGTAATAAGCAAAGAATTGTCTCATTTTATTGGAGACATATGCTGGGGCATTATCTGTATTAATTTGTGCAGGTATTCCCATGATGGCCATAACTTCTAATAGGTGTGTAATCACAGCCTTTTCAGAACTCATAGGAGTTGCCCACTGAAATCCTGAATAGGTGTCAATGGAATGGTGTACATACTTTAATCTTCCAAATTCTGCAAAATGAAACACATCCATCTGCCAAATTTCATTTCTTTGTATGCCTTTTGGATTGCTCCCTTCAGGTAATGGAGTTTGATTATAGAAAGAACAAAAGTAGGACATTTCTTCACAATATCCTTAGCTTGTTGCCAAGTAATAGAGAAATCCTTCTTTAAACCTTTGCTATTTACATGGTGTTTCTTATGAAATTCTGAGGCTTCTAGCACATTACCTGTTAGTAACTGATCAATCTCATCATTACCTTGTGCTAGAGGTCCTGGCAGACCTGTATGGGATCTGATATGTGTTATATATGTTGGATGTTCCCTTTTTCTGATGATTTCCTGCAGTTGTATGAATAATGAAGTTAATTCTGTATTATCAGGAATAAATTCAGCAGTTTCAATATGTAAAACAACCCTCTCTGCATATTGAGAGTCAGTGACTATATTGAGGGGTTCTGTGAAGTCCATCAGTACCATAAGAACGACATGCAGTTCTGCCTTTTGTACAGAGCTATATGGACTTTGTACCACTTTGCTTAAGTCTCCTGATTTGTATCCTGCTTTCCCTGATTTATTTCCATCAGTATAGAATGTGAGGACTCCAGAAATTGGCTTGTGTCGAACAATGTGAGGAAGGACCACTTCAGTCTTCTTTATGAATTCTATCCTCTTGCTTTTGGGATAATGGTTGTTAATCTCTCCCAAAAAGTTACTACAGGATCTCTGCCAGTATTCATTATCTTTCCATAGTGATGAAATTTCCTCATTCAAGGTACTACAATTTCTGTTAGGTCCATTCCTGTCAACTGGCGAAGTCTTAATTTACTTTTTTGAATCAAATCAGAGATCTTTTCTATATAAGTCTTTAATTTCTTATTTGATTTATGTGGTAGCAATATCCATTCCAATATAATATCTTCCTTCTCCATCAAAATACATGTGGGGGAATGTCTGGAGGAGAATATGGCAAGAATGCATTTAAGTTTTGGATCCACAGGATCCACATGTGCTTCTCGAATTGTCTTTTCTACTAGAGCCAATTCCTTCTCAGCTTCTACTGATAATTCTCTTGGACTATTTAATTCTTTGTCCCCTTCTAGAGTATTAGCCAAATTTTGTAGTCCATCTGTGGGTATTCCCATGATACCCAATAAGTTGGAAACGCTTCTTAACAACTTTTGAAAATCATTAAGAGTCTTCAATTGATCTCTCCTCAGTTGTACCTTTTGGGGTCTAATTTTTTGTAATTCTATTTTATATCCTAAGTAATTAATAGAATCTCCTCTTTGTATTTTTTTCAGGAGCAATTTGCAGTCCCCAGAGAGGCAAAACTTTTTTTTACTTCTTCAAACATGCTTTCTAATGTGTCTAACTTTGGATCAGCTAATAGGACATCATCCATATAGTGATAAGTTATGGATTGTGGAAACTTTACACGAATTATCTCCAATGGTTTTTGCACAACGTATTGGCATAAGGTAGGGCTGTTTAACATTCCCTGTGGGAGGACCTTCCATTGATATCTCTTGACTGGCTGAGAATTGTTATAATTAGGAACTGTGAAGGCAAATTTTTCTCTATCTTTTTTTGTAAGGGTATGGTAAAGAAACAGTCTTTTAAGTCAATAACTATTATAGGCCATTCTTTGGGTAGCAGATAGGGCAAGGGCATCCCAGTCTGTAGGGAGCCCTTTGGCTGAATTACTTTATTAATAGCTCTCAGATCTGTCAGCATTCTCCAATTACCAGACTTTTTCAAATAACAAATACAGGAGAATTCCAAGGGCTGGTAGATTCTTCAATGTGTTGAGCATTTAATTGCTCTTGAACCAGCTGTTCTAAAGCTTGTAGCTTCTCTTTTGTCAAATGCCACTGTCCAACCCAGACAGGTTTATTATTTAGCCATTTTAAAGGTAAGGCAGTTGGTACTTCTGAGAGTTCAACAGCAGTTGTGCTCTGTTTGTGTACAGCTTGAATGGTTGGTGACTGTTTTTTTATAGCATGTGAGAGTGTAGGAATTTTAATCTGGGTATTCCCCTGTTGTAACAGATCTCAGCCCCATAGATTTACTGCTACATTTGTTACATATGGCATCAGCCTTCCTCTCTGTCCTTCTGGCCCTATGCATTCAACCCATCTCAAACTCTGTTTTATCTGAGATAGGGTGTCAATTTCTAAAAGTTGGACATCTACCTCTTGAAGAGGCCAATTCGGATGCCGTGATTTTGGTGTAATTATAGTCACATCCACACCTGTGTCTACCAGGCCCTCCAGAACCAAGCCATTAATTCGAATTCTAAGCTTTGGTCTTTGTTCATTTATAGAAGTCTGTCAAAATATTTGTTTTATTGTGTTCTTTGTAAACTGTGATTTATCTATCAGAGCTGTTTTATCATCCATTGTAGTATCGGTTTTTACATTAGGCATTGGTTCATTCAGTTGTTCTGGAGAGGAATGTCTTCCACAGTGGCTGGGAATGTTCTTACCACATTTGACTTGGGGGTCTGCAAAAGGCCCCCTGAGGTGTTTCCTGCCAGTAAAGGGTTGCCTCATATATCTATTTTTGATCTGCACTCACTGGTCTAATGTCGGCCTTTGCCACATCTTCTACATAATTCAGGAGGTGGTTGGGGTCTCCTGTTTAGGCTATTCCTAGAAGGAGTATTACTTCTAGGATTACACCATATACAGTTTTTACTTATATGACCTGGTATACCATATTTAAAACGTTTGGTACCACGGGGCCTTCTTTCACCTCTATGATTTGTCTCTCATATCCAAGCCTCATTACTGTAGTTAAGAGACTCAACATCATTAGTATACTGAATCGATTCTTCCAAAGGAGCTGATCTGATGAATGGTGTAAGTACTCTTTTGTATTCTGCATTAGCATTGTTGAATGCCAAGGACTCACTTAATACCTTTCTTAATTCTTTATCTGACACAGCTTTTGTTATAGCTGTGTTCAGCCTTTGTAAAAAATCAGTGAAGGGTTAGTGCAGTCCCTGTAATATCTTTGTGTATACCTCAGTTGCTTTTCCAGGTTCTGGAATTTTTTTCTCAAGCATTTAGATCTGCTGTACAGCATAGGGATATTGAATGCTCATCATAAATGGCTTGTACATTCCTATCAGTGAGATCTCTCTTGGGAGATCTCAAAACCTCTGAGTTTACCTTGTTGTTCTAAATTTCTTGCCTCTTCTCTCAACCAGCTTTTCCATTGTAACTGCTTGGCTATATTCTAGAACAGCTGAAATTAACTGATGCCAGTCACCTGGAATGATTTTATGTGAGGTAGACCACGAATTTAACATCTGTTTTATGTATGTGGAGTGTATCCCATATGTAATTACTGTTTCCTTTATATTTTTAAAGTCCTTTGTTGAAATTGGTTGTAATGTATATGTCGTATATGGCTCAGGGTATGTGTCATCTGCTGGCTTCTCATGGATGATAACAGGATAAGCCATTGTATGAGAGCCATTTGGAGATGTTACAACCTGTATGGTCTTGCTTTTGCTTATTAGTTCCCTTGTCATGTTTATTGAGTGTTTCCTCCAGGGCTTGTAAATGAGCACCTAGGGTCTGTTTTAGGGAGTAAACCTCCTCTCTTATAAGGGATTCCAGATTTTTCATGGAACCATGGAAGTTTTTATGTTTTTCTGAAACATATGATTCCATCTTATCAAGTAATGATAATTTTTCTTCCTTATATAGTGTCTGAGTAGCTACAACTTCACTCTGGAGAATTAGTGTTCTATCCATTAAATACTCATATTTATTGTCAATAAAAGCCATTTTGGGTACAAGCTTGTTTTGTAAATTCTGGTTAGCAGATTCCAGAGAGAGAATATTTTTATGTAAGTCCTGGTCAGCAGATTCCAGAGAAAGAATCTTTTTCTGTAAGCCTTCATTGCTATCTTTTAAAGCCTGTATCAGTCCCAATAATGACTCATCTTTGTTCTTATTATTAAACCAGTGTTTGAACACTGTGTGAATTATTACAATGAATGTCAAAATGGTACAGGCTAGATATGGTCTTAGGGAGGTCATATATTTCCAGGAAAATGTCATTCATCATACAGGCAAAAAGGTTTTTAAATTCTTGTGAGGTAATGTTGTCAGCCGTATTACAAGAATTACTTTCTTAGTTTTTAAGGTGTAAAATTATCAAGTACTTTACTTAAAGTAAACTTAAGTAAAACCACTTTCTGTGGTTTTGGGGGGTGCAGTAGTACTTTTCAGCCAGCAGGAGGCTTTGATATAGCTGGTGACCTTGGCTGGAAGCAGCTGAAGGCAGGAGTCAAGATGGTGGGGAGCCAGAACTCAAGGAGGAGTGGGAACGCCTCACTCACAGTGGTTTTCGCTGGTCTGGGGGCAAAGCCAGGGAACTGAGACTGGACTAGCTGCTCCCTTTGTTGGGAATGGAACTGAGTAGGTGTTCCCTGGTTAAATGGTGCTTTGCAGGCAGGTATCTGACAGCTGGGGAGGAGGGTGAGGGAGGGAGCTGCCTAGGCCTTTGGAATTTGCCCCACATGTGCGCCAGATATTGGTGAAATTATTAAGGCCACTCCACATAGTTAAAAGGGAGGTTTATTTTGTGGGATAACTTACAAATGAAGGGATAGGTTGTAGGGTCTGGCAAAGGTATGGCGCAGTGCAGCAGTGTTCTCTGGAGAACTCTGCTTGGTCTACCTCCAGCGTCCAGGGTCCCAGAACCAAGAGAGACCTCTCCTCTTGATCCTCGGTTTACAGCTTCCTCCCTCAGCCCTGCCTTGTGGGCGTGACCATTACCGAAGCCTCTGTGGTGGTTGGAACTTCCAGGCCAATGCTGGGATGGCTACACACTACACATTATTGTAACTGTAAACTAAAGTTAATAATCTCATATGTGAGGGTTATCTTGGAAAAAATTGAGGCCATCTTTAAATGTTAGATGTGCTCAGGTTTAAGCATGATTGTTTGATATTTTAATAGTCCTCATGGAACAGATTTTTTTTAAGTTATATATGTGTATGTGCATGTTACAGGCATGTCAGTGCTTGTAGAAGACAGAAGACTGTGTCATATCCCCTGAAGCTAGAGATACAGGTGGTTGTGAGTCACCTGATTTGGGTTCTGGGAATTAAAATCCAGTTTTCTGCAAAAGAAGCAACCACTCTTGTTTTTTGTTTGTTTGATTGCTTTTTTGTTTTTGTTGTTTTGACCAGCCTTGTTTGTTATTACCTTAGGTATCTGGGTTATTCAGTCTCTAACACCTGGTAATCCTGGCAGTTTTGGGCATGGGCTCCCTCTCTTAGCCTTAATTTAGACCAGGTATTGAAGGGCCACTCAACAAGTTCTGTGCCAATGACCCAGGGAATTTTGTAATGGGATAGCTTAAAGGTTGAAGGTTTTGTGAATTGGTCTCCCACTTCCACCATGGGAAGCCTTGCCTAATTACAGTATATGGACAGTTCATCCCAACATCCTTGCTAGGGTCACCATCATAGATTCAAGGGAGTTTCCACTGCACTAAGTTTATATATTGTCCCTCCAGTGCCATCTAATTTCAGTTATCTCTGCCTGTACTCTCTCTTTCTCTCCTTCCCTCTCCCCCCATCTGATTCCTCATATTTCCACCCCTACTTGCCTCCTCTCCACCTGCAAAATCTATAGATTGTAGCATGGTTATCATTTGCTTGATATCTAATATCAACTTATAAATAAGTAAATACCATGTTTGAGCTTCTGGGTCTGAGTTAGGGAGCTAAACATGATTTTTTTTCTAGTTCCATCCATTTGCCTGCAAATTTCATGATACTTTCTTTTTTTTTAACTGCTGAGTATACCCCATTGTGTAAATGTACCAGATTTTCTGTATCCATTATTCAGTTGAGGAACTTCTAGGTTGTTTCAGGTTCTGGCTATTATGAATAAAGCTGCAATGCACATAGTTGAGAAAGTCTTCTTGTGGTTAGATACAGCATTTTGGGTATATGTCAAAGAGTGGTATAAATGGGTTCTTTGGTAGATCAATTCCCAATTTTCTGAGGAATAGCCATATTGATTTCCATAGTGGATGTACAATATGGCTTTACCAACACCAATTGAGGACTATTTGCCTTGTTCCACATTCTCAGCAGCATGAGCTATCACTTGTGATATTGATCTTAACCATTCTGACAGGTATAAGATGGAATGTCAAAATAAATTTGATTTGCATTTCCCTGATGGGTAAGTAATCCTACTGAATGATGTGTTAAACATGTCTTTAAGTGTTTCTCACCCATTTGATATTCCTCTATTGAGAATTCTCTGTTTTGTTTTGTTTTTTGAGACAGGGTTTCTCTGTGTAGCTTTGCACCTTTTTCCTGTAACTCACTTGGTAACCCAGGCTGGCCTCAAACTCACAGAGATTCACCTGGCTCTGCCTCCTGAGTGCTGGGATTAAAGGTGTGCACCACCACCACCCAGCATCAGTACCCCATTTTTAAATTTGATTGTTTAATTTATTGATGTCTAGTTTCTTGAGTTCTTTACTTAGTTTGGATATTAGCCCTCTGTCAGATGTGGAGTGTGTGATAATTTTTTCCCATTTCTAGTCTGCCATTTTGTCCTATTGACAATGTCCTTTGATTACAGAAACATTTCAGTTTCATTGGGTCCCATTAAAAATTACTGATCTTAGTGCCATAAATATTGGTATCATGTTCAAGAAGGTGTCTGTGCTGCCAATACATTCAATGCTATTCCCCTTCTTCTTCTAAGAGGTTCAGTGTGTCTGGATTTATGTTGAGGTCTTTGATCCACTTGAACTTAAAATTTATTATTTATTTTATTTTATAATTTAAATTACTTTTACATATCAGACATGGATTCCCCTGGCCTCCCCCCCGCCCCAGCTCTTTCCCCTTCCTCCCAGCCGACCCCCCCATTCCCATCTCCTCTAGGGCAAAGACTCCCCTGGGGATTCAGCTCAACCTGATAGATTCAGTCAGGCAGGTCCAGTTTCCTCCTCCTCCCAGGCTGAGGTAAGTGTCCCTGCATAAGCCCCAGGTTCCAAACAGCCAGCACATGCACTAAGGAGAGGTCCTGGTCCCACTACCTGGGTGCCTCCCAAACAGTTCAAACTAATCAACTGTCTCACTTATCCAGAGGGCCTGATCCAGTTGGGGGCTCCTCAGCTATTGCTTCATAGTTCATGTCTCTCCATTAGTTTGGCTATTTATCCTTGTACTTTTTCCAATCTTGGTCTCAACAATTTTTGCTCATACAATCCCTCCACTTTGTCACCAGTTGGACTCCTGGAGCTCCACCTGGGGCCTGGCTGAGGATCTCTGCACCTGCTTCCCTCAATCATTGGAAGAGATTTCTAGCACAACAGTTAGGGTTTTTGGCCATCCTATCACCAGATTAGGTCAGTTTGGGCTTTCACTCAACCATTGCCAGTAGTCTACATTTGAGGTATCATTGTGGATTTCTGGGGATCTCTCTAGCACTTTGCTTCTTCCTATTCCCATGGGGTCTTCATTTATCAGAGTCACTTATTCCTTGTTCTCCCTCTCTGTTCTTGATCCAGCTGGGATCTCCTAAGCTCTCTTTCCCTCAAACCATGCCCTTCATTACCTCCACTCATGTCCAGGTTGTTTATGTAGATCTCATCCATTTCTCTGTCATTGGGTGATCCCTGGGTCTTTTTTAGGGTCCAGTTTTTTAGGTAGCCTCCCTGGAATTGTGAGTAGGAGGCTAGTCATCTTTGTTTTACATCTAGTGTCCTCCTATGAGTGAGCACATACCACGTTTGTCTTTCTGAGTCTGGGTTACCTCACTCAGGGTGATTTTTTTCTAGATCCATCCATTTGCCTGCAAACTTCATGATGTCATTGGTTTTCTCTGCTGAGTAGTACTCCATTGTGTATATGTACCATATTTTATTTATCCATTCTTCAGTTGTTTCCAGGTTCTGGCTATTACAAACAATGATGATATGAACATAGCTTAGCAAGTCTCCTTGTGGTATGATTGAGCATTCCTTGGGTATATGCCCAAGAGGGGTATAGCTTGGTCTTAGGAGAGATTGAGCTCCAATTTTCTAAGAAAACACCATATTGATTTCCAAAGTGGCTCTACAAGCTTGCATTCTCATGAGCAGTGGAGGAGAATTCCCCTTGCTCCACATCCTCTCCAGGATAAGCTTTCTTCAGTGTTTTTGTCCTTAGCCATTCTGATTGGGTAAGGTGGTATCTCAGAGTTGTTTTGATTTGCATTTCCCTGATGATTAGGGATTCTCTGTTTAGTTCTATAGCCCATTTCTTAATTGGACTGTTGGGCATTTTGATATCTAATTTCTTGTGTTATTTATATATTCTGGATATCAGCCATCTGTCAGATGTGGGTTTGGTGAAGACCTTTTCCCATTCTGTAGGCTGTCACTTTGTCTTGTTGATGTGTCCTTTGCTCTACAAAGCCTCTCAGTTTCAAGAAGTTCTGTTTATTGTTTGTTTCTCTTAGTGTCTGTGCTACTGGTGTTATATTTAGGAAGTGATCTCCTATGCCAATGTTTTCAAGACTACTTCCTACTTTCTCTTCTGTCAGGTTTAGAGTAACTGGATTTATGTTGAGTTCTTGACCCACTTGGACTTATGTTTTGTGCATGGTGACAGATATGGATCTATTTGCAGCCTTCTACATGTTAACATCCAGTTATGCCAGCACCATTTGTTGAAGATGCTTTCTTTTTTTTTCATTGTACACTTTTGGCTTCTTTGTCACAAATTATATGTTTATAGGTGTGCAGATTAATGTCAGGTCTTCAATTCGATTCCATTGGTCCACATGTTGGTTTTTATGCCAGTACAAAGCTGTTTTTAATTACTGTACCTTGAGGTCTGGGATTGTGATGTCTACAGAGGTTGTTTTATTGTATAGGATTCTTTTGGCTATCATGGGTTTTTTGTTTTTCCATATGAAGTTCTTTCCAGGTATGTGAAGGATTGTGTTGGTATTTTGATGGGGATTGCATTGAATCTGTAGATTGTTTATGGTAAGATTGTCATTTTTACTATGTTCATCCTGCCTATCTATGGGCATGGAAGATCTTTCCATTTTTCTACCATCTTCACTTTCTTTTTTTCAGGGACTTACAGTTTTTGGCATATAGGTCCTTCATTTGCCTAGTTAGAGCTACCCCAAGGTATTTTATATCATTTGTGGCTATTGTTAAGGGTGATGTTTCTCTGTTTTTCTTCTCAACCTGTTCAGCTATTGTATATAGGAGGACTGCTGATTGTTTTAAGTTTATCTTGTATCCTGCTATGTTGCTGAAGGTATTTATAAGCTGTATCACTTCCTTGGTTTAATTTTTGGGGTCTTTCATGTATACTATCATGTCATCTGCAAATATGGAATGCTTGACTTCTTCCTTTCCAATTCGTATCCACTTAATCTCCTTATTGTTCTGGCTAGAACTTCAAGTACTATATTGAATAAGTATGGGGAGAGGGTACAGCCTTGCCTTGTTCCTGATTTTAGTGGTATTGCTTTGAGTTTCTCTCCATTTAATTTGATGTTGGCTCTTGGCTTTCTGTAAATTGACTTTATTATGTTTAGGCATGTTCCCTGTATTCCTTATCACTCCAAGACCTTTATCATGAAGGGGTGTTGGATTTGACAAATGCCTTTTCTGCATCTAGTGAGATGATCATGTGGTTTTCTTTCTTTGAGTTTGTTTATATGGTGTATTATTACATTGACAGACTTTCCTATGTTGAACCACCCATGCATCCCAGAGATGAAGCCTACTTGATCATGGTGGATAATTGTTTTGATGTGTTCTTGTAGTCTGCTTGCCAGTATTTTATTGAGTACTTTTCATCAATGTTCATGGGGGAGATTGTTCTGTAGTTCTCTTTCTTTGTTGCATCTTTGTTTGATTTAGGAATCAGCGTAATTGTAGCCTCATAAAAGGAATTTGGTAATGTTTCTTCTGCTTCTATTATGGGGAACAACTTAAAGAGAATTGGTATTAACTTTTCTTTAAAGATCTGGTAGAATTCTGTGCTGAAACCATCTGGTCCTGGGCTTTGCTTCCCTTAATATTCTTTCTTTTTTCTGTACATTTAGTTGTTCAATTATCATGTGGTAAGAGGACTTTTTTTGGGTGGGGGGTCTAGTCTGTTTGGTGTTCTATAGCCTTCTTGTGTCTTCATAAGGCATTTCCTTCTTTAAGGTGGGAAAGTTTTCTTCAATGATCTTGTTGAATATATTTTCTGTGCCTTTGAGTTGGTATTCTTCTCCTTCCTCTATCCCCATTATTTGTAGGTTTGGTCTTTTCATGGTGTCCCAAATTTCTTGGACATTTTGGGTCATGACTTTGTTGGCTTTAGTGTTTTCTTTGACTGATGAATCTATTTTTTTTCTACTGTATCTTCAACATCATTGATCTGCTCTTCCATCTCTTGCATTCTGTTCATTATGCTTGCATGTGAAGTTCCTGTTCATTTACTCAGATTTTCTATTTCCAGCATTCCCTCTGTTTGTGTCTTCTTCATTTTTTTTCTATTTCCCTTTCAGGTCTTGGACAATTTCCCTCATCTGTTTCATTTCTCTTTCATGATTTTCTCTCAGGGGTTTATTTTTTTTTTCTTCTGCTTTATTGGTCCTTTCCTCAAGTTTTTTATAATGTTCTTCCCATTTTTTGTTTGTCTGTTCCTGCATTTCATTTTCAATTTCTTCTTCATAAGCCTCTAGCATCTTCTTGATGTCATTCATAAGGTTGTTTTCTTCTGCTTCTTCCATTTTGTGGCATTCAGGTTTAGTTGTTGGAGGAGGGCTAGGTTCTGGTGATGCAGTATTGCTCTTTATTTTGTTGTATTACTTCTGCCCATCTCCTTGTGCATTCATTCTTGTTCTTATCAGCATTCTTGGTCTAGACAGAACTGAAAGATTCAGGAAGCCTCTATCTGGTCCAGATGGAAGCTCTGGGCTGGATGTGAGCTGGGGGCTGGTATCTGAGTCTCAGGCAGTGGCTGATGTCTGGTGTGGATGGGTGTGGGGACAGCATATAGAGATTGCAGGGTCTGCCTGGGGTCTTGGAGAAAGGGAACCTTCCTGGTGGGAGTGTGTGGGGGAGGTCCTGCCTGATGGCCAGAACCTGGGACCAAGTTGGGCAGTCTTCCCTGGAATGGCTGGTGCCCATGGGTGGGACCTAGGGGCAGGCCTCTCTGCTGGACTTGAGACTTTTGCAGAGGTGATGAATATGGATCTATTTCCTCTCTTCCACATGCAGAGCTCCATGTAGACAATTTGTTGAAAATGCTTTCTTTATTCCATTTTATATTTCTGACTTTTGTAAAATAATAAATCAGGTGGGCATAGGTATGTGGAATTACAGCTGGGTCTTCAATTAGATTCTATTTAACAAATGTGTCTGTGTTTGTGCCACTACATGTTGATTGGTCCTAATGGCTCCCTCGGGGTAAGGGGTGAGAAGGTATGGCATGAATGACACAGACACCAAAAGTCAGTTGAAGGCAAACAGCAGACTCGTTTATTTAATATTGGGGAAGGCCTTATATACACTCCTCCCAGCACCAAGGCTATATCCCAATCTAGGGACAGTGCATGGTCATCCCTCATTGGCCAAGAACTATCTCATAATGCCTGTTGCTAGGCCCTCAGGCAGACAGCAGGTTGGCTCATAAGGAAATACCTTATGTGCATGCCTTGGCAACTGGTTTGAGCCAATTTTCTTGACCGTATGGGCTTGTCCTATTACAACTACCCTGAGGTTTTTATTACTATGTAATATAGTACAGATTAAAATCAGGGATAGTGGAAGTTCCTTTATTGTACATGACTGTTTTAGCTATCCTGAACAATTTGTTTCTCCTTATGAAATTAACTATCTTTCTTTCAAGTTTTGTAAAGAATTGCGTTGGAATTTTGATGGTGATTGTTTTGAATATGTAGATTGTTTTGTCTGGAAAGGCATTTTTACTATATTAATCCTACTTATCCATGGGCATAGGTCTTCTTCAATTTCTTTCTTCAAATCCTTGTACTTTATGTCATCAATTTTTACTTGATTGAATACTGTTACCTCAAGATAATTTTTATTATTTATGACTATTTTGAATGCTGTTTTTTTTACCTGATTTCTTTATCAATTCACTTGTAATTTTTATGTCAGAGAGCTACTGATTCTTTTGAGTTAATATTTCTTTTTCTTTTTCTTTCTTTCTTTCTTTTTTTTTTGTATTTTTGAGACAGGGTTTCTCTATGTAGCTTTGTGCCTTTCCTAGAACTCACTTGGTAGACCAGGGGGTGGCCTCGAACTCACAGAGATCCGCCTGGCTCTGCCTCCTGAGTGCTGGGATTAAAGGCATGCACCACCACTGCCCAGCTCTAATATTTCTTTTGACCCATTTGCTGGTGGTATATTTTTGGCCATACGAGTTTCCTGGTAGAATTTTTTTTTGGATGCTTATGCATACAATCATACCATCTGCAAACTTTTTCTTCCTTTCCAATTTGTATCCATTTGATCCTTTTCAGTTGTCTCTTTACTCTAGCTACTACTTTATTTACTATATTGAATATATATTTAGAGAGTAGACAGCCTTTCCTTGTACCTGATTTTTTTAGAATTACTTTGAATGTCTCTCCATTTAATTTGCCATTTACTATAAGCTTGCTGTAAACTGGCTTTATTATGTTTTAGTATGTTCCTGTATCCCTAATCTCTCTAAGACTTTTATCATGAAAGGTTTTGGATTTTGTCAAATGCATTTTCTTCATATAATAAGAAGATAATGTTTTTTTTTTCAGTTTGTTTATATTGTGGATGATGTTGACTGAGTTATGTATGTTGAACTTTCCCTGAACCTTTGAGATGAAGCTTACTTGATCATGGTGGATGACTGTTTTGATATATTCTTGAATTCAGTTTGCAAATATTTTATGGAGAATTTTGCATCTATGTTCATAAGTTAAAATGTTTTACAAGTCTCTTTTTTTGTTGAGTCTTGGTGTGATTTAGGTATCATGGTGACTGTGGCATTATAAAATAAATTTGGCAATGCCCCTTTTATTTCTATTTTGTGGAATAATTGGAGTATTGGTATTATCTCTCCTTTGAAGGTCTGTTAGAATTCCACATTGAAATTATCTTGATCTGGGCTTTTTCCAATATTCCAATTTTATGGAGTAAAGGTTTTTAACATATGACCTAATGACACTTTGAATTTACTTGGTGTCTGTTGTTATGTCTCTATTTTTGTTTCTGTTTTTGTTAATTTGGATATGCTATGTATCTTTTATTTAGTATAGATAATGGTTTTATCTATCACATTGACTTTCTTAAAGAACCAACTCATTGTTTCATTGCTTCTTGGTATTGTTTTCTTTGATTCTATATTACTGATTTCAGCCCTCAGTTTCATTATTTTATTTCTTGTTGTGTTTCCTTATTTTTTTCTTCTAGAGCTTTCAAAGGTGCTAGTAGATCTCTCTAATTATTTTATGTAGGCCCTTAGTGGTATGAAATTTTTTTAGCACCACTTTCCTTGTGTCCTATAATTTCAGGTATGTCATGCATTCATTTTCACTGATTTCTAAGGAGTCATTCATTCATTCATTCATTCATTCATTATTTATCTATCTATTTATTTATTTATTTAGGCAGTAGGACTTGAATAAAGATTTGTTTAGTTTCCATGTATATGTAGACTTTCTGTTATTTCTGTTGTTGTTGAAATCCAAATTTAATCCATGGGGGTTTCATAGTAAATAGGTGGTCATTTCAATTTTCTCATATCTGTTGAGATTTGCTTTACAACAAAGTATGTGGTCAATTTTTGAGAAGGTTCATTGTGTTTCTGTGAAATATTCTGTAGATATCTCTTAAGTCCATTTGAGTCGTAACTTCTATTAATTCCATTTTTTTCTGTTTAATGTATGGATGACCTGTCCATTGATGAGAGTGGGGTATTGAAGTCACTCACTATAGATGTAAAAAGTTTGATATGTTATTCAAGCTTTAGAATTGCTTATTTTACAAACATGGGTGCCCTTGCAATTCAGGCATAGAAGTAAAGAATTGAAGGATCACATTCGTGGATTTTCCCTTTGATGAGTAGGAAGTGTCCTTTCCTATGTCTTTTGATTAATTTCATTTGAAGTCTACTTTAGATTTTAGAATGGCTATATCATCTTTATTCTTAAGTCCATTTCCTTGAGAAAACTTTTTCCAAACTTTTACTATAAGCTATAATTTATCTTTGATGTTGAGGTGTTTTTCCTGTATGCAGCAGAAGGACAGATTCTGTTTTCATATCCACTATGTTAGTCTCTATCTTTTTATTTGGGAATTGACTCCATTGATATTGAGATATATCAATGACCAATATTTGTTAATTTCTATTATTTTGGTGTTGTTGGTGTTGATGATGATGATGATGATGTGTGTGTGTATGAATGTGTGTGCATGTGTGTATGTGTCTTTTTGTTTGTGTGTATGTGTATATGTGTGTGTTTGAGCTTAATAAAGCTGTTAAAGACCTAAAACGAATGTTTTGAGCCCCTGCCATTTTCCTACAAATTTTATTCCTTGCTTTTTCTTAACAAATGAAAAATCAAATGTATAAATGTGTTGTATTTTTATTATCCATTCATCATTTGATGGTCATTCAGGCTGTTCCTGTTTTCTGGCTTTTGAAAATTGAGAAGCAAAGCATCTCGTGAGCTTGATAATGTACAGAGACCATTTCTAACCTAAGTCTTCAAAGAGTGACTTTACTCTTCATCCATACTTGTATTAAACTGCAATAAAGAGATCAACCAAGGAAAGATATTGTCTTTGTTAGTGTTTCTATAGTTGTGAAGAGACACCATTACCATAGCAACTCTTATAAAGGAAAACTATTTAACTGGGGTGGCTTACATTTTCAGAGTTTCAGTTCATTATCATTATGGTAGGACATGGTGCTGGGTACACAGAGGTATATAGGCAACAAGAAGTGGATTTTAGCATCATATATATGTGATGGCCTCCTTGATTATTTTGCCACCAAAAATTGTTTGTCTATTTATCCAAGAACAGAACCCAACCAACACTTACACAAGAATCATTTTTCTAGATTTTCAATCAACTGTTGTTCATTTTCATTTTAGATTGTACCTCAACATCAGTTAACATTTATATAATTTTGTATTTTCTAATCAAAGTATATATATATATATATATATAATATTATATGTAAAACTTTGTTGTTGTAAAGAACTTATAAGTAATAGTAGTAGTAGTAGTAGTAGTAATAATAATAATAATAATAATAATAATAATAATAATAAACCACACAGTATGATAGGCCAGACCACAAGTTTATACATTTCAATTAATGTCAATGTATTTATTATCTATAGGGCCAGACATTGGGTGTAGTGACTATATTATTCTTCAAGAAAAGGGAAAAATCGCCTATATAATAACCTCTAAATATAGATGTTCCTGGGGAGTGTTACTTGTTGTTACAGGAGCAATGAATATTATATGTTTTCTGGTTCCAGAAGATAAAGCCTTCACAGAGAACCAGGCAAGAATAGGGTCATTTTTTTCCAGCAGGATAAGAAGAGAAATAGCATGATCAATGAGCCTTTACATATAATGAATACTTTCTTCCTAGGTTTTCTTTATTAGGGATCTCTCACATAACATGTCTGGTGTCATGGGTTCACATTTGGACAACATTTTTTGCTGTCTTAGAGTTTTTAGTGATATGAAGAGACACCATGATCACAGCAACTCTTAAAAAGGAAAACATTTAATTGGAGTGGTTTGCTTAGAGTTTTAGAGGTATAGCCCATTATCATCAGGACTATGAGAATGATGTTATTCAGGCAGATGTGGTGCTGGAGATGAGAGTGCTGAATCTTGCAGGCAGGCATCAGGAAACTGACTGACAGTCACACTGAGTGAAGTTTGAGAAAAGAGACCTCAAAGCCCACCTCCACAGTGACACATTTCCTCCATTAAGAATGCACCTATTTCAATAAGGTCACACTTCCTAATAGTGCCATTATCTTCGGGGGTGATTTACTTTCAAGCAACCACATGCAGATATATAAAGTGTCATACATACTGAATTTCAGCAATATTTAGATTAATCTTTGGATGCCAAAAATGATGCTGGATGAGTTATAACGTTTGGGGTCATGTAGGTGGGAAAAGAAGGAATCATAGTCTGACAATAGTAGTATCCTCTAAGTGGAGAAATAGTATTATTAAGTGACTCATTTTCAGCAGATGAGAGTTCAGGGAGATGGAGGCCATGTGTAAACCAGGAAGAGGGATCTCATAAAAGTCAAGGTCACTTGCTTCCTAGTAACCTCCAGGCTCTAAAACTGAGGAATAGATTATTTCTGTAGATTAATTCTCACAGTATTTGGTATTTATTAGGAAATTTTAAATGAACTGATATGAATTACAGTGCCAAGATTCATTCTTGGGAAAGAACTTTAGAGGTTCTGAATTTGGGTATTCTGAATTAATTCTAGTATAGCCTTTTACATTGGTTTACTTAAAGTTACTAGTGATGCTGTTCCCAGAAACACAGAGAAGACAAATAGCTCATGTTTGGGGGAAAAACATTGACAGAATATAAAAAATAAATACTGCAGATAAACCACTCCTAAGAAGGAAGTTCTGAGTGTCTGAAGCTTCTAAAGTTTATTTTTGAAAAATGATTATTATAAATATATTGACTGATAGTTCATGGTGACAAAAGACAACGTTATAATCAGGAGCTTAAATAAAAGTCTATGGACTGTAAACTTACCTAAGAGTTCCTGAGTATGTGAATCACAGTGCTGAGACTGCTCACAGATTGACCAATATCACACAGTATTATCAGTGTCCTGGGTAAACTGCAGTTCAAGTTAAGCTCCTAGCCTTATAGGGCATCTATCTCTCTGTCACAATGAGGATATAGTTTGGTAAGAAGTGACATCATAAAATTTAGCTTGGGAAAGATATGGATGTAGCTGAGCCTATCCAATTTTTAATTTTGGATGACTCTTCCTTGTGAGCAAACAGTTCTCACAGTGGATATATCCACCAAACCTGCAACAGTGTTTTTCTCACTCCCTCAACCTCTGTGTAGGGGCAGGCTCTTGCCATTAATGGCCCATTGTCAGGCAGCTACTATGAAAACAATTGTGTTTTTCTTCATATACAGCATTCTGATGTTTCTTTGCTCATATTCTGCTGTGGGATCTTTCTGTATGCTGTGGATATGTTTTGATACCATGGGTTAATAAAGAAGCTGCTTTGGCCTATAGCAAGGCAGGGTATAGCCAGGTGGGAAATTCAAGCAGAGATACAGGGAAAAGAGGATTGAGGTTGGGACACACCAGCAAGCCACCCAAGAAGAAGGATGTGAAACTAATAGTAAGTCACTGGCCATGTGGCAATACATAGATTAATAGAAATGGGTTAATTTAAGTTATAAGAGATAGCTAGTAATAAGTCTGAGCCATCAATCAGACAGTTTGTAATTAATATTAAGTCTCAGAGTGATTTTTTTAATAAGCTGCTGTGGAACCAAGTGGGACAGAGAAAAGGATCTGGCTACAGTAACCCTACATGCCAACTCTAATCCCTGTATGACTTTTAGGATAAGAAACAAATGTGACTCATAAGAATGTGCTGAAATTCCAAAGAACTACTTATATTTTTTAATTTATACAAAAAGAATCCTAAGCGGTATTCTTGGGGAAAATGTTAATGATTTCTGGAAGAAACTGTGAAGTTGTAACCCAACAAACTTCTTTCTGTGGCCCATTAAATGAAGATTTTTCTTGTCCAATTAGGAAAGGTGTAGCATTTTGATTGGGTAAGTGTGAATCAATCAAAACAACCCCAAATGAACAATTTATAAAACTTATACCTGCCTTTGACATGCCTCTGTTGATGGATTACATTGAAGTGCCTCAGGAGTTTGGAGGAAAGTATAGCCCACCACTATGGACCACTCATGCTCCTGAGCTTTTATTGAATATTACAAGGCCAGAAGTTGAACAATCATCCCCAAGTTGCTGTGTGAACAATACTGTAAACTGGGTTTTAGCTCATCAACTAAACTTCACAAGGCTGGCAGTTGCTATATCTATTTCATGAGCACCATCAGTTTTGATTCATTAAAAGAATCATATTGCTCATGCTTTAGATGGTAACAATGGGTTTCTAAAATAGCACACACAATTTTACTGGTTAAATCTACATGTCCTCTCAGTATATACATTTAAGCCTAATCCCTAAAGGGCCTAGATCCTGGTTTCTGGAGGCAATTATATTTTGAGAGCAGAACACTCATGAATGAAATTAATGATTTTATAACAAAGTGCATAAAATAATTGGTCTTTGCCAGGTTCAGACACAGCACAAGGCATCCTGCAAAGTAATGAACAAGCCCGTCATAGTAAGCATTCCAGAATTGTAAGAAAACCATTTTTTTTGTTGTTGTTGGATATTTTGTAGTATCAGCTCAAAGGGACCAGGATCAAGGCTGCTAAAACAGTGCTTATAAAACATGGTCACCTCAGAAATTTTCTAAAATATAATCTCTATCTGCCTTAATAACTTAGTGACCACTAACCTTTCTACTTCAGCTAAATTTCTACTTCAATAGCTACTTCATTTTTCTTTTTAAAAGCATTTCTTTATTAATTGAAGGTTTCATATATGTATACAATAAAATTGTGTTATTTTCTCCTCCATAATCCTGTATTCTCTCACTTTTTATTGAAACCTTTCTTCTCAGGAATCCCTTTACTTTCAAATATATTTTATTTTTGTAACTCAATGATTTTAATTGAGATTGTTTACATGAGTGTGGATGGCAGTTTACTAGAGCATAGAAAACTTGTCAATAGAGTGACTTAAGTTTTAGCCATAAGAAAAAAAAGAAGTAAATAAAAGGATTAGGGTACCTGGCAGTGTGTCCAGGATCTATCCCTGGTGCATGAGCCAACTTTCTGGATCCCATAACCTATTGTCAGACAACTTGCTCACCCCTGATAAAGTGGGGAGGGGCTTGGTGTTGCCTCAACTGAATGTACCAGGCTTAGCTGTACCCTCATGGGAGAACATACCCTGTTGGAGGAGATGAGGGGTGAGAGGGAAAGATATGTGTGGGAGAGCACAAGGAGGAGTGAGAGGAGGATCTGTTTTGTTATATAAAAAGGCTACATGATTATGATGGATGATTTTTGAGATGTGTTCTTGGTTTGCCAGTATTCTATTGAGTATTTTTGCATCAACGTTCATGAGGGAGATTGGCCTGTAATTCTCTTTCTTCTTTACATCTTTGTGTGGTTTGGGTATCAGGATAACTGTAGCCTCACAGAAAGAGTTTGGCAATGTTCTATCTGTTTATATTATGAGGAACAATTTGAAGCATATTGGTATTGTCTCTTCTTTGAAATTCTGATAGAATTCTGCACTGAAACCTAGGCTTTTTTTCGGCTGGGCATCTTTCAATGACTGCTTCTGTTGCCATAGGAGTTATAGGTCTGTTTAAATTGCTTATGTGGTCTTGATTTAATTTGGGTATATGGTACCTTTCCAGAAAAAAAAAAAACAAAAAAAAAACAGTGTCCATTGTTCTTCAGCTTTTCCAATTTTGTGGACTACAAGTTTTTAAAGTATGACCTGATCATTCTCTGGATTTCCTCATTGTCAGTTGTTATGTCTCCCATTTCGTTTCTGATTATGTTAATTTGAATTTTCTCTCTCTGTTTTTTTAGTTAGTTTGGATAAGGATTTGTTTATCTTGTTGATTTTCTCAAAGAACCAACTCTTTGTTTAATCGTTTCTTTGTACTGTTCTCTTTGTTTCTATTTTATTGATATCAGCCCTCAATTTGATTATTTCCTGGCATCTACTCCTCTTGGATAAGTTTGCTTCTTTTTCTTTTAGAGGTTCATGTTGTACTGTTAAGTCAATAGTGTGAGATTTCTCCAACATTTTTATGTAGGCATTTAGTGCTATGTATTTTCCTCTCAGTACTGCTTTCAAAGTGTCCCATAAGTTTGGGTATGTTATGGATTCATTTTCATTGAATTCTAGAAGTACTTAATTTCTTTCTTTATTTCTTCCTTCACCTAGTGACAATTCAGTTGAGCATTTTTTAGTTTCCATGAGTTTGTAGGCTTTTTGTATTTTGTGTTGTTGTTGGGTTCTAACTTTAAGCCATGGTGATCTGATTTCAAAAAAAAAAAAGAGATAGAAATAGAAAAATGAAAAGGCAATGCATCCTTAGTTGCAGACGACATGATCCTGTATATGAAAGGCACTAAAGATTCTAAAATAAACTCCTATGACTGAGAAACACTCTCAATAAAATGATGGGTTACAAAACCAACAGCAATGTATACCAATGACAAACTGAGAAAAAAAAGTTCATTCAAAATAACCTAAAAAATGTATAATACTTTGGAATCAAGCCAGGCAAACATCTGAAATCTTGAAGTGAAAACTTTAAAACACTTAAGAAAACAATTGAAGATACCAGAAGATGGAAGGACCACTCATGCTTGTGGAGTGAAGTAGGATTTACATTATGAAAATGGCTATACTACCAAAAGTAGTCATATATCCAATGCAATTATAAACAGAAGTTAATGTAATTATTTAAAAAAAATAGAAAACAATTCATGAAGCAGTAAAAATGACTGTATAGCCAATGCAATCCTCAACAATAAGAACATGGCAGAGGTATCGTCACACCTGATATCAAGTTGTAGAATAGAGACATAGTAATAACAATAGTATGGCAAAGAAACAAACAAAAACAAAAATGAAAGCAGATATGTAGGTTGATGGCAGGTTACAGAGGACCCAAAAAACTACCTGATAATGGGCAGAAAACAAAAATATAAGTTGGAGAAAAAGCTTTCTCTTCAAAAAGTGATCAAAGATTTGGGTGTGTACATGTAAAAGAATGAATGTAGATCTTAATCTCTTACACAGTAGAAAAATAAACTCCAAATGGATCAAAAGCCTCAATGTTAGACCTGAAATGGTGAAACTTCTAGATGGAAATGTGGGGAATAAATTTCAACATATAGGAATGAAAACAACCATATGAATCAGATTCCAATCACCCAGGGAAAAAATAAATAGAAGCATATGAAATTCAAATTTCTGCACAGCAAAGGAAACTTTTAAGTAAAGTGAAACCTCTGGAGCTCAGTGGGATTGCCTTTGTTCTATCCATGGATTACATCATATCAGCTCCTCTTGTGAGGATATTCTGTCCCCACTTTATACCTTAAGTTTAACAAAGGAAAGTCACATAAATGCTACTGCAAATATAGTCTCCTGGCATATGAGGTTATAACATTCTCAGCTGGTGAGATTAACCACTCTTCTGAGTTCTTTGTGCTACTTTGTTTCCCCACCCACAGATGAAAATAATCATGAGATTCTAGTTTAATTCTAAATGAAAAGTCCATATTATAGGTGGTCAGTTGTAGCTGGTGTTGTCATTCTCATCAGTGGTACTGTTACAGCAGGCATAGCTGCACTCTTTGTAGTATTGTACCAAATCTTGCTTTTAGGCTTCATGTTCATGTAACTAAGGTTTTACTCCAAATGTTTGAAGAAATAGCTTTGTAAAGATATTGTCAGCTAGCTCATTGCTCTGGCTGTGATACACTGAGCTTGCTCTCTGCTCAAAGGTGAGTATTTGAAGCTGGTGTGTCAAGCTCTTGATGATAGATCATATTAATCATATTAGCCTTCTTCCTTACTTCAAGAAAATCTTTCAGACATTATGTGCCATGCTCACAGTGGTCTCAGGAAGGTTTTTGCTCTCTTCTATGGTCAGTATACATTCTCTCCTCTTTAAGTAAAGTGAAACCTCTGGACATGCTTACCCTCTGCTCCTACAAAAAGTTCCATTCCTGTCAGCTTTTCAATGTGGCTTTGCCTTCTGAGGAGAGAGCGTAGGACCTAAATTGTTTACTTCATTTTTATTCAGGTTTGTCAAAATTGAATTTGTTCTATAAATTGTCTCAGGTAACTTTATGCTGTGGTGATAATACCATATTTATTTCATTTTGGAGTTACTCATACACATAACTGCAGAATTTTATTTGAATTTATTGTTATATAGTGCACATTTCCTCACTACTGTTTTATGTCAGTTGTATAGAGACAACTCATCATCTCATCTGCACAATTCATTTTTGTTATCCTCATCTGTCTTTGGACTAGAAATGATTATCCTGAGAGATTATATGACTAAAATATATCTTATAAATCTAAATAATTACTCATAATTAAAGCCTGCAAGCAATTGCTCTGATTTACAATCTCAAAACTGTTTTCTTCCTAATAGTAAGTCTAAACTTTTTTCTTTTAACCACATGAGACAAATGGTCAGTCTATTAGTACTTCACATTGTACCTAAGCCTGATACTTTAACATAGTACCCCTTGAGGAAACATTTGAGTTACACTGAAAGCAATAAATCACATAGAGTTTAAAATAATAGTTCTATTCTAAATTTAGGCAGGTTACTTGGAATGTTTAGAAAATGAACAACTGCTCTTCTCATCTGTGTGAGTATGATAAGGTTGAGTTGAAGTGATTTTGGAGGCACTACTTCCTTTGTCATTTTGATCATCTACTGATTTGATTAGATGATTAATGGATGCTTAAGCTAAGAATTACCTTAAGGAACTTAGTGACTAATAAATATGTTTATGAATGCTATTTAATTACTGTCAATATGATATTATTTTTCCATGTCTTTCCTAGTGTCCTTTTAAATTAGTGCTACAGTTTTTACCAAGGGTATTATATACATTAAAATTTAGTGCCCACTGTGAAGTATGTAAAGTGATAGAAATATTTTTAAATAGTTTGTAAATAGGAGAACTTTGGAAGGTGATAAAGACTGGATGCTCTTAGTCTTAATAGAATATTTAATAGACATTGCAGTCCTCCCTCTCAAAGATTAGGGGTTATTGGGGAAGAGAGTACAGAAAGACTATAAGAGTCAGGACTGGCAGATGACTATAAGGAGAGGATGACATGCAGATCCCATGTAACTGAACCCTCCATGATCCACAAACAAAGGAAGAAGAGGCTACATACATACCAACCCACACACACACACACACACACACACACACACACACACAGAGGAGAATGATATGTCTTTGCCTCTAAATTGATTTTTTTTGTGTGTGGGAAATTGATAATTTGATATAGTCGATTGTTTTCTTATTCTTTGCTCTTTACTCTTTGTGGGGCTTGCCACCCAGCTCCAAAATTAATCATACAGACTTTTATTCTTTCTTATGGATGCCAAGCCTTAGCTTGGCTAATTTCTAACCCCCATTTCTCAACTTAAATTATCTCATCTATCTTTTGCCTCTGGACTTTTAACTTTATATATACCTTTCTTTAATTATTACTCTGTTGCTTGCTGTGTAGCTGCATGGCTGGCCTCTGATGTCTTCCTCTCCTTCTTCTTTTGCTCCTCCATCTTCTCTTCTCAGATTTCTCCTTCTATATATTCTCTCTGCCTGCTAACTCTGCCTATCCTTTCCCCTGCCTTGTATTGCCCCTTCAGGTCTTTATTAGACCAATCAGGGTATTTTAGACAGGCAAAGTAACACAGCTTCACAGAGTTAAACATATAAAACATAAAAGAATCCAACGTATCTTTGCATCATTAGACAAATATTATACAGCATAAACAAATGTAACACATCTTTAAAAAATTCCACAGCAATCTGAGTCCTGAAAAATTTGTGTGGTAAAACAATGAGCAGATGCTTTCTTAATCTCTTAGCCTGCTTTCCTATGAAGGGACAACTAATTAGTAATATGCTTGCTAACATAACCCCCTGCAGATTCATTTTCATAGTAAGTTTGTAGTTGAATTTCTCTCTATATAAGTTGATTTCTACCCTTGACATTTCTATGAATAAAGCAACTTTATGCATGAGACCTCATTTTCTTTACATGATTTTTATTCCTTCTTTGAGGATTTCATACTTGTTTTGATCATATTTACCCACCACCCTGACCCTTCCCAGACCACTACTACTTTCTAGTTTTGTGTACTTGCAAAACAATAATTATTTGTGCTGCCCAAATACTCTTGGATATGTGGACTGCTGCTAGAGCATGGCCAACTATCATAGGCTACACTCTTGGAGTAAACTATCTCATCCTCTCTCAGTAGCTTTCAGTTATCAATAGCTCCATGGTTCTCTGTATCCAAATACCTCTTCTTGCTGAGAGTTGTTGAGCTTAGGGTTTGTACAGGTCTTGTGCATGCTTTGACAACCACTATGAGTTTATATGTAGAGCTAGCCTGCTGTGTTCTGAAGATATTGTTTCCTTGTAGGCACCCACCAGCCCTGGCTCTTATACTCTTTCTGTCCCTCTTCCCCAGTGATCTCTGACCAGTGAGAGGAGGGACTGAATTGTCTATGAAATGTTCCATTTGTGGTTAAACATTCATTTTTTCCTATATTTTGGCCAGCTGTGGGTCTCACTGTTAATTAGCATCTACTGAAAACAAAAGTTTTATGATAAAGTTTGAGAGATAAATAAATCTTTAGGTATAACTATAAAGTTATTTGGAGTTGGTTTAATATGTCCCTTCAGGAGAATAATAGCAGGGTCTCTCCTAGAGTATATGACTTGTCTATCCATAGGTTCTTATCCTAATATTTGTGGCAGGTTTGGAGATTAGCTTGTGGATTAGGATTTAAATCTAACCAGGAGGTAATTGTTTACTCCCATGATGTTCATGCCCTTATTGAACTATTGGGCTTGTTTTGCCAGGAATGTCATTATTGTAGTTTATGGGTTTCATATCTGTGTAAGATCGATGATAATTTTTCTCTCCCAGTACTGTGCATTACACCTTCCAGAACCACCAAAGCTAGCCAATAGTGATAAAGCTCACATGTGCATATCAGCTTGATTTCTCCATGTTCTGTGACTCATTTATAATGTTTCTTCATCACCAGGGTCTTGTTATTAATTTCTGAAGAGTAAAAGAATTTCAAAACAAGCTGGGCAGTTGTGGTGCACACCTTTAATCCCAGCACTTGGGAAGTAGAGGCAGGTGGATCTCTGTGAGTTCAAGGCCAGCCTGCTATAGAGTGAGTTCCCAGAAAGGCATAAAGCTATACAGAGAAACTCTGTCTCAGAAAAAAAAAAAAAGATTCCAAAACAAGCAACCCATTTCTTAAAATTTGGCTTTTTATACGTTAGAGTGCTGTGTATAGTATGGGCATTAAAGCCCCATTATAGGGTAACTTCATTGTAATTTTTATTTATGTATCAATATATATTTATGGAGCTGCTGCAGTAGTAGGGTTCCATATTACTGTTTCAAAATTTCTTTAATGCTATTAATGGATCCCCATATTTTGTCTTCTACACAGCTCTCATTTCCTCCATTCTGATATAAATCTTCTAGTTCTTTCATTTCTGTTTAACTCTTTATATCACTGCATCCAATCTCCCCTTCCTTGATATGACCTAGTAATTTCCTGAGCACTGTGGATATTCTAAATGAAAGATCTGAAGTTTCAAAGTTGACATACACAAATGAGAGAAAACATGTGATCTTTGACTTCATGCATCTGGGTTACCATACTCAGAACTACTCAATTAGTTTTGTTTGCTTGTTAGAAATTTTGGTGTTCTTTAAAATCATAGAACATTTTTTTTTCAGTTACATCAGTCCACAAAATTCCTGTGAAAGACACCGTACCATTAATTTCCCCTAATGCACTTCCATCTTTAAATCACAATTACCTTTATTTAAGTAAAAGAGAAAATATAAATTAAAATAAAATTGAACACAAGGGCTCAATAGAATGCCATGTTAGTAAAGGCATTCTTGCTATAGAAACATTTGGTAACATTTGTTTTAAATCATGTGATGATTTTTTTCCTGTATTAGGTTAATGTTTTATTGGTCAAAACATCAGTGTTGTTATTTTCACTGCAATAATGAAACTATCACTTTAGTAACTAAATTCCATCTAACAAAATTACATCAATACTTTCAAACTAAATATCATCCATGGATCCCAATTAATTTTTACAAATTTTTACAGACAGGTGAATTAGGTTTTATGAACTTTGCCATGCTCAACACATACATACTCAAGTGGCCAGTTCCATCATAATAGTTCAACAAAGGTTGTTGATTTTCTGGACTTTCTGCCAGGTATCTTAGGAGACCAATGAAGTACCTATGTCAAAATGCTGATGAGGCCTCTGTAGTGACCAGTTCTCTGCTCTTTAAACTTCTATCAGGAAAAGCAGCCTTGTTTACTGTGAAAAGAAGTAAAGAGGAAAAAACTGAGTCTTTTTCTAGGTTCCCATATTATTGCAAATGGCTCACCATTTATTTATTTTCATCATTTACATAAGCACACCATTTAGATGACACAACATCTTCTGTGATTAAATATATAAAATTATCTTGGTGATTTGATGTTTTGCTTAAGAGATGAAAAGATGTGTTAGGAATTTTTTTCCCACGTAAACCAAAATATTTATAGTTAATAGCAAAGGTGAGGTGCTAAGATGTGTTCCTCACTGAGAAGTGAAATAAAGAGGAAGGGAATAATGGAACATAAGGGAGGAATGCTTATTGAAAAATGCTTGTCCTAAACAAAGGAATTTTAACACTTTTTTCCCCTTTTTAAAATTTATTATATTTGTGTTTTAATTTTACACATCAGCCATGGGTTCCCCTGTCCTCCCCCCTCCTGCACCCACCCCCATCTTCCTCCAAGTCCCTCCCCTCCATTCCCATATCCCTGGGGATTCATTTAAATCTGGTGGATTCATTACAGGCAGGTCCAGTCCCCTCCTTTCAGGCTGACCCTGACATTAACCTGCACACCTATGAACATACAATTTTTGACAAAGAAGCCAAAAATGTACAATGGAAAAAAAGAAAGCATCTTCAACAAATGGTGCTGGCATAACTGGATGTCAATGTGTAGAAGGCTGCAAATAGATCCATATCTGTCACCATGCACAAAACTTAAGTCCAAGTGGATCAAAGACCTCAACATAAATCCAGTTACTCTGAACCTGATAGAAGACAAAGTAGGAAGTAGTCTTGAATGCATTGGCACTGGAGATCACTTTCTAAATATAACACCAGTAGCCCAGACACTGAGAGAAACAATCAATCAATGGGACCTGATGAAAATGAGAAGCTTTTGTAGAGCAAAAGACACGGTCAACAAGACAAAGTGACAGCCTACAGAATGGGAAAAGGTCTTCACCAACCCCACATCTGACAGAGGGCTGATATCCAGAATTTTAATACTTAAACAACTATACTAAGAACACTTTGCTACTAGGATTGTTACTGGAGAGCTGTCAATACATGAAGCTTGGAAAAACATTGGGGAAAAAGAAACATGCATTCAAAACAAATTCATTTCAGAAGACCATGCATCTGTCCTGTACCAGTGCATCTCTGACTACTGTGCATGCAGAATCTTGAATTCATGACTCTTTAAGCTTGTGGGTAAATGGGGTATACATAAGAGTAAGTGGTACAATGACATCTTGTCTTTGTGATGAGTTATTTAGATGTACAAAGATGAGTCTGTATGTGGTATAAATGCAGCTTATAGAGGAACAGAGCGGCAAGACAATGTATGGTAGACACTAAAGCATACAGCCACACAGGAGGCAGCTTGGGTATAGAGGAGCAGGAGAGTGACCAGTCTTGAACATGATGAACATTAAGGGCAAGTAATTAAATAAAAAGGAAACATTTGGCTTTAATCATTTAAGTAATATAGTGACATGAACTGCATGATTGTGACATGTGAGTTTTAAGGTATTTATTCCCATTAACAGCATGTCTTCAGTATCGTCTTAAAATGTCATTGGTAATCATAATTTCATATAAGCATTTGGTAAACAAAGTAACTCACATTGATTCTTGTTGAACTGTATGTTGAACAAGAGACTAATAACAGAAAGTAAAGTCATGTGTTAGCATGCAGATACATAATGAAACTACCCAGAGAATGATCCATGCTTCAAGAAGTTTGATTTCCATTCCAGTTTACATAGTATCTCAAAATAGATGGAGAAGGAAAGTTGAGGTTGGCAGATAGAGAGGGAGAGAAGTACAAAGGGAGGGAGAGACATAGAACAGTATACTTTTGATAGAGAAATGACAGGGTGACAAGGTAAGGTGTGGACTTTTCATCTTTATGATTGGTGTCAGGGAAGGAAAGCCAGTGAGTGCAGGTAGTTAACGGTTCATTTTATGTAGATTCTCAAGAATAGTATGCAGAACAGTGAGTGTCTAGATTTTTCTGAATTGGTATAATGCAGTTCTCCCAGGAGAAAGTGGAGGCTGAATGGCTTTTGGTTTTATGAATTAGTGTTGCATTTAACAAATTGAAAGAAGGCAGAGAGCTTTTTATACGATTCTACTGACTTTATTTTTTTTCAGTTAAGCCCATCTCCTCAGTCTGTGGAGAGTTATTCTGATTTTCCACATATTTCCTGCATTCATAACCAAATCAGCAGTTCCTAAAATCAAGACTTATTCTCATTAAAAGTTCATGTTGTATCTCCTAGAATGGGTAAAAACATGCTTCTAACACACTCTGCTGATTATTCAGCACATTCCTAATAGGCTTTACATTCATATTTATAACAATAGTCATTGTATCTTAGTTTGAACTTTTCTTGCAGAAAAATGTCAGTAGTAGTTTTTCTTACTGGATAGAATAGAGTCTTGAGGGCTATAGAGATGGCTCAGTAGTCAAGAGTAGGTAATACTCTTGTAGAGGACCAACACCCATGTTATGAGCCTTAGAACTTGTAACTCTAGCTCCATGAGATCTGATATACTCTTTATGCACAAGCACAGTAGACATATTCACACACACAGACACACTCATAAGCACACACACACTTAAATATATTTTAAGAAGTAAAAGAAGGCTCATATTTAAATGCAAAATTCAGCTACTGAGTAATCTAGCAAATTCAGGCCAAGCTTATCCATTTGGAGCCAGCTCCCTCCATGTTATTTGTCTTCTTACTGACATATTGGATACTTTCTGTCAGACTCCTCCAGTTATAGAACTTCATGTCAATCGATTTCACAAATATTTAATGAAAATAGTGCTTCTCAAGTGTTGGGAAAGAAATTTGCCATATCATACCATTTTTTTTCATTTTTTTTCTCCTCAGCCCTTTTCCTGTATTTCTCTGGATTTCTTGACTCAAAACCTCAATCTCTGTTCAGAACTTCTGAAGAGATTATGCATCTGGTCAGAGTGCATTTCCAAGATATGTGGGTGGAAAATGAGACTGAAAGTCAGCAAACAAATAGTTGACTTTAAAAAGAAAATACCATTATTTCTTGAAAATCTCACCATATTTTATTACATCATTTTGTGCATACACAGACCTAGGTGTCTTACTGTTTCTTTAGATATGAGACAACTATCTTTCAGAGAGGAATAATTAACTAGAGTAACAGATCTGTGATGAAGCTCCTGATCTCCTAGCATCTTAAAAAGGACTGAAACCATAATAAGAGTTCCAAAGTTATGCTCCCAAGTTCCATAAGTTCAAGGTTCACATGTAAAAGAGACATTTGGGAGTTTGCATATGGGAAACCAGGAATTGAGCTGGGAATAAGGTACACAGAAGCTTGGCTGACATTTTAAAATTGTAAAATTGAGGTTGCTGAAAAGCTCATACCTTCATGAATAAAGCTAGATGGTAGAACATGAAAAACATGTCTATCATTCTATATTCTCTGCACATGAGAAAATTAATGTTTTTCAATAAATTCTACTATTTCATCAATTTTTCACATTTGGAGGAGACAATTTTGCAAAGAAAAGTCTATCTTTTCCAAGAGCTTTCAGTACACACACCCACACAATATCTTGTTTAATCTCTAATTCATAGGTTGCCATATTACTTTTCAACATAGCCATGAGTTTGCAGAGTTCACAATTTTTCTTTCATGTAATAGCAATTGCCAAAAAATACTTTTAGCTAGATATGTCAGTTTATTTTTGTAATCCCAGGCTGAAACAGGATTGCCAACCTTGCCTAGAGAATGACCAAAATATATATTTTAAAAATGGCAGCTTTTTATAGTATATTTTCAATCATTGACAAATAAAAATGAAATATTAACAACACAAAAAACTTGTCCATTAGCTAAAAATCTATTTTTATCTAAAAGCCTCTAAAATAACTGTCCTTTGGGGGGAAAAAAAAACAGGTAGAATTCAGAGAGGCCAGGCCAGGTTCCTGAAAACCTGGTCATGAGGTTGCTGTTCCTAGCAGCCTCATGGCAAAACGTCCTATCTTAGTCATCAAATACCCACACCTCTTCCCTCCGTAACAGAAGCAGTGCCTGGGGAAAGTGTTTGTGACTCTTGGAAATTAATGGAAGTGAAAAAACAAACAATAAAATCAAACTAAATTAAAACAAAAAGAATTACAAAAATAGAAGAGCAGAAAACCTAGTCATGAATAGAAAACCATAATAATTTCAAATGTAAATGAGAACAAAAATATACGAAAAAGAAAATGCTTAAGGAAAAAAGTTCTAAAGTCCATGTTTGATTTAAAGGACTAAGTTTAAATTTCAAAATTTCAGTGCAAGTATTATATTGTGTTGTTGATGAACTGGCTAAAAAGCAAAGTGTTTTCCTATAGTTTCCTGTAGAATACATTTGCTCAGTCCCATATAGAGACAGGCATATATATTAAGGAATACATAACTGAGTTCATTAGTGTACAAACACTGTAGAACACTCTCTCTCACACACACATGCACATTATAGCATAAAAAATAGTTACTTATTATTTTAAAATATTTTCATTGACTGTGTTCACTTAAGGTAAAACAATCTTATGGGATCATCTTAGTATTCATAGACCTAGACCACCATTCACCAAAACATTGTCATGTGGTTTACAGTTCCATCAAGTACATGACATATTATTATGTTGCTGAATTATTGATAATTAAAATCATGTTTAATGGATATTTTACTATACCTAGACACATGTTATTTTAGGTTTTGTCAAAGCAATGGAAAATATTACCAAAAAAAATTTTGAGTGGCATATGCCACTACATCAGGCAGGTTTCCCTGTACAGAAAATCGGAAGGACTGTTATATAAGCATATGCTTATTTCAAGGAATTGGTTTATGCAAATGTGGACTCTGACAAATCTAAATATATACAGAGACATCTCCAAGGTAGAAGAACTTTTTTTTTTTTTTTTCATTTAGTATCAATTTCGGTATGATTATAGCCACAGTAACAGTTAATGGAAGTCAGTTCTCTCTTTTCATGATGTTGATCCTGAGGCTCAAACTCAGGTTGGCACTCTCAGAGGCACCAGCTAAAACCTGCTGAGCCATCTTACCAGTTCAGGCTGGAGATACTTGAGCAAACAATGGGACAATGGTATTTAGCCAAGTACCAAGGAAAATTACTTTGCAACATCATTTCTATTATTATTATTATTATTATTATTATTATTATTATTATGTGTTTTAATTTTATATATCAGCCATGGGTTCCCCTGTCCTCCTCCCTCCTGCCCCCACACCTACCTTCCCCACAGTGCCTCCACCCCATTCCCATGTCCTCCAGGACTAAGACACCCTTGGGAACTCATTTAAACCTGGTGGATTCAGTACAGGCAGGTCCTGTCCCCTACTTCCAGGCTGAGCATGTGTCCCTGTGTAAGCCCAAGGTTCCAAACAGCCAGCTCATGCACCAAGGACAGGTCCCAGTCTCACAGCCTGGGAGCCTCCCAAACAGATCAAGCTATTTAATTGTCTCACTGATCCAGAGGGCCTGATCCAGCTGGGGGCTCCACAGCCTTTGGTTCATAATTCATGTGCTTCCATTTGTTTGGCTATTTGTCCTTGTGCTTTTTGCAATCTTGGATTCAACAATTCATGCTCCTGAAGTCCCTTCTCCTTCTCGACAGTTGGACACCTGGAGCTCCACCTGGGGCGTGGCTGGGGATCTCTGCATCCACTTCCATCAGTTATTGGATGAGAGTTCCAAGACGACTGCTAGGTTGTTTAGTCATCTGATCACCAGACTAGGTCAGATCAGGGCCTCCCTCGACCATGGCCAGCAGTCTACAGAGGATATATCATTGTGGATTTCTGGGGACCTCTCGAGCACTCTGCCAAATCCTGTTCTCATGTGGTCTTCATTTATCATGGTCTGTTATTCCTCATTCTCCCTTTCTGTTCTTGATCCACCTGGGATCTCCTGCTGCCCTAAGCTTTCTTTCCCTCAAATCTTGCCCATCATTACTCCCACCGTCATCTAGGTTGTTTATGTAGCTCTCATCCATTTCTTTGTCATTGGGTGATCCCTTGGTTTTTCCTTGGGTCCTGTTTTCTAGGTAGCCTCCCTGGAGTTGTGTAGCAGTCTAGTCATCTTTGTTTTACATCTAGTATCCTCCTATGAGTGAGTAATACCATGTTTGTCCTTTTGAGTCTGGGTTACCTCACTCAGGATGATTTTTTTCTAGATCCATCCATTTGCCTGCAAACCTCATGATGTCATTGTTTTTCCCTGCTTGCCTATCTTGTTGATCTTCTCAAAGAACCAACTCTTTGTTTCATTAATCCTTTGTATTGTTCTCTTTATTTCTATTTTATTGATTTCAGTTCTCAATTTGATAATTTCCTGGCCTCTGTTCCTCCTGGGAGACTTTGCTTCTTCCTGTTCCAGAGCTTTCCAGTGTGCTGTCAAGTCACTAGCCTGAGATTTCTCCAACTTCGTTATGTGGGCATTCACTGCTATGAATTTCCCTCCTAGCACTGCTTTCATAGTATCTCATAAGTTTGGGTATGTTGTGTATTCATTTTCATTGATCTATTGGAAGTCTTTAATTTCTTTCTTTATTTCTTCCTTAACACATTGGTGATTCAGTTGAGCATTATTCAGTTTCCATGAGATTGTAGGATTTCTGTAGTTTTTTCTGTTGTTGAAATCTAACTTTCAATCTTAGTGGTCTGACAGAACACAGGAGGTTATTCCAATTGTTTTGTATCTGTTGAGATTTGCTTTGTGGCCAAGTATGTGGTCAATTTTAGAGAAGGTTGCATGGGGTGCTGAGAAGAAGGTATATTCTTTTTTGTTTGGGTGGAATGTTCTGTAGATATTGATTAAGTCCATTTGAGCCATAACATCAGTTAAGTCCATTATGTCTCTGTTAAGTGTCTATTTGGCCGATCTGTCCAGAGGTGAAAGTGGGTTGTTGAAGTCTCCAACTATTAATGTGTGGGGTTTTATATGTGATTTAAGCTTTTGTAATGTTTCTTTTTACATATGTGGGTTCCCTTGTGTTTGGGGCATAAATGTTCAGAATTGAGACTTCATCTTGGTGGATCTTTCCTGGGATGAGTATGTAATGTCCTTCATCATCACTTTTGATTGATTTTAGTTTGAAGTCTATTTTGCTGGATATTATGATGCCTACACTTGCTTGCTTCTTAAGACCATTTGATTGGAAAATCTTTTCCCAGTCTTTGAATTTGAGGTTTGTTTCTTGGATGCAGCAGAAAGATGGGTCCTGTTTTCGTATCCATTCTGTTAGTCTGTGTCTTTTTATAGGTGAATTAAGTCCATTAATATTAAGGGATATTAATGACCAGTGATTGTACGTTCCTGTTTTTATTTTAATTTTTTTGGTGATAGTGTGTGTGTATTCCTCTTCTTTGTGCTTTACTTTTGTGGTGTTATCTATTGCCTGTGTTTTCATGGGTGTATCTTCCTTCCTTAGTTTGGAATTTTCCTTCTAGTGCTTTCTGTATGGCTGGGTTTGTGGATAAGTATTGTTTAAATCTGGTTTTGTCTTGGAAGGTCTTGTTCACTTGATCTATGATGATTGAAAGTTTTGCTGGGTATATTAGTCTAGGCTGGCATCCATGGTCTCTTAGTGTCTGCATTATATCTGTCCAGGTTCTTCTAGCTTTCAAAGTCTCCATTGAGAACTCGGGTGTTATTCTGATGGGTTTGACTTTATAATTCACTTGGCCCTTTTCCTTTGCTGCCCTTAATGTTCTTCCTTTATTCTATATGTTTAGTTGTTTAATTATTATGTGGTGAGGGGACTTTTTTGGGGGGTCTAGTCTGTTTGGTGTTCTATAGACTTCTTGTATCTTCATAGGCATTTCCTTCTTTAAGTTGGGAAAGTTTTCTTCTATGATCTTGTTAAATATATTTTCTGTGCCTTTGAGTTGGTATTCTTCTCCTTCCTCTATTCCTATTATTTGTAGTTTTGGTCTTTTCATGGTGTCCCAAATTTCTTGGACATTTTGGGTTTGTTAGTTTTAGTGTTTTCTTTGACTGATGAATCTGTATTATATCTTCAACACCAGAGATCCTCTCTTCCATCTCTTACATTCTGTTGGTTATACTTGCCTCTGAATTTCCTGTGTGTTTTCTCAGATTTTCTATTTCCAACATTCCTTCTGCTAGTGTCTTTTTCATTTTTTCTATTTCCCTCTTCAGGTCTTGGACTGTCTCCCTTGTTTTTTCATGATTTTCTTTCAAGGACTTATTGTTTTCTTCTGCTTTAATTGTCATTTCCTCTAGTTTTTTATAGGGTTCTTCCCATGTTTTGTTTGTCTGTTCCTCTACTATTTTCTTCTATATAAGGCTCTAGCCTCTTCATGATGTTACTTATAAGGTTGTTTTCTTCTTCTTCTTCTTCTTCTTCTTCTTCTTCTTCTTCTTCTTCTTCTTCTTCTTCTTCCATTCCGTGATGTTCAGGTCTAGCTGTTGGAGAAGGGCTAGGTTCTGGTGATGCTGTATTGCTCCTTATTTTCTGCAACATCATTTCTAATGGTGCTTGCATTCTAATTTGCAATCATCCTTTGTCTAAATCATACTTTGGGAACACAAATTACTGTCCTTCTTCTTATCTCTCTCCTTATCTCCCCTGTCTGCATCACCTTCTTTTTAATCCTCTATCTATATCCCTTCGTCACCCTCCTCCTCCTCTACATCTTTATATTCTTCCTCTCCCAATACCTTTTTCTGGTTTTCTTGTTGCTGATTTCCTTTCACATCCCTCTAGCTCAATGATTACAGAACCACATTTTTCCAGATAAATGAAAAGTCTAAGGGCCAATCTTGAATTTCTTCTCACTGGAAGAAATTCCTTACTTACTCACTGACAAAGATCTGCTGGATACCAATAGTAGTGCTGCAGCTGTTTACTTTTAAGTGATGTCTGTCTATGGTGAAAATCCAAGTAAACCAGGATTAAAATTGGGCTAAAGCTAGGATTGCATAGCTTTATGTCTTAGGGATTCTCAGTGGCTGTAAACCTCACTTTTCACAGTCAAGAACCTTGTGGAGGCAGTCCTGCTCACATAGACCTTTGATCCCAGCTGCTTGAGGCAGTAAGATAACTAGCTCATGTTTTACCTTGATGACAGAATGAATTTAAGTCCAACCTGACAATTTTAGTGAGACCTTGTCCCAAACACAGAAAGCATTAGGAATGTACTTCAGAAATAGAATACTTGCCTAGCATGTATAAGGCCCTGGGTTCACTCCCTACACACAAACATATATTCACACACACACACACACACACACACACACACACACACACACACAAACTGCACTCAACAAAAACAAGACCATATGTCAGCATATAGAATTACATTCCTCACAAACTGGAATGCTTAAACAACAGGGTAAAATCCCATTCAATAACAACCAGGACAGTATTACTTCACTAGAGCCCAGTGTTATACTAGGCCCTGGATATTCCAACATAATTAAAGCACAATTAAAAGACATTAAAGCAGCCTTTATGCATCAGGCTAATGGGATGGAAAAGGCATTTCAAGCAAATGAACCTAAGAAACAAGCTGGTGTGGTCATTTTAATATATGGCAAAACAGACTTTAAATTGAAACTAATAAAAATATAGAAGATAAAATATTACATATTCATCAAAGGAAAGAAAAGCCAAGAGAACACTGTAATTCTAAAGATCTATGCCCCAAGCAAAGGCACCCAAGTTTGCAAAGGAAATACTTTAACATCTTTAACTGCATAGTCCCTCACACACTGATAGTGAGAGACTTCAATACCCAACTCTTGTCAAAAGGAAGACCATTCAGAGAAAAATTGAAGAGATAAATGCTAGAGCTAACCTAGAATAGGAATCAAATGATCCTAATAGATATTTACAGAACATTTTACCCAACACAATATAATATACTGCCTTCCTGACTGCCTAATGACACTTTCTTCAAAATTGGCCACATACCTAACACAAAGCAAGTATCAACAGATTCAAGAAAATTGAAATAACATCATGTAACCTATCTGGCCAACACCAATGAAAGCTGGATGTTAAAAACAGAAATCTCATAAACTCTTGGTAACTGAAGAACTCTCTTCTGGATGAAAAATGGGCCAAGACAGAAATCAAAGGGTTTTTAGAATTGAATGAAAATGGTATTTTTCGTTGCATATACATTTGTTGTGTATGCATGTTGTATATACAAAATTCTCAAACTTATAGGACAAAATGGAGGCTGTTCTAAGAGGTAGTTCATAGCACTAATTCCTGACATTAAAGAAAAAAAAAAAGGACTGATTTTATATTAGTGACTTAATAGAATACCTGAAAGCTCTAGGAAAATAATAGAAGAAATCACTCACAAAAGGAGTAGAAAAAAAGATGTAAACTCAGGGCTACAATCAATTAAATACAAACAAACAAAGCAATATAAAGAAACAATAAAAACTAATTGGTTCTTTGAGAAAATTAAAAAAAAATGTCAAACACTTAGCCAAATTAATCAAAACACATAGAGAAAAATTAGAGTACAAAAGGGGGGACTAGTAACAGATACTGAGGAAGTACAAATAATCATAAGATTCGACATTAAAAACCAGTTCTACAACAAATAGGAATATCTAAGGTAAATGGACAATCTCCTTGACAGGTACCACTTTCCACACTTAAATCAACCTCAGATAAGCAATTTAAACAGGCCTATATTATTACTGTTCTGGCTCTACTGACCCAGGTACCCTGGGGACAGCTGGTAAAAAGATGCAGAGTTAACAAGGCAGACTAGGAATTCTGCAAGCAATCTTGTTCACTAAACAAAGGGCTGAGATATTTATTTGTGGACTGTTTGACAGGCTTTTGCTTCCAGTTATTATGGCATTTCTTGATTTGGCCCTTTACCTTCCTTATGTAGACAATTATTATCTTGGGGGTCCATTTTCAGGTTCCTCTTGTTCAAGACACTACTGTGCATGTCACAGCATTTTAGTCGTTGAGGCTTAGCCCATTCATCTGCCATGTAGCCCTTATTTGCTTCATTTAACCATTTCAAAATATTTTCAGGCAAACAGTGGGAATTGGTGTCCTTGGCTCCAATCTTCTTGTTCCCTCATCAGGGTCTCCCAACATGGTGGCTTTGTCTGTCTTAGGTGGGTCTCCCCAATGGACTCTTACCTGTCTTTGACTATGAGCCCTCAGATGGTGGCACACCTGGAATCTGCCATTGGTGTGCGGGACTATGATCTGTGTTGCTAAAATTATGATTGTCCCATCAAACCTGTCCATATTTCTCAGGGCCATATCCCGTGCCATTCTCTTTTGCATCAACAGCATTTAATTCTTCCTAAAAATACAAGCTAACAAAATGTTAGCAATATCATCATACAGCATTCTAGTATTATAGTTAACCCCCTGGTTCCCTTGGTTGGAATCTTTGATATCTTACCTCTATGATCTGGAATTCAATTGCTACAACCCTTTTTGGAATAAAAGTCAAGAGACATGACCCAAATGCTAGAGCCAGAAATATGATAAGTGGTCAAAGCAGCGTGGAAATCAGCATGGTCAGCTAGGGTGATGGATATAACAAGGATTCAAACCAACCCTGGTTTGCCTCTCTTTCCTTTTTTCTCTTGTTGCATTTCTCTTACTTTTGCCATGGAATCTTTTACTATGCCAGAGTGATCTATATAGAAGCATTCCTCTCCTAGGGCTGCACATAACACCCCTCTCCCCTTGTTGAAGGTACATTAAATCCAACCACTGCCTATTTTGTAAAACCATTTCCACAAGGGAGGAAAAAGGATTCCTGAAGGTGGGAGATAGAACTATCCAATCTTTCAATATCAATGCTAATGGCATCTCTTATTTTGGTGTAGTGTTGGTTTATAGTAATCAGTGAGGCTGCTCCTTTCCCAACTCCAGCCAGGCTGGCTCCCAGCAAGATAGTGAGTATAAGTGCTGTTAATGGTTCTCTCTTTTTTTTCCATACTACATCTAGTGAGAAATTCCTTATCCTAGTGATAGAGGAGTCTAGCCATACTAGCATGCAGAACCCTTTTTTTGTTGAGGAGCTCTGTGGTGTGAGCACAAGTTTTCAGTCCTGTAGAACAGATCCAAAAGGTATCATTGTGGGGAATAAGGTATTGTGGACAGTGTATAGGTCTAGTTGCAAATGTTTAGATTAGCAGAGGGAACCATTACCACACAAAGGCCTTTACCAAATACTTGCTGGAACATAAGAGATGCTTCACAACTCCAGTGACAAGAGTTTGCATCAGTACTACTTTGAAAAGAGCCCAGTGTTGCTGGGCACTCATCATATAGTGGCCCCTATCATAACAGAGCCAGCAAGAGATGGTTATATTAGGCCTAGAAGAGTTTAAGACTCCATAGGCTCTCCCTACCAAAGTTATCCGAGGGTCAGTGTTAGGGGCCTCTGTAGAGATGCTTTCCAGGTTTGAGATTTCAGGGGTTGCTGTGGTACAGTGACAAGTGTCTCCACCTGTCATGTGGAAGACAATGATAAAATTCTTGCCTGCCGTTGTTAAGGATGTTGTTGTAGTGCTTGGAGGGTGGGGGATTGTTGTGGGGAGCAAAGGAGGTGTTAGGTCTAATTGCCATTCTTACAGGCTCTTGGAGGTGTCTTATGATAAACAATAGCTCAGGATTATACCCTGAACAGTATAATCACAACTCCCACCTTTTGCCTGCCAACCTGTCTTGCCTTTTTCATAAATCTGAATTTGATGGCTAGTTGATTGCATCTTCTCTTTTGGGTGGGCCATGGATGATAGGGAAACCTCTCCTTGTCATAGCAGGACCACAGTCCACTCAGTTCCTCCCTAACATGCAGGTGCCAGTACCAAGTGTTATCATATTTTCCACCTTGTACAGTAATGAGGTCCCTTTAATGGGGGGCACCCAAGCTATCCAGTCTGTGGACTTGCATTCCCAGGCCTTGCAGAAATAGTCACTTAGACCACTGTGTTGTGTCATTTTTCTTCAGTTTGTGAGTGTCCTGGACATACACAGAACCCAAGACCTCTGGTTTTACTTCAACCCCAGGGGGAATTAAGGACTATACCCTGGGAATGTCCCCAGACTGGAGGGATCTCAAGCTTCTCCTACCAAGTCATATAGGTCTACACAGAGATCAGGGAACTAAGTGCCTCCAGGATGATTTAAAGGATTGGTTCTATTTGCTATGTCCCCTGTTTCTCTGTTGATGATGAGTCATGTCTGGTTGATTGGGGTATGGGGATTGCCCAAGATTGTACCCATGATTACATGAATTATGCCAAGGATGTAGGTGGTAGAGTGTCTTCCTTGTCCAGTACTTTCTCCTGGTCTGTGGCAGGTCTGATGTCTTGGGTAGGTACCCATATTATTTTGGTCTGATCCTGTGGAAAGACACAACTATAACCTCACCCACATGTCAACAGGGGTTGGGTGGCTGCCATATACTAGTGAGGGAGTCCCTCCATCTTACTAGAGGGAGAAGGGTCTTCCTGAGGAGGGATTCCCAGTGCTTATATGCCAGGCTAAGGCCTCCATCATCAAATGCCAAGAAGTTCCTTTGAAAAATGCTCTCCATTATGGCCAAATGTGAGTCTCTCAGATTCCAAGGGTAATTTATATAGCTCCTCTTTAGTTGAGCAGTTTTCTCTTTCCACAGTTGCTTGGCCTTGTGGGTTATAGGGGATCCACATCATGTGCTTGATCCCCCAGTTGTACAGAAATTGCTTGAATGATTGGAAGGTATGCGCACAGCCATTGTCTGTTTTAAGTGCCCAGGGCACTTCAATTACCATCATGGCTGTTTTGAGAGCTTGGATGGCCTCTGATGCCTTTTCTCCCATTTGATCTGTTGTATAAACAAAGGTAAAGCAGGTGTCAACATTTACATCCATGTATCTAAGACTGCCAAAGGTTACATAGTGAGTAATGTCTATTTGCCATAGCACATTAGGTACTAGGCCTCTGGAATTTACTCCCATTTTATTCAGGGGCCCCAAAGATGCTTAGGGGACACAAGTTCATGCTAGGTGCTTACAGCTTGATAGAGGCAAGTCAAGAAGAAGTTTGTGGAGGTTATGAGGTGAAAGATGGAACTGTTGGGGCAAATTCCTGGACTTCTCCAGTGCTGGCAGTTACACTGTAATGATCATTTCATTTACATGGTGGTTGCCAGTGACCAGCATTCCTGGCAATCCCAAGTGTGACTAAATATGGGATATATACCAAGGGTGCTTTCTATTTTCTAATAGATCTTGAATTTACTTCATTATAACAGAGATGGAGTCACTGAGGGTTGTGGTGGGTATTGTTTTCCCTGAAATATTGTGTGTTCCCCAAAATAAACATATCTGGGGTCAGAGAATAGACAGCCACTAGAGCAGAGCCAGTAATGGTGGCTAGAAAATGGGAAGAGTAAGCCATAATAGAAGTTAGGCAGTGGTGTTACACACCTTTAATCCCAGCACTTGGGAGGCAGAGCCAGGTGGATCTCTGAGTTCAAGGCCACTTTAGAAACAGCTAAGCACGGTGACCCATGCCTTTAATCCCAGGGAGTGGGGGCAGAAAGAAAAAGGTATATAAGGCGTGAGGACCAGGAACTAAAGAGAAAAAAGCATGTAGTGAGTAAAGCATTCGGCTGGTTAAGCATTCAGGCTTTTGAGCACAGTTCAGCTGAGAGCCATTGGGATGAGGATTCAGAAGCTTGAAGTCTCAGGAAACAAGACCAGCTGAGGAACTGGTGAGGTGAGAAAACTGTGGCTTGTTCTGCTTCTCTGATCTTCCAGCAATCACCCCAATAACTGGCCTCAGGTTTGATTTCATTAACAAGTACTTTTAAGATTCCTACTACAGAGGGTCTTTAATTTGTTGAAAGGCAACAGCTTACATATGTGGGTTACATAATGACTTATCAGAAAAATATGTATGGGATTTAATGGACTTAGCTCTAATAACATAAGTATTGCTAAAAGTTCTCCTAGCTGCAATGAACCTTGGTTACATTGGATATATGTTATTTCTTTAGCATTAGACATAGTTATTATTAAGCCAAAATTGGTCTTATTGACATCTGTAAAGGCTATTGCTGCTTGAGGAAGAGGGAAATTCAAGGGAGTAAATTTAAATTGAGGAGTAGAAGGCTGACAAATGTTCATCTTGGTGAAAGTGGTTATCCAAGGTCCCTGAAAAACCTGTAATCATCTTTTGGAAGGGGAGAGAATCTGCCATAAGGGCTGTGTATTTTGGAGGGAGAAGAGAACAGTTTTATCTGGCTCATGGCCCATTACTCTTCTAGCAATTGCTCATGTCTTGATTTCAAAGGCAATGTCAAAATGTGAGGTGATTTGATGTAACTCAGAATGGGATAAGTGTATATTAATTAGAGGGCCTGATTACTATAATGTCCCCAGGATGCCATCCCTGGTCCAGAGAATGAGTGTTAACAGAGGAGAATCAGGATCATGCCAGAAAGGCATTATAGACAAGTTCACCAGCTTTTTTTAGAAGATCCTTAGGTTCTTTTGTTAATGTTGTGGTCCCAGAGGGGGAGAAGTGTCCCCTCAGAAGGGATAATAATTTTATCATCTCCTTATTGGGAATTGAGAGAAATTATTTGAGCCAACTGATAGTGCTACAAAGTTCTAGAAGGTCTGTAATGGAGTAGGACTTCTGTAAACTTATAAAAGTATTAAGGATTTGAATTGTTTGGCTTATCTGATAACTAAAAAAAGTAAAGGGAAGTAGCCATTGTATCTCTTCCAGGCCCACCTTAAAGTGTAGAGCCTTTTAAAAGCTGGGTCAGCAAGCCCTGAATTTTCTCCCTGTCTGAAAGAGCCAGCATGATATCATCCATATAATGGATCATCAATATTTCCTTGGGGATTCTTTTTCAAGCCTGATTAACATATAGCTGACAGATAATTAGACTATTCCTCATGCCTTGTGGTAATACCTTCCAATGATAATGGGGGTAGGTCTCTGAACATTAGGTTCACAGACAGTAAATGCAAACTGTTCTCTGTCCCCTGGATCCAGTGACATAGAGAAAAATAACTATTACAAGAATATGCCACCCTGGTGGAATAACACATGGGTGTAGTAGCCCTGCCTAAGTGGAGCCTATCTTGCCCATTTGTGCATTGATTTGTAGCAGGTGAAATTATCCTGACTTTTTCTTAATTACAAAAATGGAGGTGTTAAATCTACTGTGGGAATGTTCAACATGGCCCAATAAATGACAAATACTCTTTAACTAACTTTCTCAATGCTGATTAATTTAGGTTCTGTAATAGGCCACAGGTCCAACCATACAGAATTTTCTGATATCCATTTTAATGGGCCCCAGGATGTTTATGTCTGCATGGAGCTCAGTGGCCATTAGATTGGGAGTGAGGGCTAGAAACTTTTCCTGATTGCCCTGTTGCACCATGTGTTACTATGTCCTCATGAAAGGCTTTGTCATCTGTAGTAAGCACCAGTCCTCATGAAAGGCTTTGTCATCTGTAGTAAGCACCATTCTCATCTCCTCCAATAGACCATGCTCCTAGAGTACAAAGTGCATCAGCTATAATGAGGCAGAATCGACCTTGATTACCATCTAGGTCCTTCCAATGAACTGTGTGGCAGGTGGTTTTAGAGTGCTTAATGCCACCCATCCCAGTGATGGTAGGGCCATCCTTAAGTTTCCAGTGAGGAAATGCCTGGGCATCATTAGTAGATATGACAGTTGCATCTGCACCAGTGTCTACCAGACATTTATGTATCTACCATCCAGATAGATAGTCATCATAGGAGAATGGAGAAATATTGGAAGGGTCCAAAATACTCTGATATTGGAGGGATCCCTTCTTAGTTTCTGGGATGAGGGGCACCCCTCCTCAAGTTCAAAGGCATCTGGGGAGAGCTTCTACAATTGTGTGTTGAATGAAACACTCTGACGTTTAGGGCACTTGGTCTTGGCTTGAGGCTTAGGGCAGTCTTAAGGAAAGTGGCCTGACAGAACACAGCCTCAGAAAGAACAATCAGGCAGGTTGGAAGAAAATGATTTACAATTACTATCTTTGGAAGCTAATAGTGAATTTCAAGAAACAGTGAGGGCTGCCATAGGCCCCGCCTGAAGGTTGAAATCATGAGTAGTCATCACCCTTTTATGGATTTCCTCATTAAGCACTGCTGCAACTGCATTTTGGTTAGGGGCATTAAGCCCTTTTCATGTTAATTGCTTTATGAGCATATCCCTGGTTGGGTCAGGATCCATCCATTTCTGCACTGCCTCATTGACTTGGGATAAGAAGTCAGCAAACAATTCCCTGGGCTGCTGGATAAGATTACAAAAGGATGCAATCAGATCTCAAGGAATGCAAGATTTCAAGGCTTTACAAGCAAGTTCAGAGAACTGCTGAAAAGAGGCATGCAGATCAATTTGGGCTTGAGTTATAGGACTAACATATTGGCCTCTGCTGGTCAGCTTGTCTAGAGAAATAGCAATATTATATTGAATATTTAGGCATGCCTGCCCTTCAGCTTGATCACCATAGGCTGCCCACCAATTAAGAAAAATGGCTGGCTTAAGTACTGTTTTCATCAAATTATATCAGTCATAATAGGTTTGTAAATACATTGCCCATTGTCACAAGACTTGTTCAAAATATGATGAGGAGTCAGAACCTGATTCTTTAGTGGCTCTATGAATCAAGGACAAATCTGTAAAAAGGGTAGGCACCCAGGGTTGGTTGGCCCCATTAGGTCCCACATTGACTGGAAAGGCCAAGGGTCAGTAGTGTGATATTTAATTGTTGGGGCTTGCATAATAGGCTCAGGTATTGAGGCAGGATTTAATCATAATAGGAGAGGTTGAGGGACACACTTTAATTACTGAGGGGGGTTTTGCCTTAAGGGAGTCACAGTAAGACTCTTTGGGGTAATAAGATGAAGGGAGTTATGCCCAAGGATAGAGTTTCCTCTGTTGGAGGTGAGGCTGGAGGGGATTGTATAGGGAGTTTCTTTGGCAGGTTGTCTTCATCCTCTGAAGCTGGCTCTACATATGGAGGTGGGGAACCAAATGAGAGGGAATTTATCTTCTGTGTCTTACACTGGTCTTTAAAAGCTCTAAGAAAATCATCCATGGTACCTGATTTTATACAGGTGATAATGCCCAGAAGTATGGGTACAAACACTGCATGAAGCAGCTTCCCTTCTTGAACATCCCTTTTCCTGGTCAAAAAAGAGCTCTCATCAATAATGAGTTATCCCAGATGTTCTCAGGAGAGATCCAGGGAGCTATAGCAGAAGTTTTGGCCCCAAAACTGACCAGGGGAGTGTTTTATGCACATATCTCTGGTCTGTAAAGGACCTTTAAGTGCTAATATCTGAGGCTCCTTTGTGGAAGAAGGGAAGTTAACCATTATCTGTGAATGGGGCTAGGATAAAAGTGAGCTCTCCTGGGGGTGCTCAGGTGCACTAGGGATCTATTGCTTGTGGAGGCTGACAGCAGAAGTAGAAATCTGTGGTGGCCCAGGATCATATTCTCTCTCTCTCTCTCTCTCTCTCTCTCTCTCTCTCTCTCTCTCCCAATCACTGCCACAGCTGGGGAATGCTTGGCCCAGGATGGGCACTTACCAGTGTTCAAGCACAGGGGATACAGTCAGCCAGTCATGCTCTCCATTGAGCTGCACTGTGTGGAAACCCTGGACAGCAGCACGGACTACAGGCCCTTTAAAAACCCCAAAGGCAAGGCAAGACAGTAGGGACTGTGGGCAGCTGTAGGGGTGCAGGCAAGGGAGGTGGGGGAAGACAAACAGACAGTTGAACAGCAAAACTAACAAGAACTTGTGTCTCATGAGAGGAAGGTTCCCACTCCCTGGGGTGAGAGCAAGGGACTCCTGTGGATAAATAGCCAGAAGCCTCACTGTGAGTTTACTAAACTGGCCACTGCCATATCAACTTTTAAATGGTAGTCATGTAACCAGATTAAAGAATAGAGTAGTAGATTAGAGGCCTTCAACCATACCTGCAGGGCTGTTGGGGGGTCCTCCCAGCAGACAGAGATCCCTTTAGTTTCTCCCAGAGAGCAGCCCCAGGCAAGATACTACAGTTAGTTCAGAGTCATGGAAGGTCCCTCACCAGGTCTCAGGCTGGGAATGAGAGAAAAGGCTTGTGTGTGGTACTGACTATAAGTGCTTTGTGAGGGGCTTCCATGGTTCCTTAGTCTGCTTCTGCTACTGCTTGCCCACACAGTGTCTCTGAAGAGAAAAGACCATTGGGGGGACGGGGTCAGTTCTTGATACCCTTTCCTTTGTGGCAAAACCTTATGTAAAAATGCTGAGACCAATCAAAAGTAAACAGGATGTGCACTAAAGACAAACAAGGGGAAAGTAATGAAGAGAGAGACAGAGAGACAGAGACAGAGGAGACCCCAATACTCACCAATTGAGGGGAAAAATAGAGACCATGAAACAGGGTCAAATCACTGAAAACAGCCAAAGGGGGTGAGTCAGATCACTGGAGTGAGTTTGAGGTGTGGGCAGCAGAACTGCCAGCAAAAGAGAAAGAGAAATGCCTAAAAGAGAAAGTTAAGGAGGACTCAGAGAGAGAGCACAGGAAAGGGTCAATACATATGTTAGGCAGCACAAACGTTGCTGTTCTCTCTCTACTGACCTGGGTACACTGGGGACAGGGGGTGAGAAGACACAGAATCAATGACAAAGACTTTGGGAGGTTTGCAAGCAATCTTGTTTATTAAACAAAGGACTGAGGTATTTACATGTGGGTTGTTTGGTGGGCTTTCCATTCCAGCTATTGTGGCATTTCTTGATTTGGCCCTGGGTCTTATGTCTGCAGTTGTCATCTTAGGGGTCCATTTTCAGGCTCCTCTGGGTCAAGTCACTACTATGCATGTCCCATGTCACAGATTTCTTTCTTCTACTTGAGGCTTAGCCCATTCATCTGGTGTGTGGACCATCTGTGCCTCACTATATTGGGTAGTGAAATAAAAGCAGTAATTAGAAATCTCACAATAAAAAAAGAGCCCAGGGCAAGATAGCTTTAGCATAAAAGTCTGCCAGATTTTCAAAGAAGAGTAATGCCAGTACTTATGAAATTATGGCATAACATAGCAACAGAAGAAACATCTGGCAAATATATTTTATGAAGTCTTAGTTACCCTGACACACAAAATGCATAAAGATGCAATGAAGAATTAGAATTAGTGACTGATTTCTTTTATGAACATGTAAAAATATTCAAAAAATACTTGCAACCCAAATCTAAGAATACAAAAAATTATCATCACCATGATTTAGTAATCTTATCCCAGAGATGCAAGGACAACTATTCAGCATGCATAAGTCAATAAATGTAATTCATATAAACAAACCAAAAAACAATACCTACATTATTAGCTCTTTAGATGCAGAGAAAGCTTTAGACAAAATCCAACACCCTACATGAGAAGAGTTCTCTAGAGCCCCACCCATTGTAGCCCTAGTTGCTGGTCAGTAGGCAAGACCTCTGCAGGCAGGCCTGACTACTACCACACCCTATTGAACCCTGTAATCTACAAGGTACACCTTGTCCCCCAAAACCACTCATCCACCAAAACTACAGCTGCTCCTTGAGACGCAGACTCTACCAGCTCCAATTGGACCAAGTAGTGAGTTACCTTTCACCCAGACAGTCTCCCCAGCCTTTAGGCCTTGGAAGCAGGGGTACAACCCATGACCCCATACCCATTGCAGGCCTAGTTGCAGGCCAGAAGTCAAGACCCCTGCCGGCAGGCCTAACCAACACAATCCCCATTCTACCCTGTAACCTACAAGCCCCACTATGTCCCACAAACCCATCCATTCTCCAAGACCATAGCTGCTCCCTAAGACACAGACTTCACAAGCTCCTATTGGAACAAGAGGTAAATCACCATTCTCCCAGCTGGTCTCCCCAGCCCAGGAGCTATGCTCTAGGCCCAGGAGCACAACCCATGCTCCCATACCCCCACCCATTGCAACCCCTATTGCAGGTCAGCAAGCAAGGCTCCTGCAAGCAGGCCTTGCAGACCACCACCATTACCCCATCAGATACTGTAATCTACAAGACCCACTCCATCCCCCAGATACACCCATGCCCCAAGACTGCAGCTGCTCCATGAGACACAGACTCTGCCAGCTTCAGTTGGAATAAGAGCTTGGACTGTACCAAGAGCTCCCTGAGACACAAACACTGCCAGAACTTCCTATATTTTAATGAAAGTGAGTGTACAAGATACCCAAACTTATGGGAAACTCTGAAAGCAGTATCAAGAGGAAAGTGCATGGCTATAAATGCCTACATAAAAAGGTTGGAGAAATCTCACACTGGCGACTTAACAGCACACCTGGAAGCTCTAGAAGTAAAAGAAGCTAACTCATCCAAGAGGATTAGATGCCAAGAAATAAGTTGAGGGTTGAAATCAATAAAATAGAAACAAAGAGAATAGTACAAAAAACAATGAGACAAGAGTTGGTTCTTTAAGAAAATCAACAAGATAGCGAAATCCATATCCAAATTAACTAAAAGTCAGAGAGAGAAAAATCCAAATTAGGAAAAATAGAAATAAAAAGGTAGACATAACAACAGACAATGTAAAAATCCAGGAAATCACCAGGTCAAAAACCTTGCTCCACAAAATTGGAAAATCTAAAATAAATGGGTGATTTTATAGATAGGCATACCATATACCCAAATTAAATCAAGACCAGATAAACAATTTAAATAAACCTGTAACACCCAAGGAAATAAAAGCACTCATTAAAAGTCTCCCAACATGTAGTTGGCCAGCACTCAAGACAAATCTCTCTCACTCACTTCCCTCAAGTAAGCACATAGGCTTATATTAACTATAACTGCTCCACCATTAGCTCAGGCTTATTACTGATTAATAAAAACAGCTTGGTACTGGCATAAAAAAAACTGACATGTGGACCAATGGAAATGAATTGAATGTCTTGATGTTCATCCATACACTTATGAGCATCTGATTTTTGACAAAGAAGCCAAAAATATACAATGGAAAAAGAAAGCATCTTCAGGGTTGGGGATTTAGCTCAGTGGTAGAATGCTTGCCTAGCAAGTGCAAGGCCCTGGGTTCAGTCCTCAGTTTCAAGGTTAAAAAAAAAGCATCTTCAGCAAATGGTTCTGGAATAACTGGATATCAACATGTATAAGACTGAAAATAGATCCATATCTATCAACATGCAGAAAACTCAAGTCCTAGTAAATCAAAGACCTCAACATAAATCCAACTACACTGAACCTGATAGAAGAGAAAGTTAGAAGTAGCATAGAACATATTGGCACAGCAGACCACTTTCAACATATAATACAGTAGCACAGAAACTGAGAGCAACAATTAATTAATGGGACCTCCTAAAGCTGAGAAGCTTCTATAAGTCAAAGGACGCAATAAATAAGACAAAACAACAGCCTACAGAATGGCAAAAAAGATCTTCACCAACATCTGATAGAGGGCTGATTCCAAAACAAATAAAAAGCTCAAGAAACTAGACATCAAAATACCAATCAATCCAATTAAAAAAAAATGGACTACAGATCTAAGTAGAGAATTCTCAACAGAAGAATCTCAAATGGCTGAATGCCATTTAAGGAATTGCTCAACTTCCTTAGTCATCAGAGGAATGTCAATCAAAATTACTCTGAGATACCACCTTACAACTGTAAGAATGGCTAAGATCAAAAACACTGATGACAGCTTATGTTAGTGAGGATATGGGGCAAGGGATTGCCCCACTTCCACTCTTGGTGGGAGTGCAAACTTGTACAGCCACTTTGGAAATTAGTATGGTGACTTCTCAGAAAATTGGGAATCAATATACCTCAAAACCCATTGACACTCTTGGGCATATGCCCAAAGAATATGCAATCATACCACAAGGACACTTGCTCAGTTATGTTCATAGCAACATTATCCATAACAGCCAGAAAGTGGAAACAACTTAGATGTCCCTCAACAGAAGAATGTATAAAGAAAATGTGGTACATACACACAATAGATTATTACTCAGCTGAAAAACCAAAGACATCATGAAAATTTCAGGTGAATGAATTAAACTTGAAAATGTCATCCAGGTTCAGAAAGACAAACATGGTATGTATTCACTCATAAGGGGATACTAAATGTAAAGCAAAGGATAATCAGACTACAACCTATGCCTCCATAAAAGCTAGGAAACAAGGAGGACCCTAAGAGGGACATGTGGACTACCTTGGAAAGGGAAAACTGATGAGATCTTCATGAGTAAACTGGAGATGAGGGTGAAAGAGGAGAGGGAATGGGGCATGAGAACATGTGTGAATTATATGGTCAAGCTGGTGGAGAGAAGGAGTTGGAGAGCAATGAAAAAGATATCTTGATAGATGGAGATATGGCATAAAGGATGCTAGGGAAATTCCCAGGAATCTACAAGGACTACTGTAGTGGGTAGCCATTCCAGCCTTGGCCTGGAAGTTCCAACCCCCACTGAGGCTTCGGTAATAGACAAACCTACAAGGCAGGGCTGAGAGAGGAGGCTGAAGACCCAGGATCAAAAGGAGAGGCCTCTCTTGGTTCTAGGACCCGGGACGCTGGAGGTAGACCAAGCAGAGTTCTCCAGAGACACCACCAGCCACTGCCATGACAAGAAAGATGTAAGGTACCGGTAAGCCACAAGCCATGTGGCAAAGTATAGATTAATAAAAATGGGTTAATTTAAGATAAAAGAAGTAGATAACAAGAAGCCTGTCACTTCCATACAGTTTGTAAACGCAGTCTCTGTGTGCTTACTTGGTTGGGTCTGAGCAACTGTGAGGCTGGCGGGTGAAAGAGATTTGTCCTAATAGTGGGGCAGGCAGGAAAACTCCAGCTACAGACTACCACAGATTAGACTACTAGCAATAGTCAAGAGGGTGCCTGATGTAGCTTATCCCAATAATCAGATTGGTGAATACCCTAATTGTCATCATAGAACCTTCATCTAGTAACTGATGGGAACAGATCAGGGATCCACAAGCAAGCAGGAGGCCAAGCTCCAGTAGCCTAATTAAAGAGAGGGGAGAGGGATTATATGAGCAATGTGGGGTGGGTTAAGGTCAGAGCAGGGAAATCTACAGAGACACCTGATCCAAGCTCATAGGAACTCATGAACTTTAGACTGTCAACTATGGAATTTGCACGGGACTGGACTAGACCCTCTACATATGGGACACAGTTGTGTAGCTTGGTCTGTTTGTGGGGCCCCTGGCAGTGGGAACAGGATATATCCCTGATGCATGAACTGACTTTTTGGAGCCCATTGCCTATGGTAGGATTCCTTGTTCAACCTTGATGCAGGGAGTAGTGTCTTGGCCCTTTCTTAACTGAAAGTACCAGGCTTTTCTGACTCCCAATGAGAGGCCTTACCCTTTTGAAGGAGGGAGTTTGGGGTGGTGTGGGGGAAGGCTGCAGAGGGAGACGAAGGTATAATGAGAGGGGTGCTTTTGTTTGGTATGTAAAATGAATAATTTTTTTTAATAAAAAAAGAAAATTAAAAAGGAGTTCTCCAAAATGAAGAGGTTTTGGGGCTACATGCTGCTTTATAGAGGCATAGACCCACTGCTTCCCACAGCCCAGTAGTGCATGGTTCCCCCAGAGCTTATGGTAAACATACCTTCGTGATATTGGGAAGCTGAGGTGGGTAGTGTTAGGAGTCAAGGCTGCCACTTCAGTACTAGCCACTGCAGTTTAAGCAATAGATTCACAATAAGGCAGATTCAGTTGAAGTAAACCTTAAACAGTTTACAATGTGTGTAAAAAGGTATGTAGGCTTGGAAGAGAGAGTAAAAGGAACATTGACAGTTATATAAAGAAATAAAAAGTTAAAAAAATAAAGTCTTGAAAGAGACAGTAAAAGTAATATAAAAAAATAAGCCACATAAAGATGGATATAACACAGGGAATCTGGATGGTTGTTGCCTTTGGGATTTTTAACTGCAGAAAGACATTTGATTGTCAAGGCTGCTGAGTTAAACAAATATGTATATTTTAAAGGTATCTTGACTTCAAAATGTGGATCTAAGTATATGTTGCTTTGGAAAGGAGGCTCAGCTTTCATTTCTACAGGAAGTAAGAGTCTATGGATTTGTTCCAGGTTAAGATGGATCATATTTGTTCAAGCCAGACATCCTGAACCTTAACAGATGGTACATATCAACAGAGATTATAGCCAGTCTTCTCAGGGCTTGAACATTATCTCAAATTTTCTCAGGATCCCCATAAGACTACTAGCAACCCCTATCAGCAGGAAGTAGCCTAGAACACTATTCCCACATTCCCAAAACATATATTAGAGATATTTGTCTTTGTTAGATATTGGTTAGAAAATTTGTTATTGGTCAAAGTCAATATCTTTCTAAAAGAAAAGGGGATATAGATATGACAGGATAAAGAGTACCAATTTGTTTAAAATGTTTTACATTGCTATGGATTTTAGTTTATGATACAAATTTAAAGTTAAATTTGTTATACCATATGTATATTTGTACTCTTGTTTAAGGTATTGTGTTTGTACAGCTCATTTGAAATTGTAATGTATAATTAAAAATAGAGATTAATAATTAGTCATCCATGGTAATCAAATTTATAGTCACGTTAGTTAAGATTTTAGGTATACATAGATATATTTCAACTAGGTAGGTAATCTTCAAACACTTCAAAGACCAACAGAATAAGGCATTTAAAATATTTCAAACACTTAGACTTTCTGGACAATGAGACATGTCTGCTCTGAGAAGCACCAATTTACTTCAAAGAGAAAGATGGGTATCAAAGACATTCTGTATGGAGTTTATCTTCTTTTTGGCAAAAGTAGCCATTTTGGGCAAAAAAAAATGTTCTTGCCTAGACCACTTGACAAGACATTATATAAGTGGACATGTAGGACCCATAGAAAAGTGACTACTGAGCTTTGCAAGATGAGATGGTCCTTCAGGTTCCTGCTTCTCTGAAGAAACTGCCAGACATTATACAGGACACAGAGAAAAGTGACTGAAGAGACTCAAGTCCTATGGGCTGAAGATGTATCCCCAACATTACAGAGGAATATTGCATGACTGTCCAGGCAGTAAGCTGTCTCTGTCATTCTAGATTTTTGGAAGTTCCTTACAATGCTTTTCCTGTTACTTGAGTAATATTATATCCTTCTGGGTTCTTTGATGTAGTTAAAGACTATATAGATATAATTATAATTTTCCTTGGTTATGATAAAAGATAAATTAGATATGAAACTTTAGACTCACAAAAATGATAGATAAAATATTTTCTTTAATTTTTCCAAATACAAATAGACTAGATATTGTAACTTTAAATCTTGCTTGATAAATGTTTTTGTTATATGTAATTTTACTATGTTAAAGTCAAAAGCTTTTTCCTTTTGAATGGAAAGAAAAGGGTGATCTCATTCTGTATGCTGTGAATATGTTTTTCTCTGATTGGTTGATAAATAAAGCTGTTTGGCCAATGATGAGTCAGAATAAGGTTAGATGAAACATTCCAAGTAGAGAAAGAGGAAGGAGAAAGACAGAACTGAGAGACACTGGTAGTCACCACCAGGAGAAGCAAGATATAAAAGTACTGGTAAGCCACAAGCCATGTGGCTAAGTATAGATTTATAGAAATGGGTTAATTTACAAAGTAAGAGCTAGCTAGCAAAAATCCTCCCATGGCCATAATTTAAAAATTATATAAGCTTCTGTGTGTTTACCTGGTTCTGATTTGTTGCAGGACCAGTCAAGACACAGGAATTTTTATAAATGGCTGTGGGATCTTGGTGCTGGATGAGCACATAAAAACTTCCAACTATAATATCTAAGCACTTAAAAGCAGTTTATATTAAGTCCACAGACAATATCATTTTAAATGAAGAGAAACTCAGAGCAATTTCACTAAAATCAATAACAAGACAAGATTGTACATTCTTTCTATATGTATTCACTATAGTACTTGAAGTCCTAACCAGTGCAGCAAGACAACTGAAGGAGATAAATGGATACAAATTGAAAAATAAGAACTAAAAATATCTTTATTTGCAAATGATATGATAGCATACATAAGGGACCCTAAAAATTCCACTGAGAAATTCTTATATTTGATAAACACTTTTGGTGAAGTAGATGATGCAAACTGAACTCACAAAAACAAACAGTACTCCTATAAACAAATAATAAATGATCTGAGAAAGAAATTAAGGAAACAACACCTTTCATAATAGCCTCTAACAATACTGATTATGATGGGGGTAACTCTAACCAAGCAAATATAAGACACATAAGACAAAAACTTCAAGAGACTAAAGAAAAAATGTAGATGATATCAGAAGTTTGAAAGTTCCCACACTCAGCATCAGTAGCAGTAACAGAGTAGACATGAATATGCTACCAAAAGGTATCTATAAATGCAATGAAATCAGCATCAAAATTCTGATACAGTTTTTCACAGATCTTGAAATGACAAATCTGAGCTTTACATGGAAACACACACACACACACATACACACACACACACACACACACATACACACACACACACACACAGCAAAATAATCCAGAACAGGTAAAACAATCCTAAACAAAAGAATAAATGCTTGAGTTATCACTATTTTGTTTTCAAAGTTGTGCTAGAATGCTATAGTAAGAAAAACACCACAGTATTAGTACATAAACAGACATATCCAGCAGAATTGAAAACCCAGGCATAAGTCCAGATGCTTATGATTTTTTGAAATGTTTATGGTTTTTGAAAAAGAAGACAGAAATGCACACTAGAAAAAAGATATTTTCAATGAATTGTGGTACTTAAGCTGCATGTAGAAGAATGCAAATGGGTCAAGACTTATCACCCTGCACAAAACTCAAGTCCAAATGGATCTCAACACACATTGAACCTGAAAGAAGAGGAAGGGCAGAATAGCTTTGAATGTAATGACACAGAAGAATTTCTGAACAGAACTCTGCAAGCTCATGTGCTAAGATCAACTATTAATGAATGGTAACCTATGAAACTGAAAAGCATCTGTAAGACTATGGACACTATTATTAAGACAAAGCAGTAGCCTACAAAATGAGAAATGTTTTTTAGCAATTCCATGTGGTGGTATTGTGTTCCCAAAAATATTGTGTGTTCCCCAAAATAAACTTATCTGAGGTCAGAGAACAGGACAACCACAATATTAAACATGAGGATAGGCAGTGGTAGCACACACCTTTAATCCTAGCATTTCAGATACAGAAATACCTCTGGATCTCTGAGTTGAAGGCCACATGAGAAACAGCCAGGCATGGTGACACATGCCTTTAATCGCAGAAATCCAGCCTTTAATCCCAGGAAGTGATGGTAGAAAGTAGAAAGATTATATAAGGTGTGAAGACCAGAAACTAGCAGCATTTGGCTTGTTAAACATTTGTCTGGTTAAGCTTTTAGGCTTTGGAGCAGCTCAGTTCAGCTGAGATTCATTCTGGATGAGGATTCAGAGGCATCCAGTCAGAGGAAACAAGACCAGCTGAGGAACTGGCCAGCATTCACCCCAATAACTGGCCTCAGGTTTGATTTTATTAATAAGATTCTTTGATATTCATGTTACAATTCCACATCCAATAGAGGACAAGTATCCAAAATATATAAAGAACTAAACAAACTAGATAACAAGTAAACAAATAACTCAGTTTGTAAATAGAGCACAGAACTGAACAGAATTATCAAAGGAGGAACTTCAAATGGCTAAGAAATACTTAAACATCCCTAGGTATCAGTGAACAGTATATAAAACATACTTGGATATTTGATCTTATACCTGTCAGAATGCTTAAGATTAAAAGAACAACCAACAGCTCATGCTGAGCAGGATATAGAGTAAAAGGAACAGTCATACATTGCTGGTGGGAGGGCAAACTCCTTCAGCAACTATGGAAATAAGTGTGGTTGTTTCTCAGGAAGGTGGGATTTGATCTAACTCAATATCCAGCTATAGTACTCTTAAGCATATATACAAAGGATGCTTCATTCTACCTCAGAGAAACTTGCTCAACTATGTTCATTGCTGTTCTCTTCATAATAGACAGAAACTGGCAACAACATAGATGTCCCTAAAGTGAATAGTGGATAAAGAAAATGTGGTATACTTAAACAATTGAATATTATCCAAGCATTAAAAAATGACATAAAATTTTCAGGCTAATGAATGGAATTAGAAAAATAATCATTTTGAGTAAGGTATCCCAAAACCAAAGGTAAATATGGTATGTATTCACTTGCACGGTGATATTAGCTGCCAATTCAGTGATAAACATTGACAATCCATAGAACCAAAGAATGTAGGTGTAGGGTAAGGGACTGGGGGAACAGATAGATCTTCAAAAACAGAAACTAAAGTGACATAATGGGTGTAAGGAGAAGCTGGAATAGGAGGATCAAATGGGGGGGGGAGGTCATGTTTAGGAAAGAAATATAGAGCGAGACATCTAAAAATTAATGTCCCTTTGAGGGGTAGTATGAAAATCTAATATAGTATAATGTATATACTTACATATATACATTTATATATGAAGGTAATCTAAATGAAATTGCCAAATTATGGAGGAAATAAAATCCCAATTAACCATCTCTTGTAACCAAAAAAGGCTTCTGCTACCAGGATTGGGTTACATCTAACTGAAATGTTGGCCAAATGGCCCCATAGGAATCCCCAAGCAACACATGCTATTGGCAAGACAATAGTTGTTCTCCAGGAACTTACAGTAATGTCTCATTGCTGAAGACAACAATGTCTACATTGAACATGGAGATATCTGTAGCACAAATCTTAAAAGGTCTTATTTATAAAAACAAACCTTGAACATGGAGCTATCTGTAGCGCAAATCTTAAAAGGTCTTATTAATAAAAACAAACCTGGGGCCAGGTATTGGGGTGAATGCTGAAAGACCAGAGAAACAGAACAGTCCACAGCTAACCTCGCCTCGCTAATTCCTCAGCTGATCTTGTTTTCTCAAACTGGAAGCCTCTATGTCCTCATCCACATGGATCTCAGCTGAACAGTTGCTCAAAAGCCTTAAAGCTTAACCAGGGCCCTAGTTCCTGGTTTTCATACCTTATATACCTTTCTGCTTCCTGTCATCATTTCCTAGGATTAAAGGTGTGTGTCACCATGTCTGGCTCTTTCCAGTGTAGCACTGAAATCAGAGATCCAGACAGATCTCTGCCTTTGGAATGCTAGAATTAAAGGTATGTGTGCCAACATTTTCTGGCCTCTATATCTATCTAGAAGTTGTTCTGTTCTCTAATCCCAAATATGTTTATTAGAGTGCACAATATATTGGGGAACACAATATCACTACATTTCCCCTTTTTTCTCTAAAATTTAGAAAGCTTATAACTAATACAAGAAAAAACTATATCCAATAAGTATATACAATATATACAGTCAAGAATTACATTAACATTTGACAGATTTAGACAAAACTCTCCATTATATATATTAACAATGCCCAGACTATTAACGTTTGACAAATTCAGACAAAAATTTTTCATTACTAATCCTATTTAAAACAAGTAGTTCCGCTATATTTTCCCTTTTTTCAGAGTAGATTAAATGATCTACCCTTTCCCATATCCTCTTTTTCTTTTTCTTTTTTTAATTTGTATTTTACTTTTTAAAATTTATTATTATTATTATTCGTTTTAATTTTATACATCAGCCATGGGTTCCCCTGTCTTTTTTTTAAATGAGAACCCTGTATCTAATCTCCTTTGTTTAGCTTTTGTTTTTACCGTTAGCAATTACCAACTTGTAAACAAATTTCATAAACTGTAACATTTATCCATAATCCATTGAACGACCAAAAACCACCCTCCCGATCTCTTGGGAATGTGGGCATCATTTTCTTAAAATGACTTTCTGCAGGAACTCCCATCTGGAACAGAGGTGAGTGCCTGGGGTCATACCCAGGAAGGCCTGCCCTTAGATCTTAGATTACATCCCAGGGCACCAGCCATTCTGGGGAATACCTGCCCAATTTGGCCCCAGTTTCTAGCCATCAAGTGTGTGGGGGCACCCACAGTAAGTTCCCCTTCTCCAAGACTTCCAGCAGACCCTGCAATCTCCATGCCCTGACCCCACACCCATCTGCCCAAGACCCCCACCACTTCCTGAGAATCAGAGACCAGGCCCTAGTTCCCATCTGGCCTGGAAATCCCATCTGGACCAGAGAGCACTGATAAGACCAAGAATGAATCCACGAGGAGAAGGGCAGACATCAAGGCAGAAGTACATACAAGCAAATAAAGAGCAATACAGCATCACCAGAACTTAGCCCTCCTCCAAAGCAAGACCTGAACATGACAAAATGGAAGAAAGCAGCCTTAAGAATAACATCATAAAGATACTAGAGGCTTATAAAGAAGAAATAAAAAATGAATCGAGGAAGAGACAAACAAAAATGGGAAGAATGCTATTAAAAAAAAACTAGATGAAAAGATAAATAAAGCAGAAGAAAACAATAAATCCCTGAAAGAAAACATGGAAAAAGCAATGAAACAGATGAGAGATATAGTCCAAAACCTGAAAAGGGAAATAGAAAAAAATGAAGAAGGCACAATTAGAGGAATACTGGAAATAGAAAATCTGAGTAAATGAACAGGAACTTCAGATGATAGTGTAACCAAGAGAATGCAAGAGATGGAAGAGCAGATCTCTGGTGTTGAAGATACGGTAGAAGAAATAGACTCATCAGTCAAAGAAAACACTAAAGCTAACAAAGTCATGACCCAAAATGTTCAAGAAATTTGGGACACCATGAAAAGACCAAACCTACAAATAATAGGGATAGAGGAAGGAGAAGAATACCAACTCAAAGGCACAGAAAATATATTCAACAAGATCATAGAAGAAAAGTTTCCCAACTTAAAGAAGGAAATGCCTATGAAGATACAAGAAGCCTATAGAACACCAAACAGACTAGACCCCACCCCAAAAAAGATCCCTTGACACTTAATAATTAAACAACTAAATGTACAGAATAAAGAATATTAAGAGTAGCAAAGGAAAAAGGCCAAGTGACTTATAAAGGCAAACCCATCAGAATAACACCCAATTTCTCAATGGAGACTTTGAAAGTCAGAAGGACCTGGACAGATGTAATGCAGACACAAAGAGACCATGGATGCCAGCCTAGATTAATATACCCAGCAAAACTTTCATCATCATAGACAGAGTGAACAAGACATTCCAAGACAAAGCCAGATTTAAACAATACTTATCCACAAACCTAGCCCTACAGAAAGCACTAGAAGGAAAATTCCACCTCGAAAACACAGGCAATAGATAACAGCATAGCAGTAAACCCCAAAGAAGAGAAGTAAACACACACTACCACCAAAAAAAAAAATAATAATACCAGGAATGAACAATCACTGGTCATTAATACCCTTAATATCAATGGACTTAATTCACCTATAAAAAGACACAGGCTAACAGAATGGACAGGAAAACAGGACCCATCTTTTTGCTGCATACAAGCACAACTCAAATTCAAAGATAGACACTAGCTAAGAATAAAAGGCTGGGAAAAGATTTCCAATCAAATGGACTTAAGATGCAAGTGGGTATAGCCATCCTAATATCCAGCAAAATAGATTTCAAACTGTTTTTAGAGTTTTCCTGCCTGGCCCAGTCAGGACAAATCTCTCTTACCCGCCAGTCCCACAGTTGCTCAGACCCAACCAAGAAAGCACACAAAAACTTACATTGTTTACAAACTGTATGGCTGTGGCAGGCTTCTTGTTATCTACTTTTTATCTTAAATTAACCCATTTCTGCTTATCTATACTTTGCCACATGGCTTGTGGCTTACCAGTGTCTTTACATGTTGCTTTTCATGGCGGCAGCTGGCGGTGTCTCTCCCCAGCCTTCTACTTCCCAGAATTCTCTTCTCTCTTGTCCCGCCTATACTTCCTGCCTCGCCACTGGCCAATCAGAACTTTATTTACACAGAGCGATATCCACAGCACTTCCCCTTTTCTTTTTTTTTTTTAAGGAAGGTTTTAACTTTTACATAGTAAAATTACATATAACAAAACAATTATCAAGCAAGAATTACAGTTACAATATTAAAGAAGATATCCTATCTATCTTATATTTGTGAGTCTAAGGTTTTATATCTAACTTATCTTTTATCATAATTGAGGAAATTATAACTATCTAGTCTTCAACCACATCAAAGACCTCAGAAGGATATATTACCTGAGAACCGGGAGAAGGATGTAAGCATTTTTCAGGAGTCTTGCAAGAGTAGACAGAGACAGCTGGCAGCCTGGACAGTCACCTAATGTTCCTTTGTAAAGTTGGGGCATTTGTCTTTAGCCCACAGGCCTAGAGTCTCACGATCACTTCTCTCAGTGTCCTGTAGAATGTCTGGCAGTTTCCTCTGTGAAGCAGGAACCTGAAGGACCATTTTGTCAAGCAAAGATAAGTGATCACCTTTCTATGGGTCCTGCATGTCCAGTTGATCAAGCAGTCGAGGCAAGAACAGTTTCTTGCCCAAATGGCTATTTTTGCCAAGGTGAAGATAAGATATGAAGTGTCTACAAATGGCTATTTTTGCCAAGGTGAAGATAAGATATGAAGTGTCTATAATGCCCATCCTCCTCTCTGAAGTAAATCGGTGCTGCCAGGAGCAGACATGTCTCACTGTCCAGAAAGTCTAAATTTTAAAAGTATTTTAAATGCCATATTCTGTAGGTCTTTGAAGTATTTGAAGATTACCTATCTATCTGAAATATGTCTATGTATATCTAGAAGACTTAACTAACATGGCTACGAGTATGATTATCATAGATGACTAATTATTAATCTATTTTTAATTGTCCATTACAATTTAAAATGAGCTATATAAACATAATACATTAAACATGAGTAGAAATATATACACAATATAACAAAATTAACTTTAAGTTTGTATCAATAAACTAAAATCTATACCAATGTAAATCATTTTAACCAAGTTGTTGTTCTTTAGAACTAAGTTCCTTAATCTACCCTTATATCCTATTATATCTATATTATATCCTCTCTTTTTCTTTAGAAAGAGATCGCATTTATAATCAACCCGATTAAAATAAAAATATTGGGCTTTTTTTTTTGTCCCACACCAGAGGGCTCTTCTGATTTGGGACACAAAAATCTCTTAACCTTTTCTTTTAGCAATATGTCTGGGATTAGAGAAGGAGTGAGCCAATTCCATCTCCAAAGCCAGCTGGGAATTTGGGCGTAGTTTCTCTTACTACTTCCTGCTGGAGGGGGGCGCTGTATCTTATGGGAACACAAAGAAAATTTTAGGATTATGGAGTAGTCCGTGAGGGTGAACTTCTGAGCCAGTTGCCTTGAAACCATTCTGGATGTTGGATCATCTGGGCCATGGTGTCATCGGAGACCTTTCAGGTGGTCTTGGCTGATCAAACCTGATGTATCTTAATCTGGAACAAATCCACAGCCTCTGGCTTTCTGTGGAAACAATAGCAGAGACTCTTTCCAAAGCAACATATCCTTATATCCAAATTTTGAAGTCAAGGTACCTTTAAAATTTACATATTTGTTTAACTCAACAGCTTTTACGATCAGATCTTTTTCCGTAGTTAAAAATCCCAAAGACAAGACAAACCATATTCTCTGTGTAATATCCATCTTTGTAAGATTGAAACACCGCTGTGGCTGCTGGCTCCGCCCACCTCAGCTTCCCAACATGGCGGTGGTACAGTTTACTGTCAGCTCTGGGTCTGGAGCCATGTGTACCATCAACTATCAGAAGCAGTTCTATCAAAGCAGTGCATAGCCCAGAAAACTTTTTTTTTAAAACTAGCAAAGGCTAAATCCACCATACAACAGAGTAAAGTGCTGCTTGTAGACTCCTCATTCCCGCCACACGGCAGGTCAGACTCACAAGCCAGGAACCCGCCATAGTAGCTCAAACATGCAGGCTGCCGCTAACTTGAGAGAGACAACTAGGAAGCTGTTTTTAGCTCTGTTTTAGAATCTTTTTTCTCAGGTTTTAGGTGGAAATTCTTGCCCCACGTTGGGCGCCATTTGTTTTTAGAGTTTTCCTGCCTGGCCCAGTCAGGACAAATCTCTCTTACCCGCCAGTCCCACAGTTGCTCAGACCCAACCAAGAAAGCACACAAAAACTTACATTGTTTACTAACTGTATGGCTGTGGCAGGCTTCTTGTTATCTACTTTTTTATCTTAAATTAATCCATTTCTGCTTATCTATACTTTGCCACATGGCTTGTGGCTTACCAGTGTCTTTACATGTTGCTTTTCATGGCGGCAGCTGGCGGTGTCTCTCCCCAGCCTTCTACTTCCCAGAATTCTCTTCTCTCTTGTCCCGCCTATACTTCCTGCCTGGCCACTGGCCAATCAGAACTTTATTTACACAGAGCGATATCCACAGCATCAAACTAAAATCAATCAAATAAGATTAAGAAGGGCATTATATACTCATCACAGGAAAGATCCACCAAGATGAAGTCTCAATTCTGAACATTTATGCCCCAAACACAAGGGAACCCACATATGTAAAAGAAACATTACTAAAGCTTAAATCACATATAAAACTGCACACATTAATAGTGGGAGACTTCAACACCACACTTTCACCGCTGGACAGATCTGCCAAATCAAAACTTAACAGAGAAATAAAGGACTTAACTGATGTTATGGCTCAAATGGACTTAATCAATATCTACAGAACATTCCACCTGAACAAAAAAGAATATACCTTCTTCTCAGCAACCCATGGAACCTTCTCTAAAATTGACCACATACTTGGCCAAAAAGCAAATCTCAATAGACTCAAAACAATTGGCATAACCTCCTGCATTCTATCAGACCACCATGGCTTAAAGTTAGATTTCAACAACAACAAAAACTACAGAAAACTTACAATCTCATGGAAACTGAATAATGCTCAACTGACTCACCAGTGGGTTAAGGAAGAAATTAAAGAAAGAAATTAAAGAAAGAAATTAAAGACTTTCTAGAGATCAACAAAAATGAATGCACCACCTATCTAAACTGATGGGACACTTGAAAGCAGTGCTAAGAGGGAAATTCATAGCACTAAATGCCCACATAAGAAGTTGGAGAAATCTCACACTAGTGACTTAACAGCACACCTGAAAGCTCTAGAACAACAAGAAGCAAAGTCACCCAGGAAGAATAGACACCAGGAAATTACCAAATTGAGAGCTGAAATCAATAAAATAGATATAAAGACAACAATACAAAAATTAATGAAACAAAGAGTTGGTTCTTTCAGAAAATCAACAAGATAGACAAGCACTAATGCAAACTAACCAAAAGACAGAGAGAGCATCCAAATTAACAAAATCAGAAATGAAAAGGGGGACATAACAACAGAAAATGAGGAAATCCAGAGAATCATCAGGTTATACTTCAAAAACCTCTACTCCACAAAACTGGAAAATCTGAAAGAAATGGATAATTTTCTAGATAGGTACCTACCACATACTTAAGTTAAATCAAGACCAGATAAACTATTTAAATAGTCCAATAACCCCTAAGGAAATAGAATCAGTCATTAAAGTTCTCCCAACCAAAAAAAATAAAAATAAAAGCCCAAGACCAGATGGCTTCTGCACAGAATTCTACCAGACCTTCAAAGAAGAGTTAATATCAATGCTTTAAATTGTTCCACACAATAGAAAAAGAAGGAATATTGCCAAACTCCTTCTATGAGGCTATAATTACCCTGATTCCTAAACCAAACAAAGATACAACAAAGAAAGAGAACTACAGATCAATCTCCCTCATGAACATTAATGCAAAAATACTCAATAAAATACTGGCAAACAGACTCTAAGGACACATCAGAACAATTATGCACCATGATAAAGTAGGCTTCATCCCAGGGATGCAAGGGTGGTTCAACATATGAAAGTCTGTCAATGTAATACACCATAAAAACAAACTCAGAGAAAAAAAGGGCATGATCATCTCACTAGATGCAGAAAAGACATTTGACAAAATCCAACATCCCTTCATGATAAAGTCTTGGAGCTATCAGGAATACAGGGAACATACCTAAACATAATAAAGGCCATTTACAACAAGCCAACAGCCAACATCAAATTAAATGGAGTGAAACTCAAAGTGATTCCAATTAAAATCAGGAACAAGGCAAGGCTGTCTGCTATCCCCATACTTAATCAATATATTACTTGAAGTTCTAGCCAGAGCAATAAGACAACAAAAGGAGATTAACAGGATACAAATTGGAAAGGAAGAAGTCAAGCTTTCCCTATTTGCACATGACATGATAGTATACATGAGTGACCCCAAAAATTCTACCAAACAATGATACAGCTTATAAACACCTTCAGCAACATAGCAGGATACAAGATCAATTAAATAAATCATTGTCCCTCCTATCGACAAACAGGCTGAGAAGGAAATCAGAGATACATCACCCTTTACAATAGCCACAAATGATATAAAATACATCGGGGTTACTCTAACTAAGCAAGTGAAGGATCTATATGACAAGAAGTTTAAGTCCCTGAAAAAAGAAATTGAATAAGATGTCAGAAAATGGAAAGATGTCCCATGCTCATGTTTAGGCAGGATTAACATAGTAAAAAATCTTACCAAAAGCAATCAATAGATTCAATGCAATCCCCATCAAAATACCAACACAATTCTTCACAGACCTGGAAAGAATAATACTCAACTTCATATGGCAAAACACAAAACCTAGGATAGCCAAAAGAATCATGTACAATAAAACAACAAAAAGCTGGAAAAAACACTAAAATATCAAAAACAAAATAGGTTTCTAATTTGAAAAAAAAAGACATTCTGCTTTTTGGGGCAAAGACATCTTTAGGTAATCCTGAAAAGAAAATTTTTGTGTTAATTGTCAAGTCTTCGGAGAGGTAGCTGTATCTTTTTTTTGTCCAGTCTCTGCATAATGATAAAATGTAGGGCTTGTCTCAAGTCCTTGCTTGAGTTGTCTATGGCTCTGGATCATCTCAGCTAGTCATCTTGAAATTGTCCTGAGCAGTGTGTAGTCGACAGGTGATCTTTTCATGGTGTTATTCAGCTTAATGGTTTTACCATAATCCATGTGGAATCATCCTTGTTGGGTCCCATCATCCTTTTGAAGATTTGAAAGTTGTTGTTAGGCATGGTCATGGTTCCCTACAGAATTTTTTTGTGTGCCACCTCTGTGGTTTGGAGCAATCATGGTCTGATAACTGTCTGTCTCTCAGAGCCATGAACATTCTCCTCTAGAAGACAGTATCTTCCCAGCAATTTCTTCCCACCATTTGTCTTGCCAAACTTTTCCAAACTGACCTTTGCTTCCTTGTAACACAATTGTCCTGACAATTATTCTCTGAATAAGCAGCAATAAACCCTTCATCACAGGTAGCAGCATCACTGCTGTCACCAACATAAGGAACCAGCAACTCGGAGCAGCTGATGCTGCCTCCATGGTTCCACCACAGGCACTATTTTTGGCTTGGCCCAGGCTGAAGCTTCTCCTTAGCAAGCTTTCTAGGCCAGATTAAAACTCGGGATCCTCCTGCCTCTGCCTCCTTCAGTAAATCCTACCAGCATGTTCTACCACAACTGATGGTAGCTTGGGTCTAAACTGGGGCCCACAAGGCCACAGGTAAGTGGCTTTTTAGTGAATTTGTACCACAAAATTTGGGTGCCAGATATAGCACAAATCTTAAAGGGTCTTATTAATAAAAACAAACCCAGAGCCAGGTGTTGAGGTGAATGTTGATAGATCAGAGAAACAGAACAGGCCACAGCTAACCTCCCCACACCAATTCCTCAGCTGATAGCAAGTTGGTGCCCATATACATCTTAACCTCTATGTTTCAGCATCTTAAGTATAGGAAGGTAAAATGCACACTATCAAAAAAGAAATGCAAACACCTAGCCAGTCTCAAAATCTTTATCTACAATGGTGTCCTTACTCCAAGATATACTAGGGCTACAGTGGTGCAGGGCTTGTGGGAATAACCTGTAATAACTGATTATACTTAAGGCCCAATCCATGAAATCAAACCATACTTAACATTGGATGATTAAGGACCAGAGACTAGATAGCTCAGGGATTTAGGACACTACCAAGTAATATTTGTATGAAAAATGAAAAAAGATACTGATTAAATGATTCCTACCTATACTCACAGATTAGTGCTTTGTTCTCCTATGATTAAAGATGCAACCTTTTAGGGATGTTGAGCAAATCATTAAATGTCTTTCAGCCATTTGAACTTCCTCTGTGGAGAATTCTCTGTTTAGTTCTATAGCCCATTTCTTAATTGGACTGTAGGGCATTTTGATGTCTAATTTCTTGAGTTCTTTATATATTCTGGATATCAGCCCTCTGTCAGATGTGGGGTTGGTGAGGACCTTTTCCCATTCTGTAGGCTGTCGCTTTGTCTTGTTGATCATGTCCTTTGCTCTACAAAAGCTTCTCAGTTTCAACAGGTCCCATTGATTGATTGTTTCTCTATAGTAGAGCTTGAGGTCAGGGATTGTGATGCCTCCAGAGACTGTTTTATTGTACAGGATGCTGGATCAAGAACAAAAAGGGAGAACGAGGGATAACAGACCATGATAAATGAAGACCACATGAGAACAGGAATAGGCAGAGTACTCAAGAGGTCCCCAGAAATCCACAATGATGTATCCTCTGTAGATACTGCTGGCAATGGTCAAGAGAAAGCCTGATCTGATGATCAGATGACTAAACACCCTAACAGTCATCTTGGAACTCTCATCCAATAACTGATGGAAGTGGATCCTCGGCCAGGCCCCAGGTGGATCTCCTGGTGTCCAACTGTCGAGAAAGAGGAGGGACTGTAAGAGCGTGAATTGTTGAATCCAAGATTGCAAAAAGCATAGGGACAAATAGCCAATGGAATGGAAGCACATGAATTATGAACCAAAGGCTGTAGAGCCCCCAGCTAGATCAGGCCCTCTGGATAAAGTGAGACAATTGAATAGCTTGATCTGTTTGGGAGGCACCCAGGCTGTGGGACCAGGACCTGTCCTTAGTGCATGAGCTGGCTGTTTGGAACCTTGGGCTTACACAGGGACACATGTTCAGCCTGGAAGGAGGGGACAGTATCTGCCTGTACTGAATCCACCAGGTTTAAATGAATCTCCAGGGGTGTCTTGGTCCTGGAGGACATGGGAATGAAGGGGAGGGGCTGGGGGAAGGTGGGGGTGGGTGCAGGAGTGGGGGAGGACAGGGGAACCCATGGCTGATGTATAAAATTAAAACACATAATAATAATTTAAAAAATGCAACCTTTTGCAGCAGATGGGTAGAAATATAGAGGCCCATATCCGGACATGATGCAGAGAGTGAGAGATAGTGGAACAATCAGCCCAAAATCTGTTGTCTCCAACAAATCCCTACTCTCAGAGCTCAGAGAACTCTACAGAAGAGGTTGTGAAAAGATTTTGTGAGCCAGAATTGAAGAAGGATATCAAGAAAATAAGACTCTCTAGATTACTATTTCTCAATCTTCCTAATGCTTCAACACTTTAATACATTCCGCAGGTTGTAGTGATCCCTAACCATAAAATTACTTTTGTTGCTACTTCATAACTGTAATTTTTCTGCTCTTGTGAATTGTAATGTAAACATCTGTGTTTCCATTGGTCTTAGGTGTTCCCTGTGAAAGGGTCATTCAATCCCCAAAGGGGCCTTGGCCCACAGGTTAAGGACCACTGCTGTAAATCACAACATGCAAAACTTAGCAAGACTGACATAGCAGGCACAGAGCCTGCATGGGTCTGCACTAGGTCTTTTAAGTATATATTAGGGCTTCCCTTTTAGTGTTTTTATGAGATTCCTGGGTGTGAAAATGAGTGTGTCTCTGATTCTTATGCCTTCTCTTGTGATCTTTCCTTCTATTGTTTTATGCAACTCAAAACTTACTGTTTTTGATATATACTTACTGTTTTTGATATATATATATATATATACATAATATAAATATTATATGTAAACATGTAATATTGAAAGAATCAATGAAATATTACCCACAAGGAAAAGTTTAATTAATTATCATTTATACCTGCTGGGAGAGAGAAAACCAATTTTCATCAATATAATTACACAGGGATATCAAACACACTAAGACAGGCCTCATCATCAGGATTAACATATGCCAAACATCTCTTGGTTTGTGTGTGTGTGTGTGTGTGTGTGTGTGTGTGTCTGTGCGCGCTCCAGTGTGTGCTCTTATTTGGTCACACAATGTTTGGTGTCTTGTTGTTCGTTTGTTTCTCATTTTTAGTGTTTTTTTTCTTGGTTTGGGGGTTTTGTTTTTATATTTGGCTTTTTTTTTGAGAATGATCTTGAAGTTGGATGGGTAGGGAGTAAAAAGGATTTAGATTTGTGAGAGGGGAAGAATATGATCAAACTATATTTAAACTTTTTAAACTTAAAGATTGTTTAAAATAATATAAAAAGCAAGATGTGATAAAATAGTAAAGGTAAATAGAGATACTGTTTAAATGTGTGACATTGTTATGAAATAATACATCTTAAATTGCATATGCTTAAGTTATATTCAGTATATGAATCTAAATATGAGGTTTGATGTAGATTATTGCTTAATATCTTCATGTCTACATCTATCATCAATTATTAGTAGTAAAGCATTAATTTTAACATCTCTTATTTTTATTTATTTATTATGGGTGTTCATGTATGTTTTTGTTCATTTGAACTTCTCTATATGTGTGTCTGTAGGCTAGAGGTCAATGCCAGGTTCTTTTCTCAATTACTCTCTATCTTATTTTTTAAGACATTGTCCCAATCTGAACTTAGAGCTCACTGATTTGGCTGGACTGGCTTGCTTGTGCATGCTAGGCATCTATTTTGCCTGTCTCCACTTTCCCAATACTGGATAGAAATGCTGTCTTCTTCTTCTTCTTCTTCTTCTTCTTCTTCTTCTTCTTCTTCTTCTTCTTCTTCTTCTTCTTCTTCTTCTTCTTCTTCTTCTCCTTCTTCTCCTCCTCCTCCTCCTCCTCCTCCTCCTCCTTCTTCTTCTTCTTCTCCTCCTCTTCCTCTTTCTCTTTCTTCTTTCTTTTTCACATGTGTATAATGTATTGGACTATTAAACTCAGGTCTGTGTGCTTCTCCTGTTTTTTTATAAGTAATACCAGTTTTCTTACTTTTGCAGAAAGGAAAGCCTTTTTATCATAAGGCTGCCTTTTACTGATTAGTGATTTGTTGTTGTGTAAGTGTATGGCAACAAGTCATCTTATGTATTTCAGTAAAAATAAAATTAGGTTGACAATCCAGAAAACATATTCTGTATTGCTTACATGTTACATAAAATATATAAAATATTTAGTTTTTTTAAAAAACTGGAAATAGTAAAAAAAAAAAAAAAAAAAAAAATGCCAGTTTCAATTATGTAGGAGCCAAGCAATCAGTTACAGTGAAGGCTCTTCCCAAACAGTTTTTCTGCACTGACTTGATGAAGTGTTCCTTGATGTCATACAACATACTGTGACACAGGAAGAAGAGCTTTACTATTTCAAAGACAGTACATTTTGAGTAGCAGAGAGCTTTCTACTTGAAAATTATACATTTTCCCTGAAGTGTTCTCTGTGTAATTATTATGCTAAGCTGGACAATGTCTTGTTTTATAGTACAGAGATCTTTTCTTTTGTTGTTGTTTTTCAATGCTTACCTTTCTTATGGTCAACATATATTGTAAACAGAATGCTAAACATTTAAAATCATTATATACACTTAAATCTATCTTCATCACAGCTATACAGTCATCTCCATGTGAAAATATTTGTTGGAAATTTTTATTTTCAATTATCTTATCATCATGCAAATGGTGAATAACTTTCTTTATTGCCTCAAAATGTTTCTGAATAAAAATTGAAGTTTCTGAGAGAATTATTCATGCATATAGCATTTCAATTACAAAGAGTAAGATTAATTAGCTTTTCATTCAAGAGATAAGGAGATGAAAGGCAATATTTAATTACATTTTTGAAGTTCTCCATTTCAAAACCAGAGATTTCAAACAAATGGTACAACTGAGTAAAGAAGGTAATCACTTGGCTAATTAGGATTAGTATGTTCTCCATTATACTACATCATTGGGAGTTGTTCATCCTTCAGCAAAAGTTGAGGTGAACATTTTTAATGTCTTCTTTTTCCTGTTGTTTTGTTGCTTATACCTGGATGTCTATGCTATTTTCTCACAACAGTCCTTTGGTTTATTGTGCTATTTTCTGTATTGACCTCCATGCTGCCTATGTATAACTCACTCTTTCTCTCTTTACAGACCACATACTTTACAGTACCACAGCACATGGATTTCAGAACTACGTGTGAGGAGGTAGGCCAAAGATTTTCTGCTTGTTACGGATTGTAACCAGGAAACAACTGGCCAGACTTTATGAACATGAAACACTGCTCATTACCAACAAAGTACATTTTACTCCTTAAAGGTAGAAAACCAAGGTCACAGATGGGAGGTGGTGACACTTGCCCCCCTTTTTTTTTAACCTTTAATCTCAGCAATTGGGAGGCAGAGGCAAGCAGATCTCTGTGAGTTCCAGGTCAGGCTGGTCTGCATCTCAAGTTTCAGGAGAGGCAAGGCCATGAAGAAAAAAAAATGTCTCAGAAAGAAAAAAAAAAAACAGAAGGAAAGAAAGAAAGAAAGAGAGAGAGAGACAGGGAGGGAGGGAGGGGGGGAGAGAGAGAGAGAGAGAGAGAGAGAGAGAGAGAGAGAGAGAGAGAGAATAAAGAAGAGATAATGAAGAGAACCAAGATCACTTGAGAGGCCTTTAATCTTATATAAGCCGTGCATTACATGATGGCACAGAAGGAATATATTGAAAGGTTCTATGGCACATAACCAGTTCTCAGTTAAAAGTAGTGTGCTTCTATCATTACTAATACCTTGAGATTTTGTGGTCTTAATCCTATGTGAGTTTTTCAAGCAATTAGAATTCTGTGAAGCACTGCCCTTAGACTTTGGTATGAGTTTAAACGATGAGAGTTCCATCAAGTGTGTACTTCTATAATGCATGGACTTGGGCCTTGAGGAATATAATGCTGTATCTTAGTAAAAACAGACTGTCTCATTTTTTTCTTTCTATGATTCAGAATAGCACTATTATTTTATAAAAAAATTCAGGGAAAATACAAATAATCATAGCTAAAATATTTTGCAATATATTATTATCTAAAATTATCTAAAATTTTAAGTATTTCATTCTACAAAGAGAGCCCAGACTGAAAACAAGAACATTTACAACTCAGTGTCCATGTTAGTATTAAAAACAAACAGAAAGTAAAATTATTTACTTCTAATTTACTTTAGATTTGAAATGGCATGCATTTTAATCTCTTGCATGAGTTTGTGGAAAGCAATTCTTTATTGTCCTGCAAAGGAATTGTAAATGTGCCTGGTCAATAAAGTTCTGACAGGTAGCTAAAAGTAAAATATATATGAGGTTTTTCTGAAAATGATAAATTGTTTTTACTATGAAATCTTTGTGTTTTGTTTTATTTTCAAAAATAAAAATAGGATGATAGTTTATAAATATATTTGCCATCTGACATTTCCAATTAAATATAGACATTTGCCTAAAATGCTTTACAAACAAGTTTAATTTGAGTCAAAGAAAACTCTAAGGTCAAGGTGTAGGATTTATTGAAGTTTAAAACTCAATAAGCCCAAGTCACAAATTTTACTTATTGAAGTAGTATTGATATATATATACACATACATACATATATATATTTACACATATATCACATTCTATGATTTTCTTATTTTAGTTTTTAAATTGAAAATAGTTTCTCTTCTTATCATATCTCCTGATTACAGGTTACCCTTCCTTGATTTCTCCCAGTACTTCCCCATATCCCCTCTTCTGCAATCCAATCCCTTTTTGTCTATCATTAGAAATGAATAGGTTTCTAAGAGATAACAACCAAATGTGACAAAATAAAATATGAGATAAAACAAAAACCATTAGACTTAGGCCTGACCAGGCAACCCAATAGAATGAAAATAATCCCAAAAACACAAGAATCAGAGACCTACTTGCTCACATACTCAGAACTCCTATAAAAAAACAAAGCTAAAATACATATGAAGAGGACTGGGTGCAGACCCATGTAGGACCTGTGATTGCTGCTTTAGTCCCTGTGAGTTCAACTTACACTTGCTCAGTTGATTTATAAGGCCTGTTTTCTTATTGTTGCCCTCCCCCCACTCTGAGTCTTTCAGTCTATCTGATTACTTCCATAAGGTTCCTTAAACTTAGAGGGGAGGGATTCAAAGGAGACACATTTAGGACTGTGTGTTCCAAGGACATTTCTGTCTCTGTCTCTCTAGTGTCCAACTTGTGTGTCTTTGCTTCTGTTCCTGTCTGCTAAAGAGGAAGCTTCTCTGATGATGTCTGAATAAGGCACTAATCTGTGATTATAGCAGAATATTATTAGGCATCATGTTAATGATTTCTTTTTTAAATCACATAGTGTTCTGCTCTATACCAGGTCACTGAGCTCTCTAGTCCCTGGATCCTGGTTTCTCAAACACTGTTTGTATGTGTTCCATCCTGTGGTGTGGTCCTTATGTCAAATCACACATTAGTTGGCTACTCCTTTAACTAACTTCTGTGCCACCATTGTCATAGCATAATTTGCAGGCAAAACACAACCTGTTGGTGTTTATGTTTCTCCTTTGGTAGCCTGCAGAGTACCTTCCTATAATAAAGATGATCAATTTCTTCAATACAATGATTTTTGTGTGTCTGTTGTCCTCAGCAGAACCCACCCATTTTCTTGGCAACAATGATTGTTGTCTGAGGTTTTCCATGAGACACCCTTAGCCAAAAGCTCCATTGAATGCAATGTAGTAATTAGATGGCCATTGTGACTCCGTCTCACTCATTATTAGGAGACATCATTAGACTAGCTTTGAAATATTTTAGAAACTTTCCACTCCACTACATTTTCATACCATCTCTCAAATACCCCTCAATTCCAACCTCCTTTTCTGCATTTTTTTATTCAATCCCATCTTCCTCACATTCTTCATCTTATCATTTTCTTCTTGTCTCTGACCTATCCTCACATCTATCCATAAAAACTATTTATTTTTCCTCTCATAGAGAGATTATGAATCCCTCCATAATCTCTTTCTCTATACAAAACCTTTCTGGGTCTATATATTATAGGTTGCTTATTTAATATGTGTGTGTGTGTGTGTGTGTGTGTGTGTGTAATTTATGTTTATAGCTCCAGCTTACCTCACTCAGGATATTTTTTTTTGTACTAGTTCCATCTATTTACCTGAAAAATTTCAGGGTGTTCCTCTGACTCTATTTTAAGAAGCTAAGTAATAATGCTTTTCATAAATGGGCCATATTTTCATTATCCATTCATCTCTCGAGGAACATCTATATTTTTAACAGTTTCTGGCTATTATTAATAAATCAGAAATGAACATGGTTTATCAAGTATCTCTGAAGTAGGATGAAGCATCCTTTGGGTGAACAGCTAAGAGTGGTACAAATGGATCTTAAGGGAGATTGATTAAAACATTTCTGAAGAACAACCATATTGATTTCCATACCGGCTGTATAAATTTGCACTCTGACCAGCAATGGATAACTGTGCTCCTTGTTCCACATCTTGACATATTGACAGGTACAAGATAGACTCTCAATGTAGTTTTAATTTACATTCCCATGATGAGTAAGGTAATGAACATTTCTTTAAGTGTTTAACAGCCATTTGAATTTCGTGTTTTGAGATTTCTGTGTTTAGATCTGTACACCATTTAATATATATATATCTGTACACCATTGTGTTATTTGCTGTTTTAATATCTAGCTTCATGAATTCTTTATATATTTTAGATAATAGACCTCTATCAGAGGTAGTACTGGTAACAATATTCTCCAATTCTGTAAGCTACTGATTTGTCCTAAGTATAGTGTCCTTTGCTTTACACAAGCTTTTCAGTTTCATGAGGTCCCATTTATTAATTGTTCATCTTGGTGCCTGAGCTGTTCAAAAAGTTTTCCCCTGTGTCAATACATACAAAGCTATTCCTAACATCCTCTTCTATCATGTTCAATGTATCTGTTTCTATGTTGAGGCCCATTTGGAGTTGAAGTTTGTACAGGGTAACAAGTGTGGCTCTATTTGCTTTCTTCCACATGAAGACATGCAGTTTGAGCAGCACCATTTGTTGGAAATGCTATCTTTTTTTCCCAGAGTGTATTTCTGGTTTCTTTATAAAAAAAAAAATCAGATGTTCATAGGTATCTAGACTTATGTCTGTGTCTTCAACTAAATTTCATTGGATACCATGTCTGTATTTGTACTAGTGCTATGGTGTCCTCACTTGATTGGTCAAGGTTACCTCAAAATATTACATATTATTTGAGGATATTGTGAAAGTGTTATTTCTCTGATTTCTTTCTTGGACTGTTTGTCATGTGTATATAAATGGGGGTAGGGGTAACTGTTTTTTTTTTTTTTTTTTTGTTAGTTGAAAGTGTTTAAATGCTGTAGTGGTTCCCCGGTGAAATTTTTAGGATCACTTATGTGTACAATCATATCATGTACAAAGATAAATTGATGTCTTCCTTTACCAATTGGATTCCCATAGTCTTTTTCAGTTTTCTTATTGTTCTAGCTAAGAATTTAAATACTACATTGAATAATTGTAGAGAGAATAGAAACCGAGCCTTATTCCTGATTTTAGTGGAGTTGCTTTCAGTTTGTCTCCATTTAATTTTGTGTTGACTATGGGCTTGTAACCTGTCTCTATTATGTTTATGTATATCCCACATATTGTTAATCTCTCCAGAACTTTTATCATGATGAGGTATTGAATTTTTACAGAGGTCTTTTTATCATTTATGAGACAATCATATGTTTTTTCCTTTTAGTTTATTTATATAATTTTAATATATATATATATATATATATATATATATATATATATATATATATAATACACTGAATGATTTTTGTATATTGATCTATCCCTGAAGTTTGGGGATGAAGTCTACTTGATCATGGTAGATGTTCTGCTGGGGATGTCTTTTTGTATGCTGTGAATTTGTTGCTCTTATTGTTTGATAAATAAAACATTGATTGGTCAGCAGCTGGGCAGGAAGTATAGTATAGGCAGGACAAGCAGGGAGGAGAATTCTGGGAAGTGGAAGACTGAGTCAGGAGATGCTACCATCCACTGTGGCCATGAGAAGTAAGATGTAAAGTACTGGTAAGCCACAAGCCATGTGGCAACTTATAGTTAATAGAAATTAGTTAATTTAAGATAAAAGAACTAGATAGCAAGAAACTTGCCATGGCCATACAATTTATAAGTAATATAAGTCTCTGTGTGTTTACTTAGGGGACACAAGTGGGAGAGATTTGTCCAAACTGCTGGCAGGCAGGGACACACACACACACACACAAAACCTTTCAGTTACAATGTTCTATTTGATGTGTTCTGAGATTTGGTTTGCAATTATTTTATTGAGTATTTTTGCTATATTTTCACAAGGGAAACTACCTGTAATACCCTTTCTTTTGGGGGCTTTTCTATGGTGTGTGATCAGGGTAGCTGTGGCTTCATAAATTGAATTAAATTGAATTGTGTAAATTTCGCTCCTGTTTCTATGTTGTGGAATAAATTTAGGAGTATTAATGTTAACTCTCTTTGAAAGTCTGGTAGAATTTTATACTCAAACCAACTTACCTTAGGCTTTTATGGTTTGGAGACATGTAATGGGTGCTTTTAAAATTGGGGTAATTGGTTCCTTTAAATTGCTTATATGACCTTGATTTAACTTTGGTAAGTGCTATTTAAAAAAATCCGTATCTTTTAGATTTTCCAATTTGGTGAATGCAAGTTTTTAAAGTACGCCCTAGTGATCCTATGTATTCACTTGGCATCAATTGTTCTGTCCCTCATTTTGTTACTGATTTTGTTATTTTGGATATTCTTTCTCTGCATTTTAGTTTATTTTCATAAGCTTTTTGTCTATCTTGTTTATTTTCTCAAAGAACTGACTTTTTGTTTCATTGATTCTTTGTATTGTTCTTTTTTTTTGAGCCTGAGTATAGGCCTGAGTTTGATATATTTTGCCATTTACTTTTCTGTAATTACTTTTCCTTTTGTTCTTGAGTTTTCAGTGTGCTGTGAAGTTGCTATCATCACATCTCTCCAGCTTTTTATTTCTTTTTCTTTTTTTTTTTTTATGCAGTCACTTAATGCATAAACTTTCCTCTTAGAACCACTTTCATTGTGTCCCATCTGTTTGGGTGTGTTGCATATTCACTTTCCTTGACTTCCAGATAATCTTCAATTTCCTTATTTATTTCTATCTTGACCTCTTTTCATTCAGTAGAGTGTTATTCAGTTTCTATGAGTTTGAAAGCTTTCTGTTGATTCTACTGTTCATAGAATGCAGGGAGTTATTTCAGTTTTCCCTTATCTGTTGAGACTTGCTTTGTGAATGTGATAAATTTTGGAAAAAGTTCTATGAGGGGTTGAGGAAGTGTATTCTTTTGTATATGGGTGAAATTTTCTGTAAATACTTGCTAGGTTCATTTGATTTATAACATGTGTCAGCTCCAGCATTTCTCTCTTTAGATTTTGTCTGGACGTTCTCTTCATTGGTAAGAGTGGCATATTGAAGTCTATCACTATCAATATATGAGGATCAAAATGTGATTTACACTGTAGTATCATTTCTTTAGTGAATGTGTGTGCGTTTGTGTTTGAGGAATAGATTTCAAAAATTGCAATGTCTTCTTGGTGGACATTTATAAGTGATGGGTATGTGGTGTCCTTCCCTATATCCTTTGATTAGTTTTGTTCATAAGTATGGTTTTTCAGATATTAAAATGGCTACAGAAGCTTGTGTCTTAGAGATGTTTGCTTAGAATATCTTTCCCCAATACTTTATCCTCAGGTGATTTCTATCCATGATGTTAGGATATTTTTCTTGGATGCATCAGAAGGTATTTTTTGACATCTATTATGCTACTTTTTTTTCTTGGAAAATTGAGACCAATATTGAAAAGTATCAACAACCAATGATTATTGATTCCTGTTATTTTGTCATTAGTTATGGTATTTAAGTTGCATGTAAATGTGTGTGTATGTACTTGTTTGTTTTGATTTTGGTGGTATGTGATTTTCTATTTCATGCATTTTCCTGGGTGTAGTTAACCTTATTGGGTTCCTTCTGGAACTTATTGTAGGGCTTGATTTGTAGATAGATATTGTTAAAATTTGGCTTTGCGGTGAAATATCATTTTTCTCCTCCTTGCTGACTGATAGTTTTGATGGATATTGTAGTCTTGGCTGTCATTATTGGCTTCTTAGGTTCTGCAGGACATCTTTCTAGGCTCTTTTGGATTTTAGGGTCTCCATACACAAGTTATATGTAATTAAAATATTTCTGCATTTGTATATTACTTGCTCATTTTCTCTTGAACCTTTTAATATCTTTCTTTGTTCTATATATTTAATATTTTGATTATTATGTGGTGATGGAACTTTTTTTATGTTTCAATCTATTTGGTGTTCTGTGAGCTTCTTTTACTTTTATAGGCATCTCCTTCTTTAGAGTTTAAAATTTTTCTCCTATGATTTTGTTGAAAGTATTTTCTCTGCCTTTGACCTTTATTTCTTTTCCTTCTGTTATTCCTACTATTGATAGATTTTCTTTTATTTACATAGTGTCCCAGATTTTCTGAATGCTTTGTATTGGGAGATTTTTAATTTAACATTTTCTTTGACTCATGTATCCTTTTTGTTTTTTATCATATCTTCAATACCTGAAATTCTCTCTTCTCTCTCTTGAATTCTGTTGGCAAAGCTTCTCTCTGTAGTTCCTATTTGAAGTATTTTTTCTTTCAAGATTTCCCTCAATTTTTTATTGATTCTAATTCCTTTTTTATATCTTAAGTAGTTTTCTTCATTTCCAATTACTGTTTGTGATTTTCTAGATTTCTTTAAGGGACTTATTTCCTTTTAAGGGATCTCTTCATAAAGACAGCTTTAAGATCTTTTTCTCATACTTCAGGTATGTTGAAATATTGAAGGCATGTATAGATGAAATTCTAAACAGCCTTAATAAATAAGAAACACAGAGCCAAATACATAGGTAATAGCCAAAGAGATCAGAGAGCCACAACTACCTTATCTTACCACCTCAACACTGTCACTTCCCCAGAGAGAGATATTTTTTCCTGCTTGACTTGTGTTTTTATTGTCTTTCTCTTCTGCCTTCTCATTGGATCTAAGCCCAACCACATAACTTCCTTGTCACTGTCTATACAGACCTCCAGGTCTCTATGTTTGGTACTGGGATTGAAGGCTCATGACAATGCCCTTGGGTATGTCCTTGACCACATACTTTGTTTGACATGTGTTGGGATTAAGGGCATGTGCTACCACCACCTGACTTTTGCCTAATGGCTATTTGACCTCTGATCTCCAGGCAACTTTATTTATTAACATACAAATAAAATATCACATTTCATCACAAATAAAATATCACCATATGTATGCTGTGTTAGGATAGCTGGCTCTTACTGTTTGTGTTTTTATGATAGCATCTTCACTTCTCATATTGGCTTAATTGCAGGTCTAGGTACTGATTTCTGGATTTGTCATTGTTGGGTGGGTATTTTTTTCCTTGGTTTCTGTTTCCTCTTTGGATTTTCAAAGAATATAATGCATGGGTGTTGTCTCTTAGGAAATTTTCTTTGGGCCTGGTAGTTGTGGTGATTGATAATTCCAGGTAAAATATTATTCTGGATAATGGGAGCTGACAATTAGGATTGGGGAAAAGATAGGCAGTATTAATGAGTTCACATGAAGGAAATCAGAGTGATCAACCAGGATATGGTTATTTAGTCTCTTTTGAATGAGGGGAGTGAAAAGAGGTTATCCAAGAAGGCTTGCTATTGTACTGAGTATGAGAATGAGGGGTTTTATTTAGAGGAACAGAGGGAGAAAGGAAGATCTCCAGACAGCACACCTGTTATGCTGTCACTCATGGCCTGTGGGTTAGCAAGGAGTGCCTGATGAAGTTTAGGCTGGGATAAAACATCAAGTTGGGAGAGAAAGGTTATAAGTGGACAATCTATAGGATCCACAGGAAATATGGTGGGTGCTGCTACAGGTGCTCTACTGCAGATCTAAGGAAAAGAATGGGGGATTTGATTTAGAAGGGAGAGGGATTGGTGAATGTGTTCAGTTGGCTTACCTTTTCTATGCTCTGTTCTTCATGTGGGTTCCAAGTGAATGCCTGCCATTGTTGGAGGGTGGGATAGTAGGATGAGATGGGGGAAGGAAGTTTTCAGGAGAATATCTATGTAACTCATTTGAGATGAGATCATTGAGGAAAAGGAGAGTGCCTGAGGCTTTCTGCTATAGAGATGGGGATGAGATGAAGGGAACTGGATGTGGAAGAGGAAAAGGAGAGGTATGAATCTGCTGATATCATCTCTATACTTAATTGTTAAATTGTACCTTATCTCATCTTATTTATTCAGTCATATTTTTACATTTTCCTCCTTGTTGTGTCATGTATGCTCATGCTATTTCATTATAGTTGTGGAGTTGTGATCTTTTCCTTTTACTGTGTGTTGTGTTGTGTTTGCTTATGTCTGTCTGAGTGGGCTATTGCCCTGGCCAGCGGGGTGTCAAGAGGGGAGACCCACCTGTGGGAGAGAATGAAAGGGAAGGGCGACACAAAGAGACGGACAGCAAGACAGAATTCTGATCAAGCCGCCAATCTTTATTTTTCTCCACATGGCTTATATAGCATAAGGGGGGAAGGGGCAGGAAGGAGGGAAAGGGAAAAGGGGCATGTAGAACATGGAAGGGGTGCAAGACATGTGAGGCAGATAGTGCAACTGCAGATGTTGGCTAAGGTCACTGGTCAGGGGCAGTATATTCTGTTGCTAGGCTACCTGACCCTGGAATGCTCTTTACCTTCGGTTGTCATGGCACCTGACTGTGGGATGTTCTCTTATCTTTGGAGGCCTCTGGTTACTGCTCTGGGAAGGGACTTATGAGTTGTTTGGTTTAGCTAGTACTTTCCATGGTTCATGTTTGGTTCCTGACATCTTGGTCCCTAACAGGCTATATCATGGTATATATGTGATGCTCTATATAGAGACTGGTCCATCATAGCTGTTCTACAGTTTTGAATGAGTTAGTTTATTAATTATAAAAGCATGAATAGAATCAAACAGTAAGAAGTATAACAGAGTTATAGAACAGTCTATTCTTTCTCAACATGGGGCAATGTATCTTTTACACCTGTCTGGATCTGCAGGAACAAAATACTCAGATATTCTGAAGATTTTCAATTCTCTGAAAATGTCTCAAAGGTATTGTTTGAAATTTCAAGTCTTATAGTTTTTAAGTGTCCAGAAACCGTGAAAAAAATCAGTATAGCAATTACTTTATCTTTGAGGATATCAAGTATTTCTATGAGATGACAAATGTTGTTTAATTATTTGGTTAAATATAATGTTATGACATGTAACTTGGAATGATTTACAACACATTTGTCTCTTTTTAAGTTATTATGTTGTTTTAAATTGTATCAGAGTCTAAGATATACTAAAAACGTCTATTTACTCTTGACTATTTATAAAGAATAAAGGAAAAAGGAAATGATGATATCCATGAGATCAGAAATGTTACCAAGTGAGATTGGAGAGATGGCTCAATAGTTAAAAGCATAGTAGTTCAGTTTCTGGAACCTATATTGTAGTTTAAAATTATCTTTAACTCTCTTCTGGGGTGTTAATACTTTCTTCTAACTTCTCTAGGTAAAAAGCACTCAAGTAATACACAGATATACATGCAGGAAGAACATTGATACACATAAAATAAACAAAATAATAAAAAAAAACAGTGTTAACAAATGGGTGTGAGTTCTCTTGCTTGTAATAAAACTGAAGAAACCTGATCAGATAAGTTTCCATTTAAAAAACACTTTATGTAGCTAATGCTGATTTCTCTTTTCTTCTCTTTGAGATTATGTTTTAATTATGATATTTCTCACTTTTCTTTCCTCCCTTGAACCCTTCCTATATGAACCTCCACTCTCTTTTGCATTCATGGCTTCTTTTTGCACTAATTATATATATAATATATTCCTGAATATAACTGTAGAATTGCTTTAATGTTATTTGTATTTATGTTTTCATGGCTGACTGTTTGACACTGGAAAATAAATTGGTCTTCTCTTCTCTGGGGAAGGCCACCTCTCCTGTTCCCAGCTTTATTCAGTCAACTTTAGTTTTTTGTGTGGGTTGAGGCCTCCTGAGATTTTCTACATGCAGTTTGGCATGTTCAGTGTTATCCTTGTTCAGTTAATGTTTTGATAACTGTGGTGCTGGGACATTATGGGTATAGTTCTTCTGTTGCTAGGAGACACAGCCACAATCTCACAGTGAAGTCCATGATCTTTTGGCTTTTACACAGTACTGATGCTTCCACAGTGTTCCCCATACCTTAGGTGTCAGAATGTTTTTTAGACTTATCAGTTTGGATTGGCCTTTAAAACTCTGCACTTTGATGGTTGTGGTTTTCTGTACTGGTTTCCATCTGATGCAAAGGGATCACCTGTTGAATGGTGACAACTATACTCATCTACATGTATAAGGACAAATGTTTATAGAATGTTGCTAGGGATTATGCTGGTTTATTAAACCAGCGATTAATTGCTTTTCCTCCAAATAATCATGCCTTTGCTAACACTGAGTAGACAGCTAAGTTTCCAGTCACAGACATGGACACTCTACCTATTTTGGGTATATCTTAAGTCCAATTAGAGAGCTATTAGTTACCACCAAGATAGGTGTTCTACTAATATTTCCTTAAGGATATCATTCATAGACATCACTGATGTTGGGACTGTTCATTGCCTTCTGATGGAAACTTGTGTGGTGCTTCTAGTACCATAAAGGTAGTCCTCAAGGAGTGGGCATTCTGGTCTTATTCCATGCTGGTTCCATTTGGAGATTCTTTCTGGGTTCTGATAATAATCACTTATTTGGATATCCCCCTGTCAGTTCAGATCAGAAATTTTTGTAGGGAGCAGAAGAAACCCAGGTAAAAGGCACAGAAAAAACTAAATTATAGAATGACTCTCTAACCTAAAGAAAGATGTGACTGTCACTTTATAGGAAGCATACAGAGCATCAAATAAACAGGACTTGAAAAGAAATTTTCCTCAACATATTAAGCAAAGTACTAAGTGTAAAGGACAAAGAAAGTATATTAAAAACCAAAAGGGAAATAAAACCAGCAAAATAGAACAACAAGCCCATTCAAATAATAACTAACTTCTTAATGGAGATACTAAAAACAGAAGGGTTCAGGAAGATATTCTTAAAAACTCTGAAAAACTGAAGGTGTAATTTCAGACTACTATACACCCCAAAATAATCAATTACAATGGACAAAAAAGAAAAACAATCTACATTAATAAATCAACTTAAGCTATTTTTATCTGCTGATCCACCTCTATAGAATACACCTCTATAGAACAGAAGGAAAAGTTTAGTATGAATATGTTCACTATGCCTAAGAAAACACAAACAATATCTCAAAACAGTAAATAAAAAGAGAGAAACCAATACCATAACAACAAATAACAAGAATGACACACTTCTCATTGATAACTGTCAATGAAAATCATCTCAATTACCCCCCAAAAAGGACATATTAGATTAGAAAATATGTTTCATAAAATGGAATCCATGCCTGACACTGGTAGACCAAAACCTGAGAGTGGATCTGTCTGTCATGGGCCTAGGGGAAAACCAGATACTATTTTTCTGCCAAGGAACATAGCAGTAAATTGATTCTTAATGACAATCACTATACCTCTAGATCAGTGCCTCATTCAGCTATTATCTGACAAGCTTCCTCTTGTAGTATATAGGAACTAACTCAGAGACCTACATCTAGATAATGTACAGAATGTAATTCATTGGAACATTCAGTGTTAAATAGTATGTGAATCATCAAACCCTCCCCTAAGAGCTCATATACATATGCACTTTATATGTATTTTAAGTAAGCCTATAAAATGTTTCCCTATTGCTTTTCCAAACATCTTTAGTGTTACATGTCTCATTGTCTTTTCCTTTCCCCTGTGTAAACCTTTCTCCCCCTTCCCCAGTTAAAAGTCCCTCTTCTCATTTTCCCCATTATCCCTTCATACCATCTGTCTGCTACCAGCCTAATCTCTGAAACACCATATCACCATGGTCCCTTTTTACTATCCTAACTTCTTAGGTTATTTCAGATCATATACTCAAGGACTTAGATCTGTGATTCAAAAATGAAGACAATATGAGCCAATTTTCTTTGGGGGTGTAGGTTACTTCACTCAGTGTAATACATTCAATTCCATCATTTTTAACAATAACATTATTTCATTTTTTTTACACTGAATATTCTATGTTGCATATGTAATATATCTTCTTTACACATTCATCAGCTGAAAGACATTTAGGTTATTACCATTTTCTCTCCATTGTGCATAAGCAAGCAATAGACATGGCTATATAATTATGTGTGAGATACAATATCATTTTTTTGGGGGGGCATATATACCCAGGAGTTTCAATGCTGGATCTTACAATAGATCTATTTTAATTCACAGTGATTAGCATAATGATTGAGCCAAGGAAGCAAAGCAACCAGAAGTCCACAGCTCTAAAACCTGTGAACACAACACTGATTAGCTTAGCAAGATATCCCCAATGGTGTAATAATAGACTGCTTATCTTATAGATAATCATAAGCTACATAATTGGATTCAAATCAAGCTTGATGGAAGGGAATCCATGCCTTATTACTAATTCATTACTCATTACTGGAGTCGTTATAAGTGCTAAGTGTCTAGTAAAGCAATTTTTATAAACTAAAGTAGTTTCTAACTATAATTTAATTACTTCTTATACCCAAAAATAAATGTACCTTTCACTCAACATCAAAAAAGGAAGAAAGGAAGAAAGAGAGAGAGAAAGAAAGAAAGAAAGAAAAAGAAAGAAAGAAAGAAAGAAAGAAAGAAAGAAAGAAAGAAAGAAAGAAAGAAAAGAGAGAAAATGCACCCTTGAACTCTCAAGAATATGGTTCCCTCAACACGGTCAACATAAAATGACAAAACTGTTTGCCATGTCAATTGCCTTAGTCAGGGTTTCTTTTGTTTCAATAAAACACCATAACCAAAAAGAAAGTTGGGGAGGAAGTATTTAATTTCCTTACATTTCTACATTGTCATCCATCATTGAAGGAAGTCAGGACAGGAAATCAAACAGGATAGGAAATATGAGGTAGGAGGTAATGCAGCGGTCATATAGGTTGCTGTTTACTGGCTTGCTCCCCATGGCTTGCTGAGCTTGCTTTGTTTTAGAAACCAGGACCACCAGCTTGGAAATAAAAGCAACCAGAATGGACTGAATTCTTACCCATCAATCAGTAATTAAGAAAATGCCTTACAGCCAGATCTTATGACAGCATTTTCTCAATTGAGATTTCATCCTTTCAGATAAGTCTAGTTTGTGTGTCAAATTGAGGTAACACTAGCCAGCACATCAACATATCAACACATCAACACATTTTGGAAAAAAATTCCATATGGTCCCACCCATTTGTGTTACATCTTTTGAGATCTATTTAGTTTTGTATTCCATTATTTAATTGGGTTATTTGTTTTCTTTATGTCCAGTTTTTTGTTGTTGTTATTTATATATTTTAGAAATTAACCATCTTCATCTATGTAATTGACAAAGATCATTTCTTATTCTGTAGTATCCTGTTTTGTCCACATAATGATATCCTCTACTATATAGTTTGTTTTCAGTTTTAGGAGGTTCCACTATTTATTCTTAGTTTTCAGGAAGTGCATATCAAAATTACTGTGATGTTTTGTCATATATCAGTCAAAATGGCAAAGATCAATAAAACAAATGACAGCTTATGTGACAAGGATGTGGGGAAAAGGTAATACTTATTCTAAGCTTGTGATAATGCAAACTTGTACAGCCACTATAGAGATTAGTGTGGCAGTTCCTCGGGAATTAAGAAAAAGTTCTACCTCAAGATCCAGCTATTCTACTCTTGGAAAAGTGCCCCCAAACTATAAATCTTACTTGTTCATCTATATTAATTGCTGTTCTATTCATAATAGTAGAATTTGATAATAGCCTGTGTGTCCATCAACAGATGAATGGGGCAATGAGGTTGTGGTACATTTACACAGTAGAATATTATTTAGCTATTAAAAAGGAAATCATGATGTTTGTTGATAAATTTATGGAGATAGTAAAATTTTATCCTCAGTAAGTTAACCCTGACCCCAAAAGACAAGTATTTTATGCATTCACTTTATGTAGATGGTAGCTTTTAACCATTGGTATATATATCCACCAGTGTTAGGTATAGGTATAGAGCAAGAGACTAGCAAAAAAGATAAGATCTTTCAAGTAATGGGAATTAGAATATATAGTTATAGAGAGACTGGAAGGGGGAATAAGAGTATGAGTAATAAATGAGGAAGGAGAGAAAGAGAGTGTAAGAGAAGGAATATGAGGAGAGACAACTAACTCTAAGACATTTGTAAAGTCGTACAGAAACCTATGAGCTTCTTAAATTTAAGGTTCTTTAAACACACGCATATCTGAAAGAAATATAAATGGAGTCATGAAATAATTGCAGAGACAATTCCCCAATCTTTTATCTACAAGTTAAATATCCAGTGTCAGGATTGGTTTACAGAGTTATTGGCTACAGGGGTCCAACGGATGTCCCTAACAACTTCTACAATTAGTTCCTCTCCACTAACTGAAGATAAGACCCTATTTCTAAGTAGGATACTTAAATATCTTATTGAATATAGGGGATAGAAATTAAGCTGGTGCTTAATTAGAGCCTTCATCCATTTTGAGTAGTATTTCTTGACCTAGAAGGTAATTTGCACATTACCAGAGGAGAAAAATAGCCATTACCCCACCTACATACTTTTCAACAAAAGTGACCTGCCTGCCTGATAAAGTGGCACAAATTTTGTATGTGTAACTATACACTATCTGATTAGATTTAAAGCCCACTCCAGAAGTTGAAACCTATGCCCAGCACTGCTTTGGTTGTCAAGAAACTCACACTAGTTGTCCATTGGGCCTAGGGGAAACCAAATACTGCTGTTCTGCTGAAGGAACATAGCAATAAAATGACTCCTAATGATATTCTACTATATGTATAGATCAATGCCTCCCTCAGCCATTACCAGAGAAGTTTTCTCTTGTAACAGATGGGAACTAATACAGAGACCCACCACTGCAAGGTACAGAGAATGAGAAAGTTTAAGACACTCATTCCTGAATGAATTTCTTCATCAAAGTTCTATTCTCAAGAATCACGGAGCTATGTGGAAAGGGAACTGGAAAGATTGTAAGAGTAAGAGCAGATAGATGACTTCAAGGAAAGAGTGACTTCCAGACATAAGGGGACTAATGGAAATATAAAATCATACTTTGGGGTTAGCCCAGTGCCTAATAGTATTGGTCAATGCAAAACAAACTCAATGTCACTTCTGTAGATTTTACTTGCTTTCTTTTTTTAATCTCATATTGCTTTATTTGGGCTTTAAAAATCTTAGTGGTACTTTGTGCATTATGGTTTAAGAGTCTGTGTGTTTATGTATTGTTTGTGTGTGTTTGTATGTCTATGTCTTTGTGTGTATGTTTCTTTTTATTTTCTTTTTTCTGCCATTATTTCTAACGAGAAAGAGAAAGAAGGTATGGAAATGTAGAGCTGAACATCTGGGGAGGTGTGGATGATCTGAGAAGAAAAGTATAACCAGAATATACTCTATGATAAAAAATTATTTTCAATAATAATAATACAGTTTAATTGTGCAGAATACTGATCTCCACTCAAAGGAGAAACAAGAGGTCTGTGACTCCGTGGCAAACCAAAATCAATTCCATATCAAATACACATACATATACATATATATAAACGTATGTATATATATATATATATATATATATATATATATATATATGTCTCTCTATATATATACATATATATAAAAAATCTGAGGGGTTTCTGGCACCCTGCTTTTGGATTGCTTTGTGAAACTTCCCTAATGACTTGGTTCTGACATATAACAGGAAAATTTTGCACTACATATATTATTATATCACATGAAGCCAATGCACACTGAAAATTTTATCTCATATTCCAGCTGTATGTTATGAACTGTAGTGCTTTTACTGCACATACAAAGTTATTTGTGATAAGTTCTTTTTTTTTTCCCTGATAAACCTCTCTGCTGACCTAGAAATCCAAATCAGACCGAATTAGAAAAAAGCCCTTATTTAATGGGTAAAATGTTCCTGGGTAATCACGATTCTCTGGCTCCACAGAGAGGAGACGGGTGCAAAAGATTGGAAAATCAAGTGTCTGTTTTCTGAGATGCAGCTTATAAATCCTATTGGAGTGGTCTTGAGCCTCTCTGGGAGAGGAACTGTGTTTAGCAGGGTTTGAAGGGGTGGGTTTGGGAAAGAGATAGGGGAGGAAAGTTGAGGTAGATCTTCCACCAGAACATTCAGCCTTTTTGGCTACATGGATGCCAAGGTGCCAGGGGTTGAGGTGGAGCTCCCACTCAATCTGCTGCTAAAAAAAACACAAAGCTTTAATTTTAGGAAACAAGGTGCTTTAATATTTTATGCTACCATTTCTTAGTTTATGAATAAAAAATTAACATACCTTTGAATTTTTTGTGTTAGGATAGTTAATTTTAAAACTTACTATCTGAATTTCTGGCTTCAATTAAAAAAATATGGAGTTAATTTCGGCCTGGGATTAAGACAAAATTTGTAACAGTTTCGAAATGTCTATAAATATTCTTCTGTCATTTTTTCTATGGTTTTTTTCAAGATTGGCTGTTATGAAATATGAACAAACTCCAAAGAACTTTGAAGGTGCTCTGTATCCTAAATAACAAATATCTGGCTAAAATTTAATTGTTTGTGTGAAAATAAACACATCCATGTCATTACAATGCCCCCACACAAAAGAGTAATACTGGAAGCACCAATATTAAATGCTAAATGCATTTGTATAAACACTATAGGTTGGTCTAGGGATACAGACCAACTAACTAATGTCCATGTATACTCTTGTTTCTAGATGAAGCTTGGCAATATTTATTTAACTATACACTCTCCTTAAATATGATGAATATACACACTATTGTATTAATCCATCAAGCCAAGTATGACTCAGTAATTATTAAAGAAAATGATCACCATTTGAAGTAGTCTTTGTTCCTGTTGACTTCTTGATTCATAAGATTAGGAAGAACAAATTTAGAAGTCCTCAGTCTGTTCACACAGTTCCCAAAAATGTGTCAAGCAAAAGCATAGGCTTGCAATAAAAACATTCTAATTTATAATATCTAATTTGTAATTATAATATAATATATAATAATAAAATTCATAATACCTAAATATTTATGTTAATTCATGTAGTTTGCAAACCCTCATTTTCATCTTTATATATAAAGTTGTTTGTTGGCTTGTTTGTGTGTGTGTATGGTATATGAGCTCACAACTGGAAGCGATAACATAGCAAAAATCTAAGAAATCCCTAAGCATGTAGTTTCAGTTTTGAATTTTATGCCAGAGACAGAAAGTGGCTTAATGTTCACTGAAGCAAAGATGAGTCACAGTGACCAGATTTTCAGGATTGTTCTTTCTTATGCTTCTTTTGGAGTAATCATAGTTCCTTGAAACTGATTATACATGTGGTGTACAATCCACAAACATTAAAAGGTTGAATTCCATGCAATGTAAAATGGGTCTCAATGTACCTACCTATTCCTTTCATATTTTAAGTATTAATATTTTCTTTTTTGTCTGTTTCTGTGGCTTTACTTTACTTTTATTTAAATAACATTTTTTCATTTATTTTACATAAAGACCTTAGGTTCCCCTCCATCCTCTCCTGCCCATCCTCCCACACTTCCAATCTACTCCCCTGTCCTTCAACTCCTCCTCCAAAGGAGCAGGCCTCAAATGGGCTTGAACAAAACATGTCACATCACATTGAGGCAGGACCAAAGTCCTACCCTGGCATCAAGCCTGGGCAAGGTAATCCAACATGGGGAACAGATACCCAAAAGCCAGTTAAGCTCCAGGGACAGGTCCTGATCTCATTGCTAGGAGCCTTACAAACAGACCAAGCCACACAACAGTCACACATATGCAGAGGTCCTAGGTAGGTCTCATGGAGGCTCCCTTAGTGTTGGTCAAGAGTCTATGAGCTCCCACAAGCTCAGGTCAGCTGTCTCTGTGGGTTACCCCATCTTGACTCCCCTGGCTCCTACAATCCCTCCTCTCTTTATTTAGCAAGATGCCCAGAGCTCAGCCCAGTGCTTGGCTGTGGATCTCTGAATCTGCTTTCATCAGTTACTAAATATAGTATCTCTGGTGACAATTAAGATAATCACCAATCTGATTACAGTAGTTTCAATAGAAGGCAAGTTCAGGCATCCTCTAAACTATTGCTAGGAGTCTTTTGTTTCCCTGAGACAGGGTTTCTCTGTGTTGTTTTGGTGCCTGTCCTAGATCTTGCTCTGTAGATCAGGCTGGCCTTGAGCTCACAGAGATCCATCTGGCTTTGCCTCTCAAGTCCTGGGATTAAAGGTGTGTGCCACTACCACCTGGCTTGCTAGGATTCTTTGTTTGTTTTTCCTTTATAAAAATTTATTATATATATATTTTAATTTTACATATCAGCCATGGGTTCCCCTGTCCTCCCCCCTTTTGTCCCCACAACCACCTTCCCCCATCCCCTCCCCTCCATTCCCATCTCCTCCAGGACCAAGACTCCCCTGGGGATTCATTTAAACCTGGTGGATTCAGTACAGGCAGGTCCAGTCCCCTCCTTCCAGGCTGAGCAAAGTGTCCCTGTGTAAGCCCAAGACTCCAAACAACCAGCTCATGCACTAAGGACAGGTCCGGGTCCCACTGCCTGGGTGCCTCCCAAACAATTCAAGCTATTCACTGGGGTTATCCTTGTGGAATCTTGGGGCTTTCCATGGCACAAGGTTTCTCCCTCACCCCAAAATGGCCACCACTATCAAGAAGTCTTTCTTTACTTTCCTCCTCTGTCCTATCCTCACAATTCCTCCCATACCTAGCCCATCCAACCTGCTACTTCAAGTTCCCATACCTCTATCCTCCCTCCTCTGTCCCTAGTTTACTCAAGAGATCTCCTCTATTTTGCCTTCCCAGAGAACTCCAAACATCCTTCTTATGATCTAGGCTCTCTGGAGCTGTGAATTGTAAGTGGGTTATTTTATACTTTATTCCTAATATCCACTTGAGTGAGTACATGCCATATTTTTTTTTCTGTGTCTGAGTTAACTCACTCAGAGTGATAATTTTCTTGATCCATTTATTTGCGTGAAAATTTTATGAGGTCATTGGTTTTTTTTACAGCTGAGTAACACTCCATTTTGTGAATATACATTTTTCTTATCCATTTTTTTTGTTTGTGGTGCATCTAGGTTGTTTTCATGTCTGGCTATTGAGAATAATGCTGTTCTGAACATAGTTGAGCCAGGTGTCCTTGTGGTATGTCTGAGCATCCTTTTGATATATGCCCCAAATTGGTATAGCTGGGTATTGAGGGGGACAGATTTCCAATTTTCTGAGAAATGGCCATACTGATTTCCAAAGTAGCTCTGCAAGTTTGCTTTCTACCAGCAATGGAGTAGTGTTCTCTTTACTTCACTTCACATCCTCTCCAGCAGAGGCCTTCATTAGTGATTTTTATCTTAACCATTCTGACAGGTGTAAGATGGCATCTCAGTTGTTTTGCTTTGCATTTCCCTGATGGCTAAGGGTGTTGTAAAATTCCTAAAATATCTTCTGTTGTGAGATTCTTTTGCTGAAAATTTTTTTGTTTAGATTTGTAACTGATTTTTAATTGGGTAATTTAGTATGATGATGTCTAGTTTCTTAAGTTCTTTATATATTTGGATATCAGCCCTCTGTCAGATGTGGGGTTGATGAAGATATTTTCCAATTATGTAGGCTACCATTTTGTCTTATTTACTGTTTCCTTTGCCTTACAGAAACTTTTCAGTTTCAGGAGGTCTCAATTATTAATTGGCAATCTCAATGTCTGTGCTACTGGAGTTATATTTAGGAAGTAGTCACCTGTGCCAATAAGTTGAAGTGTACTTCCCCTTTCTCTTCTATCAAGTTCAGTGTAATTGGATTATATTGAGGTCTTTGATCCACTTGGACTAGAGTTTCATATAGGGCAATAGATTTGGAACTATGTGTATTCTTCTACATGTTGACATCCAGTTATGCCAGCACTGTTTAGTGAAGATGCTTTCCTTTTTCTGATTGTATAATTTTAGCTTCTTTGTAAAGAATCAGATATTCAGAGATGTGTGGATTTATGTCAGGGTCTTTAATTTGGTTCTTGAACCACATATCTGTGTTTATGTCCAAACCAAACTGTGTTACTATAGTTCTATAGAAGAACTTGAAGTCTGCAATGATATCTCTGGATGTTCCATTATTGTACAGAATTGTTTTACCTATCCTGGTTTTTTCCCCAAATTAAGTTTAGTATTGTTCTTCTGAGATCTGTGAAGAATTGTGTTGTGATTTTGGTGGGGATTACACTGAATCTGTAGATTGTTTTTTGGTAAAACTGAATTTTTACTATGTTAATCCTACTAATCAAGGAGAAAGGGAGATCTTCCTATTTTCTAACATATTCCTTGATTTCTTTCCTTACAGACTGAAAGTTCTTGTCATACAGGTTTTTCGCTTGTTTGGTTAGAGTTACCACAAGATATTTTATATTATTTGTGCCTATTGTAAAGGGTGATGTTTCTCTGATTTTTTTCTCAGCCCATTTATTATTTGTATATAGGAAGGCTGCTGATTTTTTTTGAGTTAATCTTGTATCCCACTACATTACAGAGGGTGTTTTTCAGCTATAGGAGGTCCCTGGTAGAATTACTAGGGTCACTGATGCATAACTATCATATTGTCTGCAAATAGCAAAAATTTTACTTATTTCTTTCAAATTGGTATCCCCTTGATCTCCTTTTGTTGTCTTATTGCTCTAACTAGAACAACTTTCAGTACTATATTGAATAGTATATATATTGAGAAGGTGGACAGCCTTGTATTGTTCCTAATTTTAATGGAATCAAGTTTCTTTTCATTTACTTTGATATCGGCTGTTGGCTTGCTGTATATTTACTTTATTGTGTTTAGGTATATCCCTTGTATACCTGCTCTCTCTAAGACCTTTTCAGTGAAGGGGTTATGGGTTTTGTCAAAGGCTTTTCAGCATCTAATGAGGTGACTGTGTGTGTTTTTAATTTCAATTTGTTTATATGGTGTATTAAAATGACAGGTTATCTTTTATTGAACTACTCCTGCATCTCTGAGATGAAACCTACTTGGTTATGTTATATGATTCCTTTTCAATGTGTTCTTGGATTAGTTGGTGAGTATTTTATTGAGTATTTTTGCATGGATATTTATGAGGGAGATTGGTTTGTAATTCTCTTTCTTTGTTGCACCTTTGTGTGGTTTGGGTATTAGGGTAACTATAACCTCATAGAAAGAATTGGGTAATGGCCCCTTCAAATTGTGTGGAACAATTTGAGTACTGTTGGTATTATCTCTTCTGTGAAATTCTGTACTGAAACCATCTAACCCTTGGCTTTTTTTGTTAGGCAAGTTTTAATGACTTCTTCTATTTCATTGGTTGTCATAGATCTATTTAAGTTGTTTTTCTGGTCTTGAATTAATTTTGGTATGTGGTACCTAAGAAGAAAATTGTTCATTTCTCTTAGATTTACTAATTTTGTGGAATACAGGTTTTTTCAAGTATGACCTAATGATTTTCTGTATTTCCTCAGTGTCTGTTTTTACATCCCACTTTTCATTTCTGATTTTGTTAATTTTTATATTCTCTCTCTGCTTTTGGTTTGTTTGGATAAGTGTTTGTCGATTTTGTTGATTTTTTCAAAGAATCAGCTTTTTGTTTCATTGTTTGCATTGGTCTCTTTGTTTCTACTTTGTTGACTTCAGCACTGAGTTTAATTATTTCTTGCCATTTATTCTATCTGGGTGAGGTTTTCTCTTCTTGTTCTAGATCTTACGGGTGTGTTATTATTAAGCAACTAGTGTGACATTTCTTCAAATTCTTTTCTCAGGCACTAAGTACTATGAACTTTCCCCTAGGCACTGTTTTCACAGTGTCACATAAGTTTGACTATGTTGTGTTTTCATTTTCATTTAATTCTAGGAAGCCTTTAATTTCTTTCTTTATTTCTTTTTTGATCCAGTGGTAATTCTGTTGAGAGATGTTCACTTTCCATGGATTTGTAACCTTTTTGTAGTTAGTGTTGTTGAATTCTAATGTTGTCCCATGGTGATCCAATAAGATACACAAGGTTATTGTGATTTTTTTTGTAACTGTTGAGTTTTGCTTTGTGACTGAGTATGTGGTCTGTTTTAGAGAAGGTTCCATGAGGTGCTGAGAAGAAGGTATATTCTTTTGTGTTTGGGTGAAATATTTTGTAAATACCTGATAAGTCCTTTTGAGTCATAAAATCTGTTAGTTCCCTTACTTCTCTGTTAAGTTTCTGTCTGGCTGACATGTCCATTGGTGAGAGTAGAGTCTGAATGTCTTCCTTTATTAATACATAGAGTATGATGTATGATTTTTTTTGTGGAGTGTGTTTTTGGTATTAAGAAATATTTTATTCATTTTCCATACCAACCACAGATACCACTCTCCTCCCTTCTCTTGCTCTCTCCGAGCATCCCATCCTGCTTACCCTTCATCTCCTCCTCCATAAAGGTAAGATATCCCATGGGGAGCAAAAGCCTGCTACATTCAGTTCAGCCAGGTCTAAGCCCCTTCCCTTGTATCAAGGCTGTGCAAAGTGTCCCACCATAAGTAATGAACTCCAAAAAGCCATTTCATGCACTAGAGACAGATCCTACTCCCACTGCCAGGGGCCCCTTCAGCAGACCAAACTATACAACTGTCTCATTTATGCAGAGGGCCTAGACCAGTCCCATGGAGGCTTCATCACTGTTGGTGTAAAGTTCATGAGTTCCCACTAGATTGGTTCAGTTGTATCTGTAAGTTTCCCTGCCATGATCTTGATGCCCCTTGCTCATATAATTCCTCTTCCCCCTCCTCACCTGGACTTCTGGAGATCAGGCTGATGCTTTGGTGTAGATCTTTGCATCTGTTTCCATAAGTTATTGGATGAAGGCTCTATGCTGACAAGATATTCACCAATCTGATTATTGTATTAGGCCAGCTTAGTTGCTAGTAGTCTAACCTGGGATCCTCCTTGCGAATTCCTGGGAACTTCCCTAGCACCATGTTTCTTCCTATCCCCATCATGTCTCCCTATATCAAGATATCTCTTTCATTGCTTTCCCACTTTGTCCCTGTTTCAGCTCAACCATCCTATCCCCTTATGTTCTCATTTTCCATGCCCTACTCTCTATTGCCACCCTCAATCTGAATTTACTCATGGAGATCTCATCTATTTCCCCTTCCCAGGGTGATTCAAATTTCCCTTATAGGGTCCTCCTTGTTACCTAGCTTCTTTGGAGCTGTGTTTTTAGTGTTGTTATCCTTTGCTTTACATCTAGTAGACTTTTATGAGTGAGTACATACCATGTTTGTCTTTCTGAATATGGTAGCTTACTCAGGATGATGGTTTCTATTTCAATTCATTTGCCTGCAAATTTCATGATGTCATTATTTTTTTAATGATGAGTATATATACCACATTTTCTTTATCCATTCTTCCGTTAAAGGAATCTAGGTTATTTCCAGGTTCTGCCTATTATGAATAATGCTGCTATGAACATAGTTGAACATGTGTCCTTGCTGTATGATTGAAATATATGCCCAAGAGTGGTATCACCAGAGTCTTGAGGAAGATGAGGAAGACTGATTTCCAATTTTCTGAGAAACTGTCATATTGATTTCCAAAATGGCTGTACAAGTTTGCACTCCCACCAACAGGGGAGGAGTGTTCCCATTGCTCCACATCCTCTGCAACAAAAGCTGTCATCAGTGTTTTTGATCTTAGCCATTCTCACAGGTGTAAGATGATATCTCATGGTTATTTTGATTTGCATTTCCCTGAGGACTAAGGATGTTAAGAGAGTCCTAAATGTCTTTTGGCCATTTGAGATTCTTCTGTTCAAAATTCCCTGTTTAGCTCTATAGCCCACTTTTTAATTGGATTGTTTGGTGTTTTAATGTCATGTTTCTTGTGTTCTTTATGTAGTTTGGATATCAGCCGTCTTTCAGATGTGGGGCTAGTGAAGATCTTTTCCCATTCTGTAGGCTGTCATTTTGTCTTATTTACCATGTCCTTTGCCTTACTTCTTAGCTTCAGGAGGTCCCATTTATTAATTGTTACTCTCAGTGTTTCTGGTATTGGTGTTATAAATGAGAAGTGCTGTCCTGTGCCAATACATTCAAGGCTAATTCCTACCTTCTCATCTATCAGGTTCAGTGTAACTATGATATTTGATTTAAGATATAGTAATGTTTCTTTTACAACTTGGGTGCCCTTGTCTCTTGAAAATAATTGTGGTCCAGCCTTAATAATATTCTTCCCAAGGGTCCAGAAGAGAATTTATGAATAGCACAAATTATTATAAAAATAATCTAATTTTTGTCCATCTAATTTATTCCTCTGGGATAAAATTCTATCTACATAGCTTTGGTTCTGTTCCCATGCCTATCTCCTTTCTTGCCTGATCCCTTTCTACCTTTATCTGCTGTCCCCTCTAAGTTCTATCTTAGTTCTCTCATTTTAATTATGCCACATCTTGGTCTTTCTCATTTCATTTTACCAACCTCATTCTTCTCCATCTGGCTTTTCCTCAGGTTTCATCTCATTCTTCTAGTTCTCCATCTAGTTCTCCAGTCAAAATCCCCTTTCAGCTTCTGAGGTTTACAGTTATATACCCATGCAATAGCAGTGATCTAGCTAAAGCAAGATCACCAGGCTTGAATTCTTACAGGGTCATAAAGGCATACAAAAGTTTTTTTTCAGGTACTGACCATCAGGCTTTCTTTTACAAACCCAAAAAGAAAGTGGTAAATTAAGAGGTCAGCTAAGAGATTAAAATCAACTAATATATCAGAAATAGTGAATTTGTGTGCTTAAACTACATTCTTAGGTGGTTAGATAAATGTTTGGAGTCTATAATGTTAGTGTAAATACCAGTAAGATTGTATAAGAAAGGAGGGTCTGAGATGAATTTATCTTAATTCAGGAGATCATTTGGCCTTGGATGCTTGATAGCTATTTCAGATAAAATGCACTGTTAGTAGTTCTTGGAAGCATACATAGTATAGAAGAAAATCATTGCAGCAATTGGCATATATATATATATATATATATATATATATATATATATATATATATATATGCTAAATTATCACCAAGAATTTTTAAGCCATGGCCTGACCTATGGAAAACTCCTTGACTTTTTAAAGTAATAGCTTTTGTGACAGTAGCTGAATTTCTTTACATTTTTCTGTGGCCTGCAGCACTTGTATTTGGGGCATAAATGTTCAGAATTGAGACTTAATATGTAGAAGACTAGCCCCCATACTTATTTACCACAGTAACTCTTGAGAAATGAAGAATTAAAAACTTAGTTATAAATACAGAAGGGAGAGAAAACACAGGATAGACTCAGGTGAGCCTGAATCCTTATCCACCGGCCCAGAACTTTATTCCAAAGGTTTATTTATAACAATGCCAAAGAGTGGAACGAAAGACCTCCCCCTTGTTAGTTACATTCTCCTGGTACCCAGGCCATAGTCCAATCAACCTCTTATGCAGTCCTGCTGGGTACAGCCACTAGGAAACCTAGTGGGCTACAACAGGCCACTCTTCTTTATATTTTAAAAGAAAAATTCTTGATGCAACTGCATCAAACTTAACGTAATAATTCTAACATAAGCAGAACTATACAAAATTATAATTCCTACTCTCAACCTTCATGTTAACCTACTCTCAACCTACAAACCTACATTCAACAACAATTTCTTAATAGAACTATACAAAACATAACATTATTTCACTCAAGTGACACAAAATATTTTTAAATGAAATACTGAGGAATTTTAACTCTCCCTTTTCTTTATATTTTAATTAAATCTCAAGCCTAGTTAGAAAAACCTAAATTTCTCTATAAGCAGTTCCATTTTCCATAAAGTTTATAACTAATCACCATTGAAATAGTCTATGCATAAGCAAATTAAAACTTGTCCCATTGTAATGAAATTATTATTGTCCATTTCATTTAAGTTCAAAAGTTCAAAAAGCCTTCTGGAACCATTCCTAAAAGTTCCTCTGAACGTTTGTAGTCTGGGCCTGGCTTGTCAGCTAGCCTTAAGTCTGTGTATAGCTGTCAGAGTCATAGTGACTCTAAATACAAGAAGTCCCAAAACTGTTCAGTTCAAGCAAGTCTCTTTGAAGCTTTCGCTTTCAGGGGCACTTTGCAGTCTGTAGCTTTCCACAACTTCTCTCGGACTAGGCTAGAGAGCTTTACCTCATAGACACATGGGCTCAAGGCTCCTTCAGCTGCCATAAGCTTCCCACAACAACCCTGACTTTGGGATGAAAACCCATCTCCTGCACTGTTGACAGTCCAAGTGCCCAGCAAACTGGGTTCCAGAATCCTCCATTTGCTGTCTTGTTTTATGATGAATATAGCCTCAGGACAACTCCATGATTGCAGTCACATCTTGCTGCTGGGAGCTCAGGCTGTAGTCTAGTCAGCAGTTCCCATAGTGTCTCAAGCTGGCTGTTCATCCTAGAGTACAGTTCTCGCCTCCACAACTTCCTGCTGTCTCAGCTACTTATCTGGCACTGACATCATTGTGCTCTTGCCTCCAGAAGCCGTCTGGACTCTCTCCTGCCTCTGCTCTTCACCACAGTTTTATCTCAATGTTCATCTTTCCCGAGGCAACACAAACTGCTGGGCATTCTCCACCATTTGCCTTTTTCATAATGTAGCATCTCAAAGGTTGCACAACCTTTCTGTTCCCTTTTCCAGCAGTGCAGCATCTCTGCAGGGCTTTCCAAACTGCTGCTTGTTGTTAGCCTCTCTTGTAGTTTAGCTTCACAGCTGAAAGCCTGTGGACCCTCGCAGCTAGTGTTCGCTCTTTCGCTGGCTCTTGCTGTCTGCTGTTTGGGAAGCTATGATGTTTTATGGGTTCTAGCAGTGGACAATACTTTCTGCAGCTACTTTTTGAAGTTAGAAGTTTCTGGATCTTCTTTTAGCTATTATTGGTGGTTTCTGGAACTGCCAAGTCTGCTATGGACATTGTGCTTCCAGGTTGGGAAAACCTACTCTTCATATCCTTAGACCTAAAGCCTATATATTCTAAACCTACATTTTTAAAAACTAAATCCATGGCCTATTTAAACCTATATGCTATAGGACTACTTTATCTATAGGTCTACTTTATAAATCTTACCTAAGTCTTACTTACATTCTATAGGACTACTACATGTCTTAGGAGAGATTTCTTAGCTATTATCACTTCACATATAACAGAACTTTAACATTAAAGCAACACCTATAAGAAATTTCTTAACACCTAGACTTCTTATACTACCTTAGCAAATATATTTATCTTATTTAAACCTACATTTATATACATCTATTTAAATACCTAAAGATTTCTTAATACCTCGAAGATATTTAGAAAAGAGAGCTAACATGGCCAGTTACAGTCACCTGGTACCCAGGCACATGGTCCAATAAACCTTTTCTGCAATCCTGCTGGGTACAGCCACTAGTAAACCTACTGGGCTACACCATTAATATTGATGGTTTTTTCCTGTGATTAATATAAAATATCCTTCTTCTTTTCTGATTAACTTGAGTTTGAAGTCTATTTTGTAAGGTATTAGAATAGCTACATCAGCTTGCTTCTTTTGTTTTTATGACTGGAAAATCTTTTTCTAACCCTTTACCTTGTGGTTATGCCTGTCTTTGAAATTCAGGTGTTTCTTGTATGCAGCAGGAGGATTGATCCTGCTTTCCTAACCATTATGTTAGCCTTTGTCTACTTATTCACAAATTAAATCCATTGATATTTAGAGACATTAATGACCAGTGGTTGTAAACCTGCTATTTTTGTAATTTTTGTGGTGGTTGTGGTAGCATGTGTGTGTGTTTTCCTTCTTTGGGTTTTGCTGGTCTGAGATTATCTCTTCCTTGTGTTTTTATGGGTGCAGCTAACTTCCTTTGGTTAGAGTATTCCTTCTAGTACTTTCTATGTAAATGGATTTGTGGATAGATATTGTTTAAGTCCGGTTTAGTTACTGAAAGTTTTGCTAGGTATAGCAGTATAGCCTGGCATCTGTGGTCTCTTATTTTCTTCAAATTGTCTGTCTTAGATCTTCTGTATTTTAGAATCTCTGTTGAGAAATCGGATATAACTTCAATAGGTCTGTTTTTATATGCTATTTGACCTTTTTCCTTTGAATCTCTTGATATTCTTTCTTTATTCTGTATGCTTGTTGTTTTGAATACTGTGTGGCAACTGAACATTTTTTGGTCCAGTCTATTTGGTGTTCTATAAGCTTTTTGTACCTTTGTAGGCATATCCTTCTTTAGTCTGGGAAAGTTTTCTTCTAATTTTGTTGAATATGTTTTCTGTACTTTTGAGCTGTAATTCTTCTCCTTCTTCTATGCCTATTCTTAGGTTTGGTCTTCTCATGGTGTCCCAGACTTCCTGGATGGTTTAAATTAAGAACTTTTTGGATTTAACACTTTCTTCGAGCAATGAATCTCTTCTATCATGTCTTCAACATCTGAGATTCTATCTTCCATCACTTGTATTCTGTTAGTGATGCTTGCATCTGTAGTTCATGTTCATTCACTCAAATTTTTCATTTCCATAATTCCCTTGGCTTGTGTTTTCCTCATTGCCTCTGTTTCAATTTTCAAGTCCTGAGGGTTTGCCTCATTTCTTTTTCTTTTTTCTTTCTTTATTTGGGGGGTGGTGGTGGTGGCAAGGCTTTCTTTAAGGGATTTATTCGTTTCTTTCAGTTTTTTATTGTCTTTTCTTCAGTATCTTTAAGGGAACTTTTCATTTGTTTATAAGGGTCTCTATCATCTTCATAAAATTACTTTTAAGGTAATTTTCTTCTGTGTCATCTGAAATGGGATGTTTAGGTCTTGCTGTTGTAGAACCACTTGGTTCTGGTGGTACCATATTGCCCTTTAGGTTGTTACATGTATTCTTACACTGTCCTTTATGCATCTAGGTAATGGGAAAGCTATAGATACAGGTATTGATTCTTGTGTTGTCTTTGTTAAATGGTTCTTTTGTTACTTTATTATCTCTTTCTTTTATTTTCTTTTGGCCTGGATGGCCAAAAGTTCTGATGGTTGGCTGGTCCACAGGTACAGTAGTGTTGTCTCAGCTGCAGTTTGTGGGGGTTTGGGTCCCTAAATGCAGCATATCCATATACTACAGTTTTTTCTGGCTTGGATGGGTTTACTTGTGCTATGAAGTCTATTCTTCCTACTGGTGTGATTTGTTCCTGTTCCTCCAACTGGTTTAAGTGGTATATTTGCCTATAAGGGCTGAGCCTGATGTCGTAAAATGTTGAAAAAGAAGTGGATGATGGGGTCAGTGGGTTTGAGAGACAGAGGGGGTTGTGTAACACAAATCTTAAAAGATTTTATTAATAAAAAACCTGGAGCCAGATAATGGGGTAAAAGATCAGATAAACAGAACAAGCTACAGCCAACCTCACCTCACTAACTCCTCAGCTGATGCTGTTTCCATGATTCCTCAGACTGAAAGCTTCTGAGTCCTCATCCCTGAATGTCTCAGTTGAACTGCTGCTTAGTTCCTGTCTCCTCATGCCTTATATACCATTCTCCACCTAACCTGACACTTTCTGGCATTAAAGGTTTGTGTCCTTCCCAAGCAAAGACATGAGATTTCAAGCTGTGGGACTAAAGGTATGTGGCACCACTGCCTGTCTCCATTTTCAGTGTGGCCTTGAATTCACAGAGAGCCACATGTTAGGATTCCCAAATGTTAGGATTAAGGGTATGTATCACCACTATCTGGCTTCTCTGTCTAATCTAGTGTTTGTCTCTGTTCTCTGATCCCCAGATAACTTTATTAGAACACACTGTATTTTTGGGGTACATAATATATCACCACTATCTGGCTTCTCTGTCTAATCTATATTTTGCTATGATTAGTTCTGATAATTATAACCCATAAATTGAACATTTTCTTTCTTGCTCTTTTTTATCTAAAGACGAAGACAGGGGTTTGCTTGCTTCAAGATGGTAATCAGGAACCCTTTAAAGTCCGGCTGCATCTTGCCAGAGACCTGCTGATGCTACAGGAGCAAGATGTGCTTTGTGTGTCTGGTGAGCCTTTCTATTCTGGGGTAAGTATCTCTTCCATTGACATTTTTTGGTTTGTGCTTTTTGATGATGAAAATGCTTCTTCAAAAAAACATTGAACATATGTTCTTTTACTTTGTAACTAGTCAATGTTGGTAATTTGTGTTCACACTGCTCAGTAAGCTATGTCTCTGTCTGAGGGCACTAAATATGTAATAGCACACTAGAGAGCCTTCTCACTTTGTCTACTGAGTTCTTGCTCTCCTATGTCAGGGAATGTTATCTACATTTTCTGATTATGCAAGAGTAAAGGGCTGGTTTTCAATTATGTATCCCAATGATTTCTGCCCTGGTCTTATTGTGATAACACCACTTTCAGGATTGATATTGAATATGATGGTAGAAATCATCTTTCAGTGTCCTTGAAGAGAGACTCATATATCTATATCTATATTTATATCTATCATCTCTCTCTCTCTCTCCTCTCTCTCTCTCTCTCTCTCTCTCTCTCTCTCTCTATATATATATATATATATATATATATATATATATATATATATATATTATAAAAGAATTTCTATGCCAGGTTAAAACAGCATCCCATAGTGAGCATGAATACCATTCTGCTTATCTATGGACCAAAAGGTGGGCTTTTAGATTGCTTCATCCTTTCTTGGGACATTTTTTTCCTAGATAAATTGTCCTTTTTCTTCAGTTGTCTCATTTGTTCAATGTTCTTCAGATCCCTTAGCCTTCATTCTCTTAAATTACAAAAACAAAAACCTTTCCCCAAGACTAACTTTGGGGAGGTTTCCTTTTGGCAAGTTATATCTGATTAATTGAAAAGGCATGCATTAATGTTATAAGTAAGTTTCAATTGGATGGTCACACTGGTTGATGAACTATTACCTCTTCTAATTAAGAGGTCTCTCTTGTTCAAATCAAACCTTTATCAATTTTGATAATATCCACACCTTATCTTCTCCTGTAGAAACAAAAGCAAAACCTTGTCTCCAATGCAACACATATCCTGGTTTACATTCTGAGGTCAGCACATCCTTAAAGTGTATAGGCTGATTTAATTCAGTATTTTTTTTCTATTATCCAATGTCTCTCTGCAGCTATTGTTCCTTTCTCATTAGTACTGAGAAAATTCAAATAGAGCATTATGCAGTCTATTTCTGGGGGGTTTTGTTACCCCTTTTAGCATATCCTTTAGAGTTCTATTTGAACTTTGTATAACTGCTTGGCCTGTAGGATTATGTAATCTACCAGTAATATGCTTTATATTCCTCAAGATATATCAGTCACTAAGAATATACAACTATTTTCCTTCTCCTCTGCTCACTTGGCCACATTTTCTCATTACTCAAGTCAAAAGCTGAGCCATATCAGATTAATCCAAAATATGAATCTTCACCTGTGGAATTTACTCCACAGATGTCTTCTTTATTAGTTGCTATAGAAAACAATATAACAGGGATTTGTTAGATGGCTTGGGTATTAAGATCATTGGCTGCTCTTCCAGAGGACCCAGGTTTGAATCTCAGCACCCACATTTCAGCTCACCACCTTCTGTAATGACAGTCCCAAAGTGTTCTATGCCCTCTATACTACTCAGGCACTATAAACTGGTAATACACAGACATATATAAGGGGAAAATATTCATACATGTAAAGATAAAAATGAGAATTTTCCAATGTAAAGAATTTATTTTGATGCCAATTTTTCACGACTAAACAACTCTTCCAAATTTTGTGAGGCAAATGACAAACACCACAAAGACACAAGTGCAGACTAACACCCTGAATGAAAGAACATTTGTAGGACAAATTGCTAAACAGTCTTAATGAAAATTTGGAGTGAGATGTTGGGGTTAAAACCAAGAGATCAGAAAGGCAGAAAGAAGCCAGCCACCTTCTTAACTCTTGGAGATCCTCAGCCAAAGAGAGTCTACATCCTGTGTATCCATACCTATATGCCTTTCTGTTCTTCATCCTACTTCCTATTTCTACCCAGCTACATCAGTTCCTGTCTGTCTCTACAGACTTGCAGACCTTTGTGGTTAGCTAGCATTGGAATTTAAGACATGTACCACCATGCCTTCTCTGTTCTCAGTATGGCCTTAAACTCAGAGATCTGGATGAATCTCTGCCTCCTGATTGCTAGGCTTAAAGGTGTTTGCTACCATTGCCTGATGTTTATGTTTAATATAGTGGCTGGATTTTTCCTCTGATCATCAGATAAGCTTTATTGGAGTGCACTGGAGTGCACAAATACAATATTACATAAAAACTTGGTAGTTCCAGTTGACTATAAGTATTAAAGAGTTAACGGAAAATTTTCAAGCAGTTTGGCAAAACCAAAACTCCTGTGTCTATCCTACACTCAAACATCAGTGTGAAAATAGTTGTAAGTGTGGGGGACCATTGGGAAGCGGTGGGTGCAGATTTCAATAAAAAGGACAAAGCATTTAACTCATACATTGGGAAAAATTAAGAGGAAAGGCTATATTCAGGAGAGCTGCATAAGACCAATAACATATATAGTTATTGGGTAGTGTTACTGAACATAATGTAAAAACAAAAAAGTTCATGAAATAGAGACTAATTTAAGAAGGTGATGGAGGCCGTTACAGAGGAAATGAGAAATCCCCTTAGAGAAATCAAAGAAAAGAAAAACAAAAAATTGGAAGAAATCAATAAAGAAATTGAGGAAAAGACAAACAAAAAAATTGGAAGAAATCAACAAATCTCTTTTAAAAAGCTAAGAGAAAGCAATTAAACAGGTGAAGGAAACAGTCCAAAATTTGAAAACTGAAATAGAGACCATAAGGAAGACACAAACTGAGGGAATGCTGGAAATGGAATATCTGAGTAAATGAACAGCAACTGCACATGAAAGCATAACCAACAGAATGCAAGAGATGGAAGAGAGAATCTCTTGCATTGAAAATATGGTAGAGGAAATAGAATCGTCAGTCAAAGAATACACTAAAGCCAAAAAAAGTCATAACACAAAACATCCAGGAAATTTGGGACACCATGAAAAGACCAAACCTAAGAATAGTAGAGATAGAAGAAAGAGAAGAATACCAACTCAAAGGCACAGAAAATATATTCAACAAAATCATAGAAGAAAACTTTCCCAACCTAAAGGAGGAAATGTCTACAAAGATACAAGAAGCTTACAGAACACCAAATAGCCTGGATCCCCCCCCCCAAAAAAAAGTCCCCTCACCACATAATAATCAAGCCACTAAACATAGAGAATAAAGAAAAAAATTAAGAGCTGCAAATGCAAAAGGCCAAGTAACATTTAAAGGCATACCCATGAGAAAAACACCTGACATCTCAATGGAGACTCTCAAAGCCAGAAGTTCTGGACAGAATTCATGCAGACACTAAGAGATCACAGATGCCATCCTATACTATTATAGCCAGTAAAACTCTCAATTGTCATAGAGAGAGTAAACAAAATATTCCATGATAAAACCAGGTTTAAACAATACCTATCCACAAATCCAGCCCTATAGAAAGCACTTGAAGAAAAAAAATCCAACCTAAGGAAGTTAGCTACCCCAATGAAAACACAGGCAATAAATAGCCCCACACCATAAAATACCAAAGAAGAGAAACACACAACTCTACCACCAAAGCATAACAGGAATTAACAATCACAGGTCATTAATATCCATTAATATCAATGGTCTCAATTCACCTATAAAAAACACAGGTTGACAGAATGGTTACAAAAACAAGATCTTGTCTGGGCAGTGGTGGTGCATGCCTGTAATCCCAGTACTCAGGAGGCAGAGGCAGGTGGATCTCTGTGAGTTTGAGGCCAGCCTTATCTACAGAGCTAGTCCAGGACAGGCTCCAAAGCTACAGAGAAACCCTGTCTCAAAAAACCAAAACAAACAAACAAACAAAAAACAGGATCTTTCCTTCTGCCACATACAATAAACACACCTCAACTTCAAAACAGACACTACCTCAGAGTAAAAGTCTTGGAAAAGACTTTCCAATCAAATGAACTTAAAAAAGCATGCTGGTGTAGCTATCCTAATGTCTAATAAAATAGACGTTAAAGTGAAATCAATCAAAAGAGATCGGGAAGGACATTACGTATTTACCACAGGGAAAATCCACCAAGAAGAAGTCCCAATTCTGAACATTTATACTCCAAATACACGGGACCCACATTTGTAAAAGAAATATTACTAGAGCTTAAATTGCACATCAAATCCCACCTACTAATAGTGGGAGATTTCAACAGCCCACTCTCACCAAAGGACAGGTCTGCCAGACAGAATCTTACACAGAAATAAGGGACTAGCACAAGTTGTGACTCAAATGGACTTATTAGATATCTACAGAATATTCCACCCTAACACAAAAGAATATTGCTTCTTCTGAGCACCCCATGCAACCAAAGCTTGGTCACAAAGCAAATCTCAAAAGATACAAAAAAATTAGAATAATCTCCTGTATTTTATCAGACCAGCATGGTTTAAAGTTAAATTTGTCTTTAAATAGATAGATGAGTATGTGTGTCATTTGTGGAGACACAAAGTACAAAGGTAGAAATGAGACTCGAGGATAAAAATCAAGGGTAGTGGCTTTAGTTTAGATCAAATTTCTTAGTCACTCTCTGGGTCCAGAGGAATAGTGGAGAGTAATGGGCAGGAACTAAGCATAGTTACAAAATGAAGATATCTGTTTTGTGCAGAAACAGATGGAAATATGAGCACTATACCTAACAGTTGAATAACAACCACTTATCTACCCTGTTTGAAAGAGCCTACAGGCTTATTGTATGTCCTAAGAAGTATGAAAGGATGGGACAAAAAGTTTGAAAAACCACTAATGGCATGTTTAAATGTGGCTGTTCCTGGGGCTTATGAGACTGGAAATAGGCAATGTGTTGAGAACACTCTGTTTTAAGTGTGCTGGATAGTTCACAGTTCCAAGGTGGGTTCATTGGTATGGACTTTTTTCTTTCTTTTTTTCTAGTAAATATTTTATTATTTAAAACAATTTTGAATTTAAGTATCTTTGATCATATTCTTCCCCTCTCACAACTCACTCCATGTCTGCTCCCTTTCCCCATCAACTCAATTTATTTATTTATTTTTTCGAAAACCTAATGCAACCAAAAAACTCCTCCAAAACAAGAAGACAAAATAAAATGACAGATGAAACAAAACTCTACCAAATCATAAATGAATGGAAGTACAAAGAAAAAACTGAGGGGTCAATTATATGTTGGTCAGCTACTCCTGACTTTAATTAAATATTGTGCTGTTCATGTTTCATAGGCATTTTGGTTTTTATTAGATGGATAGACAAACCAATATATGTTTAGCTATTGCAAGATTAAAACACATTGTAGAAAGGTTGGAAGGCTATAAGACTGTGACTTTTATATTGGGATTACTATATTAAGATCAATAAAATACCTTTTCTGGACACCAAAGTATAATTGGAAGGCTACTGGTAGTACACCTCTATTTCAGGTTTTTTAAAGAAAGATTTGATATAAAAAAGCATGCAATGTTGTGAATATTCAAATGAAAGTTGTGGTAACAGCAAGAACATCAGTAAGACTCAGATGTATGTATGATATTTTAACTCAGATACATATTTTAGTGAGTAAAGGATAGTATATAGCTTGAGTATATATTAGTCTGAGACTTGCCTACATGTTTGGATCTATGTGTGTTTCAGATCTAGAACTGTGCTCCCTTCTGTGGTTATGGTTAAAACTATTGTTAACACAATGAACTCATTGGCTTATCAAGAAACAAGATATAGTTATTTTCCTAAAACAACAAGGTAATTTATATCTTCAATAAAAAGGACGTGAAAATCAATGAGAGTCATATATAAAATGACCTCCCTTTCTTATAAAGTTAGTGTCATATAACCAAGGAACAACCGAATTCCAGGATTAGACATATAGACAAATTCAATGAGGATAAAAATTTTAAAAATTGTATTATGCCAGAATTTGAATAATAATTGCAGCAGCTTTAGCCTGAGGATTTTTCTCAGACACACTGACAGTCAAGAGTTATAAATACACTCCTCAAGTCATGGTAACATGTCCAGCCTGGCTTAGAAATTTTGTTTTGGTGTAGCATCCTCGAAGCAACCAAAGCTGCCAGACTGAAAACAAGCTATTATATGCCTCTAGATTCTTCAAAATTGGGTTTTGAGTTTAAAGGAGGAGACAGTAACTCTATTTCAGGTTGGGGAGTTGGTGAGATAAGAGGTTGTGATTGCACCTTGCTCTGCTTCTCTGATTAATTAGCTTTCACCCTGATATCTGACTCCAAGTCTTTCTTAAGACCAATTACAATTTATACAACATTTATGTGTGAAGATGGAAGTTATAATAGTACTGTTACTAAAAATAATCAAAGGAATGTCACTTTGCAACATAGTTCTTACTAGGCCAAATTACTGATCAACACAGTTTGTTGTGATTCAAGAAAAATTATATTTAAATTTACTTAAAATTTAATATAGCCCATGCCAAAGAATTACTCATTGGTAAATGTCCAATAGCTTTAGATAGATCTGTCAATGTGGAAACCTGAAAATGTATCAACTTGTTTTTGAGAGTCTCCTGATAAAAATGATCCCAATGGTACTTTCTTCCTTTTGAAACTGTGTAGTTATAAAGTCTTACAAAGTTGAATTTTTTCATTTTTTTTATTATTAAGAGATTTACTATTAATTTTACATACCAACCACAGATTCCCCCTTCTTCCTCCTCCCTCCCCCAACCTCCACCCCCAACTCACCCCCATTACCACGTCTTCCAAGGCAAGGTCTCCCATGGGAGTCAGCAGAGCATGATACATTCTGATGAGGCAGGTCTAGGCCCCTCCTCTGGGCACAAGGCTGTGCAAAGTGTCTTACCATAGGCACTAGGCTCCAAAAAGCCGGTTTATGCACCAGGGATGAGTCCTGATCTCACTGTCTCTGGGTCCCCTAAACAGTTAAAGCCAAACAACTATCTCTCCTATCCAGAGGGCCTAGTCTAGTACATGAGGACTATTCAGCTATTGGTCCACATTTCATGTGATTCCACTAGTTTGGCTGGTCATCTCTGCACATTTTTCCCATCATGATCTCTATGTCCCTTGCTCATAGAACTGCTCCTCTCTCTGGTCAATTGGACTCGTGGAGGTTGGCCTGGCACCCAGCCTTGGATCTCTGCATCTGCTTCCATCGGTCACTGGCTGAGGGCTCTATGATGACAGTTAGGGTATTCAGCCATCTGATGAGCACAGTAGGCCAGTTCATGCACCCTCTCTACGATTGTCAGTAGTCTGAGGTAGGGTAATTCTTGTGGATTCTCGGAAACTTCCCTAGCACTCTATTTCTCCCTATTCCCATGATGTCTTCATTTATCATGGTATCTCTTTCCTTTCTCTCCCTCTCTGTCCCTGTTCCAGCTCAAACCTTCCATTCTCTTATGTTCACATCCCCCATTCTTTACTCTCCACTGTCCCCCTCACCCCCAGTTTGGTCATGTAGATAGATTGTAGGGCAATTAGGGTCCTCCTTGTGAGCTAGTGTCTCTGAAGCTGTGGGCAGTAGTCTGGCTATTCTTTGCTTTACATCTAGATCCACTTATGAGTGAGTACACACCATGTTTGTCCTTTTGAGTCCATTTGCTTGCAAATTTTATGTTGACATTGTTTTTCTCTGCTGAGTAGTACTCCACTGTGTATATATACCACATTTGTTTTATCTATTCTCCAGCTGAGGTGCATCTAGGTTGTTTCTATGTTCTGGTTATTGTTTAAAATGCTGCTATGAACATAGTTGAGAATGTGTCCTTGTGGTATGATTCAGCATTCCTTGGGTATATGCCCAAGAATGGTATAGTTGAATCTTCAGGTAGATTGATTCAAATTTTCTGAGAAACTGCCATACTGATTTCCAATGTGGCTGTACATGTTTGCACTCCCTCCTCTACATCCTTTCCAACATCACCTATTGTCAGTGTTTTTGATCATAGCCATTCTGACAGGTGTAAAATGGTGACTCAGGGTTGTTCTGATTTGGATTTTCCTGGTGACTAAGTATGTTGAGCAGTTCCTTAAATGCCCTTCAGCCATTTGAGATTCTTCTGTTGAGAATTTTCTAGATCTGTAGCCCTTTAAAAAAAGAGACTAATGGGTATTTTGATGTCTAGTTTCTTGAATTCTTTATATATTTTGTAAATCAGCCCTTTGTCAGATGTAGGGTGGGTGAAGACCTTTTACCATTCTGTAGGCTTTGGTTTTGTCTTATTGACCATGTCTTTGCCCTACAAAAGCTTCTCAGTTTCAAGAGGTCCTATTTATTAATTGTCAATATCAGTTTCTGTGATATTGGTGTTATATTTAGTAAGTGGTCTCCTGTGCCAATGCATTCAGACTATGTCCAACCTTCTCTTTTATAAAGTTGAGTATAACTGAATTTATGTTGAGGTCTTTGACCTACTTGGAGGTGAATTTTGTGCATGGTGTCAGATATGAATCTATTTGCAATTTCTACATGTTCACATCAGTTATGCCAGCAGCATTTGTTGAAGATGCTTTCTTTTTTTCCATTGTACAGTTTTGGCTTCTTTGTCAACAATCAGGTGTTCATAGGTATATTGATTAATGTCAGTGTCTTCAATTCATTTCCATTGGTCCACATGCCAGATTTTATGCCAGTATCAAGCTATTTTTTATTAGTATAGCTCTATAGTAGATTTTTATGTCTGGGAGGGTGATGTCTCCAGAGGTTGCTTTATTGTACAGGATTCTTTTAGGTATTTTGTGTTTTTTGTTTTTCCATATGAAGTTGAGTACTGTCCTTTCCACATCTCTAAAGAATTGTTTTGGGCATTGAATCTGTAGGTTGCTTTTGGTGAAATTGCTATGTTTACTGTTAACCCTACCTATTCATGAGTGTGGGAGATCTTTCCATTTTCTAATACCTTCTTCAATTTCTTTCTTCAGAAACTTAAAGTTCTTGTCATATAGGTCTTTCACTTGTTTACTTAGATTTACCACACAGTATTTTACATTATTTGTGGCTATTGTAAAGGGTGATCTTTCTTTGATATCTTTCTCAGCCCATTTATCATTTGTATATAGGAAGACTACTAATTTTTTTGAGTTAATCTTGTAACCTGCCACATTACTGAAGGAGTTTATCAGATGTAGAAGTTTCCTGGTAGAATTTTTGGAGTCATTTATGTACACGATCATAATGTCTGCAATCAGAGAAAGTCTGACTTCTTCCTTTCCAATTTGTATCCCTTTTATCTCCTTTTGTTGTCTTATTGATCTAGCTAGAACTTCAAGTAATATATTGCATAAATATTGGTAGAGTGGACAGCCTTGTCTTGTTCCTGATTTTAGTGGAATTCTTTGAGTTTTTCTCCATTTAATTTGGTGTGGGCTGTCAGCTTGCTGTAATTGCCTTTATTATGTTTAGGTGTATTCCTTTATTCTTGATCTCTCCAGAACTTATAACATGAAGGGTGTTGGATTTTTTGGCATCTAATGAGACAATTATGTGGGTTTTTTTATTTCAGTTTGTTTATATGATGGATTACATTGACAGATTTTTGTATGTTGAACCATCCTTGCATTCCTGGAGTAAAGCCTATTTGGTAATGATGGATAATTGTTTTGATGTGTTCTTGGATTCAATTTGGTAGTATTTTATTGAGTATTTTTGCATCAATGTTCATGAGGGAGATTCATCTTGTAATTATCTTTCTTTGTTGCATCGATGTGTTTTTTGTGTATCAGGGTAACTGCAGCCTCATAAAAGAGTTTGGTAATGTTCCTTCAGTTTCTACTGTGTGGAATAATTTGAAGAGCATTGGTATTATTAGATTTTCTTGAAAACCTGGCAGAATTCTGTCCTGAAACCATCTGGTCCTGAGCTTTTTTTTTTGTTGGAAGATATTTAATGACTGTTTAATTTTCATTAGGGATTATTGGTCTATTTTAATAATTTATCTGGCCTTGATTTAACTTTGGTATGTGGTATCTATCTAGAAAATTGTCCATTTCTTTTAGATTTTCCAACTTTGTGGGGTACAGATTTTTGAAGTATTTCCTCATTTTCTGTTGTTACATCTCCCTTATCATTTCTGATTTTGTTAATTTGGATGCCCTCTTTCTGTCTTTTGGTTAATTTGGATAAGGTCTTGTCTATCTTGTTGATTATCTCAAAGATCCAAATTTGTTTCATTGATTCTTGGTATTGTTCTCTTTTTTCTATTTTTTTTGTTCTAATCCTTCAGTTTGATTATTTCCTGTAATCTATTTCTTTTGAGTGACTTTGCTTCATTTTTTCTATAGGTTTCAGGTATGCTGTTATGCTGCTAGTGTGAGATTTCACCATATTCTTTATGTGGGCATTTAGTGCTATGAATTTTCCTCTTGGCACTGCTTTCATAGTGTTCCACAAGTTTGGGTATGTTGTACATTTATTTTCATTGAATTCTAGAAAATCTTTAATTTCATTTTTTCTCCTTTTTTATTTATTATTTTCGAGTTTTAATTTTACACATCAGCCATGGGTTCCCCTGTCCTCCCCCCTCCCTCTCCCACATCCACCTTCCCCGCAGCCGCTCCACTCCATTCCCATATCCTCCTGGGCCAAGACTCCCCTGGGGATTCAGCTCAACCTAGTAGGTTCAGTACAGGCAGGTACAGTCCGCTCCTTTCAGGCTCAGCAAAGTATCCACACATATGCCCCAGGTTCCAAACAGCCAGCTCATGCACTAAGGAGAGGTCTGGGTCCCACTGCCTGGGTGCCTCCCAAACAGTTCAAGCTATTCAATTTGCTCACTTATCCAGAGGGCATGACCCAATTGGGGGCTCCACAGCTTTTGGTTCATAATTCATGTTTCCATTAGTTTGGCTATTTGTCCCTGTGTTTTCCCAATCTTGGTCTCAACAGTTCACACTCTTACAGTCTCTCCTCTTTCTCAACAATTGGACTCCTTGAGCTCCACCTGGGGCCTGGCCATAGATCTCTGCATCCACTTCCATCAGTTATTGGATGAGAATTCCAGCACAACTGTTAGGGTGTTTGGCCATCTGGTCACCAGACTAGGTCAGATCAGGCTTTCTCTCGACTATTGCCAGTAGTCTACAGTGGATGTATCATTGTGGATTTCTGGAGACCTCTCTAGCATTTTGCTTCTTCCTGTTCTCATGTGGTCTTCATTTGTCATGGTCTGTTATCCTTTGTTCTCCCTCTCTGTTCTTGATCCAGCTGGGATCTCCTGCTCCCCTACGCTCTCTTTCCTTAGAATGTTGCCCTTAATTATTCCCACTGTTGTCCAGGTTGTTCAGGTAGATCTCATTCATTTCTCTGTCACTGGGAAATCCCTGTGTCTTTTTTAGGGTCCATTTGATTGGACCCTATTTCCATTATTTTATTCTGAGGTAGTGTCCATCTTTGAAACAAAGAAACACTTTGAGGTGTGTTTCTTGTATGCAACAGAAGGATGGATTCTATTTTTATATCCACTCTGTTATCCTGTATCTTTTTATGGGTCATTTGAGTCCATTGATATTACAGAAATTAATGATCAGTGACTCCTTTTATTTTTTGGTGATAGTGTTGTATATTTTTCACTTCTTTGGTATTTGTTGGTATGGGATTATCTATTGCCTGTGTTTTCATGGGTAAATCTAACTTCCTTACATTGGATTTTTCCTTCTAGTGCTTTTGGTAGGGCTGGATTTGTGGATAGGTATTGTTTAAATCTTGTCTTATCATAGCATATTTTGTTTACTCTATCTATGTTTAGTGAGAGTTTCACTGCATATTATAGTCTGGGTTGGTATCCATGGTTTCTTAGTGTCTCCATCTATCCAGGACCTTCTGGCTTTCAGAGTCTCCTTTAAGAAGTCAGGTGTTATTCTGATGATCCTCCATTTTATGTTACTTTTTTTTCTTTGCAACTATTAATATTTTTCTTTATTTTGTAAGTTTAGTGGTTTGATAATTGTGTGGCAAGGGGACTTAATTTTTTGGATCCAGTATATTTGGGTTCTATAAGCTTCCTGTATCTTCATAGGCATTTCCTTCTTTAGGTTGGGAAAGTTTTCTTCTATGATTTTGCTGAATACATATTCTGTGCCACTGAGCTGGGATTCTTCTCCTTCTTCTATCCCTATTTTTCTTAGGTGGGTCTTTTAATGGTGTCCCAGATTTCCTGGACATTTTATGACATGACTTTTTAGGCTTTAGTGTTTTCTTTGCTTGATGAATCTATTCCTATATTATTATCTTCAATGACAGAAATTCCCACTTCCATCTCTCTCATTCTGTTGGTTATGCTTGCATCTGTATTTGATATTCATTTACTCAGATTTTCCATTTCTATCACTCCCTTACTTTGTGTCTTCTTTATTGTCTCTATTTCAGTTTTCTAATCTTGACCTGCTTCCTTGCTTTTTCTTTCTTTTCCTGGCTTTTTTATGGGATTTATTGATTTCTTTTAATATTTGTGTTTTTTTCATGATTTCTTTAAGGGCATTTTTTATTTCCACTTTAAAAGCCTTTATCATCTTCTTAAGGCCAATTTATTCTGCTTCTTCTGCGTTGGGGTGTTCAGGTCTTGCTGTTGTAGAATCATTAGGTTCTGTTGGTACTATATTGGTCTTTAATGTTGTTGACTATATTTTTGCACTGATGTCTACTCATCTCTTCCTTCTCTTGGTGTAAACAGTGTCTGTATCTGAAAAAGACTCACTTTGTCTGATCCATACTCTTGATCCAATGAATGGGAGCTCTTGGTCCAAGGGAAGCTCTTGGTCTAATTGGGGTTCTTGGTCCAATTGGTGCTGATGTACTCTATGTGTCAGGGAGCTGCTGCAGTCTCAGAGGTTGAGTGGGTTTGGGGGGGGGTGAATCTTGTCATTTATAGAGTCCTGTGGGGGATAGTGGTAACCCAGCCTGCTTGCTGTCCTGAAACTGGGACTGCAATGGGTGGTGGTGTAGGGGTACAGGATTGTGCCCCTGGGCCCACAGCCCAGAGGCTGGGGTATATGGCTATAACAACAAAGACTCACCACTTAGTCTAATCATTGCTGGCAGCATTTAACATTTCATAATAGTTTTTGTGTATTGTCATAGTATATTGTATGCTCCCTCTACAATAAATTCAATATGTACCTTATTGGATCAGTTTGAGAATAAGGGGATAAGACAATGAAATTGTCAAACATTTGAAAGCAATAAATATCACCAAAACTATTACAAACATATTTTTGGTTCTGTTTGCTCTGTTAATGACACAGTTAAGAGAGTTTCAAGAGAAAGGTGGGTAGGAGGTGATGGATGTTCCTTACCTCATAAGTCACTTGAGTGTGATATTGTGACCTTCCATGTAGAGAATGGGAGACAAGACAAGGAATTTCTGAGGTCAGATGGAAGCATAATCAACAGACATTTTGCTACTTTGGAGAAAATTGGAAGGCCTGATTCTGCTATAATTCCAGATTAAAACACAATATCATTGTCTCCCTACATTCTTTAAGTCAGGATGCATCTGTCTTTATGTCCAGGATTCTCTCTCATTGGCTGAAGCTGCTTGTAGTGTAAAGTATGAGGCATGCTCAAGTCAGATTGAGAAGCTCTTGGAAAAATGAACATGAGTAGCAAGGAGATCATTTTGTGCTGGAGATGTTGATGGATGGTAAAATATTTCCATATTAGAGCCAGAGTTGGTAAAGTGAACTCTACTTGGAAGATAAATAGTTGGAACTGACTCCATGTAAAAGGATTCCCCAAAGAGATGTGGCAGAGAAGTGGCCATTGGAAGAACTTAAATGAAGCAAAGTATCTGTAATTGTCATTTAAGTATGAGCATAGTAGATGATTCCTAGGCATCCATGCTCAGTAGTTTTCTTTGTTCCTTTTTCTAAAATCATTGATAAATTCTAGGCTTCTGCTCAGTTCAGAAATGCATAATTAAAATTTCATGTGTGTAAATGTAAATGTAAATATCTCAAAAACATGACTTTGGAGGGTTAAGGAACTCCAGAAAAGCCTGGCAGCAACATGTGATTTCAACACTGAGTTTAGAAACTCCATGGCCTTATGAATTTACTATAATTCATCAAGTTTGGGACATGCATCATAGTGTATTTATAATGGAGATGGCTTCTGCATAAATCTTCCTCAGACAGACACTTTCCATCACTCAGCACTTTTTGCTAGGGCACCTGAGAGTGAACTATTATTTATTTTGGAAGACCTTGACAGATATGGAAAGTGGAGTATAAGGAAGACACTTTGCATGTTTAACACACCTGACATTTTTATTAAAGTGTTGTGCAAAAAGGCCTTATAGCATATTATGGAGAAAAGCATGAACAAATTTTCACTAGAGACAGCTAAAGAGATAGAATTGGACAATACCACACTTTTTATTCTACTTTTGCAATTAAAAAAATTAAAGACTGAATTTTTCTAATGTTTTTTTAATCAGCTACCATAGATACCTTTTTGGACTTATTTATAGATTATAAGATTAAACTTTTTAAAATCATAGTTTGAAAATAATAAGAAAAAGTAGAATTGACAGCTCAAGATCTTTTAGAATAGATACCAGAATGACAAACTGATATGAATGGTGTGTGGCAAATGTCAAGTGAGCATTTTAAAGTGGTTTACATAAAACAGTCTTCTGTCATCCCTTGCTGTTAAAAAATGAAACATATGACAGCTGATATCCTTTTGAATGATTTATCACCCTAAGTCATAATTGACTGTCCTGGCAATATCAATTTCAGCATGACATGGGAAAGGATTGAGTTTAATCTCCGTACTTTCAACTATACTGTAGTGTTGCACATTTTAAATCTCAGCATTCGAGAGGCAGAGGCAGGGAGATTTCAGAGTTGGAGGCCTGTTTAGTTGACAGAATGAGTTCCAGGACAACCAGATCTACACAAAGAAACCCTGTCTTAAACAAAACTACAGAATGAAAGTAGAGCAATGGAGAGAAAGATCAATGAAAAATGACTATATTTCATCAAGTCCACATTTACATCTATTTCAAAGATACTACTAGTAAAGTATAAGAAAAACTTACATTAGAATAACTCAATAAACTTTGAGTGTTGCATAATAATTGTCTCCAAATTGATGTATTTGTTCTTCAAAGGAGGAGAAATTCACCTAAGTGTCAAGAGATAAGAAGATATGAGGATAAAGAAGCTTACACTGGCACAGGATGCTCAAGGTTACACGAGCATTAAATAATTACTAAGGATAGGAGGTTGTTAGTAGAATTGTCTGTGTGTTGGCATTGGAGCTTCAGGGTTACAAATGTTATGACCAGTCTTGCTGGTGTGAAATTTTCAGTGATATATTTGCCCCTGGGTCATTCATATTCCTAAATGATCAGGTTTATACCTGTAAATAACCCCAATATCATCTAGACTTGGGTAGAACCATTAATTTACTTTGTTGACTATGCCTAATCAGCATTAGCTACTGCACAATGCAATGTAGCTCTACTTCCCCTTAGCCTTGAGTTAGGTTTATTGGTTCTGAATGATTGTCATTAGAGCTTATCTAACAAAAAGTCTCTGTTTCTTGATGTAGAACTGGTTGGTGGCCCAAAAGAAAGCCTGGAATTGCATCTGGATAATCAATATCTACACTCTGAAGGGCTAGATGGGGAATAATCTCATAATTAATGTTCTACCCATCATCAGGGGCATGATGAGACTTATTAAAACAATAGAGCCATCTATGGTTTTTCTTATGGTTACTAACAGAATTGTGATTTCCTCAAGGTCACACTATAAGAACACATAATTTTTAATGCGGAGTATAGGCTTGTTCCCATATGAATGTGACAGTGTGATGCCTTAGATTTTTTGTTTTGTTTTATATTTAAAACTCATCACAGCACCTTCCACTGCACCCTATTAGCCTGTAGGCATGGGCAATGTACACACTGTATATATTTTGTGCATTAACAAAAATATATCCTATAATAATTATTACATTTAAAATATTAAGAAATTGGCACTTTCTTCTTTCTCCTCTTGCATATACTGTTTTTTAATCACACAATATCCACTTTACTCTTCAAAGACACCATGGTTGATTATACTTTTTTTTTGAGCTGAGGATCAAACCCAGGGCCTTGCGCTTGCTAAGCAAGTGCTCTACCACTGAGCTAAATCCCCAACCCTGATTATACTTTTTAATATTACAAAATAAAATATGATAAGATAAAATAAAACAGTCACATTAAATTGGACAAGAAAAAACAGCAAAAAGAATGAGCTCAAGAAAGAAAGCATAAGAGTCAGACACCCATTTGTTTACAAATACAGGAATCCCATGAAAATAGTAAACTCAAAACCATAATATATACACAGAAGAACTGGTACAAATATTGTACAAGCCCTGTGCATGCTGGTTCCATCCCTATGAGTTCATATGTGCTATGATTATGTTGATTTATATTGTGTCTTAGGATTCCTACTGCTGTGAAGAAACACCATGAACATGGCAACTCTTATAAGGAAAATATTTAATTGGGGTGGCTTGCTTACAGGTTTTGAGGTTCAGTCCATTATTATCATGGCAGGGAGCATGGTGGCATTCAGACAGACATGGTATTGTCTATATCTTGATCAGAAAGCAACAGGAAGTGGACTATCTGTCAAACTGAGTGAAGCTTGAGCAAAAGAGATCTGAAAGCCCATCCCCACAGTGACACACTTCCTCCAACAAAGCCACACCTACTTCAACAAGTCCTAATAGTGCCACTATTCTGGGGATTGTGGGGATATAGAATTATGAGGACAAATTACATTTAAACTATCACATTCCATTCTCTGGCACTAATAATTTTATAAAAATATCATAGTACAAAATTCATTTAGTACAAATTCAAAAGTCCCCATGTTCTATAACAGTCCCAAACTTATTTAAAATTCTAAAGTTAAAGTCTCTTTGGAGATTCATGCAATCTCTTAACTGTAATCACCTATAAAAATCAAAATCAAAATCATGTAACATAATTCCAACAAATAATGGAACAAGATATATATTACCATTCCAAAATGTAAGGAAGGGAGCATAGTGAGAAAATACTGGATCAAAGAAAGTTAACAACAAGCTGGGAAAACTCCATCTCCCTGTCTGACATAAAAATATTCTTCAGATCTCCTACTGTTTTTAGTTTTGTTGACTGAAAAAAAAAACCAAAAACAAAACAAACAAACAAACAAACAAAACCTAAAACTGAAACAAAGAAAATCTTATTTCTCTTGGATTAGTTCAACTCCCTGATAGCAGATCTCCTCAGCAGTTATCCCATGACTCTGGCATCTCTAACATTATGGGTTCTCCCAGGCAAACCAGCCTTCAACTTCACAGCTTCATGCAAGGGCCTCTCTACTAGGCCTCCATTCAGGAACATCCATGACACATGCCTGGCCTCAGAAGCTTTCCTTAGATGTACAGGCAACTTCCATAACCTGTTTCTTTTATTCTTAACTCTAAAGCCAGACCCACATAGTCAAAACTGCCACATTCTGCTGGTTGCTGGGACTAGAACATGGACCCCTTATTCGATTACATCTTCACCAACTTTCTGTTTTTATTGTTGCCTTTGCTGCCTAAGCTTGGCTGACCTTGTACTTGCTCTGCAGTCCAGGCTGGGCTCAAAATCAGAAATCCACCAGCCTCTGCAATCCAAGTTCTGCGATTAAAGTCATGCACCAACACACCTGCCTCTAAATTTAGCTGGGTATGATCTTCCTGCCTTATTCCCAACCCCCACAAGTGCTGGGATTAAAAATATGTGCCATCACTACCTTGCCTAAACTTTTCTTTAATTCTTTTTCTTAAGTTGGAAACTTAGCTGGGTGGGATCTTGCCCTGATGTCACCACTCCTTTTATTCCATTTCTTAATGTGTTTATCTACATGAATACAAGATTTTGGTCTGTTCCACTTTCTGTTGCTCTTCTTCTCCTCAAATATTTTCCTTGCTCAGATTGCCCCCTTTCCCTTTCATTACAAATCTTCATCACTAATACCACTAATAACCACACAACAGAGTAAACTAGGCAGTTTTGAGATTTCCTCTGCCAGCAGAATTAATCCAAACTTCTTCACTTTAGCCTCATGCAGACTCTTTAAACAAGGGCAAAAACCAGCTCAATTTTTGACCAAATTATTGTAAGACCAATCTCTAGGCTACATGCCAATATTCTTCTCCTCTGAAACCTGTTGATCTCCACAGTTCAAATAATTCCTAGCACCATTGTCTTCCTTGCTCCTATTATTATGGCCCATGAAGCAGTGATTAAAATATTGAATTGCTTTTCTAATCCAAAGTACTGAAGTCCATGTTATTCCAAAATATATGATCTGGCCTATCAAAGAAATACTCCAGTCCCTGGTAACAATTTCTGCCCTAGTTAGGGATTCTATTGCTCTGAAGAGACACCATGACCATACCAACTCACATGAAGGAAACCATTTAATTGGGGAGGCTCACTTCTGGTTTTGGGGAGGCTCACTTCTGGTTTCAGAGGATCAGTTCATTATTATTAAAGCAGGGAGCATAGCAGCATGCAGGCAGACATGGTGCTGGCTACATCTTGATCAGAAAGCAACAGGAAGTGGACTGTCTTTACACTGAATGACCTCAAAGCCTGCCCCCACAGTGACACACTTCTCCCAACAATGCCATACCTCTTAATAGTGGCACACCTTTTGGTATTATGGGGATCAATTACATTCAAACTACCACAGAATTCCTTGTTCTCCTGGTATCCTCCTTCCTTTCTGGATATGATTTTCTTTCTCGCTCATTTGCTAGGAGTTCCCTGAGTTCTGAGAGTAGGAATTTGATGGAGACATCCCATTTATGGCTGAGTGTTCCAAGGTCTCTTTATCTCAGTGTAATATCTGGCTGTGGGTCTCTGTATTTGGTCTTATCTATAGCAGAAGGAAGCTTCTATGGTTCTAGCTGAACAAGGAATTGATCTATGAGTATTATGGAATGCCATTTGGTATCATTTTTCACTACTTTGTAGCTGGAGTTTTCTCCAGTCCTGCCTGACCCAGGGTCAGGACAAATCTCTCTTACCCACCAATCCTTTAGCTGCTCAGACCCAACCAAGTAAACACACAGAGACTTATATTACTTATAAACTATATGGCCATGGCAGACTTCTTGCTAATTGTTCTTTATCTTAAATCAACCCATTTCTATTAATCTATAAATTGCCAGATGGCTTGTGACTTACCAGTATCTTAACATATTCTCATGGTGGCAGCTGGCAGCATCTCCCTGCCTCAGCCTTCCACTTCCCTGAATTCTCCTCTCCCTCTGTCCCACCTATACTTCCTGCCTGGTTACTGGCCAATCAGTGTTTTATTTATTAACCAATCAGAGCAACACATTTAACATACAGAATATCCCACAGCATTTCTTTTTGTTTTTGTAGACCAATATTTTTTTTCCCCATAGGTCCACAGTTTATGTAATCTCTGGTTCCTAGTCACCCCAGCAGTATCTAGTGTTGGTCTCATATCATGTAGTGGTCATGAACTCAAATGAGCATTGGTTGGTTACTCCTACAGGCTTTGTGCTCCTATTGCCTTAGCACATCTTGCAGGCAGGACAGCATTATAGATCAAAGGATTAAGGCTAGTTTGGTGTTTGTTTCTTTTTTAGTAGTTTGAAGACTATCTTGATATAACAAAGATTCTAGAACACATGACTGGAAGCTCTCTGTATCATAAGGTCAACTTCTCCATATTCAATGAGTTGTGTAAATGTTGTCTTTGGCAATGAAGCCATGCTATCATTAGTAGATAGCAACCAATTGTCTTTGCTCCACCTGTGGTTATTTAAAGATTACCATTTATAGCATGGTCCCAGTCCTAGAAGCTTCATTTTGTCATAGCAGATCAAAAGTTGGGACTCCATTTCCCTTATGACTTGGCCATTTTTTATTTATATCACCTACACTCTGAGAATTTATAAATTGTAATTCGGTTTTTATTGAAATAAAAGTTAATATCTACATATAAGTGAATACATGTCATAATTGACTTCTTGGATCTGGGATATCTCACTCAGGATGATTTCTTTCTAGATGCATCCATTTACCTGCATATTTCATGATATCATTTTAAAAACAACTAAGTAATATTAAAATGTGAAAATGTGCAGCATTTTCTTTATTGTTTATTTTGTGCAGGGACATTTAGGTTGTCTCCAATTGCTATCTATTATTAATAATGCAGCAGTGAATATAGTTGAGTAAGTAAATGTCTCTATAGTAGGGTAAAGTATCCTTTGCATATATGCCCAAGAGTGGTACACCTCAATCTGGAGTCAAATTGATTCCTACCTTCCTGAAGAACTGTGACTGTTTCCATAATGGCTGTACATGTTTGTTCTCACATTAGCAATTGGTGAGTGTTCTGCTTACTCTACATCCTTGCCAGTATATGTTGTTACTTGTTTTGTGGATCTTAGCCATTTTCACAGGTGTAAGATGAAGTGTCAAAGTAGTTTTGATTTGTACTTTCCTGGTGAATTTGGATGGTAAACATTTCCTAAAGTGATTCTCAGCCATTAGTTTCCTCTTTTGGAAAATTCTGTTTAGATCTGTAATATATTTACAAATTCATTATTTTTTGTGTCATCTAGTTTATTGATTTCTTTACATACATTTGGATATACGCAATATATCAGATATTTAATTGATAAAATTCTTTTCCAATTCTGTAGCCTTCACTTTGTCCAAATGACAGTGTTCTATGTTATGGAGAAGCTTCTCTGTTTTATGAGATACCATTTATAATTGTTGATCTTAGTGCTTGTGGCAATAGTGTTCTGTCCATATATCTTTTCCTGTGCCAATGAGCTTAAGGCTATTTCCAACTTTACCTTCTATCAGGTTCAGTGTGCCTAGTTCTGGGTTGAAATCTTTGGTCCATTTGGACTTGACTTTTATTCAGAGTGTTAAGTATGAACTGAATTTGTTTACCAAAATTTGTTGAAGATACTGTTTTTGTTTCTGCTGTGAATTTCTGGACTCTTTATAAAAATATGGTGTCTACAATTGTGAAGATTAATTTTGGGGTGCTCAGATTCCATTGATCAATGTGTCTGTTTTTGTGACAATACCATTCTGTTACTATTACTATAGAATTGGAGTACAGCTTGAAATCTAGGATGTGCTGCCTCCAGCAGTTGTTTTATAATTGAGGATTGTTTAAGCTATCATGGGGATTTTGTATGTCTGTACAAAGCTTAAGATTGTGTTTTCAAGATCTGTAAAGAATTGTGTTTGGGGAGGATGGTCATTTCTGTTAGGTTAATTTTACTAATACATGAGAATGGGAGATCTTTCCAACTTCTGGTGTCATCTAGTTCTTTCTTCAATGACTTGATGATTTTATGATATAAGTTTTCAATTGCTTGCTTAGAGTTACTTCAAGATATTTTATATTATATGAGGCTATTGTAAAGGGTATTTTTTCCTGATTCTTTTTCAACCCACTTACCATTTATATATTGAGTTTTACTGATTTTTTTTTAGTTAATTTTGTATCAAACTAAATTTCTGAAAGAGTTTATGAGCTACAGGAGATTGCTGGTGGAAATTTTAGGGTCACTTACGTATACTGTAATATGTGCAAATAAAGATACTTTTACTGTTTCCCTTCCAATTTGTATCCCTTTGATCTCCTTTGCTTGTCTTATTGTTTTACCTAAGACGTCAATAACCATATTGAATAGGTATGGAGAGAGTGGGCATCCTTGTCTTTTATCTGATTTTAGTGGATTTGCTTTGAGTTTTCCTTGATTTAAATTGATGCTGTCTATGGCTTTCTTAAACTGCCCTTAGTATGTTGAGTATGTCCCTTGCATCCCTAATCTCTTCAGGACACTGACCATGATGAGGTGTTGGATTGTGACAAAGGACTTTTCAATGTCTAATGAGTTGATCATGCTGTTTTTGTTTTTCAGTTTATTTATGTTGGATTAAAGTTTTTTTTGTATATGTATGTTGAAACACCTATACATTTATGGGATTATAGTAGATCTTTCTTTAGACCACTAGCTCCCAAATAATGACAAGGAGTCCTGGTCATAAATATGAGAGCTTGGTTTTAGCTTGTGCTTGTTCACGGGTATATTTTATAACATAAATTAACTCATTTATATTAATCTACATTCTGCCACATGGCTCATTATCTTTCTTCATACAGTATGTCCCAATTTCTCTGCATCATCTTCTCAGATTCTTCCCTCAAATTGTTCATTCTCCCCAAAAGTCCCATAAATTCTGTCCTGCCTAGATATTAACCATTCAGCTCTTTATAAAACAAATCAGAAGGTGCCTTGAACATATATTCACAGTAAACAAAAAGATTATCCCACAACATGAGATGAAGCCTACTTGATCATGGTAGATGAATTTTTAATGCAATGCATTGTGTGGTTGATTTCTTTCACAATTTGTGTGTGTGTGTGTGTGTGTGTGTGTGTGTGTGTGTGTGTGTGTGTGTTTTGCCTCCAAGGAATTTTTTTTTTTAATTTTCTTCTATTTGGGAGTCTTTATGTTGTTTGTGTATCAGAGTAAGTGGGTCCCTAACATATGAAATGGACAATGTTCATTATCTTTCTATTTTCTGCAGTTATGTAATGAGTATTTGCACTAACTCTTATTTGAAAGCATGGTAGTAATCTGTGCAAAAAACATCTTGTCTGGGCATTTTTTTTTTCTTGTAGAAAGAATTCTTATGGCAGCTTCCTTTTGACTATGGATGATTGGTCCATTTAAATTCCTTAACTGCTCTTAATTTAATCTTGGTAAGTGGTATCTATTAAGGAAATTATACATTTTTTTTGAGATTTTATAATTTGATACAATACAGGTTTTAAAGTATGTCCCTATGATTCACTGGATTTCTTCTGGGTCTGTTTTATGTCCCATTTTCATTTTTAATTTTGTGAATTTTATTTATTTCTCTTTGCCTTTTCATTAATTTGGATAAGGTTTTGTCAATCTCACTGATTTTCTGAAAGAATTATTTCTTTCAGTCTTTGATTATTTGTATTTTTTATTTGTTTCTATTCTTTGATTTCAACTGTGATTTTGATTAATTCTTAATGTCTACTCCTAATATGTGAGTACTTTTTGTTCTAGAGTCTTCAGGTGTATTGTTAATTTGATAATATGTGATAGATTCATTTTTTTATTTTGTCATCCCTTTGTGCTACAAACTTACCTCCTAGAAAAGCCTTCATCTTGCCCCACAAGTTTGGATATATTTCATATTAATTTTCATTCAATTTTAGAAATCTTTAATGTCTGCCTTGACCCATTTTTGATTCAGTTAGGTAGGTTTTTGGTTTCCATAAGTTTGTAAGCTTTCTGCTGTTGTTTATATCCAGCTTTAATCTGTGGTGACCAGATAGACTGCAGGATGCTATTTAAGTTTTCTTGTATCTGATGATAATCTTCTGTTTTGGACCATGGTATGTGGCCACTTTTGGAGAAAATTTCATGAGGTGGTGAGAAAAAAGTGTATTCTTTTGTGTTTGGTGAAATGTTCTATAAATATCTGTTATGTCCATTTGTTTATAATGTCAGCTAACACCCACATTTCTCTGTTTAGTTGTATCTGGATAACCTGTCTATTGAAGTCTCCAATTATCAGTTTGTATGAGGATCAATATGTGATATAAGCTGTAGTAGTGTTTTTTGTTATATTTTTTTGCTATTTAAACAAACTGGCTGCCCTGTGTTTGGGATATAGATTTTGAGAATTACAATGTCTTCTCTGTAGACTTTTTACCCTTTGGTAAGCATATAGTGTCTTTCCTTATATCTTCTAATTAGGCTTGAAGTCTATTTTGTCAGATATTAAAATAATTACACCAGCTTGTTACTTAGGTCTGTTTATTGGAATATATTTTTCTAACTCTTTAACATGAGGTGATATTTATCCTTGGTGCTATGGTATTTTTTAAGCAAAAGAAGGATAAATTCTGTTTTTTTAATCAATTCTATTAGTGTGTGTTTATTATTGGGGTATAGATACCATTAATGGTAACAGATGTTGCTGAGTATTGATTGTTGATTCCTGTTATTTTCTTTTTGCATTTAACCCCAGCATCTTCTTTCAGCCAACACACATTGGATACGCTACTCCCAAAATGAAATGAAATGTGAAACTCTATCCCTAGTGCCTATAACCTCAGCTGATATATCTTGGGACCAAAGATTACATACACCATGGTGAGTGGTGATCAATTTGGCTATACCATCACCAAATGACCCCCAAACTAATGAGAAGAACAGTTAACCCGAGTGAACTTTAAGTAACAATATAATCTCATTTCCAATGTAAGGGGTTGATTATAAAGCTTTTATTGCCTTCCTGTTCTGCCTTCTTATTGGCTCTATGCCCAGCCACATGACTTCCTCATCACTACCTTGTCTATACAGACCTCCAGGTCTCAATGGTTGGTACTGGGATTAAAGGCTCATGTTTCTGTGCTTGGCTGTGTCCTTGACCACACACCGAGAGAATCTGCCTGCCATTTTATCAGATAAAGGGCATGGGCTACCACTGCTTGACTTCTGTTTATGCCTTGCTGACTTCTGATCTGCAGGCAAACTTTATTAATATACAAATAAAATGTCACATTTCAGCACAAATAAAGTATCACCACATAATGTTATTTTTACTCTAAGGTGGTATTTGTTTCTAAAACTAAGAAATGCTTTTTGTAGGAAACTGAGATAGCTTTTGTTTCTGGGTCCATGAAGGTAGCCTCAGTCTTTTTATTAGAGTGAAGCCGATAATATTTAGAGTTACTAATTAAAATTTTATCTTGATTGCAGTAATTTTTTGTTGGGTTTTTTGTTTGCTTGCTGTTTATGGTCTATTGTACTTTGTATTTCAATAATTATTGGATAATTTGTTTTATTTCTACAGCTATTCAACTGTGCTTACAACATTACTTATTCTGAAGTACTACTTCCTTTACTGATTGTAATTTTACTTCCTTTACTTCCTTTATTGTAATTCACTGGAATTCACTAACTCACTTTGTTTTATCGAATTTTCCTTTCTCCTTCAACTGAGTAAGATATTTTTGTAGTCTAGGTGGCCAGTTATATTATTTTGAACACTGACTACATTGCTCCTGGCCCTTCTGGCTTTTGACTTCCTTAATAGTTAAGATGTTATTATGTTTGATTTTTCTTCATATGTGACTTCTTTTTTCTCTGAAGGCTTTCCTTGTTCTGCATATTTAGTGTTTTAACTATGACATGCCATGGGAATTTTTTTCTGCTCCTGTCATTATGTGGTCTGTGTGTTTCTTGTGCTTGTTTGATGTCTTTACTTAGCTTGTCAAAGTTTTTACTTGTTTGTTTTTATTATATTTGTGTTACAATTTTACATATCAGTCATGGGTTCCCCTGTCCTCCCCCATCCTGCCCCCAACCCCACCTTATCCCCAGCCACTCCCCTCCATTCCCATCTCCTTCAGGACAATGACTCCCCTGGGGATTCAGCTCTACCTGGTAGATTCCATACAGGCAGGTCCAGCCCCCTCCTTCCAGGCTGAGCAAAATGTCCCTGCATAAGCCCCAGGTTCCAAACAGCTAGCACATGCACTAAGGACAGGTCCTGGTCCCACTGCCTGGGTGCCTCCCAAACAGTTCAAGCTATTCAGTTGTCTTACTTATCCAGAGGGCCTGATCCAGTTGGGGGCTCTACAGCTTTTGGTTCATAATTCATGTGTTTCCATTATTTGGCTATTTGTCCCTGTGCTTTTTCCAATCTTGGTCTCAATAATTCACAGTCTTACAATCCCTCCTCTTTCTCTCCAATTGGACTCCTGGAGCTCTACCTGGGACCTGGCTGTGGATATCTGCATCCACTTCTATCAGTTATTGGATGAGAGTTCCAGCATGACAGGGTGTTTGGCCATTCAATCACCAGACTAGGTCAGTTCAGGCATTCTCTCAACCATTGCCAGTAGTCTCCAGTGGAGGTATCATTGTGGATTTCTGGGGGCCTCTCTAACATTTTGCTTCTTCCTGTTCTCATGTGGTCTTCATTTATCATGTTATTATCTGTTATTCCTTGTTCTCTCTTTCTCTTCTTGATCCAGACGGGATCTCCTGCTCCTCTAAGCTCCATTTCCCTCAAACCTTGCCCTTCATTACCCTGCCTCTCATCCAGCTAATATACCTTAATATCAATGGACTTAATTCACCTATAAAAAGATACAGACTAACAGAATGGATATGAAAACAGGACCCATCTTCTGCTGCATACAAGAAACACACCTCAAATTCAAAGATAGACACTACCTAAGAATAAAAGTCTGGGAAAAGACTTTCCAATCAAATGGTCTTAAGAAACAAGCTGGTGTTTCCTAATATCCAGCAAAATGGAATTCAAACTAAAATCAGTCAAAAGAGATCACGAATGACTTACATACTCACCACAGGAAAGAGCCACCAAGCTGAAGTTTCAATTCTGAACATTTATGCCCCAAACATAAGGGTGCCCACATATGTAAAAGAAACATTACTAAAGCTTAAATCACATATAAAACCCCACATATTGATAGTGAGAGATTTCAACACCTCACTTTCTCCTCTAGACAGATCTGCCAAAACTGAACCTTAACAGAGAAATAAAGGACTTAACTGATGTTATGACTAAAATGGACTTAATCAATATCTACAGAATATTCCATACAAACAAAAAGAATATACCTTCTTCTCAGCACCCCATGGAACCTTCTCTAAAATCGACCACATACTTGGCAAGCTCAAGAGATACAAAACAATTGGAATAACCTCCTGTGTTCTATCAGACCACTGTGGTTTAAATTTAGATTTCAACAACGACAAAAATTACAGAAAACCTACAATCTCATGGAAACTGAATAATGCTCAACTGACTCACCAGTGGGTTAAGGAATAAATAAAGAAAGAAATTAAAGACTTCCTAGAGATCAATGAAAATGAACACACCACATACACAAAATTATGGGACACTATGAAAGCAGTGCTAAGAGGGAAATTCATAGCACTAAATGCCCACATAAAGAAGTTGGAGAAATCTCACACTAGTGACTTAACAGCACACATGAAAACTATAGAACAAGAAGCAAAGTCTCCCAGGAAGAATAGACACCAGGAAATAATCAAATTGAGAGCTGAAATCAATAAAATAGAAACAGAGAACAACACAAAAATTAATGAAATGAAGAGTTGGTTCTTTGAAAAAATCACCAAGATAGACAAGCCCTTATCCAAACTAACCAAAAGACACAGAGAGAGGGATATTAGTGACTAGTGATTTTTCATTCCTGTTGTTGTTGTTATTATTATTATTACTATTATTATTATTATTTATTTTTGGTGGTAGTGTGTGATTACTTCTCTTATTTGGGGTTTACTGCTGTGGTGTTATCTATTGCCTGTGTTTTCAAGGGTGCATCTGACTTCTTTAGGTTGGAATTTTCCTTCTAGTGCTTTCTGTAAGGCTGGGTTTATGGACAAATATTGTCCAAATCTGGCTTTGTCTTGGAATGTCTTGTTCACTTCATCTATGATGGTTGAACGTTTTTCTGGGCATATTAGTCTAGGCAGGCATCCATGGTCTCTTAGTGTCTGCATTTTATCTGTCCAGGTCCTGGCTTTCAAAGTCTCCATTGAGAAATTGGTGTTATTCTGATGGGTGTGCCTTTACAAGTCACTTGGCCTTTTTCCTTTGCTGCTCTTAATATTCTTTCTTATTCTGTATGTTTAGTTGTTTAATTATTATGTGGCAAGGGGACTTTTTTGGGTATCTAGGCTGTTTGGTGTTCTATAGGCTTCTTGTATCTTCATAGGCATTTACTTCTATAAATTGAGAAAGTTTTCTTCTATGATCTTGTTAAATACATTTTCTGTTCCTTTGAGTTGATTATTCTTTTACTATCCCTAATATTTGTAGGTTTGGTCTTTTCATGGTGTCCCAAATTTCTTGGACATTTTGGGTCATGACTTTGTTGGTTTTAGTGTTTTGTTTTTTTTTTTACTGAAGAATCTATTTCTTTTACCATATCTTTAATACCAGTGATCCTCTCTTCCACTTCTTGCATCCTGTTGGTTATACTTGCATCTGAAATTCTTGTTCATTTACTCAGGTTTTCTATTTCCAGCATTCCTTCTGCTAGTGTCTCCTTCATTTTTTCTATTTCCCTTTTCAGGTCTTGGACTGTTTCTCTCATCTGTTTCATTGCTTTTTCATGATCTTCTTCAGGGACTTATTGTTTTCTTCTGCTTTATTTGTCTTTTCCTCTAGTTTTTTCATAGCGTTCTTCCCATTTTCTGTTTGTTCCTCCACTTCATTTTTAATTTCTTCTATATAAGGCTCTAGCCTCTTCATGATGTTATTTATAAGGTTGTTTTATTCTGCTTCTTCCATTTTGTGATGTTCAGGACTAGCTTTTGGAGGGGGGCTAGGTTCTGGTGAGGCTGTATTGCTATTTATTTTGTTGAATGTACTTCTGCCTTGATGTCTACTCATCTCCTTCAGGATTCGTTCTTGGTCTTATCAGCGCTCTTGGTCCAGACAGAGCTGTCAGATTTATGGAGCCTCTCTCTGGTCCAGATGGAAGCTCTGGGCTGAATGGGAGCTCTGGTCCTGATGGGAGTGCTGCCCCGGATGGGAGCTAGGGGCTGGTCTCTGAGTCTCGGGAAGTTGCTGGTGTCTATGTATCTTGTCCAGATGGGAGCTCAGGGACAGGATGGGAGCTGGGGTGTCTGGTCCAGATGGTAGCTGCAAAGCAGGGTGGAAGCTGTGGAAGTGGCTGGGGTCCCATGCTGATGGGTGTGAGGGCATGGTATGGAGATTGTAGGGTCAGCCCGGGGGTCTTTGACATGGGGAACCTTTCTGGTGGGGTTGGGGACGTTCTGCCCTATGGCCAGAACCTTGTGCCAAGTTGGGCAGGTCTTCCCCAGAATGGCTGGTGCCCAGGGCTGGAACCTAGGTGTGGGCCTCTTGATGTGACCACAGGCACTCATCTCTGGTTCAGATGGGGGTTCTAGGAAGGATGAGAGCTGGGGGCTGGTCTTTCAGTCTCAGAAAGTGGCTGGGGTCTCAGGCAGATGGATGTGGAGGCAGGGTGTGGAGATTGCAGAGTCTGCCTGCAGTCTTGGAAAAGGGGAACCTTCCAGCAGGGCCTGCCAAATGGCCAGAAACTGGGTGAAAGTTTCGTCGATAATTTGGTTGAAGATACAGTCTGTGTTAATGACTGAAGATTCATCTCTATGATCTTGATCAACTATTCCTATAATTTCTACATTTGAACTTTCCATAGTTTCTCATTCTTTTAATATGTTTGTATTTCATATTTTTCATATGTGTGTGTTTTCCGTTTCCTCTACTTTGTTTTTAAGTCCTGATAGTCTATCTTCTATTTCATCCATTCTATTTGTAAAGATTTAAGTTCTATCATCATTTTAGTTTTAATTCCCTTCCATACTTTTTCTTTATTGAATTCAGTTTTCACTTTTAGATTTTCTTTATCCTTTTATTTAGCCATATGCTTGTGTTTGCTTAGGCATCACTACTGTGTTTCTTGCTGCTCTCATTACTAAATAGTTCATTGTTTTCCAATGTTTGGTCCTTGTGGAGACTCCTTGATTTCTATGATGAAGTTTATTGTTTCTTTATGTTATATGTCTTAGGTTTATCTAGGCAGTTCTCATCTCAGTATAAGAATATTTCTATTGCCCTGCTGTATTTGTAGGGAGATAAACTTTCTTGTCCCTTTATATTTTTTGTGCTTTTATAATAAGGTCTATGCATGTGGATTTCTCTGCTTGGTTGTATCTTATATAAGAATTTATACTTCTTTAGTCTAGTGAAGATTGTGCAGCAAGGCCCAAGAGTATGGGGATGGTATTAATAGCATAGGTTCTATGGAATCACCAGGGTACATCCTAGCACAGATATGTAAATTGGGCTGAGTCTGGAATTTTGATGTAGAATAGATGGGACACTATTTGGGATAAGCGGATCACCAAAATTGACCTCTGCATAGGATATATAACTAGGTCTATGTCTTGATATTGATGAGAATACAAGGATTGGCTCCAGGGAGAACAACAGACTAGACATGGACACATTTGGTGCTACCAGTGTTAGATCAAGTAATTGAATGTGGTGGTGTTGGTAGTGGGTGATAGTGTCATAATGGTTTATAAGGCTCTGGTGCTCATTGTAGGATAGGCCTACATAAGAAGAATGGAAATGGTGAAGTCTAGACAGATGAAACTGAGCCTGCAACTAGAATGTTTGATTTTTATAAGGGCTGGAGATTGAAAGGAGTACAGGCAGACCACATTTTAGCAAATTCACTGAGCATTAATTGGACTAAATCTCAGCATAGAGTGTCATATTTCAGCATGGTCTGGAGGTTGGATGTGATTTGGGGAGCTGGTATTGTGTAAGAAGGGAGAGAGGGTGCAGATATCTTATTTGCATTCTTGACATATTTTTCTATGAATCCTAGGAAGGAAGCACAATAGAAATCAGCAGTGAATCACAAAAGAATGGAATGAGTTGAGAGGAGTAGATGAAACATGTGATGTGGTATGGTCAGCAGTATCCAAGAGATATTAGAATGGATTGGGGAAGCAAAAGAGCTGGTAGCCTTCCTGAGCCTGTAATATGTGTGGAAGCTGTGGGTGTGCCTTGTAAAAATCAGCCTTTTTTTCATCCATATGTTCCAAGTGAATGGAGATTGACTGAGAGAGAGGGCTGAAGCTGGATGTGGAAGGCCCAGAGATATCCTAGTGAGAGCAGAATGAAGTAGGGGAAGGAGGGAATATGTCTTAATATGCAAAATATATATGAGACAAAATAAGGAATAATGTTTCATGAGCCACATATTTCTGGAGATAAACAGGTCATACTATAAGAGGAAATGAAGAAAAAAAGTGAAATTAAGGTCAATATGATTTATATGTGTTCCTATACAAGGTGACACCATACATCAAATATTGAAACATTCAGTAAAATTAGTTCAGTTCTATTAAGAATGTGCTTCTGGCTATCACCAATAGATAATTTCACCATTTGATTCTACAACACAGATAGACACACTTGATTTTTCTCCAGTTCTGATAAGGCTCTCTCAGAGCATAAGATGAAATAACTACAACACCAGGGTAACAGATGAGATTGAAAACTGAACTTCAGGCATTTTTAAGAACATGACTCATAATGCATGGCCCTAGTACCTGAGCTGATTTATGTGACTTACTTCTATCGATACCATTCCTAATGTATGAGTTCTTGATTATCTAATTATCTTTAATTTCAAAGTTATAATGTCTTGTATTTGCTTAATACTGTACAATTCACAGGATAGTCAAGAGAGATTATTTTATATTGTTTCATATTATTATTTAGAAATATGTATATGCTATTGATATTTTCATAATTGATGAGTTTGAAGACCATGTGGTTCATTTTAAAAATCAAGACACCTTTTAAACAGAGAGGCTGGCACAACAATTCCATTGATAAAAATACATTAAGTTGAATGAAAATAAAACTTATAGCATATCAGAATTTGTAGAATTCATATAAGAGGTTCTGACTTAGTATAAAATGCTAGGTTAAAAAGATTTTCTGAGGAAGAAAATCCCAAAGGAACAATGCAGCCTATTTGATCAGATATGATCTCAAGTAGAAATATTTTCAAAATACATTAATCTTACTGGGAAGTGAGTTAAATTCCTTACTTCTTTTGGAAGAAATGTTATTATTTCCTCTGAACCAGAGCTCATTTCTTAATGATATTATTCATTTAAAAATAGCACCAATTCACTATAATTTATCAAAACTTATATTCTGAAAACCAAAATTTAAAAAACTTCAAGTTAAAAATTGCAGCAGAGGATCTCAAATGTGCTACTGCTATGAATTAAAAGTATAAATATTGTTTATATAGCAGTGTCCTTTAGTTTACATACATTTCAAACCATATTAAAATACCAATTTCTTTGGAAAAATAGACAAGCTGATTGTACAATTTGTAATTAAATGCTTGGGTCTTAGAATAACTAAAATGATCTTTAAAATGAATAAAAAGAGTAGGAGTATTTATAGTTTTTGCTTTAAACCTTGCTGTGAATAGATGTTAGCCCTGACAGAGCTGGTTTTCTGGTAAGTTTACATATGGAAAGGATGGGGAGTCATGCAGTCAACTCCCACTGTTTCTTTTCACCAAGAACACCAAGACAAATAGAGAAATATCCATTTCCTCCTCAAATGATGTTAGGACAACTGTGCAAACACTTGCAATTTAATTAGCTTGACCCCAACTCACACTACATTGAAAATTTTATTTAAATTTGAGGTTTTCCTATGTCTGCAGCCACTCAAACCCAAGAAACACACAGAGGCTTATATTAATTAAAATTGCTCAGCCATTATCTGAGGCCTAACACTGACTAGCTCTTACATTTAAAATCAGCCCATTTCTGTTAATCTGCATGTTGCCACATGTTCCATGGCTTTACCTGTGTGCCATTACATGCTGGTCCCTGGATGGTGGGCTGGTGTTTCCTCAGTCAACTTTCCTCTTACCAGAATTCTCCTTGTTTGCTCATCTTACCTATACTTCCTGCCTGTCTACTGGCCAATCAGCATTTCATTAAAGTGTACAAAAGCATTATTTCACAGATTTCCCCTTTTCTGTTTAATTGATAAGGAAAGTTTTAACCTTAACATAGTAAAATTACATATAATAAATAGTTATTAAGCAAGAATTACAGCTACAATATAGTCTATTTGTATTTGGTAAATTTAAATAAATATTTTATTCATCCTATGTTTGTGAGTCCAAAGTTTCATATCAACTTTATCTCTTATCATAACTAAGAAAAACATAATTATAACTATCTAGTCTTCAACTACATCAAAGTCCACAGAAGGATATAATATTACCTAAGTAAACAGAAAATGCATTGTAAGCAACATCCAAAATTCTGAAAATGATAGACAGCTGCCTTCCTGAACAGTTTCCCAAAGTTCCTCTGCAATGTTGGGTCATCCATCTTCAGCCCACAGGCCTAGAGTTTTTCAGTTGGTTCTTCCTGTGTCCTGTAGAATATTTGTCAGTCTTCTCTGTGAAGCAGGAACATGAAGGACCATCTCACCTTGCATAGTTCAGTGGTCACATTTCTATGGGTCATGTAAGTCAAGTCAATACAAAATTTTATCAAGAAGTTCAGACAAGAATAATTTCTTGCTAAAATGGCTATTTTTGCCAAGAAGAAGATAAACACCATATGGAGTGTCTTAGATACCCATCTTTCTATTTGAAGTAAATCAGTGCTGCCAGAAGCAGACATAATTCATTGTCCAAAAGGTCTAAGTTTTTAAAACATTTTAAATGCCATATTCTGTACATCTTTGAAGTGTTTTAAGATCACCTACCTAATTGAATTCTCTCTCTCTCTCTCTCTCTCTCTCTCTCTCTCTCTATATATATATATATATATATATATATATATATATATATATATCAACATGACTATAAGTTTGACTATCATAGATAGTTTACAATTCAAATGAGCTGCACAGACATAATACCTTAAACAAGAGTATAAATATACATATATTATAACAAAATTAAATTTGTATCAATAAACTAAAATCTATACTAATGTAAAACATTTTAAACAAGTTGCTCTTTAAAAGTAGGTTCAACAATCCACCCTTTATTCTATCATATCTGTATCCTACATTTCCATATCATATCCCCCTTTCTTCTTTTAGACAGATATTGACTATGACCAACAACAATTCATAACCAACAAACTAAACAAAGACAAACATCCATAATCCATTTTAGTGTAAATGTGGGTGTTGTGTTATTCTAGGCTACTTTCTGCTGATAGAGGGACCCTGATAGTCTTATGGGGATCCTGAGATAGTTATAGAAAATAGTCAAGTCCTGGGAAGACTGTCTATAACCTTTGTTGATAGGTACCATCTGTTAAGGTTTAGAAGTTCTGACTTTATCAAATCTGATCTATCTTAACCTGAAACAAATCCATAGAGTCTTGCTTCCTGAGTAAACAAAAACAGAGCCTCCTTTCCAAAGGAACATAACCTTAGTCCAAATTTTGAAGTCAAGCTATCTTAACTCAACAGACTTTACAGTCAAATATATTTTTGCTGAACATACCTCCTTCTCAGCACCCCACAGAACCTTCTCTAAAATCAACCACATAATCTGTCACAAAGAAAACCTCAACAGATACAAAAAAAAAATTGGAATAACCTCCTATATTCTATCAGACCACCATGGTTTAAAGTGAGATTTCAATAACAACAAAAATTATAGAAAGCCTACAATCTCATAGAAACTGAATAATGCTCAACTGATTCACCAGTGGGTTAAAGAAGAAATAAAGAAATTAAAGATTTCCTAGAGATCAATGAAAACAAATACACTACTTACTCAGACGTATGGGACACTATGAAAGCAGTGCTAAGCTGAAAATTCATAGCACTAAATGCCCACATTAAGAAGTTGGAGAAATCTCACACTAGTGACTTAACAGCATGCCAGAAAGCTCTAGCACAAGAAGAAGCAAAGTCACCCAGGAGGAATAGATGCCAGGAAATAATCACGCTGAGAGCTGAAATCAATAAAATAGAAACAAAGAGAACAGTACAAAGAATCAATGAAACAAACACTTTGTTCTTTGAGAAAATCAACAAGATACTACCCAAAAGAGAGAACATCACAATTATCAAAATCAGAAATGAAAAGGGAGATGTAACAACTGACAATAAGGAAACACAGAGAATCACTAGGTCATATTTCAAAGACCTGTACTCTACAAAATTGGAAAATCTAAAAGAAATGGACAATTTTCTGGATGGGTACCACATACCTAAGTTAAATTAAGAGCAGATGAACTATTTAATAACCCCCAAGGAAATAGAAACAGTCATTAAAAGTCTCCCAACCAAATAAATCCCAGGACCAGATCATTTCAATGCAGAATTCTACCATATCTTCAAAGAAGAGTTAACACCAAGACTCTTTAAGTTTTTCAAAACAATCGAACAGACTCCAAGAACACATCAAAACAATTATCCACCATGATCAAGTAGGCTTCATCTCAGACATGCAAGGTTGGTCCAACATATGAAAGTCTGTCAATGTAATATACCATATAAACAAACTGAAAGAAAAAAAAAACCCTTGATCATTTCATTAGATGCTGAAAAGGCCTAAATGTGACAAAATCCAACACCCATTTATGATAAAGGTCCTGGAAAGATCAGGAATACAGGGAACATATCTAACCCTAATATGGCAATATACAGCAAGCCAGCAGCCAATACTAAAATAAATGGAGTGAAACTCAAAGTGATTCCACTAAAATCAGGAAAAAGACAAGGCTCTCCACTCTGCCAATATATACTTAATATAGTATTTGAAGGTCTAGCTAGAGCAATAAGACAACAAAAAAAAATCAAATGGATAGAAATTGAAAAGGAAGAAGTCAAACTTTCACTATTTGCACATGACATGTTAGTATACATAAGTGGCCCACAAATTTGACCAAGAAACTCTTATAGCTGATAAAAAACCTTCAGTAATGTAGCAGGATAAAAGATTAACTAAAAAAAAAATCAGCAGCTCTCCTATATACAAATGACAAACAGGCTGAGAAAGAAATTAGAGAAACATCACCCTTTACAATAGCCACAAATAATATAAAATACCTAGTAGTAACTCTAACTAAGCAAGAGAAGGACCTGTATGAGAAGAACTTTAAGTACCTGAAGAAAAAAAAAATGAAGAATCTATCAAAATGGTAAGATCTCCCATGCCCATGGATTGGTAGGATTAACATAATAAAAATGGCAATCTTGCCAAAAGTAATCCACAGATTCAATGCAATCCCCATCAAAATCACAACACAATTCTTTACAGACCTGGAAAGAACAATACTCAACTTCATATGGCAAAACAAAAAACCCAGGATAGCCCAAAGAATCATGTACAATAAAACAACCTCTGGAGGCATCATGATCCCTGACTTCAAGCTCTAATATAGAGCTACAGTAATAAAAACAGCTTGGTACTGGCATAAAAACCAACATATAGACCAATGGAACTGAAATGAAGACTCTGATATTAATCTGTATATGTATGAACACCTAATTTTCTCAAAGAAGCCAAAACTGTACAATGGAAAAGAGAAATCATCTTCAACAAATGGTGCTGGCATAACTGGATGTCAACATGTAGAAGATTGCAAATAGATCCATATTTAATCACCATGCACAAAACTTAAGTCCAAGTGGATCAAAGATCTCAACATAAATTCAGTTACTCTGAATTGAACACATTGGCAGTGGAGGTAACTTTCTAAATATGACACCAGTAGCAAAGACACTGAGAGCAACATTAATAAATGGGACCTCCTGAAACTGAGAAGCTTTTGAAGGGCAAAAGACACAGTCAATAAGACAAAACAACAGCTTACAGAATGGGAAAAGATCTTCACCAACCCTACATCTGACAGAGGTCTGATATCCAAAATATATAAAAACTCAATAAACTAGACATCAAAATACCTAACAGTCCAAATAAAAAATTGGCTATAGAGCTAAACAGAGAATTCTCAACAGAAGAAGCTCAAATGGCTGAAAGACATTTAAACAATGATCAACACCTTAGTCATCAGGGAAATGCAAATCAAAACAACTCTGAGATATGATTTTACATCTGTCAGAATGACTAAGATCAAAAATACTGAAGACAGCTTGTGTTGTAGAGGATGTGAAATAAGTGGAACACTCCTCCTCTGTTGTTGGGAATGCAAACTGGTACAGCCACTTTGGAAATCAATATGGCACTTTCTCAGAAAATTCGGAATAAATCTCCCTCTAGACCCATCTATGCCACTCTTGGGCATATACCCAAGGAATCATACCATAAGGTCACATGCTCAACTATGTTCATAGCAGTGTTATTTGTAATAGCCAGAACCTGGAAACAACCTAGTTGCCCTTCAACTGAAGAATGGATAAATAAAATGTGGTACATATTCACAATGGAGTACTACTCAGTAGAGAAAAACAATGACTTCATGAGGTTTGCAGGCAAATGAATGGAACTAGAAAATATCATCCTGAGTGAGGTAACCCAGACTCAGAAAGTCAAACATGGTATGTACTCACTCATAAGTGGATACTAGATGTAAAGCAAAGGATAACCAGATAGAAAATCACTGCTCCAGGGAGGCTAGCTACTAAAGAGGACTCTAGGAAAGACACAGGGATCACCCAGTGATGGAGAAATGGATGAGATCTACATGAGCAAACTGTGGATAGATGGGTGGGATAACAGAGGGCAAGTGTTGGGGAAAGAGAGCTTAGAGGAGAAGGAGGTCCTAGCTGGTTCAGGAACAGAATGGGAGATCAAGAAAAGAGATATCATAATAAATGAAGACACCATGGGAATAGGTACAATCAGAGTAGAGAGGTCTCCAGGAATCCACAAAGATGACTCCACTATAGACTACTGACAATGGTTGAGAGGATACCTGAGCTGACCTACTCTGGTGATCAGCTGACCAACCTCCCTAACTGTCATCATAAACCTTCATCCAGTGACTGAAGGAAGCAGATGCAGAGATCCACGGCCAAGCCATTGGTGGAGCTCCAGATGCCCAGTCAATGAGAGGGATCATATGAGCAAGAGATATTAAGACCATGATTGGAAAATGTACAGAGAAAACTAGCCCAACTAGTGGAAACACATGAACTGTGGACCAATAGCTGAGGAGTGCCCATGGAACTGGACTAGGCCCCCTGAATACATGAGACAGTTGTTTAGCTTGAACTGTTTAGGGATCCCCTAAGTAGTGAGACCCGGACCTGTCCTCAGTGCACAAGCTAGCTTTGTAGAACCTAGTGCCTATACTGAGACACTTTGCTCAGCCTTGGTCCAGGGTGGAGGGGATTGGACCTGCCTCAAATGAATGTACCAGGCTCTGATGACTCCTCATGGGAGACCTTTCCTTGGAGGAGGTGGGAATGGGGTTAGGTAGGTGAGGGAAGGCTATGGAGTGGGAGGACAGAGGAATCTGTGGTTGATATGTAAAACAAATAGAAAAATGTCTTAATAAAAAGAAAAGAAAAAAAATCCCAAAGACAACACAATCCAGATTCTCTATGTAATATCTATCTTTATATGGATTATTTATTATATTACTTTTTTCTTTAAATGTTTTATTTTTTAAAAACTTTCTATTTCTTTATATACCTGTCTATATTCCTTTCCTCTTTTCCAAGCCTACATATACTCACTGTATATTTTTATACTCACTGTAAGCCATTTAAAGTCTTATTCCATTGAATCTGCCTTATTGTGAATATACTGCTTTAAATTGCAGCATTACTATTACTGAATGGTAGCTTTGGCTGCTGGCTCTGCCCACCTCAGTTTTCCAACATGGCAGTCGGACATTTACAGCCAGCTCTGTCTCTGGGAGCAACGTGTACCACCAGTTCTAGAATCAATAGGTCTATGCTTCCATTAAAGCCACATGTAGCACAGAAACCTTTTTTTTTTTTTTCTGTCTGGACTAGCAAAGGCTAAATCTACCATGCACCAAACTGTGTGGCTTGGGGACACCTATGTGTACTATGGCAGGAATCTGAAGCCTTGCCACTTTAGCTCATGGTGTCTGTCAGCCAGCTCTATCTCACAGCCAGCTGTCAAGAGACAAGTTAAATGCTGTGGAATAATGCTTTTGTACACTGGCTTAATAAAACGCTGATTGGCCAGTAGACAAGCAGGAAGTATAGGCGGGATAAGCAAACAAGGAGAATTCTGGGAAGAGGAAGACTGAGTCAGAAGACACCAGCCTACCATCTAGGGAGCAGCATGTAATGGCACACAGGTAAAGCTATGGAACACATGGCAACATACAGATTAACAGAAATGAGATGATTTTAAATGTCAGAGCTAGTCAGTAGTAGGCCTGAGCTAATGGCCAAGCAGTTGTATTTAATATAAGCCTCTGTGTATTTATTTACTTGGGTCTGAGCAGCTGCAGACCAAGTGGGACACAGGAAAACTTTCAGCTACACAAATTGAATAAAATGTAAATGTACCAAAAAAAGATTATACAGCTGTAGACAAAAATCTTAGCCAAAAAAGTTAAACTGTCCATCATCAAAATTAATGAGTTTTTTTCTTCAAAGTACACTGTAAATAAAATTAAAAGATGAGACACAGAGTGAATAAACACTGTTGCTCCACTATGTGACTAGTGTCCAGAAAACACAAGGACTTATTGCAACTGAGTAATACAACTGCCAACCAGAAATTGGTCAAAGAATTTTAATGGACATTTTTCAATAAAAGCTATATAGGTAGCTAGTTAGTAAGTGAGAAGATGTGATACTGGAAACACATCATCTGAAGCCATGGGACATGCTGCCTTATCCCACTGCAACAGCTTCAATTAAAACACTAGACAACAACAAGGATAAAGAGGCTATGCTGAAGCTGGAATATTTAGATACTATGAAGGGAAGGCTAGAGCCTCACTGCCTTTGGAAGCATTTTGATTTTTCAAACATACACCTTGGTAGGTAGCAAAGAGAAATGAGTGTACATGTCTATACACAATTTCATACAAACATCATAGCATAACATTCACAAGAAGCAAAGAGAAGAAACAACTCAAGTGCAGTGCTCCCTGGAAGAGTGGATATATAAATGATGGTACAACTGCAGTTGACAGGGAATTTCATATGGGAAATAAAAGTAGGTTCTCAATATTAACCCTTCTTCAGAAAAAGTCTGCTTAAATCTTTCTAATAATATGCTGCATTGGACTGTGTCTGACCTTTTTCCTTCTACTCTTACTAAAAAGAGTTTCCTTCCCCAACCAGGTTCAGTGTGACATGTCTTCAAACAGAAAAGACCAATCATCTGAGTCTTACATGAGTTAACTTACATATACCCTAAGAAAAATGTTCCTTAAATATACTGGCCTCATAACTAGTGGATCATCATTATTAGAACTATAACCCCATAAGAGGTCTTCTTCCTCTCTGTTGCAACCTGAATCCACTGCAGCCTTTCTCACAACCTCTGTCTAGCATTTCCACCCATTGAAAAAGACCTTCATTAAAACTAATGTCTAAGATCTGACTTTAAATATGTCTCATCTGCATGTCTTATTACTGGGCCATGAGGTTTTTTTATGTACGATATCACATGCACACAATACAGGATTATTGAAAGGAATGAAGCATTGATGTATTGATACATAATCAATAGTCAAAAGAAATACCTCTTATGTTATTTCATTTCTGTGAAGGCCCAGTATGCAGTTTTAGAGAAACAGAAATCAGATGAGGGGTGCTGATTTACAGAATGTAGATGGTATATTTTGGAAAAATCAGTGTCCAGTGCTGGGAGATACATAGAAGTAGGAACATGGACATTTAATATAATTGTTTAATTTTCTCACACTGATTTTTAAGTTTGAACCCCTTACTTTACTTCCTAAACAGTATTGTAAATAACCAAATGTTGTTGGCTCTGTACTCCAAAGTTTTGTGGCCTTTACAAATGCATGGAGTTATGAATCCACTACTGTAGCCTCAAAGCCACAAAGGAACAATCTCTTTGTCCTAAACACTTACTGTTTAGATTAATCTTTCTTGGCACCCCTTCAGGTTTGTCTTTTAGAAAAGTCAAATGAATGGAAACAAAGTATGCTATCCATTCAACGTGGCTTCATTCACCCATCAGCATGCTTATGAGGTCCCATTTTGTGTTTTAAAACTACTTTGAAAAAGCAGTGTATGTTACTTGGACCTCTCGTGAGGTCCAAGTAACACACACCACTCAAGCAGCCTTTCCTGGGAAACACATCTGGGCACTGACTTGATGCTGTGTAGCATTCCATGATGTTCAGAACAGTTTTAAAAGTGTTTTCTTAATTGGAATATATGTGTAGCTTATTTTTCTTTAGGCAAGCATCAAAATTTTGTTATAAAGTCTAACTTGTACAAGTTTTGTACTTCTCTACTAGCTAGAAATAGTGATTACTATGTGTATTTAACTCTTCAAGTTCTTATCTGCTCCAATTCTACTTCTTTTGTATATGACATGGCTGGTAAGTATACAATAAATATAGTTTACTGTTCGAAAAAGAAAGAAAGTAAAAAGGAAGGAAGGTAAAAAAGGAAGGAAGGAAGGAAGGAAGGAAGGAAGGAAGGAAGGAAGGAAGGAAGGAAAGAAAGAAGGAAAGAAGGAAAAGAAAAGAAAATCTAAAGAATCTACTTTTAAAATCTATTAGGACCAGTAGATTTGATCAGCACATTTATTATATAAGGTGAACATACAAAAACCAGTGAAGTTAAGAATACAATTATATTTAAATACCATCAAGAGGAGTAAAATCAAAGATGAACATGTTGTGCAGACCTTAGGAAACATGTCTCAGCACTTGGTAAACTGAGGTAGGAGAATCAAGAGTTCAAGGCCAGCCTGCACTACATAGCAAATTTAAGACTATGCTGAGATATAGGATACCCTGTCTTTAAAAAGCAAAATGAATAAAATATTTATAAAGAAATATAAGGAAAGAAATGCCAGCTGTATATTTTGAACACTATAAACATAACTGGCAGAAATTAAGAAGGACCTAAAATAAACAGAAAGGCATTTAACACCAATGAATCAGATGTATTACTGTTAAGGATGCAACCCTAGCTAAATTGACCTATAGATTGACACAGCATCTATCAAAGCCCTTCTTGAATATCTGAAGAGATTGACAATGTTATAACAAAGTTCTTTAGAAATTAAGGAAACCTAGAATGTCCAAAATAATCTTCCAAGTTTCAAAACATACTACACAACCGTAGTAATCAGATAATCAGAATAGAACGGCGCTAGCAACAATGTAGACATAGATAGGTAAATGCAATGGAGAGAGAAGAAATAAACTCTTGGCTTTATTGTCACCTGACATTTGACCAGGATGCAAAGACAATCTACAGAGGAAAAATATTTTATCAACAAATGTTGTAAAAGCTACCTGTGCCAAAGAATAGAATGTACTCTGTGTCTGACTCTTTGCATATAAATTTAAATGAATCAAAAGTCTAAACATAAAAACTAAAAATAATAAAACTATCTCCATTTATTTAAAAAAAAAAGCAGTGTATGAGCTGACTTTTTGAAGCCCACTGCTGATGCATAGCCTTGATGCATGGGACAGGGCTTGAACCTGCCTCTATTGAATGTACCAGGCTCTGCTGACTCCTTATGGAAGGACATACCTTCCTAGAGAAGGGAGATGGGGGGTTGTATAGGGGAGGAAGGCTGGAGGGGCAGAAGGAGGGAAGAGTGGAGGAATCTGTGGTAGGTATGTAAAAATGAATAAAAAATTCCTTAATAAAAATATAGGCCATGAATTTGAGATGAGAGGGTTTGGAAGGAGGAAAGGGAAGGGAGAAATATTGTAATTATACTCTAAAAGAAATTTAAAGTGAAGTAAAAAAAGGTGTATACAGCAAAACAGAGAGGGAGGCATGGGGATGTCTTGTGTTCTTCCTTTTCCTCAACTTGTTTATCTCTTGCAAGAGGGAGAAATTGTTTTGTTGCTGAAGGATCTACACTGAGCTCCCATTCCATACTTGTTATCAGCTTCTCAGCGCTCATCTTCTTAAGTGTTGAATATGATTTCACTATATAGCAGTCTCCTCCAATTCACCAAAAGCTTTACCTCTTGCAGATTTGGCAGTAATAAATAAAACATCTACAACTATAGCAAATATTTTGTTGTAAATTCATATTCAAAATGAATGGGAAATTATATAAAACTCTAGTTCTAGGCCTCAGGTGCAAAGATAAGATTTACCTTATTGTTTGTTGGTTTGTTGGTTTCTTTTCCTTTTTTTTTTCCAGTTGTTACACCATCATTGGTGGAAAATATTTAGCTAATCATAATCTAATTTTATTCAATTAACACATGAATAGTTAAATTTGGTTTTGGCCCTGTGCTAACTATTGAAATCAGAACTCTGAACAATCCAGTTTCAGTTATTAGTAACCTATACAGCAGAAGTAATAAAGGGCAGTGTCAGTGAATCACTGTAAGTACTTTGAGAGCTACAAGTGAATGAAATGGATACTTGAAAAGCTGAGTTTAGCACAGGTCTTTATTCTTTTCCCAAGTTTGTCGTTCTCCTTAATTGTCAAAAGAGGTAGAATAGATTGTTTCTTTGTTTGAAAAATGTGTTAGGTTTATTTTATCACAAATTTAGCATGATTTTTTAAAGAATAATCTTTTGAATTCATTATTGCCTTTACTTTATAACATCCTCAAAATATTAAATCCATAGCTTAAGAATTTTTGTGCCTAGGATATATGATGCCTAATTAATTTTTGGCAGGATATGGAGCTTTCAAGGTCAGATTTTCATTTTGGTAAAACTTTCTGTTCTTTGTAAGGAACAGGGAGACTTTATACTCATGTGTTATACACACATTTATATACATATATATTATATACACGTGTGTGTGTGTGTGTGTGTGTGTGTGTGTGTGTGTGTGTGTGTGTGTGTAGGGGCACCAGAATATATTTTGTGTTTTATAAATGAAGAAATCAACACTATACTGTTTTTTAAATTATAAAATTGCCACAGCAGTTGGGACACTAGGGGTGTACCTATACATGCTTTTCCCTGAGTTCTGTGTGTTCTCTAGTTTGTGAGCTGAGCAAAGGAAGTAGAGGTAGAAAGAGTGACAGGGTTAATAATTTGGATTATAAGTATCTATAATATGCCCAACCAGGAAGATATTTCCCTTTCTATGTTTCCTGTCTGCTGCTTAAAGTAACCAATTAGATTTACTTTTTAGAATACAGGTAATTTACTTGTCCTCTTTCTCCTAAATTTTACCTTTATCAATAGTAACAAAACAGAGAGCCCAGAGAATAAGCGGTGTGTGTTTGTGTGTGTGTGTGTGTGTGTGTGTGTGTGTGTGTGTGTGTGTGTGTATGTTCACATGTACTGATGTAGGTGTTTATGCATGGGTGTGTGTGCATGGGTGTTGGGTGTGGATATGTGTGTATGTGTATATGTTGATATTTTTTAAATGTATTAGAATAAATGCTGCTGTTGGGGAGTCTGCAACTTCTTTCTGTTACCTCTCACAACTCCTCTCCTGGTTAGCAGTTTGCATGTAATTTAGAGTTTATTCTAAATATTCACCAATAAAGAAGGGAAGTGAAACTTGAAGAAGAGAATACATGCCACTCCATAAACTGCTAAGCTCTATGTTAGTATCAAATAAACATATATGACAGACCAAATGGTCTTGTGCCTCTGGATAAAATCTAGAAAACCCAGGTTATGTATTTACTGGTTTAAATGTATTTTCTCTGATGGAAATTTTAATTTTAAGATAGCTAATAACCATTGTCTGACATTTTTATTTATTTATTTTTTTGCATTTTTTTTATTATTATATTTGTGTTTTAATTTTACACATCAGTCATGGGTTCCCATGAAATCATGGCTATTGGAGCCACTGAAGCAACTTCATTCCCAATACCATTTTCAATGATTCTCTATTATTCAATGAACATTTAAATTAGAAATAATCAAAGATTAATTAATTTAAGAGACTGATTTTGAGCTATAAAAGGGAATTTCAAATAAAAATGTAGTTTATTTTATTTTTGTTTTGTGAATAAATAACGATGTGTTCACTTTTATTTGTTATTGTACAGGTATTTCCAAGGTAAATTTTAAGACAGCAGGTTTTAATAATTTTGATATCAAGGAATCAACAATAGGCAAAGACTACAGCAATAGGCTTATTAATATTAAAAATTTAATGATATTATTAAATAATGATATTATTAAAATAGTGTTTTATATTTCATGTTCATACGTATATGAAATTGAAATATAAATTTGCATAATAATATTTAAATGTTTGAAATCATTTTATATATATATAATGCAGAAATTGTTTCCTTAAAACATAAAAAACTGATTTTTCCGATTGAAATTTTCAAAATATGTCCAGATGTGCTCAATGTGCTCATACCAACATCTCTGAATTGGTAATTTTATAGCTGAGTTCCTGCTTACAACATAGGGTACTACTGGTATACATTAGTAATCCCACTATTGTTATTAGCATGTAAGTTCTTTTTCCCAAAGTAAAGATATGAACACAGCTTCCTCATTATGTAGCTCTAAGGCTTCACATGGCTCTCTGAAGTTCTGAGCTATGGAGGTCCTGCAGCTTAGCTTTTAAATCACCAATCTGTTACTTGGTGCTGCAGACAAGGCCTCAGAAGGGCAATGCTTATCACTGGCAGTAAGATACTGTTAGGCTATCCAAGAATGTGTAAGATGAAAATGAGAGTATAAAATATTCTAAAATTGTTCTCAAAATATCATTTAAAGAATAGTTCATAGATTATTAATTTAGTAGCATTTTCTGGCAAATAAATTATTGGCATTTGGTTTTAAACTATAAAACATTCCATTAATTGCAAATTTGAAGTTTATTTAGCTGTTAAATATTTTTCTTCAAATTTTAAACAGCAACTGAAAAAAACTACAGGGAAAAATGTATTTAGTGTAAAGAAACACTTACCACTTTTAAATCTCTTATCTTTCAGGAAAGAACGGTGACGATCAGAAGGCAGACAGTAGGAGGATTTGGATTAAGCATAAAGGTAGCCTTCTTTCCAGTCCATCTTTGCAAAGGCTGAAGTAAAGGCTAAACTTTTGTGTACATAAAAATGTTGGTGACTCATAATGCACAAGAATGGCTCTGTAATCTTTAGAGTAATTTGTGATCTCGGATGTTCTTATAGAACTGACAATCATTATCTTCTTATTTAGATTTTACAAGAAAGGACTGGGGACCTTACCTAATCTTAAATAGAACTTGGCAGCTTTATTTATGAATCTTCCAATGCATATGAACTATGCTGGTTGCAAGAACCTTTCCTTTTTCCTCTAGCAGCATGGAAAATTGATGGGTAGAATGGAAACAAGTCTCTATCAAGGAGAACTGGGAACAAGTGAAGCATGGGCTGTATTCTATATTTATCATTTATCTTGATTTTCACTTGTTAAAGAGATTGCTAAATGTAATATATTAATTAAAATTTTTGAACATGATATTAAAGTGCTTTTGTTGTTGTTGTTTTGTGACAGGGTTACTCTGTGTAGCTTTGTGCCTTTCCTGGAACTCACTTTGTAGACCAGGCTGGCCCCGAACTCACAGAGATCCGCCTGACTTTGCCTCCCAAGTGCTGGGATTAAAGACATGAGCCACCACTGCCCGTAAACAGCTTTTTAATATGTACAGTGTTTTCAGTGTTCACTGGTAAAAATGTATCCCTCATGCAGTTTATCATTATTGAAATGATTGATAAAAATGAGTAAATTAGTTTGTAGGTAAATACTGAAGACTTAACCCAACTACATTAATTCTTTTATCAATCTGACTTTTGGAATTATTAAGTGAAGTATGTTAATCACATTTCCTCAGTTAGTATTTATTTACTTAGCATGTTGTCTTTGGTGAATATTTAAAGACATTTAACCCAGTTCCTGCTATCTATGTCAGGAAAGGAGCATCTTGAATTTGTAATTATCACCTTTTGTCAACTTTGTCAAAATGAATTAATACAATGACAGTGTGTGTAGTACCAGGAATCTTAATATTCAAAATATTTGTGTTAAAATATACTTTATGTGTATTTGTTATCAATTCAGGTAAGGGACACATACAGAATAGATTATAGGACAATGAAATTAAGCAATGAAACATATATTTTTTCTCTGTTTGCTTCAGTTAAATAGTCAATGTTGATACACGCTGGAGGCATGTCAGATCTGCTAAAAGGAAGTTAATGTGTTAACAAAGAAGAGCAGAAAGAAAATTCTGTGTTAGACAACTGTGAAGACATTGCCAGTAGAGTCATTATTAGGCAGGTTTTAGCATGTAGCTTTTGTAGTCATAAGTTTTCTCAGGTCCTGCCCAGACCTGAGGTCAGGACAAATCTCTCCCTCCTGCATTTTGCAGTCACTTGATCCCAAGTAAACAGATAGAGGATTGATTACATTATGTGCAAATTATATGGCCTATGGGTCAGGCTTCTTGCTAACTAGCTCTTGTATCTCAAATTAACTCATTTCTATTAATCTATATTTTGCAATATATTCCATGGCATTACCAGTCTGCTTGAATCTTTCTTCTCCTTTGGTGATGGCTGGTATCTGTCACACCTCTGCCTTTCTTCTTCTTGTTTCTCTCCTTAGATTTCCTGCCTGCCTCTAAGCTACCTTGCCCTAGGTGAATACAGCTTTATTTCTCAATCAATCAGAACAACACATATTCACAGCATATAGAAAGACATCTCAGGAAGATATTTATGTAGTATAAATAACCTTAAAGTATCACCATCCTTAATAATCTGAACACTTTAAAAGTTTAGTCTTACGAGGTGGTGGTGGCACATGTCTTTAATCCCAGCACTTCGGAGGCAGAACCAGATGGATCTCTGTGAGTTCAAGGCCAGCCTGGTATACAAAGTGAGATCCAGCACAGGGACCAAAACTACACTGAGAAATCCTGTATTGAAAAACAAAACTTAACAAAAATTCAAAGTATCTTCAGAGTTTAAAAGTGTAGTCAGAAGGTTTCTCGGGTTCCACCTGGCCCAGTGTGGTCCAGAAAATCTTTCTCATCTGCAGTCCCACAGCTGCTTATAAAATAATCAACCAGAGGTTTAATATTAATTAAAACAGCTCAGCCATTGACACAGGTTTATTACTGACTAGCTCTTACACTTAAATTAACCCATAATTCTTACCTATGTTTAGCCAGATGGCTTGGTACCTTTTCTCAGTTTCTTCCTTGTCATCTTGCTTCCTCTGTTTCTGGCTGGCAACTCCTGATTTTGCCCCTCCTCTTCCCAGAATTCTCCCAGACTGCTTGCCCCATTTATACTTTTTTCCTGGCTACTGGCCAATCAGCATTTTATTAACCCAGAGTACAAGAGCATTATCCCACAGCAAGTTTTTCTTATTCAACACATGGATCCTGAGTTTTAGCTGCAAAAAAAGTTCTTTTAAATACATTAGTGTGTTTATGCTGATCAACAGCGTAGGGAGTTATTTATTCTAAACCCAAAGCAGTGCCAGAGGTTTTAAATCCTCTGGGATGAGCATGTAGACTTCTTCTCTCCATAGCACTTCACTTGTTTAGATATGCACTTGGTGTTTCAACTACTATGTCCAAACTACTTACACTATTGTGATGAAACAGTATTTTTCTGGCAGTTATTCTAAGAATTTATTTTATTTTCTCTTATCAAAATTTTGATTCCTTGTTGTACTTTCCTCCTTTCATATTTGAGTCAGTAATCAAGGACTGCTGTTGGATTCTTGGCTGATAATTGACCTGCCTATGCTTTCACATGGAAGTCTGATACCAATTAGGAAATACACATGGTTCTGTTCCCATCATGTTTAGACCCCTTCTGATTTTATTTATCCATCTGTTCAGGTAAAGGTACTGTCTGGTTATTTAGCATTCAGGATGAATTGAAAGAGTGCCTGTTTGGCAGAAGAGAATAAATTAATGAGAGAATTAAAATGTATAAATATTTAATGCATATAATCCTAAATAACAAATGTCAAACTGCCTTGCTTTCCTCTAATGGATTTTGAAGAGAATGCCACTTAAATTATTTTATTTGAGAAATAATAATTTTATGGTCAATTTTTACTAATTATTAGTCATCCTTACAAGTCTTACAAATACTTAGCCAAGCTTCATGTAAATGATACTTACTTAAAAGAAATTACAAATTAATTGTAATTCTGCCTTGTATTCATGTAATGTACTATTTATACCTTGCAATTTATCTATCTATCTATCTATCTATCTATCTATTTATTATTAATATTTTGGCTAAAATCTGACTTAAAAATATGATAAATGACTGTCTCTTTCTAGGGAGGTGCAGAACATAGCATTCCAGTTGTCATTTCTAAAATCTCCAAGGAACAAAGAGGTAATATGCTTAGCTAATGTTTAGTGGCCAGTGTTCTGTAATCCCATGCTCATTGATTGCAATGTGAATGGCTCCCTTGTATCCCCAGCCTCAAATAGAGAGAGATTAAATCTGATTCTTCACTTCCTCTTTGTTCTCTTACAGGACAGAAATGGAAAAGTGATTGATGCAAATAGTTCAAATGATCATATATGAACAGCTTCTGAACCATTGGTTAAAGACACAAAAATCAAGTCACATTTTATGAACAAATCCAGATACAATCACTTTTCTCAATTTTACTCACTTCCTGTGAGATTTCATATATATATATATATATATATATATATATATATATATATAGTCTTTGAGAACTGTTAATTACATGCTTGTTCACATTCATATTCATTTTCCAACTTTTCCCAGATCCAACTATTCATCCCCAGAGTGTATCACCTGAAAAGTCAACCATGCTACAATGGAAAACCACATATCCAAGAATATTTGGGCAACACTAATTGGCTTGTTGAAAGGAGAAAAGCTACAATGTTGGGAGGGGACTGACCATATTTTAAAGGCTATAAAGACATCAGGTGCTAGAACCAAGAAGAAATGTCTGCCTATTTCAACAATTGGATAGAGCTAAACCATATTATTGAGTTTACATGCTTTGTGGGTTCTATAAATGCTAGCCATATAAAACACTTATAATGTGTTTACAGTTTTATCCTTAGTTAAAATAAAAAGCTTTACTTACTTGACAAATGTCAAGGTGTATTCAATTCTTCTTATTCACAGCAGAGCTGTCAGGACTGCTTTTCATCGGAGATGCAATTCTACAGGTATACATCTAATTATTGTTTTCATGGGTGCAAACAAAAGCCAATTTACAATATACTGTGTGAAACTAAGGATTTCCTTTCATTGCAGATAAATGGAATTAATGTGAGGAAATGCAGACATGAAGAAGTGGTGAGTTAACTTTTTTCTTATGCTATCATTTTTCAGATTAAGTCAATTATGAAGCTACAAAATTATGTAGCATGCGACTGAACTGCCAAGGCCTTCCTTCCAATCAATTTTGATCCTTAGAAATACAGTTAAAAGTACTGTCATGATGAAATGTATCTCAAAGTGAAATATATATGAAAAATTTCCAATGCTTGAAAGTTTATGAAAAAAGAATTGATTTCTGTAAATTTTTAAATAACACAAGGGACAAAAGGAAATGCACATTAAGTGTGTGTAATTGTGACTGTGTGTGTGTGTTTCTGTGTGTGTGAGTCTCTGTGTGTGTGTGTGTGTGTGCATGTGTAGGAGAGTGTAAAAAGGAGAAGGGAGCAATGAAGACATGAGAAAATTTGCCAAATTTTTCATCATGGCATTTTCTTGAATGTTTTTACACATGTGGAGGAACAGATAATATTATTCTAAGTTAATGAAGCTGGGACATAGAAGCTGAGCTGCACGAACCACTATAAATAGTTAAACAACAGATGTTTTTTAATCCACACTTTAATAAAAAGGTTAAAGAGTGTCTATTACAGCTAATGAAATGGCACTGTAAAACTGAATGGAAGTTCAAATGGCTGAAAGACATTTAAGGAATTGCTCAACATCCCTAATTATCCAGGAAATGCAAATCAAAATGACCCTGAGATACCACCTTACACCTGTCAGAGTGGCTAAGATCAAAAACATAGAAGACAGCTTATGCTGGAGAGGATGTGGAGCAAGGGGAACACTCCTCCACTGCTGGTGGGAATGCAAGCTTGTACAGCCACTTTGGAAATCAATATAGCACTTCCTTAGAAAATTGGGAATCCATCTCCTCCAAGACCCAGCTGTAGCACTCTTGGGCATATACCCAAGGAATGCTCAATCATACGACAAGGGCATTTGCTCAGCTATGTTCATATCAGCTTTGTTTGTAATAGCCAGAACCTGGAAACAACCTAGATGCTCTTCAACTGAAGATGGATAAAGAAAATATGGTACATATACACAATGGAGTACTACTTAGCAGAGAAAAACAATGACATCATAAGGTTTGCAGGCAAATGGATGGATGTATTAAAAATCATCCTGAGTGAGGTAACCCAGACTCAAAAGGACAAACATGGTATGTACTCACTCATAGGAGGATACTAGATGTAAAAGAAAGATGACTAGACTGCTACACAACTCCAGGGAGGCTACCTAGAAAACGGGACGCTAGCAAAGACACAGGAATCACCCAATGACAGAAAAATGGATGAGATCTACAGGAACAACCTGGATGACAGTGGGAGTAATGAAGGGCAAGATTTGATGGAAAGAAAGCTTAGGGGAGCAGGAGATCCCAGCTGGATCAAGAACAGAAAGGGAGAACAAGGAATAACAGACCATGATAAATGAAGACCATATGAGAACAGGAATAGGCAGAGTGCTTGAGAGGTCCCCAGAAATCCACAATGATATATCCTCTGTAGACTGCTGTCAATGGTCGAGAGAAAGCCTGATATGACCTAGTCTGGTGATCAGATAACTAAACACCCTAACATTTGCCTTGGAACTCTCATCCAATAACTGATGGAAGTGGATGCAGAGATCCTCAGCCAGGCCCCAGGTGGAGCTCCAGGTGTCTAATTTTTGAGAAAGAGGAAGGACGGTAAGAGTGTGAACTGTTGAGACCAAGATTGGAAAAAGCACAGGGACAAATAGCCAAACAAATGGGAGCACATGAATTATGAACCAAAGGCTATGGAGCCCCCAGCTGGATCAGGCCCTCTGGATAAAGTGAGACAATTGAATAGCTTGATCTGTTTGGTAGGCACCCAGTCTGTGGGAACAGGACCTGTCCTTAATGCATTAGCTGGCTGTTTGGAACCTTGGGCTTATACAGGGACACTATGCTCAGTCTGGAAGGAGGGGATAGGACCTGCCTGTACTGAATCCACCAGGTTTAAGTGAATCCCCAGGGGTGTCTTGGTCCTGGAGGACATGGGAATGGAGGGGAGGAGGTGGGGGGAAGGTGGGGGTGCGGGCAGTAGAGGGGAGAACCGAGGGAACCCATGGCTGATGTATAAAATTAAAACACAGAATAATAAAAAAAGAAAGCATTAGAAATAAAATCCCAATTAATGTCTTCTAATAAATCCACAAGATTAAACAAAAAACCAAAAAAAAAAAAAAACTGAATGAAAGTGTGAGACTGTTGGAGAAATATTGGTCATAACTGAATAAATAACATGGAGAGCTCACTGAATTTTTGTACTAGTTCCAACTGGAAGAGATAAAGAAAAACTACATTTAACATATGCTTAAGGATAAAAAGACATTATTTTGATGCATTTATACATTTAAAATATTAGCAGGGGAGGTTCAAACATTTGTGTTAAACTTCCATTTCACAAATAGTACTTTTGCAGAAAACTGGGCAACATGGTCTGGTGGTGGTTACCAATGACTCTATAGTCACAAAAGCATATTCAGGTCATGCTTTTGCCATTCTTTGTTGAAAATCCCATACAAGTCTCTGATTTCCTACAAATCTGTGCAAAGCAAGGTGATATTTTAGAGGACAATTTGCAGCAGATGAAAGATTAGCACAGTGCCTGCTCTGCAAATCCCAGGTTACCTTTAAGTACAGCCACAGAAAGAAAGGAACCTTATCTTCAGTCTTAGAGCTCATTATCCAGAAAGAAAAAAAAAGCAAAGTGCATTCTCTTTTCAAACCACATGCTGTTACTTGGAATTATACTTGCAATTTGTTATTCAGAGGCAGGCAGCTTGCCCAGATCAACTGTGCTAGAGCTTTCATTAAACAGATAATCACAGCATGAAAGATTAATGCTAATAGCCTGATTTAGGATGGTGTATAGTCTTAATCTAATAAAGTTATTAAACATTGTATTGTTAATTATACATAGTTACTCCTATTAAAGACATTTTTGAAGAAGCTTAATCTTATTGGCTTTAAAACATAGTTACCAATTTTTTGTTTTATTTTATTATTATTATTATGTGTTTGGTTTTTTTTTTTTGGACAGGGTCTCTCTATATAAACCTGGCTGTCCTGAAACTCATCATGTAGATTAATGGCCTTGACTCACAGAGTTCTGCCCTCCTCTTCCTGCTGTGTGCTGGCTTCAAAGGCATAAGCTACAACATCCAGCTGCACTGATGTTTTCATTTAACTCTAATCTTGGACTTTTCAAAAGCAATTAGATATTTTCCCCTCACTATTTTAATTCTTATGTGAAAGGAATTTCTACTTCAGAGGAACTGAGGTGTTAATTACATACTGAAAAACAAATATATATGGCCTGAAATTCACAAAAGCTCAAAGAATATAAGTAATTATGAAGTAGCAAGCATGTTCATATGAACAGTCCTTATGGAGTTCAAGATTTTAAAATAAGTTGAATGGACATAACAACATGATGGTTTGAAAGAGCCTTTCTTTAGTTAGTACCTGACACCATTAGAAATGATTGATTCAGGCTCTTTTGAGGAACAGTTTTATTATGTGGAGTTTTCTTGTGGCAGAGCTGCTTCTGTGTTTGAGTTGTATGTTAATGTCCTTTCATGTAAATGGATCACATGCTGTCCACTGGGATCATTTACTAGGAATTCTTTAGCTGAATACAATAAATGATTTCAATAAATCACCTGCGTCTCTGTTTTTCAAGCTACCACTTCAGACTTAAATAAATCAAATCTGGGCTTCACACATTGCCTAGGACCTGTTACAGAACCTTAGAATAAGATTGATGAAGAATTACAGGTTTTTCACTAAAAACTTAGAGCCAGTGTGTAGTGCCTGCTACCTTGGGCAGTGTGAGATGGTGTGGACACTGAGCCCTAACTCCCAGTAGCAGCTTTGAACAAATCTTGTCTAGACTACTTTCTCATGTTGTAGATTCAATTTAGTGAATTAACCATATCTGTGCCTCTGTCATTCATCAGCAAGAAGGTGCTGATGATTATTGCCATGATACCCAAATGATATAACACATGATTTTCCTAGCCAAGATAAGCACAAAGAAAACAAAGTTTTCCACATTCTGGTTCTACACACATACACTCTCTCTCTCTCTCTCTCTCTCTCTCTCTCTCTCTCTCTCTCTCTCTCTCTCTCTCTCCCCACACACACACACACACACACACACACACACACACACACACACACACATGCACATGCACAGATGCATGCTTGTGCATGTTAGTATATGTATACTGTTTCAACTGATTCCAGTCAGGAATCAATATGAACATTCATGAGAATGACATGTCCTTTTGAGGAATAAGGATGCCTTTTTTTATCTTCCTAGGGTTTCTTTTGTGTTTGATATTCTACTTCCTTCATGTCTCCAGGGATTCACCTAAGCAAGGGAATGAAGAAAAGATAAACACAGATAGAGCTAAAGAAACTGGGATTGGGTGGATTGGGTTCTCTGCCAGAGAAGCTTCAGCACCCTGGAAGCTCAGTGTATTTATTGTCTACAGTTGAAAAGGAAGAGTGGGAGTATGGTATACATATCTTAACAAAGAAGTGGTGTTTACTATTATACAGCTAAGCAAGGAAGCAGATTTAGCTAAAATCTGTAGGAGCAGTCTCTTTGGGGGAGCAGACTTCTGACAATACAGATCTGGGGAGAGAAAGCTATGGTAGACATTTTTGACAGTCACAGCCAAGATTAACACTCAAAGCTGAAAAAGCCTTTTCTGGTCATTTGAGCCAAATCTAGAGAGACCTTGGCACTGTCATGAGGCTGAGGAATCGGGGTTCTTGACATCTTTGTGGCCTTTTCAACAGCACATTTTAACTCATGACTTCACTTGCTCTATTTACTGAAGGTGATTTACCACCTTTAAATTTTACCTCATAATATCAAAAGTTTCTAATTATGCAGTTTTTTTCTTCAAAAAGAACTGCATCTATTTTCTTTGCAGTGTTAAATTTATGCCACTGGGTCAGAAATTGTGGCACACATATTTATTCAAAGTACTTGGGAAGCAGAAGCACATGGATCTCTGTGAGTTCAAGGCCAATGTGCTCTATGTAGCAATTTTCAGGTCAGCTTAGAATTGAAATTGTAATTGTCTCAAACAGCAACATAAAGAAAAAGGGAAAACAAACAAACAAAACGAAACAAAAACAAAAACAAGAACAAAGAAAAGAATCCAAAATTGGTCTTTCCTACCTGTCAATGAACCCAGACCACACTGAACTGATGGTCTCCTTTACACCTAGCTTTCCACATACCTCTTTTCTTAGTAAAGTCACATATCAGAACTTCATTGTGTGGCACTATGTGGACAATACTGTCACTGAGTCCTGTGTGATTCTGTTCTGAGAACAACTCTATGTCACTGAAGCCTTGTGGGTACATGGGCAGTTTTTGTTTTGTTTTATAGAATTTAATAACTATGAAAGCATGCAAAACATTGGAGAAAATTATTAGGAAAAGCTATTATGAAAATATGGTTAACTTACAGTAATCTTCATAAAGTAAGAGTGGATGACCTTTATACTTGTTAGTTATAAATAGAAAATATACCAAAATAGTTAATATATACCAAGTATGTACTAGAAATCAATATCAGAAAAGACACAGTTGATTAAAGGGGTCCTAATTTATTTTATTATTTTTATTTTATATTTTATTTATTATTGTTATTATTATTATTATTATTATTATTATTATTATTATGTTTAATATTTATTTTAGTTTGTATATATGGAGTTTTGCCTGCATATATTTCTCTTTATTACTTACATGGCTGGTGCTGGTAGAAGCCAAAATAGAGCATTAGAGTCCCTGGAAATGGAGCTACAGTTTGGGGCTCCCGTGTTGTTACTGGAAATGAAACTGTGTTCCTCTGGAAGAGCAGCCTATGCTCTTAATGAATGAGCCATGTCTCCACCCCCAAGTATCCTGAATTTAAAAAAGAGAAGATAGTACCATAATTGAGACTTCCATACAATAAGACTTTTAAAATTTGTAAATCATCATCATGCAGAGCCAAAATGAATGGATGAGTAAATTTTTCCAGAAGTTTAATTGTAAATAAATATTTCTGTCTTAAAATTTATAAATCTAAAGGAGTGGCTTTACTTTTCCTCCATGATCCTTTCATCATGAAATTATTCCACAATTTGAAATACAAATAATTTTACCTTAATACTAAATTTGTGATATTGGATGGAATTCTTTAAAAAAAAGCATAATTCTTGTGAGAACTAAATGAGAAGCTAAAATTTTATCTTTTAAATTTACACATTTTTACAGGGAAATAAATATTTTAAAAACTAATACAAAATGCTAATTACTAACATTTTAGCTTTCTTAATAGAAGTTTTATTCAGTTTAAAATTTCACATGGAGGGAAAAAAAAAGAATGTTTCTTTCCAATTCATGTTAAGCCAGAAAACCATATGTCACCATTTACATGAAACACTGTAGAACTCAGTGCTTCTTTATGTTGAGCAGGTGCAAGGACTGTACAATAGCAAGACCATACTTAAGGTGTGACCTGAACATACAGGTCACTTTAGACAACAACAAATGAGGAGAAGGTCATCCAGCCCCACATCTTGCATTAGCTGCTAACATGATTTACAATTAGAAATTAATTTTGAGCAGTAATTGATTAATATCTTGAAAATTTGAACTACTGTGGTCACTTTCATATTGAGTTAAATCCTATCTAGGGAAATCATCTGTAAAATTATTTATTTTAATACTTTCAAATAGTTTGACCACAACAAAAAGGTCTGAATTGATGCCCATGTCTAACATTACAGAAATCAAAGTATATAAGATTTTGCAGTACTTGTTACTTAGACTTAATTGGTACCCATAGGAATTTTCTTCTTTGAATTTATGTCTGTCACCAATTATATTGTGAATTCTCATGTAACATATTATTGGCTGAATCTTTTCTTGGACGCTGATTTCATTAAGTTCTTATTTGTAGTCCTATTTTTTGAGCAAAGATGAACAATATACCTAAAAGTCTCAAAGTTTCATTTTCTGTAACAGGGCAAATCCAAGTTTGGCAAACTGTTGTGTGGGTGGATAATTTCAATTTCTTGTATTGCTTTAATTTATTCTTTGACAATTTTATATATACCCACATCCTGTCCATTATCCCACTGTCACTGAATTCTTCACACATTCCTTCTTCCACCAAGTCACCACCCAAATGGTACAAGTTATCTCCTCTGATACTGTAGATAAATACAACAAGAAAGTAACTTGTGAAGGAGAGGTTTTACTTGACAACATTTACAATCAAAGTGAGAGTTATGGGTGAGAATTCAAGGCACAAACTGAAGCAGAGACCATGGAAGAGCACTGCTTCCTGGTCTGTTTCCCCTGGTGTGTTCAGCTTAATTTCTTTCTTACCTTTTTTTTTGTTTGTTTGTTTTGTTTTTGTTTGTTTGTTTGTTTGTTTGTTTGAGACAGGGTTTCTCTTTGTAGTTTTTCAGCTTTTCTGGAACTCACTCTGTAGCTCTGTAGCCCAGGCTGGCCTCAGACTCAAAGATCCATCTGCCTCTGCCTCCCGAGTGCTGGGACTAAAGGCATGTACCAACACCTCATGGCCAACTTAATTTTTTATACAAACCAGAATCATCTGCCCACAATGGGCTGAGTTCTTCAACATGAATTATGCATCAGGAAAATGTTCCCACAGACGTGCTTCCAGGACAGTCTGATGAAGGAAATTTCTTGATTAGTTTTCCATCTTCTCAGATGACTCTGGTTGTGTTAAGTTGACAAAACTAATCAGAATATATGTTAAAATAAGTTGGAGTTGTTTTGTTTTTACTTTATATTCCACTGAATATAAAGAGCCATCAGTGTAGGTGGGTGTGAAGCTATCCACTAGAGTCTGAGTAACACACATGTGGATGCATCAATGACATGATTTCTTCTCTTCCACCAGTTGACTTTCCTGGGTGACGGGTTACCTATGAGCCACTCCCCCATCCGTGACTAAATGTTTCCTGTCTTATGTAGTCTTATGCAGGCCCTATAAAGATTACCATAGATGTTGAGTGACAAGTGCCTCAGGCCAAAAGACAGTGTTTCAAGGCCAAATATACAATTATTTTGCTTTTAATTATATTCCACATCCTCTTTTGCAATGTTCCCTTAGACTGAGGGATAGTGGTATGGATGGATAACCATGTATTGCTGAGCACTGAAAATTCGCTTGTTCTCAGCATATTAACTAGCTAGGAGTTTTTATATTAACCACCATGTGTTACTAGGAGAAGCTTCTCTGATCAAGGCTGAGAACATTGTTACTCTGTGGTTCTAAACATAAACATTTATGGGACATTTTGACAGTATGTCCATTTATCAAAATAAATTTCTAGGTATATTTACTCATAGTACCTATAACCCCCTGATCCTTTGAGGAGGTAAACAGCAATTGGAATGAACTACAGAGCAGGGCTTAGAAACAATAAAAACCACATGGCTACTTTTATGACAATTGTGTCATTACTGAGCCAGGAAGCACATCTTGATTTGCAAGTTGGTATTATAGTATAAAAACTATAAAGCTAGCAAAGAACATTGCTGACATTTCTATCTAGCTGCCTGTGCAATCAGTCCTCATTCTATGAATTCTAGCCAGCAGGAAGGAAGATTTTCAATTCATTTTCAGAATGTTTTCATTGAATTCTGCAACCAATGTTTGTAATGTCTTCAGCATCAGAGTCTTACAACATTGTTCTAAGCAGCAAACAATAAAATAGGGTGTAACCTATATAATTTTTTTGAGATGCATGTAGATATTGGTCCTTCTTGACTAAGTACTCCTACAGGGGTGTCTCACACCTTACAACGTATTTTTTAATTTACTAATCCATAGCTTTTGGGATCAGCATTATCAATTCATAATATATACTATCACTGCATCAAGTCATTTTTAAATGACTTATAAAGTAGTAGATTTCTGTGTGACTTGTTCAAACATTCTTAGCTTTGTTCATTCATGCTGTTGGACTTCAACTTTTCTTCCAATGTCCACCCCCATTCCTATTTAAAATTTGCATCTCAAACTTTCACTTTCTCTATTTTCATAGCACATGTGTTCTAACATCCCTATTCCCTTTAAATTCTCTATCCTCCCTTGACAAGCTTATTTTGTATTTACAAATATTCTAGTTTAAATAGATGAAACTGAAAATCAAATCTATATCTCATTATAATAAATATTATGCCATATTTTAATTTTATGATCTGGGTGGCTTTGCTCAAGATAATTTTTAGTTCCATATATTTTCCTGTAATGTTCATAATTTCTATTTCTTTACAACTGAAAATTTCTATTGTGTACATATGCTATGTTTTTCTTTTTTTCTTTTTTAACTTTTTTCATTTATTTTATGTACCAACTGCAGTTTCTCTTCCCTCCCATCCCCCACCACTTCACTTCTACCCTCTCCTCATCCCCTCCTCCTTCATCTTCATCAGAAAGGGGAGGCCTGCCATGGGCTTTAACAAAGCAGGACCAAGCCTTGCATAAATGCTAGGTAAGATAATCCAGGATAGGAAATAGGTTCCCAATATCCAACTCAGTGCCAGGGACAGGTCCTAAACTCACTGGTAGGAGATTTACAAAGAGATCAAGCTATACAACTGTCACACACATAGAAGGGGTCTAGTTCAGTGGACTTTAAGTCATTAAAGAAAGAAATTAAAGAAGTTGTCAGAAAATAGAAAGATGTTCCATGCTCATGGATAGGTAGGATTAAGATTGTAAGAATGACAATCTTAACCAAAGCAATCTACAGATTCAGTGCAATCTTCATCAAAATCCCAACACAATTTTTCACAGACATGGTAAGAGCAATACTCAACTTCATATGGAAAAAACAAAAAGCCCAGGATGCCTAAAACATTCCTGTACAATAAAGGAACTTCCAGGGATATCACCATTCCAGACTTCAAGTTTAACTCTAGAGCTATAGTAATTATAGCAGCTTGGTATCAACATAAAAAAGGGACTTGTGGATCAATGGAATCAAATCAAAGATAACCCTGATATAAATCCACACACCTGATTTTGACAAAGAAGCCAAAATTATACAATGGAAAAAAAGAAAGCATCTTCAACAAATGGTGCTGGCATAACTGGATGTTGACATGTAGAAGAATGGAAATGGATCCATATCTATCACCATGTTCAAAATTCAAGTCCAATAGGATCTCAACTTAAATCCAGTTACATTGAACCTGATGGAAGAGAAATTGGGAAGTAGCCTTGAATCCATTGGCACAGGAGACTACTTCCTGTATATAACACTGGTAGCAGAGACACTGAGATTGACAATTAATGGGGTCTCCTGAAACTGAAAAGCTTCTGTATGGCAAAGGACACAATCAATAAGATGAAATAGCAGTCTGGAGAATGGGAAAAAGTCCTTCAACAATCTCACATCTGACAGAGGGCTGATCTCCAAAATATATAAAAAACTCAAGAAACTAGACCTATGATAAATTTTTAATATCTACCCATCTATTGACAGACATTTAGTATGACTTAATTTCCTTGGTATTATGAAAAGAGCAACAGTGAATATGTATGTGCTGCAGTCTGTCTAGGAACATATTGAGCTTTTGGGGCACATATCCTGGAACGGTGTAGTCCTGACTTATGGTAGTTCTATTTATAGCCTTTTGAGGAACTTTCACACTGTTTTTCCAGGTGGCTGCACAAGTTTACATGCATGAACATGTATAAGGTTTTCACAACTTATCTCTTTGTGCTCATAAACTGTACTGAATTGACAAGAGTAAATAATGATTGTAAGGAGGAATCTACTCTACACTGAGATAACAATGCTTCACATGACAGGTATACTATACAATAATCAAGAAAAGGGAGAAATAACACTGATCATTATCAATTATGACTGTAGTTATATTTTTATCTCTCTTTATTTCCTCCTCTACCTCCTTCTTTGACTTTCATCTTCATTTTTTTTCTTCTGTTTTCTTTTTGGGTATCCACAATCTTTGCAGACCAATGTTTAGATGTCTAAAACCAAGAGCACTAGAGAAACCAAAACAAAATAGAATAAAACACTCTAGGGAAACACCTTTAAGACATCAGCATTCAATTAACAATGTATTGTATTGCAGAATATTATTTTAAGGTGTGTATTTTTGTTTATGTGCATTTGTTTAACTCTGTGAATCTCTGTTACTTTGCTTTTCTACAACACCTGATGATCTAATAAAGAACTGAACAACCAATAGCAAGGCTGGAGAATGGATAGGTGGGGCTGACAGGCAGAGAGAATATATAGAAGAAGAAAAGAGATTGAAGAGATAAAAAGAAGAGCCAGAGAAAGGGAAGATATCAGGAGCCAGCCATCCAGCTATACAGCAAGCTATGGAGTAAGAGTAAGATTTAGAGAAGAGAATGGGAAAATCCCAGAGGCAAATGGTAGACAGGATAATTTAAGTTTAGAAAAGCTGGCTAGAAACAAGCAAAGATAAGGCAGGGCATTCATAAGTAAGAATTTGTCTCCAATATGATTTATTTGGGAGCTGATTATATGCTCCCAAAAAGAGCCAAAAAAGAAAAAAGCAACCAACAACAGTATAGCTATCTATAAACAGTGCTTCTAAAAACTCTTTGCTTGACCCCCATGCTGTTCAATTAAATATTTAGTGTGGTATATATTTAGTCACAATGTCAGAACAGGCAGCAATGTGGTCAAAGTCATCAGTGACTAAGAGAATTAAACATAAGGCCCTGAAGAGTAGTGACAAGCACTTGTACTCATTCAGAAACATGTTTCCTCATTTCACTATTCCTTGAGAAATTCTTATATTTTCATCACACGTACTTCCACTCTAACTCCTTCAAGAGACAATCCTTCTCTATCCAGTATACTTTGTTTCCAATGCTTTTCCTTTAAGGACAATTTGTGCTGCCCATATATATTTGAATATGTAGCTTTCTAAAGGAACATGTTGGATCTACCATGGGGTAAATTGTCAAAGAAAATGGACTCTTTTTTCCCAGCATGCTAATGGCAATAGCTCTATGGGATTTCATGCCTACTGTTTATCTACATGTTCAAATTCTCTCTGGCTTGATACTGTAAAAATTTATGTTGGCCGTTGCAAGCACTATGAGTTTATGGGTACAGTTGCCCTGTTGTGTCCAGCAAACACTTTCCTTATGGTGATGTACACCTCTGGGTCTTCCAATATTTATACTCCCTCTTCTACAATGATCTCTAAACATTTGGAGAAGATGTGATTTGGTGAAGACCATTACATAGTCTCTAATTTTCTCCACTTTGACCAACTGTGGGACTATATGATAATTAACAGTTGAACATCAATGAAATGACTGAAGATATGACTAAGAAGAAAAATAAAATAACAGTTTTATCTGTTCTCAATAGGAAGGACCCTAAATGTAGGAGTCCTCTAAATGGAACTTGGATTGGATTTTTCATTGGGCACTTTTCCTTATTTCTGTTTAGATAACCGTGACAATGCTTTTTGCCCTTTTTCCTCTCAATGTTTTCTTGTAACAAGAAGCTTCCATCTCAGAGTTCATGCTTTTGGTTTCCCAAATATATACTTTAGTCCCTTTAACTCCCCTTACTAAGTTTGATTGCTAACATCCATATTACAACTTTCTATAATAGCAGCTCTAGAAATCCAAAGCTTGTAGACTTTGAAGAAACTTTTATTCAAATGTACATATCTACTGGAAGATGCATTTATATACACATGATTGAAATTATAAAAATAAATATCATTTTAAAAAGAAAATATATATCAGATGGGGGATATGCTTAGCTTTTACTCTCAATTGTAACTAATGAGAATAAAAAATAAAACATGAGTGTTTGAGATTGTGTGAACTTCATCACAAACCTTAGCTAGCACAGAGCCTTATGGAACTCTCATCTAACTCTGGGCTCTACTGGAAGATTTGTTATAGGTTTCTGAAATTGTGGGCTCTGAAATAATTTTGTGATACATAGTGAATTGAAGGTAATTTGGGCAGGATTCTAACCAAAATTTTCAGGATCAGAGATATGGAAAAATAAAAGGAAACAAAACCTGCAGGATATATTAGTAATCCCTGTATTTTTGGTCCCCCACATAAAGATTGGTATGCTGGTAGCTTTACTGAATAATAGTTTTCATGGTATTTCCTTCATTCTTTTCTTTTTTTTTTTTTTTTTTAAATGACGTATGGGATCCTAAAGTACTTTCAGAGGAAATGTGCTAGAAATATGTTCACTGAGCCTGGCAGCAATGGTGCATGTCTTTAATGCCAGTATTCGGGAGGCATAGCCAGGCAGATCTCTCTGAATTTGAGGCCAGCCTGGTCTGTAGAGCAAGATACAGGACAGAAACCAAAAAACTACATGGAGAAACCCTATCTCGAAAAACAAACAAACAAACAAATAACCAAACAGAAAAGCAAAAAGAAATATGTTCATTGAGTTTATCTGCCATTCCAGCCATAAGAACACCTTGTCATCCTCTATTAGACAGAATAAAGCACAGCAAGAAGTTTTTCTTACCCCTTCAAAATTAGTTATCAAAACATAAATTCATGGACTTCTTATAAAACACAATTTTAAGAACTCAGTGAAAATTTGGAAGTAATGAAATGTTTTAATATCTCATCTTTCCTAAAGGAGATTAATTAATATGACATATAATTTTTATGTTAAAAATTGGTGAATAATGAGAGATGGTGTTGAGCAGAAGTTTCTGGTAATTTTATGTGAACACAGTGGTTATTGAGTAGGGACTGTCATTGAGCCAGTGGGCAAATTCTGTATTCAGTAGTCAATCCCAAGGCCAATCACGAGGGTTTGAGATAGCAGGCTTGTTAAAAGGTAGATTCGGAAGTCAAAAATACATGTGTTTAAATGGGAAAAAAAGGTAGAGTTGAAGAGGGATAGTGAATGGGAGGATATGGAACACAAGCAAGGGAATGAGGGACTTGTCTACTCTGCACGCAGAACATACATGCTGCCCTGCCTCTCAGAAGAGCAGTCAAGATTGGATTATCATTTCCTTTTTCATTTTATTAAGTGATGACATTAGAAGATTTTTTTTTTGAGCAAAACTCATCTCATGAAATAACACAAAAACAGTGCATTGGACTCTCCAATGCAAGTTGGTTTCCCACTAAAAACATGACTCTGGAGTTCATCTGTACATAAACTCTGTATCCTGCACCCTAACTGTCTATCTTTGATTTGGTGCCTTACTCCTAGACACTCCAATGATCACTCATATTTGAAGAAAATTACCCACATCAAATGCAGTGTATGAAGCAAGTAAAAACAGAGAGAGAAAATGGTTAAATAGCAAAACAATTTTGTAAATAAAACAGCACTAGAATTATATATATAGTATATATATATATATATATATATATATATATATATATATATATATATACTATAGGGAGAAACTGGAAAAGCATATGGATTTTAAATTTGACAGCCATGTTGTAAACAGCAGAGAATAATGCTGTATAAAATAAGCCAAGAGTCCCCAAATGGGATAAATAACTACATTAAGCAATCTGCTTGAAACAGTTGAATGTGAGCAACATTAAGCAATGTTCATACCAGATCAACAAAATTAAAGAAGATGCATAATCAGAATTTTCCCAGAGTGCTGCCCTGAGAAGATCTCTACCAAAGTCCCAGGGAAGATGCTATGGCTGGTGATGAGGTAATCTGAGGGAAAAGAATCTAAGTACACTGGGCTTTTTTGTCTGTCTGCTTTATTTCTCTAAGACAAAATTCTATCTACATAGTTTCAGTTCTGTTCTGACATTCAGTTCTTCTCTGACACTTCTTTTTCTGTCCTCTCATAGCCCTAGTAATAACTAGGCTCTTATGCTCTTGACCTCATCCTCATCCTATGCTAACCCATCATCCATCTTTCCTTCCTCTCTTGTCCTGACTCAAATCTACCTACATTCTGTAAAAACTTATCTTTGCTGCTTTCTCCTCTGGCTGAGCCATTCTCTACAAAACTCTGCCTTGTTCCTCCCTCCTCCAGCTACATGACTCTGACTCAACCAGGAATTCTGCTCCAGTCTTTACAGCACCTGGTTATACAAGAAACTCTTTTGTCCTGAGTTAATAACTCTGCAATGCCACTAGGCCTGAAAGAAAGGGATAGTCTGAGCTTCATTTGCACAAGACACAAAGCTATACATCTACACACATGCCTGTCTCCTAGGCTCTATAGGGGTGTTATGTAGAGCAGTAGATCTGAGAAGCTTACACTTTTTGCCTTTAAGGCCTAGTAATATATGAGTACACAAGAAATTCGTAGTAGAAGACAGCTGATATATTAAAAACTGAATAACACAAAATATTTCCTGATACATTTCTTCCCTCTAGAAAGATCCCATGAGCTTTCTAGGTATAGCTTTATTATACACATCTGAATCTCTATAATATATTCTTGTGGCTTGCAACAATGCATGAAGTAAAGGAAGGAGCCATTATCAAGGACTAGGGCTTGGAGTGCATGTTTTCAAACACAAGCAATAACTGACACAAGCAAAATAAAACAAATCTTGTCTGTATCTCAAAATTTCTTTGGAGACACAGCATGATGTGGCTTTATTTTGTCTTTCTATTCACTGAAAGAAGAAAACATCTTTTTCTCTTGAATCTTTTTGGGTAATTGTGCTGACTTCCCATTTATTTTGAAGAGTTTGTTTGTGTGTGTTGTCTACAATTCAGATTTGTTGTTTGTAATTTATTTCCCCAGTCTATGGCCTGTATCTCAATTTTCTTCATACCATCCTCGGAAGCTTAATGATTTTTATTGTCATGACAAGTTTTGACTCTTTTGTTGTTCGGCTATGAATGTTTACTACAATGTTTTATGCTAAAGGATTTAATAGTTTTAATTTTACCCTTTCATTTGTGGTCAATTTTGAGTCAGAATTTGTAGAAACAGTGTTAGCTGCAGTCAGCTGTGTAGCCAGTATTCCAGGGCCCACACTGGGATTCAAAAGTTGATTATTTCCAAATAAATTTACTTGAGAATTTTGTTGAAAACAAAATGCTCATCTCTGTCTTGGGACCTCATGTGGATAGAACCTGTGTAGGTCCTCTGGTTCTTGTTCCTTCCTTTTTCAGACAGTTCCATGAGGCCGGATGGGATGGATTTGATAAAGACATGTCATTTAAGACTGGGTGCTGTAAAGTCTCTTGTTATGCACATAATCCAGTTTTGGTCTCTGTATTATTTACCATTGATGATTTCTGAGTGAGATGTTTATATATGCATATAACAGAATATCACTAGGAATAATTTTATTGCCAAGTAACATAGGTAGGACAATAGTATTGGTTTTTTACTAGGTCCACACAATATCTAGTTTCAGATTCTGTTACCTGAGCAAGGGTTCCATCTCATGGAGTGAGCATTAAATTCATTCAAATATTGGCTGGTTACTCTAATAATGTTTGTGCCACTATTGCATCAGATGATCGTGCATGCAAGTCACATTGTAGAGTAAGTTTGTAGCAGGTTGGTGGTTGGCTCTCTTCTGGTAGAATTTTGAGTACCTTCCAGTACCATGAAGACTAGTCAGTAAGAGTGAAGAATCTACTGAGGTACTAGCTAAATATCTTTATGTTCCATGAGATATGTAAGCATTGTATTCAGCAATAGGGTCTTACCATAAAAACTTGACAATAGTCTAAGTACTTTGTGGGATTCTAATGGGCCATTTGGCTAAAAACTTAATTAGATACCATCCATTTCTGGCCACTAGAGGTTTTACTTGAAGGCAAGAGATGTCTACATGTGGCCTTATCTCCCTGGTTATTTGGTGACTCCATTTAGATTTTATCCATATATGTATATGTTAAGAGAGTTCTATTTTAATAGATTTCTCTATGACCTCTCAAATGACCATTAGTATAAGCTATCCCTCCAAATATGGCCTTCCTTACTTCCTTCTCTCCTCTCTACTTCCCTGCGCTTTCTTTTGTTGTTGCTGTTTTTGGTTTGTTGTTGTTTCGAGACAGGGTTTCTCTGTGTAGTTTTTGTACCTGTCCTGGATTTCACTCTGTAGACCAGGTTAGCCTCGAACTCACAGAATCTTCCTGGCTCTGCCTCCAAAGTGCTGGGATTAAAGTCATGTGCCACCACTACCTGGCTCTTTTCCCTGTTTAATCCTCTGGTTTTAATCTACCCCAAATCCTTTTAATTGTGTGTTATATTACCCCTTCCTTGGGATATTTTCCCTACTAGTTACTTGTACTGTAATCTAACTTCTGTGGTTATTCAGATAATAAAATGCTTAATGAAGCCTTAAAATCCATCATCCAGATCCACATTTAAGCAAATGCATACCATTATTTGTTCTTTTGGATCTATGTTACCTCATTCAAAATTATTTTTCTGTCTCTATTAATCTTACTTCAAATTTCATAAATTTTTCCCCTGTAAATTATTCTACTCTGTAAATATAGCCCATTTTCCTGACTCATTTATATATTGATGGGACATCTAAGCTGTTTCCTATTTCTTTTTATTATGAATAAAGCAGCAATGAACAGGTTGAGCAAATGTCTCTGTAGTAGGCTGGAAAGTCTTTTAGAAGCATGCCGAGAATACTGTAAGCATAGAAAATAATTTATTCTGCTAACACTTTCATATCACAGTACATCCTTGTGAGAAGTTCATTTAGGAACTCAAGGATGACAGTAAACCAGAAACAGGAACTGAAGCAGAAGCTATGGAAGAATACTGCTTTGTGACATGCTCCTCATGTTTTATTTAGCTTGCTTTAGTATATCACTTACTAGCCCATGGGTGGCTCTGCCCACAGTTTACTACTAGAAGTTTTCCTGTGTCCTGCCTGGCCTGAAGTCAGGACAAATCTCTCACCCACAATCCCTTAGCCTTTATAAGACAATCACACAGAGGCTTAATGTTATTTATAACTGCTCAGCCATTAGCTCAGGCTTATTGTTGATTAGCTCTTACACTTAAATTAATCCATAATTCTTATATATGCTTAGACACGAGGCTAGTACCTTTTTTTTAGTTCTGCCTTGTCATCTAGCTTATTCTGTGTCTGGGTGGTGACTCCTGACTCTGTTCTACTTTTCCCCAGCATTTTCCTCTTCTTATGGCTTTGCCTTCCTGCCTGACTACTGGCCAATCAACATTTTATTAAACCAATGAACACAGGCATTATCCCATAGCATTTCCTGTTTTCTGTCTAAACAAAAAGGAAGCTTTTAACTCTAACATAGTAAAATTACATATAACAAAACAGTTATCAACCAAGAATCACTAGTCTATTTATACTTTGCAAATTCAAAGAAAATATCCTATCTACCTTATATTTGTGAGTCTAAAGTTTCATATCTAATTTATCTTTTATCATAACTAAGAAAAATTACAATTTTAACTATCTAGTCTTTAACTACATGAAAAACCCCAGAAGGATATAATATTACTCAAGTAAACAGGAAGAACATTTTATGCAAATTCCAAAAATCTTGAATGACAGAGGCAGCTGATTGTCTGGAGAGTTACTTAAAGTTCCTCTGTAACATTGGGGTATCTATCTTCAGCCCATAGGTCTAGAGTCTCTCAATTACTTCTCTCTGTGTCCTGTTGAATGTCTGCCAGTTTCTTCTGTTAAGGAGGATGCCTCTGTGAATTGTAGTGGGAATTGGCCTTACTGCAGGTCAAGCCCACATGCTGCTACAAACTTGCCACACTGTAACTCATGGCTTTCCTGAGAGACACAATTAGAAAGCTGTTTTTAGCTCTGTTTGCTCCATTTCCTCCATTTTATAATCTTTTTTTTTTAAGCTTTCTTATATTCTAGGTGGAAACTCTTGTCCCACACTGGGCAGCCAAATGTAGCAGGAAGTTTTTTTTCTGGTCCTGCCAGGGCCCTGCAGTCCTGCAGCCTTTATAAAATAATCACACAGAGGTTTAATGTTATTTACAACTGCTCAGCCATTAGCTCAGGCTTATTACTGATTAGCTCTTACACTTAAATTAACCCATAATTCTTATCTATGTTTAGCCATGTGGCTTGGTACCTTTTCTCAGTTCTACCTTGTCATCTAGCTTATTATGTGTCTGGCTGGCAACTCCTGACTCTGCTCTTCCTCTTCCCAGCATTCTCCTCTTCTGCTGCTGGCCCTGCCTGTACTTCCTGCCTAGCTACTGGCCAATCAGCATTTTATTAAACCAGTATACAAGGGGATTATCCCACAGCATACTATCCTATGGTATCAATCATCAAGGAATAAAATACATCAGGGGCTTACATAAAGGCCACTCTGATAGGGGCAGTTTTCTTTATTGTGGTTCCATCATCCAAAATGACTCAAAATTACATCATATAAATTAACTAGCATATCATATAAACATTAAATTACTTTTAGATCATGTAAAATGGATTCTTTGATTTTGAAGTATCCATTTGGGAACAAGAAAAGAAACAAAACTGAGCTGGGCGGTGGTGACACATGTCTTTAATCCCAGCACTTGGGAGGCAGAGGCAGGAGGATCTCTGTGAGTTTGAGGCCAGCCTGGTCTACAAAGAGAGTTCCAGGAAAGGCACAAAGCTACACAGAGAAACCCTGTCTTGAAAAACCAAAAGAAAAGACAGACGAAAGAAAGAAAGAAAGAAAGAGAGAAAGAAAGAAAAAAAGAAAGAAAGAAAGAAAGGAACGAAGGAACGAAGGAACGAAGGAACGAAGGAAGGAAGAAAGGAAGAAAGAAAGAAAGAAAGAAAGAAAGAAAGAAAAAAGAAAGGAAGAAAGAACACTGAGTCCTTTAGTGCATGAATGATGCAGATTAACCAATGGACCTGTCTGTTTTGTGCCAGCATAGCTGTTACATATAGAGAATCCTGTGCATATTTTCTTGAATGAACACTGGCACTCTTAAGTTTTTCTGTATTATTTTGAAATGCGTTTTTTTCTACCTTCAAATTTTGTTTCTAGTAAATAAGGAAGCAATTAATTTTTATGTATAAAATGTAAACTGCCCTAGAATATTTGTTTATTTTCCTTCTGTAGATTACTTTTGGATGTCTACAATATCAACTTTTATGCATTTGTTTTTTAGTCAGTGCACCAGCAAAGTTTTCAATTAATTTGAATAGATGTTAAGAAAAAATTTATACCCTTCCATTCATCCTGATTGATATTCACTGCAATGTTTCTCTTTTTGCCATTAAAAATGAGTAAAACACTATATCATTAGTTCACATAATGCTTTGGTATATGGGAGAGTCTTTTAGATGTCCTTTCTTCACTGATTGATACAACTTTTAATTTTTTTTGGGGGGTGATGTACCAGGTTACATTAATTTAATTTTAACTATTGAATTTTTCATTACTATCACAATTGATATATGATGGGGTATTGGATTCCCTTTATTCATTCTTGAGTGTGATTTGCAACTATTTTATAGAAAAGCATGCTAGCTGCATTCTTCAGGAATATTTTTTAATCTTTTACAACACATTCTTAAGTTATTTTGGATGTATAATTAATATAAAACAGAGTGAGTATAAATTCATTTCCTGTTCTTGTGTTTTCCAGAAAAAGCTGTGGAACATTTGCATAAGTCCTACATAAATTCTGTTTAACTCACGAGAGAAATGTATAGAATTTAGCATTTTCTTATTTTAGTTTTGCTACTTATTGACTCAATTATTTCACTTCAAATACCATTTTTGGACAATTTATTGCACCTGGTGTTAGTTTTGCAAATGGATTCCATTGTACACATTCTCAAGACTGTAGATAGTGAGTTGTTCATGGTGTGCCTTTATTAATATTTCAATGTTTTAGAGAATCAGTTGGGATAATATGCCCCATTTCTCAGTCAGTTTTCAGGAATACTGCTGGTTTATTGATTTTTCAAAACAGTACTTATTTTTATTGGTTTTCCTTTTTTTGATTTTAGAACAATATTTAGACACAATTTTAATTTTTCCATTAATTTACATTTCTTTGGTGAAGTAAAAGACAAATACAAAAAAAAAAAAACCAAAAAACAAAAAACAAACCCTAAATCCTTATCTTAATACATTGTTGAAAAGTAACGGACTTTAAATTATTACCATTCTAGGGAATAAAATCTGGCTAACCACATGAAGCTCAACTATGTACTCAACATTAATTATAGCTTTTCAAAGAACAACACTATTCTAAATTTTACATTCATCATTTGGATAATTATTATTGTACACACACACACACACACACACACACACACACACACACACACACACACACACACACACACACAACCACACACAAGAGCAGAGCCCAGAGTCTTCTAATAGGCAAGCACAGGCTCTGTGCTTAAGTTCCCTTCCCCAGCTCTGACTGAGTTCCTTAATATCTATAATTCTCTGCAGTACATCATCTAAAATAAAATGTTATTCAAAGGCAACAGAATACAAATTTTACAGAAGTAATTTTGGCTGAGTTGTAACATTTTTATTTAAGCTTTTAATTTTGAAATAGTTATATATTCTAATGTAATTAAACATTAAACCAAAAGGTGGATGTATCTTTAACTGACATCCCAAGGATAATATTTACACAAAAATATTAGCTATCAAATTGAGGATATTGATTAATGTTATTATTGCATATCAGAGAATACTCTGATCAGCATGGTTATCTTACTTTAACCCTTTTGTGGAAACAGCCACTCACCTCCAACTAAGTGCGTCACTCTCCTTTGGGCAACTATTAACATCTTTTCTGTTTCTCAAGATTTTTTACCTTACTCACTTTAAAGATATATATGGAATAATAAATATTGTTACATGAAAACAGAAGTAAATTTCTTTAGCATGCAAAAGTGTGCACATAAATACTCATGACAGCTTTATAGTAGCTTAACATTAGAATTAACATAAAAATTACTCAGTGATTAAATAAACTATAACACTATGAGATACTGCTTAAAAATTAAGAAAAAACTGTTGATATAGCCCAGATGATTACATGACAGAAAACACCCAGTGGGTTTTTTAAACTAATGTAGTGTGAACACACAAGTTAGTGAGTGATTTCTGGTGGTTGAAAGCTTTTCTATTCCTTCACTGATGTTTGAAAAGAAACAAAATATAATAAGATTTCTGAACTGAAAGAAAAATAATGTGTTAAAATTTGACTGTTGTTTGGAAATCATTGTTTTAGTTGGCCTTTCTGTTGTGATAAAACTTAGGAAGGAGAGGATTTATTTCATCCTACACTTCACACCTCACAGGAAAAAAAGTTGGGAACCTAAGCAGGAACTTGGGAGCCAATAACTGAAGCAGAGGCCATAGAAGAAACCTGCTTGACAGCTTGCACTCAGGTTCATCTTTGGTTTCCTTTCTCACATATTATAAGACCACTTGCCTAAGGGTGACATGACACATATTAATCAACACTAAAACAACACACAGGCCAATCTGATGGAAGCAATTCTTTATGAAGGTTCCCTATTCCCAGATGACTCTCATTTGTTTTTAGTTGACAAAAGCAAAGAAGTACACCACACATTATATATATTTTTTCCAAGACAGGCTTTCTCCGTGTAGTTTTGGTGCCTGCCCTGGATCTTGCTCTGTAGACCAGGCTGGCCTCAAACTCAAAGAGATACACCTGACTCTGCCTCCCAAGTGCTGTGATTAAAGGCATGTACCACCACTGCCCAGCCCAATCATTACAATTTTATGTGCTCTAACTTTGGAGACTTCATGGAATTTAAAATGTATTTCCCAGGGATCTTGACCTTAAATGTATTTTTGAGCAAGCAAATTTCCATCATTATTTAGTATTCTATAAATAAGTAGCAAATCATTTGAGAGAAGTTATATAATAAAATAAACAAATTTTAACAAATTTGCAGTATGTGTATGTGTTCACATGTATAGTTTATAATTTTTGATTATGGATTACATTTATCCCACAGCATCATATGGGAAGCTAGTATATCAGATTCATAACTGAAGATGAAAATATTAATATTTAAATTTTTCCCAATTTTTTTATTTTAATACTTGGAAAAGACACAGCAGTTTTTTTTTTTTTTTTTAGACAATTTCTCTTTTATCAGCATTTCAAGATATGCTGAGGAAGTGGGATGAATCAGTAACTAAATAAAGTGTAAATCTAGTCATTTATATTTTTCTTAGTTACAGTACTATTTTTTTTGCAGATACAGCCATAAAGTATCTTTCAAAATAAAAATTTTCTAACAAAATGCAAAAGTCTCTTCAAGAAAAAGCTGAGTTTTTAAATTTTTCTCTTAATTTTATATTTGTGTCTCTATATATTTTGTGTTTGCATATGTCCAGGAGACATGTTCATGTATGTACAAACATTAGCTTGTGTGTGCAGTTGGAAGCTCAAGTATGACATTATAGGTGGTTTTTTTTTTTATTAAGAAATTTCCTCTCATGCTACATACTACACACAGATCCCACCTCCTCCCTCCTCCCACTCTCCAGCCCTCCCTCTCAAGTCACCCCCACATCTTCCAAATCAAGGTCTCTCATGGGGAGTCAGCTGAGCCCGACACACATGGAGCTGAGGAAGGTCCAAGCTCCTCCCTGCCACACCAAGGCTGCGTAAAGTGCCACACCCAACCCCACATCCTATGGAGGGCTGATCTCCACAATATATAAATGACTTACAAAGCTAGACTTCAAAATACTGAACAATCCAATTTAAAAATGGGCTATAGAGCTTAACAGAGAATTCTCAACAGAAGAATCTCAAATGGCTGAAAGACATTTAAAGAATTGCTCAGCATCCTTAGTCATTAGAGAAGTGCAAATCAAAACAACTCTGAGATATCATCTTGTACCTGTCAGAAGGACTAAGATAAAAAATACTGAAGACAGCTTATGTTGGAGAGGATATGGAGCAAGTGGAATACTCCTCCACTGTTGGTGGGAATACAAACTTGTACAGCCACTCTGGAAACCAGTATGGTGGTTTTTCAGAAAATTGGGAATCAGCCTTCCTCAAGACCCAGCTATAACACTCTTGGGCATATAGGTGTTTCTAAAGTGATCCTTGTTGTATTCTTTGAGATCGAATCTTTGAATTGAACCTAGAGCTTATCTACATAACCAGCTTGCTCTGGAGCTCCCTATCTCTACCTTTGACAGCTTGCCATATCCATGTAACATCCATATAGGTGGCATCTAAGCTTTATTCCTCATTATTGCTTCTATACTAAGTGCACTATACTATTGCAGTACGTAATTTACAGAAACCACAACATCTCCCCAACTGGACAGATGAGTATTTTTTTTTTTTGGCTCTATGAGAATACTGTGTTTATCTGCACTAAACTATATTTAAATATTAAAATTATCAATGGGCAGTAGAAATGAGTTGAGTGTTCTAAGGCTGGACAGAATCTCATAATTGGTATTTACATTCTACTAAATAAACTTGTGTAACTTCTAATTTTCTATTATTAAATGTATATAAAATAAGATTTAAAATTTAATGATGATGAGTTACTTCAAAATTAAATATAACATCAACAACAAATAAGGAGCAGTGTATTGAAATTGCCACTATAATGATGGGACATTAGTACACAATACAATAGTAAGACAGCCTGCCATGAATAGTAAGACAAACAAAGAATGAAATAAATGTCTATCTCTATTATAAATAAGGAATTAGCATGTTATATCAATGTTATTTTAAAAAATTTATCAGAAAGTAGAGTCAAAGACTTGTGTAATTGACAGATCTGATTAAAACTTAAATTAAATTGAAAATAACAGCAAAAATTTCAGAACAGGACAAAACAAACAGAAAATAAAAGACTAAATAAAAAGTCCCATAAACATCCAGATGCTAAGACATATTTATAAAGACTTAAAATCAAAATTTGTAAACATAATATATGAAAAAAAAGACCTCCAAGGTTAAAATAAAAACTTACAGACAAAACATTGTGAGACAGAAAACCTCCAATAAATGACAATGATTCTATTTTTTGTGGACCCTCTACTATGGAACATGGGACCTACCTTGAAGCATGGTTTGAATACCCAAGTAAGACTCCAGTGGAGAAAAATAATTTTTCATTTGTGAATGGTTGTTAATTCTGGATAGCTACTGGGATAAGAACAAATCTATTTCCACTTGCCTTTTCAACAACAATGTGCTATGTGTTTTAGACACTTGAAGGCAATGTGCATGCTGTCAAAATCTCTGAGTTTACATGTGCATCATTCCTGTTGAGTCAAAAAGGCCTAGTTTCCTTGGAGTCTTCTATCTCTGCTAGCTCTTACAATCTTTTTACCTCTTTAGTGGAATTCTCTGAGATCTTAAGGAGGGATTTGATGAAAGTATTAAAGACTGGCTGATCCAAGGTTTCTCATTCTCTGCAGATTGTCCAGTTTTGGCTATCTGCATTTATTTGCCTCTACTGCATGAGGAAAAAGAGCAGAGATTTTATTCTCTCCTCTCTCTCTCTCTCTCTCTCTCTCTCTCTCTCTCTCTCACATAGAAGCAAACTTATCCTTGCTAACAATGTTTTTATGATTTCCTTACTCATAAAGAGTACTATGCATTCTTCATATGGGATTTAACAACTCCCAATTTCACAACTCATGTGGAATTACTCTCTATAACTTACTATGCCCCACCCTCTTCCAAATTTTGTTGTGTGTGAGTGTGCAAAGAATATGTTTCTGGAGGTCAGCAGTTCATTGGTTTTTCCCATGCCAATCTCAGAGGTCTGAGTGACTTCATTGTTTCCTCTGCCTACAATTGGCTCCAAAGGTTACTCACATTATCATAAAAGACATTAATTGAAACTTTTCTTAAGGCAGAAAGATTCTGTAAGAATTTGGTCTCATGTATTTTGACTTTCCTCTATGGTACATAGAAATCAACTCTAATTTTGGATGCCAAATCACATAAATATTCCTACAGAAAAACTTATTCAATATAATAGAGCAATGACCCTTCTACTTCCCCCAGGAAAGTAACAAAACATTTAATGATATGTACATGAACCCTCAATTACCATAGCTCTATGATAGATAGAATGTAAGCCAGTGAACTAGTTTCAACCATACAATGTTCCTTTTATGGACTTGTATCCCTATGATATTAAGTCAACAGTGTCAGTCTCAGATACATGCTGGAATTAAAGTCAGATCAAGAATTTAGAGAAACAGGGTAATAATCTTGGTGCTTCCCCTGTTGGTATACCCTGCAGTGAGCCACAGTTTTGACGTATCCACTTCTTATTTAGTGGAGACACTCTTTTTCCTAGCAGAATGATGATTGCTGTAATTCTGTGAGCTAATAAACTCCTCTAAGTTAATTTTAGAAACTGTATCCTTGTATAAAATTTTAAGGCCAAGTTAAGAAAATGAAAACAACATTGTAATAACTGTAAAGAGAAAATTTTTCTCTTAAATTAGGAATAAGACAAAGAAACATCATTGTATGACTTATATACAATACAACAAAGATATCCTGATGAGAACAATCAAGCAAAGAAAGAAAAAAGAAAAAAAGAAAGAAAGGAAACAGAAAAGAAAGAAAGAAAGAAAAGGAAGGAAGGAAGGAAGAAAGAAAGAAAAAAAGAAAGAAAGAAGAAAGATGGAAGTTAGGAAAAAAGAAAGATTGGTTGACATGCAATAAATTAATCAATAGGTAAATAAATAAATAAAATCAATAGCCCTTACGGATTATAAAAATTTGCATGTAAAAAGCCCACAATATACCAACTCTAATACTTTAAACCCGTATTTCAAAAAATGTTTTAAATAATAGACAAATTCTATAAAATTTTGAGATAACAATGACAAGACAAATCTAATTTATGTAGTAACAAAAAAGACCCTCTGAAAATATACTAGAAAGTGAGTTGATTGATAGTACATCAATAATTAAAAACATAAATAAATTTCATGAAAGAAAGGAAAAATATTCACACATAGAAAATAGCAGAACATCATTGTAAGAAATAAAAAATGCAAAAATAAATAGAAATACATCTTATATCCATAGACTGGGAGACTATCTTTGTTAAGATGTGAATATTACACAAGCCTGTCTACAGATATGATACAATATCAATAAAAATATTAATAGTGACTTATGAAAACAGGAAAGTCCATTCAAAACGTCTATGAAGTCTCAAGAAATTATATTGCTGAAACAATCTTAAACAGAATAAAATTGGAAATGTCATACTTTCTAATTTTATAATTTATTACAAATCTTATAAAAACAGTGCTACTAATGTTGCAATGTTGAGATAGTTGGTATGAATGCATATGCAGTTTGAAAAATGCAGAACCACAATTCATGATTTTCAGTAAATGTTCTACTACAGTTAAATTCTGAAAAGCTGTTTCAACAAATAAGGTTGTAAATTGAGTATTCATATGAAACATAATTATATTGGCCTCTCCCCTGAATTAAATTTTTAAGTGGACTAAAGAGAGTGGTTTATAGTTATCATTTCTGTAATTAAATAGTGCCTAGAAACACCTAGGGGAGACTTATTTTAATTTTCAGACTAAGGATGATGTAAATATAGTATTGTATAAAATTCTCAGAACATAAAAGTATTTAAATAAAAAAAAAAATGGGTACAGTCCATTACAGTTGAGAAGACATGGCGGCAGATATTGTGAAGCAACTAGATATACTGTGTCCATATTCTGAAAGCAGAACAGGGAGTAACCTCAAGGACTATGCTTCCCCAACCCCCAACTCAGGCTTCAGTTACTGGGGACTTCACAATCTTCCAAATAGAGATCAGATGGGAACTGAGTTTTCAAACACACAGGTGGGTGGGAGACTTTCTACATTCAAACCATAACAATAACTTAACATAGTTGTTGTGATAGAAGCATGGAGAGTTGGAATGTAACATTGTAATTAACATATTCAAAAACACAGTTGGTGGGAACAGACTAGATACTCTTTTTCCCACATGGGCTTCCTACAACAAAATGAGTATGTTCCAGTGAGCTTTCAGAGAAAGATGTGAAGTGCTATGGGATAATATCTTTAAACACTGGTTTAATAAAACACGGATTGGCCAGTAGCCAGGCAGGAAGTATAAGTGGGGCCTGAAGGAAGGAGAAAGCTGAGAAGAGGAAGGCTGAGTCAGGAGATGCCAGCCCATCATCTAGGGAGCGGCATGTAATGGCACACATGTAAAACCACAGAACTTGTGGTGACATATAGATTAACAGACATGGGCTGAGTTTATGTGTAAGAGCTAGTGAGTATCCTGATCTAATGGCTGAGCAGTTTTAATTAATATAAGCTTTTGAGTGGTTATTTTATAAAAGGCTGCAGGACTGTGGGTGAGAGATTTGTTCTGACTGGGCCAGTAGGCCGGGAAACAAAAACTTCCAGCTACTGTGGAGCTCTTCCTCACTTGAACTCATGAACACAGCATGTGAAAGAAAAGATACCAAACAGTAAGAAAAATAGATTCTATGTAAACACTAAAAGGGGATATGTCCCTGAATGCCTAGTGCTTTTAGAGTTTCTTTCCCTCAGCTTAGTAGCTCATTCTAATTCTGAGAGTGCTTTGCATTTTCTAACAAACTGTCTAGATTCCTATTTCTAACCATAAGTACCTGGTACATAACTTTTCCCTACACATTTCAACATCTGACCCTGGAATACTTTGGGAAGTGCCCCCAGGTTTCAGATCCTTTCCTGCTAATAAGACATATAAAATAATAAACTCTTAGAAGAAAATATATGAACAATTTCTTATATAATTCACTGTGACACCAAAAGTAAGATGAGAAGATAAACAATTGGTAAATTGTACTGTGTTAAAACTAAAGTTTCTGTTATTAAGACAATCAAGGATATGAGGAAGAATAGTATAAAATGGGATAAATATTTTCAAATTATATATATGAAAAGGAGATAACATAAAAGCATATGAAAAATCTCATATGATTTTACAAAAACACCAAATTCAAATAAAAATAAAAAAAATCTAAAGGGGTGTTTCTCCAAAGCAACTTATATACAATAAAGAATATGAAAAATACTAATTATCAAGAAAATTAGAATCCTAACTATAAAAGATTCAACTCAGCCATTAGGAAATGAAGGTGAAAAACTAAATTAATCTCTTAAAAATAAGGGGTGTGGAGAAATTGAAATCCTGTGCACTACTATGGGAAAGGAAGAGAGTATACCTCTGACAAAGAACTGTAGAGTGCCTTAAAAAAATCAAAGATAGAATTGCTCCTTTATCCACTAATTTGTGTATACCCAAATAACTGACAGAAAAATTGATATTTCCCATTTCAACTCTTTCCAGTTGGCATAGTTATCTTTCTCATAATAAAAGAAGACATAAACACAGTGAATATGAAGTACCTATATTTTCTCCAATTATCTTACTGGTAGCAAACATACAATTTTCACAAATCTGTTAAACTGATATGATTATTACCACCATCTCAAAGGTTTTGAGGATATGAAATCAGTTGCTTTCAGGGCTATGCAGGTAAATTATGGAAAGGCAATTGAAAGTAGTGGAATTGGATGCTGAGTGAACAATTAAGAAGGAAATCCTAATTAGAGCAACAAAACTGGTGACGATGTTAAGGAAATAATCTCTGTTGTAATAATGCAGCAGAAATTAATGTTCTTGACTTTCTGGTTGTTCTTGGAGAGTGAAATGACACTTGGCAGTGAGGATTCCTTGTGTTTGTCCAGCTTTATTCCTAGAATGAGTCTCCTTTAATGACAAGAAGTACTGTTAACTGCTTGAAATCTGCTAGACTCAGAAAATGCATTTTATTTGTAGTGTGTGCTTTCTGCTTGTTTCCCTCCTGGGTGGAAATTATTTGGCTTTGTTCTGATTTCCATTTTCAGTTTACTCAGAATTCTTAGTACCCATCTATTGCATAAAATTGGTTACAAGACTCAATGTTAGCTTTATTTTGTGATAATAGTCTTTATAGACCATCTCAGTATCTTCTGAATACCTGTCTGATTTAGTGTTCCTGGGCTTTCTAGCACATTCTCCTCTGATGTCCTTATCAGGTGTGGTCATTCCTAATGTTTCCAATCTGTTTATGACCTCACAATACCCTTGAAATTTTTCTAAGACATCTGACAAAATTTTTCAATTTGATATCCCCTAATTGACACCTATTGATTAGAATCTGACAATTAAAGTTGTTTTGTAGTGGGTAGCCATTCCAGCCTTGGCCTGGAAATTCCAACCCCCATTGAGGTTTTGGTAATGGTCACGCCCACAAGGCAGGGCTGAAGGAGGTCACTGAAGGCCTAGGATGAAGAGCAGAGGCTTCTCTTGGTTCCAGGACCCTGGATGCTGGACGTAGACCAAGCAGAGTTCTCCAGAGAACACCGCCAGACTGTGCCATCCTTTTCCCAAACCCTGCAACCTATCCCTTCATTTGTAAACTACCCCACAAAATAAACCTCCCTTTTAACTAAGTGGAATGGCCTTAATAATTTCACCAATATCTGGTGCTCATGTGGGGCAAATTCCAAAGGCCTGGGCAAGTCCCAACCTCAGCCACCTCCTCCACTGCTGGTGGGTACCTAAACCCGCCTGCAATGTACCATTTAACCAGGGAACACCTACTCGGTTCCATTCCTGAAAAAGGGAGCAGCTAGTCCAGTCTCAGTTCCCTGGCTTAAACCCCCAGACCAGCAAAAACCACTGTGAGTGAGGCGTTCCCACTCCTCCTTGAGTTCCAGCTCCCGGCCATCTTGGCTCCTGCCTTCAGCTGCTTCCAGCCAAGGTCGCCAGCAGGCCCTACTTTGGAGCTATACCAATGCCTCCTGCTGGCTGAAAAATGCCACTGCACCCCTGAAAACCATGCAAAGGTAAGTTTATTTCAATTAAAAGTAAAAGTAAAAGTACTTGATAATTTTACACCATAAAACTGACTAACAAATTCTGAATAATTCTTGTAATATGGCTGACAACATTACCTCACAAGAATTTAAAAACCTTTTTGCCTATGTGATGAATGACATTTTACTGGAAATATACGATCTCCCTAAAGCATATTTTGGCATTCATTGTAATAATTCACACAGTGTTCAAACAGTGGTTTAATAATAAGAACAAAGATGAGTCATTATTGGGACTGATACAGGCTTTAAAGATAGCAATGAAGGCTTGCAAAAAAGATTCTTTCTCTGGAATCTGCTGACCAGGACTTACATAAAAAGATTCTCTCTGGAATCTGCTAACCAGAATTTACAAAACAGGCTTGTATCCAAAATTGATTTTATTGATAATAAATATAAATATTGGAAAGAACACTAACTCTCCAGAATGAAGTTGTGGCTACTCAGACACTATATAAGGAAAAAAAATATCATTAATTGATAAGATAAGGTCCATAGAATCATATGTTTCAAAAGAACATTAAAAACTTCCATGATTCCATGAAAAATCTGGAATCATCCATGAGAAGCTAACAGATGACACACACCCCAAGCCATATACGACATATACATTACAAGCAACGATGCTGAGAAATATTAGGTGACTGTCCAGTCTGCCAGCTGTCTCTGTCTACTCTTGCAGGACTGCTGAAAGTTGCTTGCGTCCTTCTCCCATTTCTCAGGTATTATTATATTCCTTCTCAGGTCTTTGATGAGGTTAAAGACTACCAGTTATAGTTACAACTTTATATATATATACTTAGATAGAATATATTAAGTATTAGACTCAGGTTCTTTAGGATAGGACACCTTTTGGTATGATCTTTGTAACATGCCACCTACCCACGCTCTAGACTTCCCTGGATTTTCGTATGTGTTTTTTACTTGATATTGTTTGCATTGATTGTAGTTCCAACTTATCTAGGTCACTATCCCTCATTACTCCTGGACAATATTTGATAACCATTTCTTTGTATATAGTCTTGTATTAGGTTAGAACCTTCTTATTTAGACAAAAGGGGGAGATGTAGAGGGTAGCCATTCCAGCCTTGGCCTGGAAGTTCCAACCCCCATTGAGGCTTTGGTAATGGTCACGCCCACAAGGCGGGGCGGAAGGAGGACACTGAAGACCCAGGATCAAGAGCAGAGGCTTCTCTTGGTTCCAGGACCCTGGATGCTGGAGGTAGACCAGCAGAGTTCTCCAGAGAATACTGCCAGACTGCGCTATCCTTTTCTCAGATCCTGCAACCTATCCCTTCATTTGTAAGCTACCCCACAAAATAAACCTCCCTTTTAACTAAGTGGAATGGCCTTAATAATTTCACCAATAATGTTTATCTGTATTTCAACTTTTCCTGTGCTATTAATGACTACTGCTCTATTTCTCTTTTTAGCAGTTCAGTAAATGTTTATTAGGACAATGAATTGGATGCAGAAATACTAAAAATGAACGACATCATTACAGTGACACATATATGACAGAAAAATATTGCCAAAATGAGGACAGAACAACCCTAGCTAGAATATATTAAATACATTGAATTATAATACATTAAGTTGTGGTGGTATTGTGTTCCCCAAAATGTTGGGCACCCTAGTAAACTTATCTGGGGTCAGAGACAGAACAGCAACAATATTAAACATAGAGGCTAGGCAGTGGTAGCACACGCCTTTAATTCTAGCATTCCAGAGGATACAGCCAAGCATGGTGACTCACACATTTAATCCCAGAAAGCAAGCCTTTAATCCCAGGGAGTGATGGCAGAAAGCAAAAAGGTATATAAGGTGTGAGGATCAGAAACTAGAAGCATTTTGACTGGTTAAGCTTTTAGGCTTATAGTAGCAGTTCAGCTGAGATCCACATGGATGAGGACTCAGAGGCTTCTAGTCTGAGGAAACAGGATCAGCTGAGGAACTGGCATGGTGAGGAAACTGTGGCTTGTTCTGCCCCTCTGATCTTCCAGCATTCACCCTAATACCTGGCTTGGGTTTGTTTTGTTTTTTTTTTAATAAGACTTTTTAAGATTCCTGCTACATTAAGTATTAGTTTTTATAAGACTTTGTATCTCAAACATTTTAATATAACATATTTCAGCAGTGATTGCATATCCAACTTGGTCCACACAGATTAATCATTCTGATTTGGAACTTTCAATATAGCATGTTTCAGCAACTGTTTGCATATTCAACTTTGTCCATATAGACAAATCATTCTGATTTTGGAGGTTAAACTTAATTTTTAAAAATTTGTCCATATACTGTGAAGTATTTTACACAGGTAGGAATGCAATATGAGCCCTGATCCATGATTAGAGGTGAATAGTTTCCATTACAACAGATGAGTAGACTTTCAGTTAATTTGTTGGATATACCTCAAAACAATTGGAGACTGGAGAGATGGCTCAGCAAGCAAATGCACAGGCTGCTCTTTAGAAAATCCTGGTTCAATTTCCAAAACCCACATGGTAGCTCTTAAGCATCTATAACTCCAGTTCAAAGGGATTTGATGCACTCTTCTGTCATCTGAGGACAACAGTAATATACACATATGTAGAGACAAAACACATATACCTATAAAATAAAAAATAAAAGAATATAGATAAGAAACATTGGAATATCCAAGACTGTGTATGACAAACAAGCAGATATCTTAGATCTCCAAGGGACAAACTAAGGAAAGCTGGATGAAAGATACTAGAAGTGGTTGATGATTTAAAGTATGTATTCTAATAGAAAGGCAAAAGAGGAAACAATGTAAATCAAAGGAGGAGAAACAGAGTCCTTCTAGAAGGGATTGATACAGTGTAGAGCATTCCCATTACTAGTATGAACCAGTGATAAGAAAGAAAATCTGAGAATATTGGTACTTTGTGTTAATGGCAGATATCTTAAAAAATAATTTTTTAAGACAAGGAGAAAGGAAAAAACATAGTGCATAGTAGCAGTGAAGTAGTGGACAACTCTCTCTTCTTGACACTCAACCAGATGAAAAAGAAGAGGTTTTAAATCATCACAGAAATGGCAAGATACAGTTTTAAAAGATACTTACAGTTCCAGACATTAGAAAAGCCAGTCTTTATAGACTCAGGACTAGTATTGGAAAGTGTATTGAAACATTAGCATCAGAATAGTTCTAAATACTGGGAAGCACTTTGCCTCAGAAGTCTTCAACATCAGCAGTATAGAGATAAAGAGCTAAGGACACTGATAATACTACATGAGAACATACAAACAGATTATCTATTACATGCCCAACATCAAGAAGGCAAATACAGTGTTCAGATTTAGAGTACAAATTTTGAGGCACTACCCAGAGGGATAACCAGCATATGTCACATAACTCATAAAGGAACACCCATCCAAAGAATACATAACCAAACCTGGATCTCACAAAGTACCACCCATAATGACAACAACATTTGAAACCTGATTTTTGAAACACTGCTCAAGGTTGTGAGCAGAAACTATGTCCTAGAGATGTGTCAGGCATCTGGAGATACAGGAAGGAATGCTAAGAAAGTTGAAGTTACAACTTGCAATCAAGGGAGACTGAATTTGGACTCTATGCTCCATTCACTTTTCTGCCCTTCAAATTTATTCCTCCTTTGTATAATGAATAGTACCTTTCCCCCATCTATTGCCTTACTCTATCACCACTTCTTTTTTCCTTTTCTTTCTCTATTATTTCCTTTTATACTTTTTCCCCTTGTAAAGGCTTTTGCAAAGAAAGTAGGATGCCCTGATTGACAGGACTTCCATGTGTCAAAACTCATGAGACCTGGGGTTCATTTAAATGATCTGATCATATTTGGTAATTTTGCTCTGTTCTTTCTGCCTTGAATTGACAGGTAACACAGACAAAGACTAGAAAAATATCGCAATTCAATGACATCATAGATCTAATGGACCTATCAGACATTTATCAAACATAGAGTCTATGTCACAGCAGCCTAAGGAAATTCCTCTGAAACAAACTGTGTAATAGGACATAGAGCAATCTTAACAAAAATAGGAATATTGCTATATTATATTCTATCTGAAACATATAAGTACAAACTGACACAAGAGAAGTAGAAAAGAATACAGAGTCATGTAGAATTTAAAAAACAGTTCACTTTTGAATAATGATGCATTTTCAGGATTTTCTAGATAAACAGGAATCAGGACCTGACAGAATGAATATATATATACATACATATATATATGTATGTACATATACATATATATATGTGTATGTACATATATATGTACATACATACATATACATATATACATATAGGTAGATTGGTTTACAGGCAGTGGTTCAATTATTCCAACAGTAGTCATCTCCAAAGGAAAACTCCAATAATTCAGTATTTATTTCACTTCATGAAGTCTTTACTATATGCTTACAATGGTCTTCAGTGTATGCTAAAATCCCAAAGAAGTATACACTAACACCAATGAAGGAATAAACTTGCTGGAGAGAATGACAGCAAACAGGCAAAAAATGATCAAGTAATTTCTTCTTCCATATCATTTATATGGGCTGTATTCAGAAATCATGACCCTTACATATACTGGACCTTCCCACCTCTAAAGATCTGGATTTAGGATGGTTTATCATATCTGAAATGATTCAATCAAGAAAAATCTCCTCCATTCCCAACCAGTCCCTTGATTTTTAGTTAATTCTGGATGAAGTCAGGTTTAATAACCAGTATGGATTAATAAATAACTGAGGAGAACAAAAGGATATATAATCATCCTAGAAGTATAAAGAATGATAGCATATCAAGTAAAAACTTTGGGTATAGTGAAACTAATCTTAAAATATAAGTTAGTAGTTATAGCTAACATCGTTTAAAAAAGTAAAAGCAATATCAAATCTTAGTTTGGATCCTATTCCTGTAATAAATACTGTGATCAAAAGCATTTCAAAGGGTAAATGTTTTATTTTGCTCAAATATCCTGTGTCGTACTAGATTGAAGAACGCCAATTAGAAACTCCAACAGGGTAGAAACCAAGTGGCAGTAGATGAAACAAAGACCATGGAGTAACACTGGTTTGCTTTCTCATTCTGCTTTTTCATACCTCCCTTGACCCCTACCCCAATGTAGTGTCACCTCCAATGTGTTGTGGGGTTTCTATCAGAGAAGACTACCTGGATATGGGATCAAGCCATAGGAAGTCTTCATCAGTCAGTTGGCAATTACTACATTGGTTATCTGGGGATCTCACTATAGCACTAAACCTTTGTTAGGATGAGCTTTTAAGCGCCCACAAAAAATATTATGGATTGACATAGTTCAATTCCAAGATAGTTAACAAGAATCAGAACTACAGAAGTAAAAACAAACAAACAAACAAACAAAAACAAAACAAGTTTAATTCATTTAGAGACTTTTACAGAAATATGGACTTTGATGAATTTGGCCTTTGTTTTAGTTTTGGCAGATGGTACTGTCCATTTGCTGTATTTTACAGCTTGAATGGCACTTCCATCATGGATTCAGTTTTGCTAAGGTATTGGGCCCTGTTAGAAAGGGACTGGGCCCTTCTATGTCAGTTGTTAGTCAAGAAATGCCATACAGATTTCCCTATAGGCGATATAATAGAGATATTTTGCTGTGGAACAATACACATGTGACCAAAATTTCTACATAAAACCTGACAAAGCAGAAAAAAAAGGAGTCTAGACACACAAGAAAAAAGTCAAGCACAGCTTCTTGGTAGCTGTCTTTTCTTCCATGAGTACTGTTTTCTGGCAGTTCTTTAAGAGATATCTTCCTGGCTTGGTTCTAGAGACAAAAATGGGTGACTATTTTCAGAGGTCCTGATGACAAACACCTATGAGGTTTTATGAGCAGTCAGTGGTACATTACTCGATGGTAGTGTAAACCCAGAAACTATCAAGGGTTGAGGCAATAAACATGACTCCCAGAGCTGGCAGTAAACATGCCTCCACCATGAAAATAGACTCTTAAGTAATCAAGGGGGAGGAACCAGCTCCAGCAACATGATCTAAGTTACACAGCAGATCTTTTCACTCATGCAGGCAGAAAAGATTATAAATGCAGAGTAAGGACAGATTCAGGAAAAAAAAGAACCTCTAAATAGGTCACAGTGTGTTTAAAAAATAAGCATAGGCTTGGGAGGGAGAATATATACAGTCTTAGATTAAAAACTATAGTTTTAAAATAAGTCTTTAAAAAGGAATTGAGTAATAAAAATATAATAAGCCATATAAAGATGGAAAATACACAGAGAGCATGGATACTGTATGTTATTGTGTTGTCTTGACTGCTAATGAACAAATGATAACTGCTAAGAGACATTTGATTATGAAATCTGCTTGATTAAACCAATTTATATATTTTAAAAGTATCTTAATTTCAAAATTTAAATCAAAAGATATGTTATTTTGCGAAAGAGGTTCTGCTTTTATTTCAACAGGAAGTGACAAGCCATAGATTCATTCCGAGTTTAAAAAATCAGTTTTGATTGAAGAATACCCCATGAAAAATCTCTAGAGGAAATGGATGTCTCACATGATCCAACATTTCAGAGGGATTCTATTGCAGTTTCCTCTGAGTTTTGCATCCAGAACTGCTTCAAGGTTGCTGGCTGATATGATCCAGCATTACAGAATACTCCAGTCAGGACTTGACCATAATCCTAAATATTCTTGGGGTCCCCCAAAATTACCAGCACCCCCAATAACAGGAAGTAGTCTAGATGACTATGTCTACATTCCTGAAATTTATTTTATAAATATTTGTCATCATTCAGGGGGTTGATTACAAGTTGTTATGGATAATGATCAGGAAAAAATATAAACAAAGGAGATTAGAATAGAGGACCTTGTTTTGAAAAGAAAATGGGAGGACATAGAAATAATAAGATAAAAAGGTAAATTATTGAATGTAATCTAAAAAAACAGCTACTAATTTTACATATTTTGCACAGGTGTGGATTTTGATACAAATTTAAAGTTAATTTTATTATACTGTATGTATATTTCTAATCTTGTTTAGAATATCATGTTCATGCAGCTCTTTTAGAAATGTAGTATATAATTAAGAAATACAGATTAACAGTCATCTATAATAGCAAATTATAATCATGTAAGTTATATTTTCAAAGTTATACAGAGATATGTTTTAGATAGGCATTCTTAAAACACTTCAAAGAATTATAGAATATGGCATTTAAAATGTTTTAATATCTTAGCCTTTTCTCAACAGGAAACACATCTGCCCCTGGAAACACCAATTACTTCAAAAAGGATGAAGGGCATAGAAGAAACTCCACATGGAGTTTGTTTTCTTTATGGCAAAAGCTAGTTCTGTGATCAAATAAACTGCCCTTCCTTCAATTGCTGACAGTTACTGTCCAAACTGAACTATCAGGATGCAAAAAAGGCAATTGCCAAAGGTTGACAAGACAAGGTAGGAAAGTCCTTCAAAATTCCTTGCTTCACAAGATAGTCTGTCATATATGCTAGGCTTGTAGGTCAGATTTTGGATGGCCCAACATTACAAAGGAACTTTTATGTAATTGTCCAAGCAGCCTGGTGTCCCTGTTATTAGATATCATTTCACCTCTTTGGAGTCTTGATGGTGTTGAAGACTAATATTAATAACTAGTTTTCCTCAGTTATAATAGTAGGAAATTAGATGCAAAACTTTAGACTCACCAAGTTAGATAACTGAATACTTTCTCTAATTTGCCAAATGCAAATGGATTAGATATTGTTAGTGTAATTTTTAATTACTAAGTGTTTTATAGTATACAGTTTTACTATATTAAAGTTAAAACCTGTTTTTTTTTTCATAAGACAAAAAGGGAAAAATGTGTGGAACAGTACTTTTCTACACTATGTATATGTATTACTCTCATTGTTTAATAAAAAGGCTGACTGGCTGGTTGCTGAGTAGGAATATAGGTGGAAAAGCCAAAGTGACAATAATGGGAAGAATGTGGTAGAGTCAGGAAAGATGCTGGCTAGCTGCCAAGCAAGCAGAATGTGTAAAAAAAAAATGAGGTAAAAAGTCATGAGATGTATAGCAAAGCATAAATAGAAATACGGGTTAATTTAAGTGTAAGAGTTAACTAGTAGCAAGCCTGAGCTATCTGTGAGAATTTACAATTCATATTCAGCCTCCAAGTCAGTTTTTGGGACTGGGAAGTCAGGACAGGAAATGTCCTATTACAATATTTTCTCAGCTGCAGTGTTTCTACCTAGATGAATCTTGCTGGTGTCAATTTGATAAATACAACCAACCAACATAATAAATAAACAAATAACTATTCCTCATATATCATATAACATAATGATATATGTTAAGGACAGAAAAGAAAACAAAAATCAAGAAAAAATCCAATCCAAAATAATTAGATATAAAATAATAATTGATATATGTAGAATATTAATGAATAAATAAACACAAAGTAAAGGATCAATTGAACCAAATTTATTCTTCATAAACATAAAGAAGATTGACAAGGACTTAGCAAGAGGAAAAGAGAGAAGATCTAAACTTTCAAAGAATTACAGATGAAAAAGAAACAAGATGTCAATAAAATTCAGAAAATAAATATGACACACCTTAAAAACATGTAGTAATTTAGAAAGCATAGCTATGTAGATAAATGTCTAGATGTATACAACTTGGCTAGATTAAGCCAATATGATGTAAGTGATTTAGACAGATATGTAATAACCAATGAGATTAACACTTAAAAATTCCCCCAAATATAAATAACTTCCAAGCCTAGACATGATCACCTTTGAAATATGTCAGTCTTTTAAAGAAATGATATTAATGCATCTATCACATTTCATAAAACATAAAAAGGAAGGAACATCCCCACACTTCTTAGAAAACTATTGTTATCTTTAGGTAAATACAGAATAAGATATTCTGGTAAAAGAAAATTATGGACTACTGTCCCTGATGAACTAGGATGCTAAAACTCTAAAATGTTTACAAATGGAATTAAAGACCAAGTCAAAAATTTTATGATGAAATTGGCATCATTCCAGAGTTACAAGGATGTCTCAATATGTCAAATACATGATTATGAATTACAGGGTCATCTCAATCTATGCAGGAAATAATTTTTGGTCAAATCCAACACCCCTTCATGATAAAAGCCATGGAAAAATAAGAATATAATGAGTGGGTATCATCACAATAAAAACTATATGAAACAAACCTGTTGCCAGTATTAACTGAGTGTGAGAAATATCAAAGCATTTCTACTAAAATCAGGAATAAAACAAGACTGTATACCCCTTCAATTCTTTTTTTTTAATGTGTGTGTGTGATTCTGAATCATTTAATCATCAGTGACGCATTTTAGGAATTTGATATTATTATGTGCAGTTGTAGTTATGTACTTATGTATTTAAACAAACACATGCATGTATGTAAATAAGTTGTACATTCATTTTTTATTTTTCATATTTTTTCATTTCTTTCTTTTTTTTCATTTTACGTCCAACCACAGATCCAGCTCTCTTCTCACCTCCTATCCCCCAGCCTCCCCCAACCCATTCCCCATTCTCTCCTCGAACATGTTAAGGCCTCCTATAAGGAGTCAGCAGAGCCTGGTACATTCAGTTGGGGCAGATCCAAGCTCCTCCCCATGCATCACAGCAGTGAAAGGTATCCCACTGTAGATAGTGGGCTCCAAAAAGACAGGTCATATACCAGGGATTTATCCTAATACTACAGTCAGAGGGCCCCTTAAGCAGATCAAGCTACACAACTGTCTCGCTTATTCAGGGGACCAAATCCAGTCCCATGGAGACTCCACAGCTTTTGATCTAAATTTCATGAGTTCCTACTAGTTCTGTTTGCTTGTCTTTGTAAGTTTCCCCATCATAATCTTTCTGTACCTTGAACCACTCTTCTCTCTGTTCAACTGGACTCCTGGAGTTCAGCCTGGTGCTTGCCTGAGGATTTCTGTATCTGCTTCCATCAGTTACTGGATGTGAGCCCTATGATGACAGTTAGGGTATTCACCTATATGATTACTGTAGTAAGCCAGTTCAGGCACCCTCTCCATTATTTCTAGTAGACTAAACTGGATTGCTGGGAATTTCCCTAGCACTTGGTTTCTAGATTTTCCAATGATGTCTGCCTCTATCATGGTATCTCTTTCCTTGCTCACTCACTCTGTCCCTGTTCTATCTCAACCATCCCATTCCCTTATGTTCTCATCCCACACCCCCTACTCTCTATTGTCCACCCCCACCCCTGGTTTACTCATTGAGATCTCATCTTTTTACCCTTTCCTGGATGATCCAGGCATTCCTCTCAGGGTCTTCTTTGCTAGCTAGCTTCTCTGGAGCTGTGGGTTGTAGTCTTGTTATCCCCCCCCCCTTTTCTTTTTACATCTGGTATCTACTTATGAGTGGGTACATACAATGCTTGTCCTTCTGAGTCTGGATTACCTCACTCAGGATATTTTCTAGTTCCATCTATTTCCCTGTAAATTTCATGATGTCATTTTTTTTTTTTACTGCTGAGTAGTACTCCATTGTGCATATGTATCTCATTTTCTTTATCCATTCTTCAGTTTAGTGTCATCTAGGTTGTTTTTAGTTTCTGGCCATTACAAATAATGCTGCTATGAACAAGTTGAGCATGTCACCTTGTGGTATGATTGAGCAGGCCAAGAGTGTTAATAGCTGGGCCTTGAGGTAGACTGATTCCCAATTTTCTGAGAAAACACAATATTGATTTCCAAAGTAGCTGTACAAGTTTTCACTCCCATCAGCAGTGGAGGAGTATTCCCCTTGTTCTACATCCTCTCTAACATAGCATGTCTTCAGTGTTTTTAATCTTAGCCATTCTGACAGGTGAAAGATGGTATCTCAGAGTCATTTTGATTTGCATTTCATTGATGACTAAGGATGTTGAATAATTCTTTAAATGTCTTTCAGCCATTTGACCTTCTGTTGAGAATTCTCTGTAGATTTATAATCTATTTTTAATTGGATTGTTTGGTATTTTAATGTCTAGTTTATGGATTTCTTTATATATTGTGGAGATCAGCCCTCTGTCAAATGTGCGGTTGGTAAAGATCTTTTCTCATTCTTTAGGCTGTCTTTTTTTTTCTTATTTACTGTGTCATTTGACTTACAGAAACATCTCAGATTCAGGAGGTCCCATTTATTAACTTTTTCTCTCAGTATCTCTTTTACTGTTGTTATATTTAGGAAGGGCTCTCCTGTTCCAATGCATTCAAGGCTACTTTCTACTTCCTCTTCTATTAGGTTCAGTATAACTAGATTTATGCTGAGGTCTTTGATCCACTTGGAATTGAGTTTTATGCATGTCAATAGATATGGATATATTTGCCATCTTCTGCATGTTGACATCCAGTTATGCCAGCACCATTTGTTGAAGATGCTTTCTGTAGCAGGAATCTTAAAAGTTCTTATTAATAAAATCAAACCTGTTGGAGATTTAGCTCAGTGGTAGAGCACTTGCCTAGCAAGTACAAGGCCCTGGGTTTGGTCCTCAGCTCTGAAAAACAACAACAACAAAAACAAACAAACCTGAAGCCAGTTATTGGGGTGAATGCTAGAAGATCAGAGAAGCAGAACAAGCCACAGCCACCTCTTCTCAACAATTCTGCATCTCATTCTGTTTCCTCAGACTGGAAGCTTCTGAGTCCTCATCCAAATGGATCTCAGCTGAACTGTCCTGCTCAAAGCCTAAAACCTTAACCAGCCAAAAGATTCTAGTTTCTGGTCTTCACACCTTATATACCTTTCTGTTCTCTGCCATCACTCTCTGGGATCAAAGGCTCACTTACTGGGATTAAAGGCATGAGTCACCATGCTTGCCTGTATCCTTGAACACAAAGAGATCCAGGTAGATCTCTGCCTCTGGAATGCTAGGATTAAAGGCTTATGCTACCACTGCTATCCTCTATGTTTAATATTGTAGCTGTTCTGTTCTCTGGCCCCAGATATGTTTATTAGCATGCACAATATTTCGGGGAACACAATACCACCACATTTTTCTATTTTCCATTTCACAGTTTTGGCTTTTTCAAAAATCAGGTGTTCATAGTTGTATAGATTAATATCAGGGTCTTCAATTTATTTCCATTGTTCTGCATGTTGGTTTTTATGCCAACACCAAGCTGTTTTTATTACTGTAACTCTATAGTATAACTTGAGGTCAGGAATGGTGATGCCTCCAGAAGTTACTTTATTGTACAGGATTGCTTTACCTATTCTGGGATTTTTGTTTTTTCATATGAAATTGTGTATTTTCTTTCCAGGGCTGTCAAGAATTGTGTTAGTATTTTGATGGGAATTGTATTGAATCTTTAAGTTGCTTTTGATAAGATTGCCATTTTAGTATGTTAATCCTACCTATCCATGAGCATGGTAGATATTTTCATTTTCTGATATCTTCTTCAATTTCTTTCTTCAGAGACTTAAAGTTCTTATCATATATTTTGTAATTTGATTAGAGTTCCCTCACTGTATTTTATGTTGATTGTAGCCACTGTAAAGGGTGATGCTTCTCTGATTTATTTTCTCAGCCACTTTATCATTTGTACATAGGAGAGCTACTGATTTGTTGTGTTAGTTTTGTATCCTGCCACATTACTGAAAGTTTATCAGCTTTAGGAATTCCCTGGGAGAATTTTGTGGTAAGTTGTGTATACTTTCACATTGTTTGCAAAGAGCAAATATTTGACTTCTTCCTTTCCAATTTGTCTACCCTTGATGTCCTCTTATTATCTTATTGCTCTAGCTAAACCTCCAATAATATACTGAATAGACATGGGGAGAGTGGACAGCCTTGTCTTATTTCAGATTTTAGTGGAATTGCTTTCAGTTTCTCTCCATTTAATTTGATGTTGGCTGCTGGTTTGCTGCAAATTGCCCATATTATGTTTACATATTTTTTTATTCCTTATCTCTCGAAGAACTTTATTATGAAGTGGTGTTGGATTTTGTCAAAAGCTCTTTAAGCATCTAATGAGATAACTGTGTTTTTTTTTTCCTTTCAGTTTGTTTATATGGTGTCTTACATTAACAGATTTTTGTATGTTAAACCATCCTTGCATCACTATGATGAAGCCTACTTTGTCATGGTGGATAAATTTTTTATGTGTTCTTGGTTTGCCAGTATTTTACTGAATATTTTTACATCAATGTTCATGAGGGAAATTGGTCTGTAATTCTCTTTCTTTGTTGAATCTTTGTGTGATTTGGGTATCTGGGTAACTGTAGCCTCATAAAAGCATTTGGTAATGTTCCTTCTGTTTTCACTGTGTGAAATTATTTGATGAATATTGTCATTAGTTCTTCTCTAAAATTCTGCTAGAATTCTGCCCTTAAAGCATCTGGCCCTGGATTTTTTTTTTTTTTTTGGATTGGGAGAATTTTAATGATTATTTCTCTTTCCTTAGAGATTATAGACCTATTTAAGTTGTTTATCTGGTCATGATTTAATTTTGGTATGTGTTACCTATCCAGAAAATTGTCTATTTCTTTTAGATTTGCCAATTTTGTGAAGTATAGGTATTTGAAATATGACCTAATGATTCACTGGATTTCTTCTTTGTCTGTTTTAAGTCTCCCTTTCATTTCTGATTTTTTAAATTTGGAAATTATCTTTGCCTTTTTGTTAGTTTATATAAGGGCTTGTCAATCTTGTTGATTTTTGCAAAGAACCAAATCTCTGTTTCATTGATTCTTTGTATTGTTCTCTTTGTTTCTATTTTATTGATTTCAGCCCTCAATTTGATTATTTCTTGGCATCTATTTGTAGATGTAACCATCTTGTTAAATAAGAAACACAGAGCCAATTGCAGAGTTAAAAGCCAAGAGGTCAGAGCAGCAGCTGAGAGTTGAAAACCTTACCCTTCACTGCTCCTCTGTCTTTCCTCTCCACAAGAGAGCTACTTCCTGTGTCCTGTCTTTTATATAGACTTTCTGTTGTGCCTTCTCATTGGTTGTAAACTCAGCCACATGACCTCCTCATCATTGCCTGTCTGTATAGACCCCCCCAGATCTTCTATGGTTGGTATTGAGATTAAAGGTGTGTGTTGCCATGCTGGCTGTATCCTTGAACACACAGAGATCCTTCCTAGCTCTGCCTCCGAAGTGCTGGGATTAAAGGCGTGCACCACCACCGCCCAGGTTCTGCTATGGCTTGCTCTGACACCAAGGCATCTTTATTAATATACAAATAAAATCACATTTCAGTACAAATAAAATATCACCACAGCTATTCCTCCTAGATAAGTATGCTTCTTATTGTTCTAGAGCTTTAAGGTGGCTGTAAACTGCTATTGTGAGATTTCTCCAACTTCTGTATGTGGGCATTTCTTCTATGAATTTTTCTCTTGGTACTGCCTTTCTATTGTCCCATAAGTGTGGATATATTGTAAATTCATTTTTAATGAATTCTAGGAAGTCTTTAATTTCTTTCTTTATTCCTTCCTTGGTCCATTGGTGATTCATTTTGATATTATTCAGTTTACATGAGATTTTTAGGTTTTCTGGAATTTTTGTTGCTAATGAAACTGAAAATTTAAACCATGGTGGTCTGATGAAATACAGGAAGTTTTTCCAATTTTTTGTTTGTCTGATGAGATTTGCTTTGTTACTGAATATGTAGTCAATTTTAGAGAAGTTTCCATAGGATGCTGAGAAGGTATATTCTTTTGCAATAGGGTGGAATGTTCTGCAGATACCTTTAAATCCATTTGAGTCATAACATCTGTTCATTCCCTTATTTTTCTGTTAATTTTCTGTCTGGCAGACCTGTCCATTGGTGAGAGTGTGTTGTTGAAGACTTCCACTACTAGTTTGATGGTTTTGATGTGTTATTTAAGCATTAATAATTTTTTTACATATGTGGGAGCCCTTATATTTGGTGCATAAATTTTCAGAATTGAGATTTCATCATGATGGATTTTTTTCCTGTGTTAAATATGTCCTTCCAAGACTCTTTTAATAACTTTCATTTTGAAGTCTATTTTGTTAGATATTGGGACATCTTCACCACCTTGCTTCTTAAGCCCATTTGATTGGAAAGTCTTTTTCTAGTCTTTTACTCTGAGGTAATCTCTGTCTTTGATGTTGAGATATGTTTTTTGAATGCAGCAGGAGGGTAGATTCTATTGTTGTATCCATTCTACTATTCTAGTCTATTTGGTTTTCTACATAAGCTTCTTGTATCTTCATAGATATTTCCTTCTTTAAGTTGGGAAATTTTTCTTCTAGGATTTTGTTGAATATATTTTCTGTGCCTTTGAATTTGTATTCTTCTCTTTCTTCTATCCCTATTATTCTTTTCATGGTGTCCCAGATTTTCTGGGCAGTTTTTGTTATGACTGTTTTGGATTTATTGTTTTCTTTGACTGATGAATTTTATTTCCTCTATTTTATCTTCCACACCAGAGATTTTCTCTTCCATCTCTTGTATTCTGTTGGTAATGCTTACATTTGTATTTCCTGTTCATTTTCAGATTTTCTATTTCCAACATTCCCTTGGTTTGTGTCTTCTTCATTGATTCTGTCTCAATTTTCAGGTCTTGAACTGTTTCCTTTACTCTTTTAACTGCTTTTTCTTAGGTTTCCTGAATTTCTTTAAGGGATTTATTGATTTCTTCCAATTTTGTTTGTGTTTTCCTCAATTCCTTTAAGGGAATCTTTTACTTCCTCTTTAAAGGACTCTGTCATCCTCAAAAATTTATTTTTAAAGTGGCTTTCTTCTTCTACATTGTGATATTCAGGTCTTACTGTAGTAGAACCACTACTTTCTGTTGATACCATATTACTCTTTATGGTGTTATATTTACTTTTGCACTGGTGTCTACCCATCTTTTCCTCTAATAGTTGCTAGAAGTATCTATGTCTGAAGGAGCTGCTCTTGGTCCAATATGTGCTTGCTGTGTCTGTGTCTCTTGGTCCAATCATAGCTCTTGGTCTAATCATATCTGGTCAATCTGTGTCTCAGGAAGCCACTGAGGTCACAGGGGGATGGAATGATTTGGGTTATGGAGTGGGTCTTGTTGATTGCAGGGCAGGGTGGGGATGTTGATAAAAAAAGCCTGCACATAGGAGTCTCCCTTGTTAGTCTGCAATTGTGGCAGCAGTGGGTGAGGCTGTGGGCACAAAGGTTGTGCCCCAGATACTAGATAGAGGTAGGACTATCTGGGTGGGAGAAGGGTCACTCAGATCTTGGTTTAATCAGAACTGGTAGATTCTATATCTTACAGAGCTGCTGAGGTCTCAGGGGCATGGGTGGGCTTGGGGTATGGAGTGGATAGGATAGATTGCAGGGTTGGATAGGAGTGTTTGTGGGGAAGATTGTCCACAGGAGTTTTCTCTGGTGGCCAGAAACTGGAGCAGTGATGGATAAGAATTTCAGGGCACTGGATTCTTAATATAATTTGAAATATTTGCTAGGCCAATAGTAAAAAATAAAGAAGAAAGTAGTAAAGATTAGAAATGAAGAGGACAAAGTGATTTTGTGGAAGATATGATTATACATATAAAAAACTCTTGAGTGTTAGCAGAAAACTCTTAGATCTCATAAATAACTTTAGCAAAATTTCCATGCACAAAATTAGCATAGAAAAATTACTATGCTGTTAGAGAAGGTCAGTATATCTTTTACCTTTCTTTCAAAAAGCAATGTTAAAGAGAAGGCATATTTTGTTGCTCTTAATGTTTTTTTTTTTTTTAATGCAATCTTTGCTGTGATTTCTTCTCAGTAGTGGAACTAAAACTGTTAGTTTCATCAAGGAACAGACTACACTGGCTATAGGTATTTCAGCACTGCATGTGGCAGGTTCTGTATATTTTTTATCCAGTCCATGGTTCAGGAGGGTGAGGTAGGAATATCTCTGCAGAATCATAGTGATTTCCCAGCTCAGTCATCAGAGAAGTTATTGTCAAAGTAATATGTCAGTTTGTCTTTCTCCACCCTGCTCATTCCCCTGTCCTCCCCCCCCCCCACACCCCCACCTTCCTCCCATCCCTTCCCCTCTATTCCCAACTCCTCCAGGGCCAATACTACCCTGGGGATTCATTTAAACCTGGTGGATTCAGTACAGGCAGGTCCTGTCCCCTCCTTTCAGACTGAGCCAAGTGTCCCTGTGTAAGCCCAAGGTTTCAAACAGACAGCTCATGCACTAAGGACAGGTCCTGGTCCCACAGACTAGGTGCTTCCCAAACAGATCAAGCTATTCAATTGTTTCACTTATCCAGAGGGCCTGAATTAGCTGGGGGCTCCTCAGCTGTTGGTTCATAATTCATATGCTTCCATTCGATGGGCTATTTGTCCCTGTGCTTTTTGCAATCTTGGATTCAACAATTCATGCTCTTACAGTCCCTCCTCTTTCTCGACAGTTGGACACCTGGAGCTCCACCTGGGGCATTGCTGAGGATCTCTGCATGCTGCAATAGTGTTATTCTGATTGGTTGATAAATAAAAAGCTGATTGGCCAGTAGCCAGACAGGAAGTATAGGCAGACTAAACAAACAAAGAGAATTCTGGGAAGAAGAAGGCTGAGTCAGGAGATGCCAGCCTGCCATCCAGGGAGCAGCATGTAATGATACTGGTAAAGCCACAGAATATGTGGCAACATATAGATTAACAGAAATGGGCTAAGCAGTTTCAATTAATATAAGCTTCTGAGTGATTATTTTATAAGTGGCTCATGGTCTCTGGGGCTGGACAGGACTGGAGAAAACTTCAGCTACAAATGACATGCAATGGCTCAAATTTTTACCTAAAACTTGAGAATACTTAACCAATTCTAAAAAGAGCCCAAAACAGGTTTCTGCTTCATTTCTCATGAGAGCAGCAAGATGCTTCAACATGCAAGCTTGAGCTGTAGCATGGCAGGAATTAGGCATCTCCAAGCCACACATTACTCTGCATGGTGAATTTAGCCTTTTACAGGGAAAAAAAAGATTTCTGGGCTACAGGCTGCTTTGATAGAGGAATACAACCTGAGTCCAGAGGTGAGCATTGTTCCCCCAAATCTGGCAGAAAATGTCGTTCCACCAAGTTGGGAAGTTGAGGTGGGTGGAGAATGTTGCAGTTTAAAGGAATAGATTCACGATAAGATAGATTTGGGGGAGAAAAACCCTAAACAGTTTATAATGTGTGTTAAAATGTATATAGGCTTGGAAAAGAGAAAAAATAATTATCCACAGTTATATAAAGAGATTTTTTAAAAAATAAAGTCTTTAAATAGAAAGTAAAAGTAATATAAAAATAAGACACATAAAGATGGATATTACACAGAGAATCTGATTTGTGTTGTCTTTGATATTTTTGACTGCAGAAAGACATTTGATTGTAAAGGTTGCTCAGGTAAATGAATATGTATATTTTGGTATCTTGACTTCAGAATTTGGATCTAAGGGTGCGTTGCTTTGGAGAGGAGGCTCTGTTTTTGTTTCTATAGGAAGCAAGAGGCTATAAATTTGTTCCAGATTAAGATACATCAGGTTTGACCAGCCAAGACCTCCTGAAAGGTCTCCAGTGACACCATGGCCCAGATTATCCAACATCCAGAACAGTTTCAAGACAGCTAGCTCAGAGAATACAGCCTCACAGACTACTTCAGTCAGGATGTGACTATAATCCTAAAATTTCCTTTGTGTCACCATGAGAATATGATGCCCTTTATCAGCAGGAAGGTGCCTAGAAAACTACACACACATTTCCAAAAAGTGGATTATGGATGTTTGTCTTTGTTTATGTTGTTGGTTACTGGTCATAGTTAATATCTTTCTAAAGGAAAAAAGGTGATGTAATATGGAAATATAGGATATAGATACAATAGGATAAAAGGATGGATAGTTGAACCTACTTATAAAGAGCAACTTGTTTAAAATGTTTTACATTGTTATAGATTTTAGTTTCTTGAAATGAATTTAAAGTTGATTTTATGATGCTATATATATTTTTCTACTCTTATTTAAAGTATTATGTTTTTATAACTCAATTAAATTGTAAAGGATAATTAAGAAATACAGATTCATAATTAGTCTTCTATGATAGTCAAACTTATAGTCATGTTAAGTTTTCTAGTTATACATAGATATAATTCAATTAGTTAGGTAATCTTAAAGCACTTCAAAGTCCTACAGAATATGACATTAATAAATCATTAAAATGTTTTAAAAATTTAGACTTTCTGGACAGTGAGACACGTCTGCTCCTGGCAGGACCAATTTACTTCAGAGAGAAAGATGGGCATTGAAGACACTCCACATTGAGTATATCTTCTTCTTGGCAAAAATAGGCATTTGGGCAAGAAATTATTCTTGCCTGGACTTCTTGACAAAATGTTGTATCAACTGGGCATATAGGACCCATTAAAAAATGACCACTGAATTTGCCCAAACAAGGCAAAAATGGTCCTCCAGGTTCCTGCTTCATGGAAGAAACTTCCAGACATTCTATAGGACACAAGAAAAAATGACTGAGAGACTGTAGGTCTTCATGCTAAAGATGGATGCCCCAATGCTGCAGATGAACTTTGGGTGCCTGTTCAGGTAGCCAGCTGTCTCCGTCAATTTCAGAGCTTTGGAGTTGCTTACAATGCTCCTCCCATTTATTTAATTAACTAAGTATATTATATCCTTCTGAGTTCTTGGATGTAGTTGAAGACTAGTTATAATTTTCCTTATTTATGATAAAAATAAGTTATATATGAAAACTTAGACTCACAAGTATAAGATAAGTAGAATATTTTCTTTGAATTTGCCAAATATAAATAGACTAGATATTGTAACTGTAATTCTTGCTTGATAACTGTTTTGTTAAATGTAATTTTACTATGTTAAAGTTAAACCCTTCCTTTTTGATTAGACAGAAAAATAGAGGTGCTGTGGGATGTTCTGTATGCTGTGAATATGTTGCTGTGATAGGCTGATAAATAAAAAAAATGATTGGCCAGTAGCCAGACAGGAAATATAGGTGGGATAAAAAGGGAAGGAGAATTCTGGAAAGAAGGATGAGTCAGGAGATGCCAGCCTACCACCCAGGGAGCAGCATGTAATAGCACACAGGTAAAGCCACATAATACATGATGACACATAGATTAACAGAAATTGGCTGAGTTTAAGAGTAAGAGCTAGTCAGTGGTAGGCCTGAGCTAATGGCCAAGCAGTTTTCATTAATATAAACTTCTGTGTGTTTACTTGGGACTGAATGGCTGTGGGATTGCAGGGCCATCATGTGGGAAGAAAGAAAAACTTTCTGTTATAGTGGCCTCTTTTTTATCATTTATTATTGCATGCAAAAATACACACAAATATTGTAATTCTATACATGCATGTATAGATGCAAACAATAATAAACAATATAACATAACATATATTCCTCAACATTACCTGTGGCATCCATGTAACATTACTCATATGTGTATTTTCATGGCTGACCATTGTGATTTTCCCCAGGGAAGACAGCCTCTCCCACTCCCAGCTTTACCCAGTTGCCTATAGTACTTTGTGTGGGAATGAAGACTCATAGGATTTTCATCATGTAGTTTTTGTCATGTTCTTTGGCATCATTCTTGTTTAGCTTCTCTTTGAATTGTACATGTTGGTGAGACTTTATAGGTATAGCTTTGTTACATGAAGAAACATATGTTACCTGCTACTGTGGTGATGGAGCACAAGAAATCGATTCAAGATGACCCTGGTCAAATGCATTGGAAGAGGGTAAATACTAAATATTGGTGGCAATTTTTTTCTTTTTGACATTGAATGTCAATGTTCTATGTTTTTATTTGTATTCCCACTCACTTCTTTCCTCTGTTCTCTGCTTTTCTGTGGCACACATTCCTTTACCCTGTGGTTTATTCTTCTCACCTGTCCATATGAGTGCACTTTCTATTCTCTGCTTCTTTGTACATATTTACCTAAAGAAACACTTGTACACACACACACACACACACACACACACACACACACACACACACACACATGCACAGCCAGGACAAATCTCTTATACCCACCAGTCCCACAGCAACTCAGACCCAAACAAGTAAACACACAGAGACTTATGTTACTTATAAACTTTATGGTCATGGCAGGCTTCTAGCTAGCTGTTCTTTTATCTTAAATTAACCCATTTCTATTAATTTATAAGTTGCCACATGGCTCAAGTCTTACTGGTATCTCAACATCTTCTCATGGTAGCGGCTCTCTGACTCAGCCTTCCATTTCCTAGAATTCTCCTCACTCCTTATCCTGCCTATACTTCCTCCTGGCTACTCCTGGACAATCAGTGTTTTATTTATTAATCAATATGAGCAACACACTTTACATATAGAGCATCCCACAGCACACATATGCATTGTGCATACACACATACACACACACACACACACACACACACACACACACACACACACACACACACAGACCCTCACACAAATCTTCCCTCTATCCCTAAATCTAGATGCTCACAAATGAGAGAAACCATTTGGTATTTGTCTTCTATATCTGGCTCATTTCATTTAACGGTATGTCTAGTTCAGTTTGTTTTACTGAAAATGCCATAATTTCATTTTTCTTTAGGCCTGAATACAGCTCCATCATGTGTGTGTGCCTTTTCTTAACACAGTACTATTGATGTTATTGCTGCCTATTTAAAGATTTTGTGGATATAGATAATGATGCAGTTGCTTTGGAGAGTCTCAAGATGGGACTGAGCTCTGAACATGAATTCTACAGTGTGAACATGATAGAGGTCCTGAAGGGTTCCTGGACTTTGATGACAAGAAAGCAGTTGAAAGGGAGGCCCCTTCAAGATGATCCTAATAAAGAAGTGGATTTGCAGTAGTAGAGTAGACTGATAGAAGAGCTGAGATGACAGGATAGGTGATAATGCCGTAACACAGGCCTGCTCAGTAATTTTTTTAAACACAATACAAAATGAATTTCACATACTTATTAAGTATTCAAAAATCCAATAAGATCTATGCATCTTATACAATTTAATAATTATCTTAACAGTGTTTACAATGACTATACTTGAGATTTCATGTGCATGATTAAGTATTTCTAATATGAGAAAAAGTTGTGGAGTGACAGCACTTTATATGCTTGAAATTGCAAATCAGACTAGCTTCCTCAGTCTCAGTAAAAGCAGTGAATTTGAGGCATACTTGTTCTGAGGTGTTTGTAATTTCAGTATTTTCACAGATACCAGTGTTCCCCACAGCTAGAACAAAGGTTCCCTGTGCATAATGAATTTGCAGGCATTGCTGCCATAGCTCCACTTCACTGTGCCCTCACCACACATGGTATCCTGGTATTATAGTTTTTATACTGTGCTCAGAATAGCAGAAAAACAGAGTTTTAAATAGTATCTATGTGACTGACATAGTACACCAAAATGACAATATAATAAAATGAGGGCAGACTAAGCAGTTCTGAAATGTTTACTTCCTAGTTCTAGGTTGTACAAAAATTTTGTTATAACATGCATAGACAAATATTGAGCATTCATATTCTGTAGGTATTCTAATGTGGGTGTGGTAGTGTTTGACCTTGTTTGTTTAAATTTTGTTCAATATGCTTGAGATAATTTTATACGTAATTCACAAAAATAATGAAAATGTTGATTTCTGTTTTCTAAGAACTTAGTTAAATCCACTATATAAATCACAAATTATTCATTGATTGAGCTATGGTTTTATTGGAATGACTTGCATGAAAATATATGTGCAGCTATTGTGTGATTAAATAATCATATTTATCTGTGTGAGACCTTACATTTTCCATGTTTTATTAGCATGTGAAAATTAGAGACATCAATTATTTGCCTGGTATGTGGCTATCTCTTTTATAAGAAATGTTTAGCAAAGCTGAGCATAGTGGTATAAGCCTAAAATTCGCCAATTGACCAAGCTGAGGTAGAAGGATCTTGAGTTTCTGGTTAAGCCTATGCTACATAGCAAGATATCGATTTTCTTAAAAACATGACCCAAAATAATCTACACTCTTTTCAGCCGATTTCCTGTTATCAGCAGTGATGTGATAGTATAGAACTTAGTTGAAATGAATTTTCTTGTTCAATGGTTGCATTTGTGAGTATATTTTCCAACACTGAAGAAAAATTAGGAACAATCAATAAAAGGAATTAAAGGCCTAATAAATATTTTACTAAATTTAATATGATAATATAAGATATAATTTTCTGATGAGTGGAACTTCATTTTGGAGGGGCAGGATCTCAAAGACTTGCCTTCTTTCATCATGCTTTGCCCACTAAACAATGGGTACTTCCCAACACTGATTAGCCACAAAGTAACTGTAACTGGCTCTGATTCTCATGCTGAGGGACTTTGGTTTGAGTGTTAAACATGTCAAATTTACTTCTCAAAGGACTTCTTTATGTATTCCTTTGTTCATCAGTATATGAAGAGTAGGCTTAATGGAGTTTCAGAGTTGTTAAAAGAGAAGCACTGTCCCATGCCTCTTTAGGAACTGCTCTTTCTGATACTTCACACAGTGTTTGAATGTGAAACACACTAAAAGAATTTGAATTTTTTAAGTCTATAAACATTGATCAATACAGAAAATATACATGGATATGTAATTTATACAAAGGCAGCATTAACCATCCAGAAATAAATACTTACCCCTTTTGAACTGTATTCTATCCCTAAAGGACTGTTACCTCCTTCATGGAACAGGTCAATGAAGTGATATTGTAGAGCTGAACTCTTTAGATAAAGCACTGTATGGAAGCAGATAGGAAACAATTATCATCTTGAAATATATGTTAAAAGTAAAACATGTCTTCAAATAAAGTTCTAAAGATTTCTCATTGTCTTTTTATTTTTGAAATTGTATTTTAATTACATGCCTCCCTTCCATAGTCTTCTTCAAATTAATGGCCTCTTTTCACATACATTGCATGTAAGTATTGTATATAGTACATACTGTGTGGTAATGCTTTTTTACACTTGTTTAATAAAACACTGATTGGCCAGTAGCCAGGCAGGAAGTACAGTAGGGCTAAGCAGACAAGGAGAATTCTGGGAAAAGGAAGGCTGAGTCAGAAGATGCCAGCCTGCCATGCAGGGAGCAACATGTAATAGCACACAGGTAAAGCCATGGAACATGTGGAAACATATAGATTACCAGAAATGGGCTGATTTTAAATATAATAGCTAGTTAGTAGTAGGACTGATCTTAAAATGCTTAAGTAATGTTGTATCCTTCTGGAGTCTTTGATGTAGTTGAGGACTAGATAATTATAGCTATAATTTTCCTTAGTTTTGATAAAAGATAAGTTAGGAATGAAAACTGAGACTCACAAATATTAGATAAATATAATATTTTATTTGAATTTGCCAAATACAAATAGACTAGATATTTTAACTGTAATATTTGCTTTATAACTATTTTGTGATATATAAAATTTTACTATGCTAATACAGTTAAAACTTTCCTTTTTAATTAAGCAGAAAAAGGGAAATGGTGTGGGATGATGCTTTTGTACAATGGTTTAATAAAATGCTGATTGCCCAGTAGCCTGGCAGGAAGTATAGGCAGGATAGCAGACAAGGAGAATTCTGGGAAAAGGAAACCTGAGTCACAAGAATCCAGCCTGCCATCTAGGGAACAGCATGTAATGGCACACAGGTAAAGCCATGAAACATACAGCAACATATAGATTAACAGAAATGGTAATTTGATGGGGATTGCATTGAATCTGTAGATAGCTTTTGGTAAGATTGCCATTTTTACTATGTTAATCCTGCCTACCCATGAGCATGGGAGATCTTTCCATTTCTGACATCTTCTTTAATTTCTTTTTTCAGGGACTTAAAGTTCTTGTCATATAGGTCCTGAGATTGAGTGTAGGAGCTATTCAGTGGTAGGCCTGATAATGTTTGAGCAGTTTTAATTAATATAAGCCTCTGTGTGTTTACTTGTGTCTGAGCAGCTGAGAACTGGATAGAAAACAGAAAAACTTCCAGCTATAAGTACATACAGTATAAAATAGTGATTTTACACACACACACACACACACACACACACACACACACACACACACATCCTTTTAAGTCCATATAATGTTACTTGTATGTATTTTTTCATGGCTGGTGGTTTAACACTGGGTTAACAATTGATGTGCTCTTTCTTGAAGAGAACACCTCTCCTGCTCTCAGATTTACTCTCTCTAGTAGATTGTGTGTGGTTTACACCCCATCCAGTATTACCTGTTCATTAGTCATCCTTGTTCATCTCACATTTAGCCAACATGTTGGAATCTACTCTGCGCTAGTGAAATTATGGTTATTGGAAGAGAATTTACAACCAATATTTTGCTAAATTAGCATAAAACCTAATGGATCTAAAAACATTTGTCCCAAGTTAGGATCAGCAAACATTTCAGAATAGGGGTAAGAAAGATGATAAGAGCCAGAGGATCTTTGGGTTTGATGTCAAATTTTGTCTCTTAGTAACATTGGAAACTATATCCATGAATTCTCTTATTAACTTTTAAAATATATTTTCCTTAAAGTATATTAGCTAGCATTCAAACAGATGTGTACATATGAGCTGGGTACTGATGTGTGTGTGTGCATGTATGTGTTGTGCAATATTTAAATATAATAAAAACATGTTTCCATTTACCATCCTCTCTTATGAATTGTATGCTTATGAGTGCCACCGTGCAACTCTAGAGTGGCTCATTCCTATATAACTATGTGACATTAAACAAGTCAAACCAGAAGACAAGTAGAATATGATTCTACTTGTCAAGACAAATATATAATTCCATCCTCAACAGGCATAATAGATACCTAATTCTAGAGCTAAATATGAGAGATTCTGTCCTGGGAACACAGATCCAGACTACCACTAATTCCTTTCTCCAATGTTGCAACAGTTTGATGATTTCTATAGTGGCTGTACAGGTCTGACTTGCCCCCAACAATGACAACATATTCCTCTTGCTCTCCATATTGTTGCTAGCATGATCTGTCCCATGTGCTATTTATCATCTTAGTCATTCTGACATGTTTATGATGAAATTTCAATGTAGTTTTGATTTGCATGTCCCTGGTGACTAAGGATTTTTAATGTTTAAGTGTGTCTCAACCATTTGAGTTTCCTCTTTTGAGAACTCTGTATTTAGATCTGAACAACATTTTTTTAAATTTGGTTATCTGAATTTTGATAAAAAGTATTTTGGGTTCTTTATATAATTTTTATATTACCTCAGATGTTGAATTGGCAAAATCTTTCCTGTTCTGTACATTGCTGTTTAGGCCAAATGACAATGTTTTTTGCCATGCAGAAGATCTTCAGTTTCCAGAGGTCCCATTTATTAATTATTGATCCTTGTGTCTGCATTAAGGATGTTTGGTTCAAAAAGTCTTCTCTTGGGCCAATGTGTTCAAGACTTCTTCCCTTTTTTAAAAAAAAGCAGATTGATCCTGACTCCCCACCTTCCCATATAGAAAAACTTTCTAAGTCCTTCCCTATTCTTCCTGTTTCTCTGTATCCTAATTTGGGTCAAACAAAAACTCTATGGTTTATTTTGGCCAGAGTAAATATCAGGTTTTATATTGAGATCTTTGATTCATTTGGAGTTGCATTTTATGCAGGGTGATAGCATGGGTCTATTTACATTCTTCTACATGGAAACATCCAGTTTTACCAGCAACATAGGTTGTTGATGATGTATTTTTCATTTTTTTAGTATAGAAAATCAGGTCATGTGTTGGTCTTTATTTTTGAGAATTGTCCTTTCAAGATCTGTGAAGAAACAGTTGGAATTTATTATTATTATTATTATTATTATTATTATTATTATTATTACTACTACTATTATTATATTTGTGTTTTAATTTTACACATCAGCCATGGGTTCCCCTGTCCTCCCCCATCCCGCTCCCACCTCCACCTTCCCTCCATCCCCTCCCCTTCATTCCCACCTCCTTCTGGGCCAAGACTCCCCTGGGGATTCATTTAAACCTGGTGGATTCAGTTCAGGCAGGTCCAGTCCCCTCTTTCCAGGCTGAGCAAAGTGTCCCTGTGTAAGCCCAAGGTTCCAAACAGCCAGCTCATGCACTAAGGACAGGTCCTGGTCCCACAGCCTGGATGCCTCCCAAGAAGTTCATGCTATTCAATTGTCTCACTTATCCAGAGGGCCTGATCTAGCTGGGGGCTCCACAGCCTTTGGTTCATAATTCATGTGCTTCCATTTGTTTGGCTAGTTGTCCCTGTGCTTTTTCCACTCTTTGTCTCAACAATTCACGCTCTTACAGTCCCTCCTCTTTCTCGACAATTGGGAATTTTTATTGAGATTTCATTGAATCTATAGATTTATTTTGGTAGGATGGCCAATTTAATCTCAAATTTTGCTTTGTTAGTCCCACCAATCCATGAACATTGGGGATCCTTCCATCTTCTGATTCAATTTCTATTCTCTTCACTTTCTTTACTCAAAGACTTGACATTGTTATCATACAGGTTTTTCCTTTCCTGGTTAGAGTTATCCCAAAATATTTTGTATTATTTGAGGCTATTGTGAAAGTTGATGTTTCTCTGATTTCTTTCTCAATCTATTTGTCATATGTATATTGGAGACCAACTGAGTTTTTGAGTTAATTGTCTAACTTTCGACTTAACTGAAAGTATTTATCAGCTGTAAGAGTTCCCTGATGAGATTTATAATGTCACTTATTTATTGTAGCATTTATCTAAATTAATCTTTTATCAATAAACACTACCGAGTAATATATTGGAGCAGAAACATGATAGATGCACAAAGTGATGGAGAAATGAAAAGCTGACACTGCCTCTCCACCTTCCCAGATTAAAAAACAAAATGAACAGTCTTTCTAAGATCCTATTCTTCTGTTTCCCTCTATCCTAATTTGGGTAGAATAAAAACTCTATGGCTTATTCTGGCCATAATAAACTCTGTCTTTTGATTCAACTTTATTGTCAGTCTGGAAATGGCAGTGTGAACTAATCTCACTGAACAATTTATACTATCATGTCATCGACAAATAAAAATCCTTTGATTTCTTCCTTTCCAACTTGAATCTGCTTGGTCTCATTCAGTTTTTGCAATGCTCTAGATAAGACTTCAAGTACCATATTGAATAGGAATGGAGAAAGTGTTCCTGATTTTAGTGGAATTGCTTTGAGTTTTCCCTCCATTTTGTTTGATATTGGCTATCATCTTGGTGTAAACTCCCTTCATATATTGAGCTATTTCCCTTGTATCCCAGGCTCTTAAGAAATTTTATCATGAAGGGCTGTTAGATTTTATCAAAGGCCTTTTCTCCATCTAATGAGATGACAATATGGAATTTTTCTTTCAACATTTTTTTTTAAATTTCCAGCCTTTTTGAGTTTTTTTTTCATTTTTTATTATTATATTTGTGTTTTAGTTTTACACATCAGCCATGGGTTCCCCTGTCCTCCCCCTACCCTCATCTTCCCCCCAACCCCTCCCCTCTATTCCCATCTCCTCCAGAGCCAAGACTCCCCTGGGGATTCATTTAAACCTGGTGGATTCAGTACAGGCAGGTCTAGTCCCCTCCTTCCAGGCTGAGCAAAGTGTCCCTGTGTAAGCCCAAGGTTCCAAACAGCCAGCTCATGCACTAAGGACAGGTCCAGATCCCACAGCCTGAGTGCCTCCCAAACTGTTCAAGCTACTCAGTTGTCTCACTTATCCAGAGGGCTTGATCCAGCTGGGGGCTCCACAGTCTTTGGTTCATAATTCATGTGCTTCCATTTGTTTGGCTATTTGTCCCTGTGCTTTTTCCAATCTTGGGCTCAACAATTCATGCTCTTAAGTCCCTCCTCTTTCTCAAAAATTGGACACCTGGAGCTCCACCTGGGGCTTGGCTGAGGATCTCTGCATCCACTTCCATCAGTTATTGGATGAGAGTTCCAGCTTGACTGGTAGGGTGTTTGGCCATCTGATCACCAGACTAGGTCAGATCAGGCTTTCTCTCGACCATTGCCAGAAGTCTAAGAGGATGTATCAATGTGGATTTAAAGGGACCTCTCAAGCACTCTGACTATTCCTGTTCTCATGTGATGTTCATTTATCATGGTCTGTTATTCCTTGTTCTCCCTTTCTGTTCTTGATCCAGCTGGGATCTCCTGCTCCCCTAAGAATCTTTCCCTCAAACCTTGCCCTTCATTACTCCCACTGTCATCCAGGTTGTTCATGTAGATCTCATCCATTTCTCTGTCATTGGGTGATCGCTGGGTCTTTCCTAGTATCCTGTTTTCTAGGTTGTCTCCCAGGAGTTGTGTAGCAGTCTAGTCATTTTTCTTTTACATCTAGTATCCTCCTATGAGTGAGTACATACCATGTTTGTCCTTTTGAGTCTGGGTTACCTCACTCAGGATGATTTTTTTCTAGATCCATCCATTTGCCTGCAAACCTCATGATGTCATTGTTTTTCTCTGCTGACTATGGTATATGTACCATATTTTCTTTATCCATTCTTCAGTTGAAGGGCATCTAGGTTGTTTCCAGGTTCTGGATATTACAAACAATGCTGATATGAACCTAGGTGAGCAAATGCCCTTGTGGTATGATTGAGCATTTCTTGGGTATATGCCCAAGACTGCTACAGCTGGGTCTTGGGGGAGATGGATTCCCAGTTTTCTAAGGAAGCGCCATATTGATTTCCAAAGTGGCTGTCCAAGCTTGCATTCCCACCAGCGATGGTGATATGGCTCAGTGGTTAAGAGTACTGGCTGCTCTTTCAGAGGACCCAGGTTCAATTCCCACGGCAACTCACACCTGTCTGTAACTCCAGTTCCAGGGCTTCTGACACCTTCTCCTAGACATACATGCAGGAAAAACACCAGTGAACATAAACTAAAAATTAAAATCAACATTTTTAATGTAGTGAATTATATTACTTTGAATTACATTGACTGATTTTTAGCATATTAAACTATCTCTGTTTTTAAAACTATTCTTACTTGATCATGGTGAAGACTCTTTTTGATATGTTCTTAGATTCAGTTTGTAAGTATTTTATTATTTTTCCATTTGGGTTCATAAGAGAAATTATTTTATAATTCTCTCTTTGATTGGTCTTATATGGTGTGAGTATGAATGTAACACGTCAATGTTTCTTTTGTTTTATTATGAAGTAATTTGAGGAGTATTGGTGTTAACCCTTATTTGAAAGTCTCATAGACTTTCTGTTTCTATCTCATTAGGGGTTATGTGTCTGCTTAAATTGCTTTTCTGATATTGAGATAAGTTTGGTAAATAGCATCTATTAAGAAAATTATCCATTTATTTTCAATTTTCCAATTTGGTCCAGTACAAGTTTTTAAAGAATGTCCGTATGTTTTCTAGATTTCCTCAGTGTCTGTCATCAAGTAGCCCTCTTCATTTCTGATTTTGTTCATTTGGATATTCTCTCTGCCTTTTAATTAATTTATTTAAGGGTTTTTTCTATCTTATTTGATTTCTCTTTTTTTATTATTATATTTGTGTTTTAATTTTAACATCAGCCATGGGGTCCCCTGTCCTCCCCCCTCCCCCACACCTCCACTGTCCTCCCATCCCCTCCCCTCCATTCCCAACTCCTCCAGGGCCAAGACTCCCCTGGGGATTCATTTAAACCTGGTGGATTCAGTTCAGGCAGGTCCAGTCCCCTCCTTCCAGGCTGAACAAAGTGTCCCTGTGTAAGCCCAAGGTTCCAAACAGCCAGCTAATGCACTAAGGACAGGTCCTGGTGCCACAGCCTGGATGCCTCTCAAGCAGTTCAAGCTTTTCAATTGTCTCACTTATCCAGAGGGCCTGATCCAACTGGGGGCTCCTCAGCTTTTGGTTCATAATTCATGTGCTTCCATTTGTTTGGCTAGTTGGCCCTGTGCTTTTTCCAATCTTGGGCTCAACAATTCATGCTCTTATAGTCCCTCCTCTTAGTCCATGTTGGACTGATTCATTGTATGGTTTAGTTGTTGTTGTTGTTTCTATTTTATTGACTTCAGCCATAAGTTTAATTATGTCTTACCATTTACTCATTAGGGGGTGATTTCTTCTTTTTGTTGTAGAGCTATCAGATGTGCTCATAAGTAACTGGTGTAAGATGTCTTCAGGTTTATTATGTAGACACTTAGTGTTATAAACAAGTCTATTAGAACTTCTTTCATTGCGTCCCATAAGTTTAGGTATGTATATTCATTTTCATTCAATTATAGATTGTATTTAATTTCTTTATTTCTCTCTCTACCCCTTTTTGATACAGGGTCTATCTGGGTAGTCCTGGCTCTCTTGTAACTCACAATGTACACCAGACTGGCTTCAATCTCAGAGATCCTTGTGCCTCTGCCTTGTAAGTGCTGGAATTAAAGGTGTATGCACTATCAACCAGAGTCTTGAAATGTATTTTCATCAGTAGACAGGTGTTCAGTTTCCACAAATTTGTAGGCTTTCTATTGTTTCTGCTGTTGTTGAGCTCCATCTTTGATTATTGGTGGTATGAAGGGGTACAAGGATTTATTTCAAATTTCTCATATCTGTTTAAACTTGCATTGTTTTCAAGAATGAGATCAATGTCAGAGAAAGTTCAAGATTCTAAGAAGAAGATACATTCTTTTCTGTTTAGGTCAAATGTTCTGTAAATATCTGTTAGAACTATTGGATTATTAAGGTTGGTTAGCTCCCACATTTCCCAGTTTAGTTTTTTTCTAGATGACCTGTCTCTTGGTAACAGTTTGGTATTGAAGTCTCCCACTATTCATGTGTTAAGGTGTCAATACATGAATGGTTTCAACTATAGTGGTGTTTCTGTTAAAAAGAAAAAAACAAACAAACAAACAAAAAGAAAAAAAGAAACAAATAAAAAACCTTGGTTATCTTTGTGTTTGGAACATAAATGCTAAGAATTTAAATGTAATCTTGGTGGATTATTTCTTTTATGAATGTGTAATATCTTTCCTTAACTTTTTGATTAGTCTTGGTTTGAAGTCTATCTTGTCAGATACTAGCTTATTTTTTAGGTCCATTTGTATAGAACATGTTTTTCCAGTCATTTACCCTGAGGTAATGTCTATCTTTGTTGTTGAGCTGTGTTTCTTGTATACAGTAAAAGCATGGATCCTCTTTTTTTCATCGATTTTGTTAGTCTATGTCTTTTTATTGGGGAATTGAGACCATTGATATTGAGATATATCAGAGACCAGTGATCATGTATTCCTTTATTTTGATGTTATTGGTAGAGTTGGTGATTTCTGAGGTGGTGATAGGGAGTCTTGTGTGTGTGTGTGTGTGTGTGTGTGTGTGTGTGTGTGTGTGTCTTTTCCTTTAATTTTTGTGTTCTGGCATTATTTATTTCCTGAGTTTTCATTGGTTTAGTTAATTTATGTTGGAGTTTTCCTTCTAGCATCCTCCGTAGGTCTGTACTTGTAGATAAATATTACTTTAACTTTGTTTTATCATGGAATATCTTATTTTCTTTACATAGGGTGGTTGAGGGTTTTGCTGATTATATTTTGGGCTGGCATCTGTGGTCTCTTAGAGTCTGCAGCAATCTTTCCAGACCCTTCTGGATTTTAGAGTCACCTTTGAGAGTTCAACTAGTAAAACTTTATTTTATGATTTTGTTGAAAATATTGTCTGGGGTCATCCTTGTGGACTCCTGAGAGCCTCCCCAGCACCCTGCCTCTTCCTATTCCCATGATGTCCTCATCTATCATGGTTTCTCCCTCTCTGCACTCCAACTCTGTCCCTGTTCTAGCTCAACCCTCCCATTTCCCTATGTTCTCATCCCCCAGTCCTTGCCCCCTGCCACTCCCTACACCCAGTCCGCTCATGTAGATCTCATCCACTTCTCCTTTACTGGGTCATCCATGTTTCCCTCCTAGGGTCTTTCCCTATTAGCTAGTCCTCCTGGAGCTGTGAGTTGTAGTCTAGCCATCCCTTCCCTCACATCTAGTATCCCCTTATGAGTGAGATGCCACCTTGGACTGTTGACAGTGGTCCAGAGGGTACCTGGACTGGTGTACTCTGGTGACTATTCTAGCAAATACCCTGTCATCATAGAGCCTTTTTCCAGTGACTGATGGAGGCAGATGCAGAGATCCACAGCTAGGCTCCAGGCTGAGCTCCAGGAATCCAATCGATGAGAGAGAGGAGAGATTCTGCAGGCGTTGATAGGAAAACTTACAGAGATGACTGGCCACACTAGTGGAAGTCCATGAACTGTAGAATAGTGGCTGTGGAGCCCCAATGGGACTGGACTAGGCCCTCTGGATTTGGAAGATGGTTGTTTGTCTTGAACTATTTGGGGATACCCAGATAGGGGAATTGCGATCTGTCCCAGGTGTTTGGGCAGGCCTTTGGGAATCTGGTGCCTGTGGTGTGATGCGTGGCACAGTCTTGGTGCAGTAGGGAAGGGGCTTGGACCTGCCTAGGCTCAGTGTGTCAGGCTCTGCTGACTCCCCATGGGAAACCTTGATTTGGGGGATGTGGGATGGCTTGGGAAGGAGGGCTGGGAGGTAGGAGGAGGGAGGAGGGAGGATCTGTGGGTAGAATGTAGAGTCAGTAGAAAATTTCTTAATAAAGAAAAATGAAAAAAAAAAAAAGAAAATATTATCTGGCCTTTAAGCTTAGTTGCTTCTGCTTACTCTATTTCAATTATTCTTAGATTTGATTTTTTCGTAGTGTCCCAAAATTCATGGATATTTTGTCAGAAATTTTTTAGATTTTCTGATTTTAATTTAGATTTAACATAATTTAGATTTTAATTTAGATAATTTTTTAGATGTTAGGTAGAGTGATGTAGTCATTATTTCTATCATATAGTCAAGGCCTGAGATTTACATATCCATCCTTTTTATTCTTTTGGTGGAGCTTACCTCTTTAGTTTTTATTGAATTTCAAATTTTTCATTTCCAATATTAACTCCAGTTTGTGTTGTTGTTTGTTTACTTGTTTGTTTTTGTTTGTTTTTCATCAATTCTATGTTACTTCCACTTTTTCCTTTAGATCTTGAATATTATTCTTCATTTCCTTGCACTTCTTCTGTTCTCCTTTTTTTCTTTAAAAAATTTATTCATTTCTTCATTGTTGTGTTTTTCTGGGTTTCTTCAGTGGATTTGTTCAGTTTCTCTTTAACAGCTTCTATGATCTTCATACAGGCTGATTTTTGTTACTGTTTGCTTTTTTTGTTGTTGTTGTTTTGTTTTGTTTTCTTAATTTAACTTTTTATTGATTCTTTGTGGATTTTTATATCATGCATTTCTATCCCACTCATCTCCCCATCCCTTCACATCTTCCCTCTGCCATTTCAAACTTCCCCAATATAAAACAAAATAAATTTTAACAGAAAACTTAAAAAGAAAAAGAAGGAAAGAAAAATCTCATTTGTGGAAGCTGTAATGTCACAAAAAGAGTCACACAATATACCCTTTAATGCATCTTTATGTGCAAGTGTTCATTACAATTAGTTATTGATGTCCTTCAAGGCACTTGGTTTCTTCTACACTATTGACCCTAGACCCCCACAGGAACTCCTCTTAGATATGTTGTTATTGTCCTGTGTCTTGGAGGTCCTCCAGCTTTGCTTCTTCAGAATCAGCCCCTTCATGTACTCCAGGATACTATGGGGTGAATATTGGGATGGACCATCTCATAGCCCTGGTTCTGTGCCTGAGTAATTGCTGGGTTAATCAGCCTAGCAGCTCTCCTTCATCTTTATCACCAAGGTGAGTTCTCTACCACCTCTGCAGCTAACTGAGCCTTTGCAGTAAGCAGCAAGTTGCAGGCCATTTTGCCTAATGTCACACCCTCAGGGCAGGATCACATAAACCTACCACACCACGGCCTGCTCTACTGTGTTATGAAGGCAAGTTACAGGAGTCACTCTATTGAATGTTTTAGCTGGTGAGAGGCAGGGCAAGCTCTGTCGCTCTTGTGACCTCAGGGATAGCTCTCCCATTATTCTACAACAGACAGTCTTTAAGGGAGAAGGAGGCTTCTCTCCTTCATCCACACCACCATATGGCAGATGAGAGAATGGAATCCCCTAATGTCTTCAGGGTTGTCTCACCTGTTCCCCTTCCAACAGAGTCAGCTCTACTGTGTTGCCCAGGTGAGGTGCAGTGCCCACTCTCTGGAGTGCTGCACCTATTTAGAGGCAAGGTCAGCCCTCACGCCTGAGTCATGTAGTGATTCACAAACAGGAGAAGGGCATCTTTTCCTCATCCTTGCTTCTTGATGGCAGATGAGGGGTGTGGAGCCAACTCTCCCTGTCTCATGACCTCAGAGGAGGCTCACCTGTGCCCTAACCAGTAGGGTCAGTTCTGCTATACTGCCCAGGCAAGATGCTAGGCCAGCTCTCCAGTTCTCATGACCTCATGGGCAGTTCCCCCACCTGCAGCAGGCAATGAGGGGTGATCAGGGCATCTCTCCCTCTCTAGCCACCTCATGGCAGATGAAGGGCAGTGACAGATCTCCCAAGTCCCTGTAAATATGGTCAGCTTCATGCAGCTGCCCAGATGAAGTGCAGGATCCACTCTTCCTAGGCATGCTGATGGTTAGGAGCAAGTTCAACTCTCCTGCCTGCCTTGGGTAGTGAGGGGCAAGGAACCAAGGACATCTTTCCTTTGCTTATTGACACCATAAGGGTGGGACCAGTCTTTCCATTCTCATGTCCCCAGGGCCAGCTCTCCTCTGCTTTTACCCCAAGGTCAACTCTGTCTTGCTGTGCAGGTGAGGTGCAGGATATATTCTCTCAAGTGTTACAGCTGGTAAGGAGCAGAACTAGTTCTGCCTAGTGCTGTGGTCCATGAGGGGTCAGACCCACTCTTTGCAGCCCTACTTTCTTGGCCTTCTGTGGTAACAGGAACCATAGTCATCTATCCAGACCATGGCTAAAGCAGAGCCACAGGGCCACACATGGCTCTTAGCAGCAGCACAGGCATGCAGACCATGGCCCTATGTGGCAAGCAGGCAACCCACCTTAGCCCACTTCTAATCACCTTGACGTCCTCTTTCCACAGGACACTAACCATCTGTCTCTATCATTTTTCTGTACTCCACCAAATATATCCCACCATAATAGTCCCTAAACACTGAGAACTTCAAAGCACCAGGCAGGCCCTAGTTTTCTTCAATCCAGACAGGGCAGAGATCCTCAGGAAGGGTTGTTGTAATTTCATCTCTGTCACCCAATAATGTAGTTTATATAAGTCAAGTTGTTGTTTACCCCAATTCCTAAAAATAATTGATTTACTTGGTGTACATATATATTAATTTTTTATAATAAGTGGATATTAAAGCATGTTATAAAAAATTGTTAGCTAAAGTCATATTTAAAATCCTTCTCAAACAGGACTGAGAATGTTTAGGAAATAATATATGGTGTTTAATGTTAAGGTTCAATCAAGGTCACAATACTACATGGTATTTATCACTCAGAAGGATTCTTTTTATAACTAAATACTATTCGATTATCCTGACATCATGCAAACCTAGGAGCAAGTTTCCTTCAAAGTCTGTCTTCCTGCTCTGCTGCCACTGAAGGTGTGTGTGTGTGTGTGTGTGTGTGTGTGTAAAAGCATGTTTGTGTTCATGCATGCATGTATAAATGATCATGTCAGCGTGAGGTGTGTACATGTGTGTATTCACTGTGTATGTGTGCATTGTTCATGTGTATGTGTGTTGTGAGTGCATGTGTGCCAGAGTATGTGCATACAGCTATGTGTCTGTGTATGTGTTGTATGTGCATGTGTCACAGTGTGTGTGTGTGCATGTATGTATATGTGATCATATATATATATATATATATATATATATATATATATATATATATGTGTGTGTGTGTTGTTTGTACATGCATGTGTGCATTGTGCATGTATGCACTGTTCATGTGTATGTGTGTGTATTACGTGTGAATGTGTGCCTGAGGATATGCACATGGGTGTGTGCTTATGTATGTCTATAACATGACTTTGTTAACATGATCAATAGCAGATGTCCAAATACTTCTTTTTGATTCTATCAAATAAGAAGTCTTAAAAAGCCACAGGAGAAAGGCCAGGAAAGATAAAAGCAGTGAGACAAAGCTCCATTTGACAATTGACTGGGCAGTAAATGCGTAATATTCAAGAGGTGAATTGTTAGATCTTCGATGGGCTCAATATTAATGTCATAGATTTGTTTCTAATTCTGTTTCTCTCTGAAATTCTCTGCAACTATTATAATTTACTTGCTACTGTCTCTTTTCTCAGGTAGTTAAAATAAGGTAATAAGATAATAACTGTGCTTTTGTTTCATATATTAAGAATGCTTAATTTTTCCACTTTCTTTTTTATTTTATAATTTAATTTAATTTTACATATCAGCCTTGGACTTCCCTGTCCTCTCCCTCCTGCCCCTCCCTGCTTCCCCCCCAGCTCACCCCCCATTCCCATCTCTTCCAGGTCAAAGACTCCCCTGGGGATTCAGCTCAACCTGGCAGATTCAGTCCAGGCAGGTCCAGTCCCCTCCTCCCAGGCTGAGCAAAGTTTCCCTGCATAAGCCCCAGGTTCCAAACAGGCAGCTCATGCACTAAGGACAGGTCCCAGTCCCACTGCCTGGGTGCCTCCCAAACAGTTGAAACAAATCAACTGTCTCTAGAATTCATAATTTTTATTTTGAGTCAGAAATTGAAGATGAAAAGAAGTTACATTTACTATGTTGAGTTCTAAATTTGCAGGAATAATCTCTTTTTATACATTATGTAGAACTTTTATTTTGCAACATGGTAATATCAGACTAGTGAAATAGTCCTTCAGAGCATGAGAAGAAACAAGAATAGAGTAACATATACTATTTCAATAATGATGTTCAAAGATTAAGGTCCATGTAATTATACACACACACACACACAAATATATATATATATATATTACGTGAACTTCTTAGGCAGCTTACAGTTGGAATGCTGCACTGAATCTAGAAAACTTGCCTTCAAATATCAGCACTGAAAACAACACAAAGAACGCAATACAAACAAACAAATTGAAAAAAAATAACATCAACAATTAAAAACAAATAAACAAAAACAATAATGATCAACTAGGGATGATCCCAAGACCTAATCTAAGAGGTCATGGGGTAGCAAAATAATTGAGATAAAACCTGAGGGATCAAAAAGTTATATTCAATTCAATTGTAGCAAATTATTTCCAGCTAAAAAGGTAAATGAACTTCTAGAGACACCTAGAACCATAAATATATATGATCATAGAAGAACCTGTTCCATGGTACATTATATGCCAAATGTACAAAACAAACAATAAGTGTAAGAGAAAAATGTTACATAACTTGCTAAGGCAAATGTATCAAAATACAAGAAACTTTTCAACCAAAACCCAATTAACCAGGGAAGCATGGAATTATACATTGCAAGCACTAAAGTGAACAATAGCCAACCAAGACTCCTATACCCATGAGTTTTATCTAATTGATGAAAAAATCATACAATTTATCAACAAATGTGAGCTAAAGCAATATAGGACAATCAATCACTTGCATTACAATTATAATTAAATAATTATAAATATAAAGAAAAAAGAAAGATTGTCTAGATTACACTGGATGGAAATAATACTTCTTAGGTGGAATAGTTAGAAAAGGAAATTTTAAAAAATCCAATCATTATATTCATCAAGTAAAAAAGAAGCTGACCCCTAATCGATATAAGAGAGGGGAAAACAATATTCTAAGTAACAAAAAATATTGCTAATATTATAAAAATTAGTAGATGTAACTTGATCATAATTTTAAATGCTAATGTTTTTAACTCTCTAATTAGCAGACACAAACTTGAAAGCTGGATTAAAAAAAAAAAAAACAACCTTGACTTTTTCCACACGTAAAATGGATTCACACTTCAAAGGCAAAGATACACACAGTTTGAAGTCAAAAGAGAAGTTAATTTTCCAAACAAGAGGAAATGAAATGGTGCATGCCTTTAATGCCAGCACTCGGGAGGCAGAGCCAGGTGGATCTCTGTGAGCAGCCTGGTCCCCATAGCAAGTTCCAGAAAAGGTGCAAAGCTACACAGAGAAAACCTGTCTCGGAAAAACAAAAAACCAAAACAAAAAACAAACAAACAAACAAACAAAAACCCAGCCTGAAATAACTTTTTTAATACCTGTTAATGTATACTAAATTAGTCATAATGGAAAAAGAAGGTCAGTATATGCTAATGAGTGGAGAATGCATTAAGGTAAGATAAGTATGTATATTCCAATTATGAAATATGAAATTGGGGCTCCAATTCCATAAAACCACCTCCAATAGATATAAAAAGGGAGGGGATAAAGCACTGATATACCAATGCTGTAAAATTTCATCCATAGGTATGTCACCTAGATTAAAAAAATAATAAAGTTAAACGCCCCTAATTGGAGTTGGTGTGTGCTCCAAAAGTTGTAATCTATTCCTCATATTGTAAACCAAACCAAAATTCATGACTGTTAAATTATTAAATCATGATGGTAATGCTAGGATACCTTCTTAGCTGAATTGTTATTGCATCAACCTATTACCTAAGTATTGATGTGTATACCTACAGACAAAGGCTATTCTCTTCTTTAATCAGAAAACTCTTGCAGTAAACAGACGTAAAATTAGAGACTAATGGCTATACAAGATGCTGAGAAAAAGGATGGCCAAAGTCTCAGGCCTAAATGGGATATTTAAAGCAACCCCTTGATGATCCAGGAATAGTTTGAAAGAAGGGGTTACTAGAAATACAAGAGTCTGGAGAGAAAGAAAAAGAAATATCATATTTGAACCACAACACAGCCATGGAAATATGAACTCAAGGAGGACATGATAACATTGATGATGGCACAGCTTCAGTTACAGTAGATAATCTACTATACAGAAGTGCATGTACATGAAGTGACTATTAAGTACACTGACTATTATTAAGTGGATAAAGTCTAAGCATTAGATACAAGTTGTTTGTATTGTGGAAAGCAGAGAAGAAGAAGTGGAGCTAACATCACCCGTTGTAGCCCAGAAGACTGGTACTGGATCCTAGATGCCAGGTATTGAGCTACATGATGTACAGACTGGTTTTGCTTAAGCTGGACTAGTTTCTGGCCTGGTTATTCCCTTTTGGAGTAAAAAGCATTTAACAGTTCTTTTTTGTTGTTTTGTTTTACATGAACCTATAGTTAAGTGACATTGGATATTTTAAAGAAAATTTGAGTTAAAAATTTTGTTCTTTCATAATATATGAAAACATTTCATAGAATATACTTTCCTCTACCTCAATTTTTCAACATCATTCATACTTTCTGTTCTTATACTCTCTTACACACACACACACACACACACACACACACACACACACACTCACTCACTATGCACAAACATGGACTCTAATTTATGTTGAGAGTTCTGAGTAGAAGGAATATTCTACAGCATGCTTGGTATACTTCATTTAAGATTTATTTTTGTTCTTCCAGCAATTGTCCATTGTGAAGAGCTTCCTTTCTAGGGATGAGACTTCATGCTTGTTTCTCCTCCTCTCTGCTTGGAATTTGTTTGGGTGAAGTTTGTGCAAGTCTTTTGCATACTATTTTAATTGCTGTGCATTCATATGTGCCCTGTTTTATTGTATTTGAAAAACAATGATTCATTGAAATTATCAACTTTAGATCATGGAATCTTTCTACCCCTTCTTCTGCCCAGATCCCTGATTCTTGAGGAGAGGATAGTAATATAAATTTCTCATTGAGAATTGAACAATCTCAAATCTCTCATCTCTATGTGCTGTATAGCTGTGGGTTTCTGTACTAATTATCATATACTACAAGAAGTAACTTTTCTAGTATAGGTTGATCTATGTGTATAGTATTATATCCTTAGGAGTCATTTTATTGCTGTGTTCATCTAGCAGAACAATGCTGGTAACTTAGATTATCATCCTATTAACAATGACAGCTATTCCATTCTAATGGCTATATAAAGTGATGGCATGACCACTCCAAGGTATTTTTCAGAAGGTTTTTATTATAGATACAAAAGAGAGTACTACCAGAGACATCTAGAATAACCCAGATCAAGGAGAGAAATTAATAGATTAAACATGCCCACAAGACTGAACCAAGCCACGGGGGTGGGGGAATGGCAAGAGAAGAAGACAAGAGAGGAAGAAGAGAGAATGGGGCAAAAGAGAGGGAGCCAAGAAAGTATTGAGAGAGACAGGGAGAGAGAGAGAGAGAGAGAGAGAGAGAGAGAGAGAGAGAGAGAGAGAGAGAGAGAGAGAATGCATAGCTAAAATTACAGGGTTATATAGCAATGAGAAGTTGGGGGAAGAGAAGAGCATAAGTGGAGAAAGTTTAAGGTAATAGGTGGAGTGAAGAAATCTGAGAAGGGCCATAGGTACTGAATGAAGCTGGAGGCAAGCATTTCCATTGGTATGATAATACACACCACAATTATACATTTGTCTCATTTTGGATCTGACATTCCAGACCTTTTGTTGATGATACGGTGTGACATATTCCCTTCAGTAACTGCTTCTTACCTGAAATTAAGGATACATTGTCAGGGTTTGGAATTCTGAGTACCTGATCAAAGGCCTGGAAAGGGAAATGGACTGAAAGCTGGAGGACATTATTTTGCTTTATGCAGAACCACCAGGGATTAGTAAAGTACAGGCAATGTGGGAGCAGTCTGGAAGTCCTGGTTCAAGCCCAGGACTCGGGCTGGTTTGAAATTCTGTCAGAAAAAAAGTCAGTTTACATCATTTTTTATGTAGTCCGGGACTTGTTCATTTCAATTTGAGCAGTTTTCAGTCTTTAGTTGATTGGAAATCTTTGGGCGAGGTGCAGGCTAGGGACACACGTTTAAGACAAGGAGCTTAGGGATATCTTGGGTGTGTACTTGAAAGCCTGCGCCTGTAGTTATGGTAGTTGGTGATGTCATAGTAGTTCAAATGCTAGTGGAAGGAAAGAGAGAGAGATACAGAGACAGAGACAGAGAGAGACAGAGAGAGAGCTCACCCTCAGGAATCAATATGAAGGGATGCTTACAATATTGAATGATGGTAGTACTTACCTGGAGTCCATTTAAATTGTGAGATATGGATCAAGCCTCAGAAGCTTACATAAAAGAAATAAAAGTTTTAGATATATTAGCATTACTATGGTTTGCAATCTGCACTAAAATTTTCACTGCAAGTGTCCATAAACAGATTGAGGAGATGCTTTTTGGAACTCCTTGGTTCAAGCACTCCCAATGGAAAAAATTCATTCCTGATACTGGTCATTTTGGTTTGTAGCATATAATGTTTAGTTGTGGTTTTGCTTGACCTTTCACCCCATTATGTAGCAACTCCATTTAAACTCCTTTTTAATGTGTATACATTCAAATAATAGGTATCCATATGGTTTTTATAAAGATCTTTAATGTTAGCTATTCTTCCTCATATCTCCTTCTTTACCTACCATCCCATTGTCATCTCTTATTAAGACCAATCCATGTAAATATATTAAATGGGTAAGAGAATTTGTTAAGATATAAATTGAGGCAATACATTCACAAATACAGAACAGAGGAGACAGCAGAAGTCATCCTGTGATCTGACCAGGAGTGAGTCCACCTCACAGACAGTAGCAGGGAGAAGAGACTTGTATCCCCTCTCCAGTTCCTTATCAGAGGTCATGTACAATGTCAGGAAGCACCACCTCCTATGGGCCATATAACCCAGGGTCATGGACAGAATAAATACCACTATACTTCCCCTTTTAATCTAAATAAGAAGGTTCTAATCTTAATGCAAATTATATACAATAAGAATAATTATCAACTATTATCCAAGAAAAACAAAGGGTAAAAACATTAACAAAAATGGAACTACAACCAACAAGAATAATATCAAACAAGAGACATGTACTAAAATCCAGAAAAGTCTGAAGCATAGGTAAATGGTACATTACAGACAGCATTCTAAAAGGTGTCTTACCCTGAAGAACCTGAATCTAATACTTAGTATGTTCTGTCTAAGATACAAGAAGATCGTAACAATTACTGTTAGTCTTCAACCCCATCAAAGACCTTAGAAGGAATATAATAATTCAAGAGAAATGGGGAGACACAAGCAACTCTTGGGAGTCTTGTGAGAGTAGATAGGAACAGCTGGCAGCCTGGACAAGTCACCTAAAGTTTCCCAGAATCATTGGTGCATTCAAATTGGCAACAGGCCTAGAGTATCTGACAGAAACAGATGTTTTGAAAGACTATCTTACCCTGTCTTGGCAGAGTTCAGTGGTTGCTTTTCCTTGTGTCATAGTCATTCAGAAGGGGCAGATTTGCACTGTCAGCAGTCAAGGCAAGGCCCTTTCTTTGCCCCATAGGCCATTTTTGTGCCAAAAGAAGACAAACTTCCAAATGGAAATGTCTCAGAAGCCCAACATTCTCTCATGATCAGATAGGTGCGGCCAGGATCAATTGTGTTTTATGTCAACAGAATTCTAAGTTATCAAAACATTTAAATGCCATATTCTCTAAGTCAATGAAGTATTTGAAGATTACCTCTCCATCTGCATATGTTTCTGTAAGTCTGGAAAACCTAACTAACACAACTCTATAAATAACAAGCATAGGTGACTATAAACCTGTAAATCTTATATACCTAAATAACCTAATGACTATGGATTCATGTAAACAGGTTAACAGTCTGTAAGCAGAGTTACCATATTAGGACAATGACCTCAAATTTTTGACAATACACAAAATACCTTAAGCAAATGTAGGAATATATAGTGCAATAAAACAATTATCCTAAATATGTGTCTATATATAAAATATCCTAAACAGAGATAGAACATACATACACTATGACAAATATAATTTTACATGTATATCAATATACAAAATATTTCAAATGGTAGGAATGTGTATACAACAAATATAGTTTTATGTTTGTATCAATATACAAATTATCTTAAATAAGAATATAAGAATAGTTTACATTTGTATCAATATACAAGAATCTATATCAGTGCAAATTATCTAAGACTGATATTTTACTGAATTAGTTTATTAGTAAATACAATAATCTACCTTAATAACCTATACCTATCCATCACCATTTTTCTTTTCTAAGAAAGAATACTGAGTCTAAATTTTATCATTCTATCCACAACCATACAATCATTCATCCATAACTCTAAGAACAATGAAACATTTGGGAGAGGGGCACTGTTTTCTCATAATTACTTCCTGCTGTTTAGGGGGTGACAGTATCTCTGTGGGGTCCTGTTAGAAAGCTTATATGGTTAGGTCTCAATAGGGCTAGCCATAGAGTTTGCAGCCAGTCTCAGAATTCGATAAAATTGTCTGAGATTCTGGCTAGAACTGTAGTATGAGTCTGAAGCTGATCATTGAGTATTGTTCTTAGGTACCATGACAGCTTTCTGGACTGAGTAGAGTTGTTATTGTGGTGTCCCATCTTCCTTCTGGAGACTTCAGAGATTTTCTATTTCTAATGAAAGTCTTATTTGCACTGTAGAAAACTTGAACATTATTAATAACAAAATGGAAAGTTTGGATTTAAAGATGACATGACATGTAAGAAAGGGTTCTGAAAATCAAGAATATTCATGGAGAGAAGGAGAATCTTGACAACAATAGTCCCTTTTTATTGGTTTTCTTCTGTAACACACCAGGCCACTCTTCTGATATGAGACAGAAACTCCTTTTTTTTTTTTTTTTCATTTAGCAAAAATTCTTGGGTTTAGAAAAGGAGGGAGCCAAATTCCAAACCCAAAGCCAGCTTGATATATAATTGAATCAGAATCACAATCCTAGAGTTGAAGAGATGTAGATGTTAGGCAGTGAGATATTACCCTGTGTAGATTGGGATCAATTGCTTCTTTCTTTCTCCTGTAGACATCTGGATATCAAAAACCTTATAATTTCTGGAAGATGGGTATTTCTATTATTCTGTAAAGACTGAAACAGAACCCTTCCCCAACCCAAGTTTTTAATTTTTTTCTTAAAACTTGTAGAGATATCACATCAGTGGATGAGCTTTTACTTTTCCTCATCAAGCTATTTCTTCAGCTCAAATTGAATTTTCATTAATTTTGTCAGTATCTGTAGCTTTTCTTCTCCTGCAGAAACAAAAGCAAAACCCCTTCCTCAACATAGGTTGTATACTGGTTTCCATTTTGAGATCAGCACATTTTTTAAGTAAACCAGGTGGTTTAGCTCAGGAGTATTTTTCTATTGTCCAATGTCTCTCCACTGCTGTTGTCTTTTTCTCATTAGCATTGAGAAAAATCAAGGTTAATAAAGCATTTTGTAATCTGTTTCTAGTCATTATTACCTCCTTCTGTTTATTCAGGATATCCTTAAAGTTCAACTAGATTTTCTATAACTACTTGGCCTGTGGGATTGTGTGGTATACCTGTAATATGCTTTATATTATAATATGCAAAAAACTATCTCATTTTATTGGAGACATGCTAGAACATTGTCACTCTTAATGTATACAGTTATTTCCATAACTTCTAGTAGGTTTGCAATCACAGAGTCAGCCTTTTCAGAAATCATAGGAAATCCCCTTTGAAATCCTGAATAGGTGTCAATGGTATGGTGTACATACTTTAATCTTCCAAAATGAAATATATCCGTATGCCAAATTTCATTTCTTTGTATACCTTTTAGATTGCTTTCTGGAGATAATGGAATTTGGTTATGGAAGAAAGAAGTAGGACATTATTATTTTTTTTTTACAATATCTTAGGCTTGTTGCCAAGTGATAGAGAAATCTTTCTTCAAACCTTTGCTATTTATATGGTATTTCTTATGAAATTCTGAAGCTTCTAACACATTTCCTATTAGTAGCTGATCAGTCTCATTACCGTGTGCTAGTGGTCCTGGTAGACCCATATAGGATCTTATATAGATATATAATATTGTTAGGAATCATTTCCAACTTACAGAATATCACTTGGATATTTAAAGATGGATTTTTTAAATTTCTGATGATTTCCTGCAATTGTATGAATAATGAAGTTAATTATGTATTATTAAGAATAAATTTAATACTTTCAATATGTAAAACAACTCTCCCTTTGTACTGAGAATCAGTAACTATATTGACTGTGAAGTCCATCAGTACCATAAAAAATGCATAAAGTTCTGCTTTTTGTACAGAGTTGTATGGATTTGAAACACTTTAATTAAATTTCCTTGTTTGTGTCCTGCTTTTCCTGGTTTGTTTGAATTAATATAGAATGTGAGGATTCCAGAAATTGGCTTTTGTCATAAAATATGAGAAAGGAACCATTCTTTCATCTTTATGAATTCTATTCTCTTGCTTTTAGAATAATGGTTTTTAATATCTCCCCAAATTCACTGAAGGCTCTCTCCCATTATTCATTATCTCTCCATAGTGAGTAAATTTCCTCCTTAGTTAAAGGTACTACAATTTTTGCTGGGTCCATTCCTGTCAACTGGTGAGGTCTTAATTTTCCCTTTTGAATCAAGTCAGAGATCTTTCCTATATAAGTCTTTAGCTTCTTACTTGGTTTATGTGGTAGAAATATCCATTCCAATATAATATATTCCCTCTGCATCAAAATACCTGTGGGGGAATGTCTAAAGGGGAGTATGACTAGAATGCATTTAAGTTCTGGATTCACATGATCCACATGAACTTCCTGTGTTGTCTTTTCTACTAGAACCAACACGTCAGCTTTGGCTGATAATTCTCTTGAACCGCTTAAGTCCTTGTCTCCTTTTAGAGTATCAGCTAAATTTTGTAGTCCATATTTCAATATTCAAATGATACTCTATAAGTTGAATATGCTTCCTAACAAATTTTTTAGATCATCAAGTGGCTGCAATCTATATCTCCTTAGTGGCACCTTTTTGGGGTTTAATTTTCTGTAGCTGTATCTTACATTTTAAGAAATTAATAGAATCTCCTCTTTGAATATTTTCAGGAGCAATTTGTAATCCTCAATGAGTCAAACTATTTTTTTTTAAGTTCTTCAAATATGCTTTTATTTTTTGGTATTTTATGACAGGGTTTCTCTGTGTAGCTTTGCACCTTTCTTGGATCTCACTCTGTAGAACAGGGTAGCCTCGAATTCACAAAGATCCACTTGTCTCTGCCTCCCGAGTGCTGGGATTAAAGTGTGTGCCACCACCGCCTGGCCAAATATGCTTTTTAATGGACTTAATTTTGGATCATCTAATAAGATATTATCCATATAATGATGAATTATGGAATATGGAAATTTCACACATTTATCTCCAATGTTTTTTGCACAAAATACTGGCACAAGGTAGGACTGTTCAACATTTCCTATGGGTGGATCTTCCATTAATATCTCTTGACTGGATGGTAATTGTTATAACTAGGTACTGTCAAGGCAAATTTTTCTCTAACATTTGCTTGTAAAGGTATGGCTAAGAAACAGTCTTTTAGAGCAATAACTATTCTATGCCATTCTTTGGATAAGAGAGAGGGCAAGGCTTCCCAGTCTGTAGGGAACCCATAGGCTGAATTACTTTATTATTAGCTCTCAGATTTTTCAGCATTCTCCAATTACCAGACTTTTTTTAGTAACAAATACAGGAGAATTGCAAGGCCTGGTAGATTATTCAATATTTTGAGCATTTAATTGCTCTTGAACCAGCTGTTCTAAACATTTTAGCTTCTCTTTTTTCAAAGTGCTTTGTTCAACTCAGATAGGTTTATCAGTTAGCCATTTTAAAGGTAGGGCTATTGGTACTTCTGAGAGTTCAACAGCAATTTTGCTATTATATGTACAGACTGAATGGTTGGTGACTGTTTTTATAGCATGTTATGATATTATTCCTAGAAATATGCATTGGTCTGTTTTCTATGTCTGAGATTTTTAAGAATTTTAATGTGGGTATTCCACTGATGCAATAGTTCTTGGCCCCAAAGATTTACTGCTACATTTGCTACATATGGCTTCAGCCTTCCACTCTGTCCTACTGGCCCTATACATTCAACCCATCTCAAACTATGTTTTATCTGAGGAAGGGTTCAAATCCCTAGAAATGGGACATCTACCTCTTGAAGAGGCCAATTGCATGCCATGATTTTGGTGTAATTACAGTCACATCTGCACCTGTGTTTACCAGTCCCTCCAGAACAATGCCATTTATTGGAATTCTATGCTTTGGTCTTTGTTAATTTATAGAAGTCTGCCAAAATATTCATTTCCTTGTGTTCTTTCAAATTTGTGATTCATCTATCAGAACTGTTCTATCATTCAGTGCAGTATCATTCTTTACATTAGACATTGGGTTATTTACTTGTCCTTGAGAGGAATTTCCTCCACAGTGGCAGGAAAAGCTTGGACCATGTTAAATTTGGGGGCCTGCAAGAGGCACCATGAGGCACTTTCTACCAGTAAAGGGTTGCCTCGCTTATCTATTATTGATCTGCACTCATTGGTCCATTTTCCCAAATGGAGCAGCATATTGTATGGGGCATATGAATTCTGACTGTTGGTACTTGTATATTTTAGATTTCTCAGAGAGCCAAGTAATCAATCAGCCAGATCAAACCTGGAAATTCTGATGAGTAAGCTGGATCCAGCAGTCATGGCCCAGTTAGTTCTACATGAAAGAGAGTGTTACTGCAAAGGATGTCACTTGTGAGAGTGGAATTTGTAGCCTGATACCAGGTTCTGCCATTGATGCCACACTGTTCAATCCTTGTGGCTACTCAATGAATGGGATGAAATTGGATGGAACATATTGGACTATTTACATCATTCCAGAGCCAGAAATTTCTTATGTTAGCTTTGAAACAAACTTAAGTCAGATGTACTATGATGACCTGATCAGTAAGGTTATGGAAGTCTTCAAGTCAGAAAAATTTATGACCACCTTGTTTGTTATTCAGAGTTCTAAATGTCACATAATGCTTTCTTCCCCCCAGAAGATTGAGGGTTTTAAATGTCTTGATTGCCAGAGTGCTATGTTCAATGATTTACAATTTTGTTTTTACCAGTTTTGCTAAGAAGCAGCAACAGCAGCAGAGTTATTAAGAATAATAAAGAAGAAAAACACAAAAAGAGAATACACACAGGAGGTGGTGGCTGCTGTCTAGATGTTGACACTGGGGGCTCTGTTCTCCATTACCACCACCTTGTAGTTGCAGAAAGTCCTAGGTATATTGATAGTGTAATCATTTTGAAGTGTATGCATTATTATATCAAAGAGTTAGATATCTTGCATGAATCTTCTCCTCTGTGTTTAGGTGTTCTATGCCACTCTTGCTGTGAAATTGAAGTGCATGTAGAAAAGAACTTTGGCTGTACAAATCCTTATGACTCATGCAAAAATGATTCAATTTGGTTTATGCACAGTGTAATATTTCTGCAGGCATTGTCCAAATTCCCCCACAGACAAGGCTTTTGTCCTCATTAGATGCTAGCCTCAGCTGACCATCTGTGACTGTTCTATTAAATTGCTGCCAGAGTTTCTACATCTCCACTTGCAAGAGCATATTCTGTACTAGTGTTATTCAAGAACAATTTTTAAAAGTAGTTTATGCAATGGCAATTAAAGTTTTTCTTCCACAAGTTGAGTCCTTATAAGAAAAATGCTTATTCCAGTAACTGTTTTGTATTCTATTGTTTTAATAGTTGTTCCTGCTTTCATAGTGCTGTGATTGATTTCTTCTCTCATCATGGTGTCTTTTCCTCATCCCTCAACTCACTGCTTCCCTCATTAAAGCAATACATGATTACACAGGGGCTATATATATAGTAATCTTATACCCCTGGTGGGATTTTTGAGATGGTCTCTGACTTAATTTTTTTAAGACATAAGAATGTGGCATCCTTTTTGGCATGAACTGTGGAAAATAAACGATAAAACTGAATGTATTAAATGAAAAGAGTTCAGTCTCCAGGGGTGGTTAGCAGATAGAACCCATAAAAAAAACCTTGATGTAACTGGTAGGCTGTGTGGTGCACTTTAATTAGCTTTAATGGAGTACCAGCCATGCCTTCACTAACTTATTAAGTAGTGATCAGAGGAAGTCCACTGAGTCAAGGAAGATATTTAATCATAAACATTCTGACCTCAGTACATGCAGTCAACTTTTAACCTATTGCCACCAATTTCTACTGAAAGAAATTTTGATTCGAAGGAGAATCTGAGGCATTTCCATCTGTGATTTAGAAGTTGTAAATTTGTGATGCATGATTTGTTCTGACTTTACCTGTTCCTGTGTAGTCTTCCTTCACCATGGTGTTCATATGATTAAATGAAAGGCTGCCCAGAAAGAGTACCATCCAGGTTACTCAAATAGGTAGAAATATATGAACACACAAAACAACACAATATGCTGAAATATTTAATGGGACTAGAAATATAGGCTTTCAAGAGTTGGCATATTAGTTGTATTTGCAGATATTGTGGGATTGAAACAGCTGGGCAAAGAACAAAATGGACTAAATTTCCTATTTATTGCCTTCTTACTATTTTCTTGGTACTTTCTGGACTGATGCAGTGATGTTCTGTCCCTTCTTTGTTTATAATGACACACTTTTTTAGCTTTTCTAAACATAAAATCTACATAGTTTGAAATCAAGTGGTTGGAACACTGTCAGAATTGATACTTTAAGCATGATGTTGATTGAATGCTTCATTGGGGAAGCCTCCAATCAGTTTTATCAGTCCGACTCTGTAATGAGCACAGCACCTAATGTTTGAAATGCCATTTCGAGGACCAGTGCTTATTTAAGTTGGATTTCATAACCCACTAGATTTTGTTGGTTAGTGGTCTGATTCCTTCATCTTACAGAATTACAAATTCTAATGTGGAAATTTCTAATGTGAAAAAAGCCTAGAAAGCCAACAGTAGATTGAATAGTGATCACAGTGTGATTGCAGGAGAGGAACTTTGGGTGCCATAATTTCTTTTCATTGGTGTTGGGCTTTTAATCATTTGAAATGTATTTATGTACCTCAATGTAAGCTTCAATAAAAGTTTACTTGATTGTATAGTAAAAACAAAGGAAACATTCTATCATCTATCATATTTTTTAGTCAAAAATTTTATATCTAATTTATCTTTCATCATAACTAAGGAAAATTATAACTGTCTACTCTTCAACTACATCAAAGACTCCAGAAAGACATAATATAACTTGAGAAAACAGAAAGTGTATTGCAAACAACTTCCATACTATAAATTACAGAGAAATTTTGGCTACCTGGACAGTCATCCAAAGTTCCTCTGCAATGTTGGGAATCCATGTTCAACCTGTAGGCCTAGAGTCTCTCAGTCACTTTTCCTTGAGTCCTATATAATGTCTGGTAGTCTTTTCTGCAAAGCAGAAACCTGAAGAACCATCTTACCAAGTTTTGGCAAAATCCAGTGGTCATTTTCCTGTATGTACAACATCCTGTCAAGCAATTGAGGGCACTTTTTTGCCCAGTGGCTAATTTTTGCCACAAAGAAAGCAAACTCCATAATGAATTGGGGCCCAATATTATCAAAAGTTTTCTCCAGTCCTGCCTGGCCCGGTAGTCCCACAACAACTTATAAAGTAATTACTCAAAGGTTTAATATTATTTGCAAACTGTATGGTCTATGGCGGACCTCCTGCTAGCTAGCTCTTATGTCTTAAATTAACCCATTTCTATTCATCTATATTTTGCCATGTGTTCAGTGGCTTTACTGTTCTGCTGGCCTCTTGTTCCTTGGTCAGCAGGCTGTTATCCTTCTCTTCTCTCCTCTCTTCTCCTCTCTCTTAAGTTGGAATGTACTATCTAAACTTATTCTGCTTTATCACTAGCCAAACAACTTTATCAACCAATCAGAGCAACACATATTCATAGCATACAGAAAGACATTCCACAGCATATGGAATAAATTGAATAGAGACTCTTCAAGTTTAATGGTCATTAAGGGAAAGAAACATTTATCATCAGAGTTCAGAGGCTTTATCTTTGTAGCTCAATGCACATGAGTGACCAACATTTGTATGTGCATCGTTTGAAGAAGGTGCTTATTCATAGTAGATGAAGGTAAAATAGCCTCTCATGTCCTTTCTTAAAAGAAGATGGTGTGGCTAACCAAACCAAGAACAGTCTAAGGCTACTAAATTGTTTTCTGTGCTTACCTAATCAAGATTCTTTGCCAGAAGAGGATTCCTGGATGTCAGATGACTATCAGATGAATACCCCCTTTAATCATTTGAAATGTATTTCATAATAGAGTCCTTAATCTACTCTGGATCTGCAAGGGTCCATTTTATTTTTATTTTTTCTTCCAAATTCTCACCAGAATGTCTCATTAAGCTCAATTTATATCATAGAAAGACATTTCTATCATAAATAGCTGAAATACAAAGAGTCTAAAGCCCTAAAGTTACAAAGCCCTAACAGAAATACTGTCAGATTTATTTTAGCAACAGTTCCACTATTAGCACCAAATTTTGTATGTGTTATTTTTCTCATAATTGTGACAAAATATCTGATCAAAGCATTAGGATAAATGATGTATTTAGGCACACAGCTTCATGCAGTCCAGTATATCATGGCAGATGTAATATGGCAGCAAGAGGTCATAAATCACATTGCTTTCACAGTTATGAAACAGAAAGTAACTGATACTTATATTAGGTTCATGTTCTTCTTTTACTCAGTGTGAGACCCCAAACCATTGAGTGATACTACCCATATTTAGGTTGGCTCATTCACATCAATTTACTGTATCAATATAATCTGTTACTGACATTTCCAGAGATCTGTTTACATGGTGATTCTAAAATACAACAAGTTGAGACATTACCTCAACATAATGAAGGCTGTATTATATTTGACAAGTCTATATCAAACTGTGGTTCATTGCTTTTTATTCTTTGCTCTTTGGGAGCCCACCACCCAGTTACCAAATAAACACAGAGAGACTTATTGTTACTTATAGAATGTCCAGCCATAACTTGGCTTGTTTCTAGCAAATTTTTCTTAAATTATTCTGCCTAACTTTTTCCTTTGGGCCTTTACTATTCTCTAATATATGTCTTTCTTTCTTAATCCATAGCTGGCTGGCTGCCTGCATGGCTGACCCCTGCTGTCCTCTCTCTTTCTCATTTTCTTCTTTTCTAGATTTCTCCTATTTAGTCTCTCTGCCTGCCAGCCCAGCCTATTTCTCTCTCCTGCCTAGCTATTAGCTGTCCATCTCTTTATTAGACCAGTTAGGTGTTTTAGACAGGCAAAGCAACACAGATTCACAGATTTAAGCAAATGCAACCTGAAAGAATGCAACATATTTTTGCATCATTAAACAAATATTCCACAGCATAAAGGAATATAACACATTTTTAGCTAATATTCCACAACATCCAACATTTTACTAAATGACAAAAACATCTAAGATTTTCCCCTAAAACAAGGAATAAAAAAAGAGTGTTCATTATTTCAATGTTTTTTCAAAGAAAATTCAAAGAAGAGATTGAGCTTAAAAGCGTATTAAAAGAGAAGAAGTCAACACATCCCTATTTCCAAGCCACCTGTTCTTATGCTTCAGTGCTCTAAGAGTCCAACTAAAAACTTGGTATCTGATAAACGTTTTCAGAAAGACAGCAATACATAATCAACTTGAAATGTCAATATCATTAATCTATCCCAATAAAAAAATTTTTCCAAGGCAAAAATGAAAAACACATACAACCTTGGAGAAAAATTGGAAATAAAATATAGACTGAAAAATGAACATACACTTCGACTGTGACATTACAGAAAAAAAGCATATTCAGCACATCATGCTAGAAAAACTGGACTTTCACAATTGAAAGCTGAAAATATAATGCTATTGTTCATGTTGTATCAAACTAGTTTAATGTGGATTAAATGCTATAATGTAGGACTCAAAACTCTGTAACTCCCAGGGGAAAAACACAAGATAAAATTTCAAGCAATAGGCATCAGTGATCAATATGTGACAAGGGTTCAAATAACATGTGAAATAACAGCTAAAATTGACATATGAAAGTGAATAGAATTGAAAAGATCCAACACAGTAAATTGGTATAATCAGGAGAATGAAGATGAAAATACAAGGTCCTTGAAAATTTTTGTCAACTGACAATCTGACAGGTGATATAGAGATGATTCAAGTGAGATGGGTTCTCAGTGTTGAGAGTGGGAAATGAACATGAGCTCTCACCCCTAATCAAGAAGCTATTTGCAATTGATATCTGCTAGCAAAGGGGAAATCAAGTTTCACCAATTATATCTCTGGGAAATATCAATCACACTCCACAGCAGGCCCCATTCTCAGAAATTGTTGGACAACACAAACTGACCTCAGTGGTAATTTTTTTGTAGTATTTGTTCCAGTTTTGAATTTTTTTCTTGTCTTATTGGAGTTTTCCTGTTTGTTTTTGTTTTCCTTTTTGTGCTTGTTTCTAGCTTTATTTTTTTGTATCTTTATGTTGTCTTGTTGTTTGGAGGGTGAAAGAACATAAAGTTGGGTGGGTAGTGAGGTGAGAAAGATCTGGGAGGAGCTGGAGGCAGGGCAAAACATTATTAAGTTAGATAGTATAAAAAATTTAATACAACAATAGATTAAAATTAAAGGTAATGCAATTATATCACTCCTAAGTTTAACAAAGTCATTAACAAAGTAATCTAAGTAAGCATTCCATAAAAATACTTACATTTCTATTTTTACTCTATTGTTTTTCACAATGATCAAGAATAACAACATGCAAATGAATAAGGAAATTGTGGTACATGTACACAATAGAATTTTATTGTTCATCTCTAAAGAAGAAGGAAAAGTATTCCATTAAAAAAATAGATGGGACTAGAAACATCATGCCAGACTCAGAAAGATACAAGTGTTCTCTTTCATGTATGAAATATGTGTATTTATAGAAAGATCACATGAAAGTTTAAAATGTGTCTTATTATATCTTCTTTCATATTCTCTGGAACATACATTTAATAACACATACTCATATAATGCATGAAAGCAGAAGAAGCTATCTTGGGGAAGACAAGGCAGTGAGAAGTAAAAGGAGTGATGGAGGAGGTTGGTCTGAGGGTGATTACAAATGAGCAGTCTCAAGTCATATATACTTATGATTACGTAATGAAACACATTATTTTGTGTGATTAATGAAAGCATTGAAATGAAAACTAATCATATATGTCAAATGCCTGACAGTGTAATTACATGCTGATTTCCACATATACTTCTTTCATTTCTGTCAATCAGATATGAGAATTCTCCTTCCTAAATAGCCTTAGCAACACCTGACAATGCTTATCTTTAGAAACTGTAAAATATATATATTTTTATATAGTATTTGCCTTTTCCTAATAGTAGTCACATCATACATATTTTATGAATTAGTGTTGATATATGTTCTTAGGGATATATCTGATTGATTATTTTGATCACATTTTGCCGAACTACTTGTTTCATCACTGAATTTTGATTTGAGATACTTTCATGGTTTTTTTTATGACTAACAATATGTCTTTATCTGAACATATTCCATATATATATATATATATATATATATATATATATATATATATATATATAATATCAGTATTTCAGTCCTCCTAGTAACACTTTAAGAAACTAATGTTCACTATTGCCATACCCTCCTGCTCCTGTAGTGTATATCCTATAATTTTTTAATTTCTATGTGAAGAATTATCAAAGTCAACTTGACATTTTTTTTTTTGAGCTGAGGATCGAACCTGGGGCCTTGCACTTGCTAGGCAAGCACTCTACCCACTGAGCTAAATCCCCAACCCTTGACAATTTCTTTATGAAAGGTTTTTGGGTCTCCATTACAATATATTTCAATCTATAGATCAGATAGTGATATAAATCAAATCTTAACAATATTGAGTAACACATACTTAAATGTGTTAAAAACACTGCTAGTAATATTCTATATATTTAAGTGCATAGTACTTTCATAACTTCTGTCAGGTTAGGACATGAGTGCTTCATATTGCTATTGCTTTTATTTATGCTTTTATTTAAAATATCTTTTTGCCTTTTTTTATTATTATGTGTTTTAATTTTATATATCAGCCATGGCCTCCCCCCTCCCACCCCCACCCCCATCTTCCCCCCAGCCCCTCCCCTCCATTCCCATGTCCTCCAGGACCAAGACACCCCTGGGTACTCATTTAAACCTGGTGGATTCAGTACAGGCAGGTCCAGTCCCCTCCTTCCAGGCTGAGCATGTGTCCCTTTGTAAGCCCAAGGTTCCAAACAGCCAGCTCATGCACCAAGGAAAGGTGCCTCAAATATCAGTATTTTTTGTTGCCAGCTCACAGAAATGCAGGTGAATGTGCACTGATCCCATATCATTAAGCTGATGATCTGTGACTATTACTATTTTTAATTCTAACACATTTCCTACTTTCTAAAAAAAATCATCAATCTGTAACTGAAGATAATTCCATTTCTCCCTTTTGAATTTGCATTTCTATATTTAGGTCATTGTATTGTTCTGATTTAGCACCTCCAATTAAAATTTTGACTAGAGTAATTATCAAGGATATACATTATTTTATAAGCATGGAGAATTCTGGTTCTGTCTTTCTTCAGATAGGATGATGCTATTCACAGCTTTTCAAACATTTACATGTATCTATTCCAGGAACTTTGCTTTGGCTGTTTTTCAGTGTCTATTATAGATGTGTATTCAATATTGTCAACAGTTTTACATTTGGGGTGAACTTATTTTTTTCAGTATGATTCATTGTACAGATTTATTTGATAATGTTAAATAACATTTTATTTTTAGATTCAACTCCATCTAATCAAGATGTAGTATCTTTACATATTTTGGCATCTCGTTTATTTAAAGATATATAAGAATGTTCACATATGTCTCTGAAGCTCTTTCCCCTGGTGATTCACTGTTCTCATCTTCTTTACTCTAGAAAATATTCTACATATGTCATTACACTTTTTTGTTCTATGAATTCTGTTTTAATAATTTTATAATTTGATGTTTCTTTTCTGAGTGTTTATGACATTTCAACTAAATAAATGCAACTGTAAATTCTTACCAGATATTTTAAAGTTCATTTTATGGTCCTTGTCATACATTTTTAAAAGGTGGTTTACCTTGCCATGAGCTGGTCGTTATGTCCTCTTCCAAGCTGTCATTATTATTTTTTTGTTTTTTGCTTAAAATTATTTTTATTTCATCTTCACCAACTATTTAAAAATTATGTTAGATAATTGTTAATAAATATTCTATATTAGTTTTCTGGTTTTTCATAGAAATTCACTGTTATATCACAGTTCTTGCTATGGATCCTTTTATACTATGAAGTGAAGGGTTTATTTGCAACATTCAGTTCTGGTTGGTTGATTTTTTTTTTCTGCTGGAAATCCCACTGTTCTTTGTTTGCTTAGCCTGAAGAGATGAAAGAGCTTTCTAAATTAACCTTCCAGTCTCACTAATTATTAAAGGGGTGCTCTAGTTGGAGATTTATAGCTAGTCAGGCCCTTTTGCGGGATTGGGGGGAAGCAAGTAGATGGGAATAGTGGACCTTGCTTACCATCCTAGGCTTTTGTTTCAGGGTAGGATTTCTGGAGTTTCAGGATGAGAAACCCTAACCTCTATTCTGGTTGCATAGGCTTTCTGTTTGGGAAAGAGGACTTACAGAACAACTGGAAATTCCCAACAGGAAGATTGTCTGCAAACTTATGAGTAATGTATGGTTTTGTGTTTCTTTAAACTTCTTCATTAAAAATTCTCTTTTTGTCTTTATTATGAACTTTTTATACATTTTACATGCAAACCACAGATCCTGTTCTCTTCCCTCCTCCTGCTCTCCCCAGCCTCTCCCCAAGCTACTCCCCATTCTCTCCTCCAAAAAGGTAATGCCTCCCATGGGGAGTCAGCAATGCCTGGTTCATTCAGTTGAGGCAGGTCAAAGACCCTTCTCCTGCACCAAGGCTGTGCAAGGTGTCCCACCATAAGCTCCCAAAAGCCAGATAATGCACCAGGGATGGATCCTGATCCTAATCCTACTGCCAGAGGCCCCTTAATCAGACCAAGCTACACAAATATCTCACTTATGCAGAGGGTCTAGTCCAGTCCTATGCAGGCTCCAAAGGTGTTGGTCTAAATTTCATGAGTTCCCACTAGCTTGATTTCATTGTCTCTGTAGGTTTCCCCCATCATGATCTTAAGGCCCCTCGCTCATAGAATCCCTCTTCCCTCAGTTCAACTTCAACTTCAGCTTGACTTCTGGAGCTCAGCATGGTGCTTGGCTGTGGATCTCTACCTCTGTTTTCTATTCTATCAGCTACTCTATGAAGACAGGGTATTCATCAATCTTGTTAGCATAGTAAGCCAATTCAGGCACCCTTTCCACTCTTGCTAGTAGTATAAGCTGGGATCATCCTTGCGGATTCCTAGCACTAGATTTCTCCCTATCCCAATAATGTCTCCCTCCATCTATTTTTCTCTTTCATTGATCTCCCACTCTATCCCTGTTCCAGCTCAATCATCTCATTTCTTTACATTCTCATCACCATCCCTTACCCTCTTTTGCTCTCCCTCACCCCTAGTTTATTCAGGAGATCTCATCTATTTCCCCTTCCCAGGGTGATCCATGTATTCTTCTTAGGGTCCTTCTTGTTAGCTAGCTTCTCTGGAGCTGTGGGTTGTACTCTGGTTATACTTTACTTTACATCTAATCCCCACTTATGAGTGAGTGCATACCCTGTTTGTCTTTCTGAGTTCTGGGTTCCCTTACTCAGAATATTTTCTTGTTCCATGCATTTTCCTGCAAATTTCATGATGTCATTTTGTTTGTTTGTTTGTTTGTTTTTTTACTGTTGAGTAGTACTCTAATGTGTATATGTACCACATTTTCTTTATCCTTTCTTTGGTTTAGAGGCATCTAGGTTGTTTCCGGGTTCTGGCTATTACAAGTAATGCTGCTATGAGTAGTTGAGCAAGTGTCCTTGTGGTATGATTAAACATTCCTTGGGTCTTGAGGCAGGTTGATGCCCACTTTTCTGAGAAGCTACCATACTCATTTCCAAAGTGTCTGTACAATTCTGAAACTGAGACTTTGTATCAAAGGACAGTGTATATAAGACAAAATGACAGCCTCAGAAGGAGAAAAGATCTTTACCAACCCCACATCTGAAAGAGAGCTGATCTACAAAATATATAAAGAACTCAAGAAGTTAGACATCAAAATACTAACAATCCAATTTTAAAAGGGCTACAGAGCTAAACAGAATTTTCAACAGAAGAATCTTAAATGGTTAAAAAGAGATTTAAGGAATTTCTCAGTGTCCTTAGTCATTAAAGATTCTTAATTCTTTCTGTGGTTTACCCCAAAGTTTATAATCATGTGTGATTTGCTACAACTACATTGTGACTTACACATTTATTACTCAGCCTTCCTTTCATTCCTTTCTTACACTGATTTTTCAATTGACTGTTTTCTATTTTGCTTTTATTTTTAGGAAATTAGGACCATTTTGCAAATAAAACTTGACCTACTTATTCTATAATTTCAAATATTGAAGATTACTGATGATAGCAAACTCCTTTATATTCTCACCTTTTCAGAGAAAAGAAAAGATTTAATAAAGTTTTGAAGAAATTTTTTATATAAATTCATGAAGCTTTACAATTATTCTTTGGTCCATACATGCAAGATTAGTTTACTTTTATCATCAAAGCTTATTGAATTTTGCACTACAAAAGAGATCCCCAATAAGCAGTAATTAAACTAACAGATATAGTGGCTCCAAGATTACTTAACATATATCATTCCGTAGACTTTGCAATCTCATCTCTAACACTGACTAAGATAAACAGCTCAGGACGTGTTCCATTGGTGTGACTGGAAGGTTCAAATTGCAGTGTTTCAGACAACAGTGAAAAGCATGAGCATGAGAAGTATTGGATATATATTGCGGAAGTTATCCTTTTATCTCTCACAAAATGTTCTGATATCAAGAGAAAATCAAGAGGTGCGAAGACACTCAATAATGCCTAGAGCTGATAATCATAAGACAATGTACAACTAATGATAGGTACATTATTTTAATCTTTTTCTGTTTCCAGGTTCAGGTTCTTCGGAATGCTGGGGAGGAAGTTACCCTGACAGTGTCATTTTTAAAAAGAGCACCTGCTTTCCTCAAACTCCCACTGAATGAAGATTGTGCATGTAAGCATCTGTAAAGTGCAAAGAATAATTACAACATTGCATTTGCTCTCTGTCTCCCATTTATTTTCAACCAGTAGTTGGCATTTTTTTCTTACAGTACAGTGTGAAATGTTGATACATATACATTTCATACAGTCACCAAATCATATGGTATTAGCTTATCAAAAATTTATGTTATCTTTTATGTCTAAAATATTCAAACGTTTACTTTCTAGTGGTTATGAAATCTTCCATTTAACTAATTTTCACCCTCTCTGCTATCCTCCTGCACTCTTACACTACCCATCATCTCACCATGCTCCATGTACTTTTTAACCACTTTATTTCTTTAGAATAAACATCTTTTCACATCATTTTTACATTATTTAAAATAATTTTGTTTCTCTTGATATTTCTTTCTCTCTCTCCCTCTCTCTTTCCTGTGTGTGTGTGTGTGTGTGTGTGTGTGTGTGTGTGTGTGTGTGTATTGTTAATATATGGTGAAACTTAAGTTTCTGCCTTAGGACAGGCTATCCTTTGTTTTTGAAAATGAAAAAAATTCAATCATATTTGACCTTTCATCAACTAATGGACATTTCATTGGTTGCATTGGTTTGCTATTGTCAACAAGACTGTACTTATGAAAGCATCACTTTAGTTAGTGTTTTCCTGTCTGGCCCACAGTCAGGACAAATCTCTCTCACCTGACAGGCCCACAGTCGCTCAGACCCAACCAAGAAAGCACACAGAAACTTATATTGTTTACAAATTGTATGGCCATGGCAGGCTGCTTGTTATCTACATTTTCTATCTTAAATTAACCCATTTCTGTTAGTCTATACTTTGACACGTGGCTTGTGGCTTACTGGTGTCTTTACATGTTGCTTCTCATGGCAGCGGCTGGCAGTGTCTTCCCGCCCCAGCCTTCCACCTCCCAGAATTCTCTTCTCTTCTTGTCCCACCTATACTTCCTGCCTGGCTACTGGGCAATGAGCATTTTATTTATACAGAGTGATATCCACAGCACTTCCCATTTTCTTTTTTGTTAAAAAAAGGAAGGTTAACTTTCACATAGTAAAATTACAGATAACAAAACAATTATCAAGCAAGAATTACAGTTACAATATTAAAGAAGATATCCTATCTATCTTATATTTGTGAGTCTAAGGTTTTATATATAACTTATCTTTTATCATAATTGAGGAAATTATAACTATCTAGTCTTCAACCATATGAAAGACCTCAGAAGGATATAATATTATCTGAGAACTGGGAGAATGATGCAAGCAACTTTCAGGAGTCTTGCAGGGTATACAGAGATAGCTGGCAGCATGGACAGTCATCTAATGTTCCTTTGTAAAGTTGGGGCATTTGTCTTCAGCCCACAGGGCTAGAGTCTCTCTGTCACTTCTCTCAGTGTCCTGTAGAATATCTGGCAGTTTCTTCTGCGAAGCAGGAACCTAAAGAACCATTTTGTCAAGCAAAGTTTAGTGGTCACCTTTCTATGGGTCCTGCACGTCCAGTCGATCAAGCAGTCCAGGCAAGAACAGTTTCTTGCCCAAATGGCTATTTTGGCCAAGGTGAAGATAAACTCCATATGAAGTGTCTTTAATGCCCATCCTCGTCTCTGAAGTAAATTGGTGCTGCCAGGAGCAGACATATCTCACTGTCCAGAAAGTCTAAATTTTAAAAATAGTTTAAATGCCATATTCTGTAGACCTTTGAAGTGTTTGAAGATTACCTGTCTATCTGAAATATCTCTGTGTATACCTAGAAGACTTAACTAACATGGCTATGAGTATGATTGTGATGACCAATTATTAATCTATTTTTAATTATCCATTACAATTTTAAATTAGCTGTACAAACATAATACCTTAAACAAGAGTAGAAATACATACATAGTATAACAAAATTAATTTTAAGTTTGTATCAATAGACTAAAATCTATACAGTTGTTGCTCTTTAGAAGTAAGTTCCTTAATCTACCCTTTCAGACTATTTTATCTATATCACATCACTTTGAGAGCATGCTTTCTATTTTTGGGGATGTGCATAGAGAAGTGGGATTTCTGGTTATGTGTTCTGTGTGTTACATTTTGAATACTAACTACTGAAGCTTCCAAGGGGACACTGCTATTTCAAATGCTCACCATCATCGACATTTCCTAGGTCTTTGAATCACCTTCAGTGTTACTGCTGTTATTTTAATGATTATACAGTGATATAGTAGTATTGGTTTTAACTTCCCTAATCATTAGTGATGATCAGCATCTTTACACATATTTTCCCACTCATATCTCATTTTACATAGATGTCATTTATATGCTGAGAAATTTTCTGGCTTGGACTTGTACATGTTTTGTGCATGTTGTGACAAGTTCAGTATGTCATATATGACTGTGCAATGTTGAGTTTGAAAATTATAACTTTTTTTGAAATTATCTTCCACCTATGGCTTTTACAGACTTTCTCTTTCCTCTTCTGCATATATGCAGAAGTCTTGAAAGGAACTTGATGTAGAAATTATATTTAAGAGTGAGTCTTCTGATGCTGGGTGGTGGTGATGCACACCACTAATACCAGCACTCAGGAAGCAGAGCCCAACAGATCTTTGTGAGTTCGAGTCCAACTTGGTCAACAGAGACAGACCCAGAACAGGCAGTAAAACAATACAAATAAACTCTGTCACAAAAACAAACAAACAAAAAAAAAGTGAGCATTCTGATGTCTTATATTTTCTGTATATTGACCAGTTATGGGCTTCAGTGTTAGTTGTTATCTATTGCAAGAAGCTTCCGTGATAAGGATTAAGAGATGTACTAATTTGGTACTAATTAATTAAGAGTCTGCTATTTCCACTCATAAGAATTCTGTGTGTGTGTGTGTGTGTGTGTGTGTGTGTGTGTGTGTGTGTGTGTGTGTGTGTGTGTGTGTGTGTGTGTGTGTGTGTGTCTGTGTTCAGGGTAAGGGATATGGATGCACTTACATTCTGACCAGTATCATATCTTGAGGATGCTGTCTTCTCTCTAGTATGCATTTTTGCATCTCAAATCATACAAAATTACATCTCTGTCTTTAATTATGTTACATTGATCAACATGTCTGTTTTTATAGAAGTACCATTCAATTTTCATTATAAATCTGTATTATAACTTAAAATCTGGAATGGGAATTCCTAAAGTAGTTTTTTAAATATTCAGGATATTTTGAGCTTTCCTTGGTCTTTTGTGTTTCCATATACATTTTGATTAATATTTTAATTTATATAAAAAGTGAATGGGAATTTTTATGAAATTGTATTGAATTTTAAGTTTGCTTTTGGTGAAATGATTATTTTCAAATTATTAATCCTGTGAATACTTTAGAATAGGGAGTCTTTCCAGCTTTTCATATCTTCTTCATTTTTTATCAATATTAATTATTTTTATTTTATGAAAGACATGTCTTTCACTTTGTTTTTATTTGACGTCATTTCTAAATTGTACTGCTTCATATTTCTTTCCTAGTATATTTGTTCTTTGTATATAGAATAGCTCTTGATAGTTTTATCCCTTTAGTTTGATAAATGTACTTAACAGCTATAGAAGTTTAATGGTAGAGTATTCAAGAGTGTTCAATTAGCAATATGTTACTTCTTCATTTCTGTTTGTAACTCCTTAATCACCTTCATTTGTGTACTTATTTTACTTAAGTTTCCACACACTATATTGAACAGAAAGAAAAAAAAAAGGTAGATTTGTAAGACAAATTGCAAAATGGTCTTACTAATTAAAAACAAAACAAAACCTGGAACCAGATATTGAGGTGAAAACTGAGAGAGAAAAATAGCAGAAAGAAGCCAGCTATATTCTTACTGCTAGGAAATCCTCAGGCAAAGAGAGAGATACTTCCTGTTTACTCACACCTACACACCTTTCTCTGCCCTTCCATCTTACTTCCTTCTTCCATCCAGCTACATCACTTTCTTCTTTCCACCCAGGTCTATCACTCCTGCCTGTCTGTATAGAACTCTAGACCTCTATGGCTAACTGGTGCTGAGATAAAGATGCATTGTAGATGTAACTGTCTTTTTTTTTTTTTTTTTTTTTTTTTTTTGGTTTTTCGAGACAGGGTTCTCTGTGTAGCTTTGGTAGTTTTGCACCTTTCCTGGAACTCACTTGGTAGACCAGGCTGGCCTCGAACTCACAAAGATCCGCCTGCCTCTGCCTCCCCAGTGCTGGGATTAAAGGCGTGTGCCACCACTGCCCGGCCGTAACTGTCTTGTTAAGTAAGAAACACAGAGCCAATTGCAGAGTTAAAAGCCAAGAGGTCAGAGCAATAGCTGAGAGCTGATGAAAACCTTAGCCTTCATTGCTGCTCTGTCTTTCCTCTCCACAAGAGAGCTACTTCCTGTGTCCTCTTTTATATAGACTTTCTGTTCTGCTTTCTCATTGGTTGTAAACCCAGCCACATGACCTCTGCATCACTGCCTGTCCGTATAGACCTCCAGGTCTTCTATGTTTGGTATTGAGATTAAAGGCATGTGTTGCCATGCTAGCTGTCTCCTTGAACACACAGAGATCCTGCCTAGCTCTGCCTCCAAGTGCTGGGATTAAAGGTGTGTACCACTTACACCCAGCTTCTGCTAAGGCTTGCTCTAACCCCAAGGCAACTTTATTAATATACAAATAAAATCACATTTCAGTACAAATAAAATATCACTATAATGCATGCCACCCTGCCTGGCTCTTTTCCCAATGTAACCTTGAACTCACAGAGATCTAAATGAATCTCTGCCTCCTAGATGCTAGGATTAAGAGTGTGTGCTACCACTGTCTGACCTCTATGTTTAATACAGTGGTTAGCTTTTTTCCCTGATACCCAGATAGGCTTTATTGGGAGCACAAATAAAATGTCACCACATTTCCCCTTTTTTTTGTCTAAAATTAAAAAGTTATAACTAATATAAGAAAAACTGTATACAATAAGTACAATATGAAATATATACAGGTAATCAATAAGTCAACAATGTCTAGTCCATTTGCATTTGACAAATCCAGTGAAAATAATCCATTATCTATCCTGTTTTGGTGAGTCCAAATGTACTTAATTCACTTTCTATCCTAACTTGTATTACCAACCAAAAACTACCTTTGATATCTTTAAACTTGTACACTTTACAACTATTTAGTGCGTTTCTTTTCTGAAATTGTTAACAAGGAAAATTATAACTATCTAATCTTCAACTCCCTCAGAGACCCAAGAAGGAAATAATGTTGCCTAGTTAAACAGGAAGTGCAAACAAATGATTTCCAAAAAATGTGAGTTATGACAGAAACAGCTAGCTACCTGGAGAGTTACCTGAGGCTTCTCTACAAAGCTGAGGCATCCGTGTTTGGTCTAGAGGCCCAGCATATCTGAAAGACTCGTCTGTGATGCAGGATTTTCTAAAGAGCTTTCCTACCTTGTCTCAATCATCAGCAGTCCTTTTTTTTGTTTTTAATGAGGTAAGGGCTTTTCTTGCCCAATGGCTAACTTTTGCCACAATGAAAATAAACTCCATATGGAGTTTCTTCATGTCCATCATCTCCTCTCAAATAGTTTTGTGCTGCCACAAGCAGATATGTCTCATACTCACAAAAAGAAGAAAAAAAACTTTGTTATTAAAACATCTTAAATGTTATATTCTGCAGATCTCTGGAGTGTTTGAAGATGACCTGACTATCTAAAATGTATTTCTGCTTGACTTTGAAAACATACCTAATATGACTACAAGTTTGATTGTAATGACTCACTACTCACCTGCATTTCTTTATATCCTAATTAGTTGGTAATAATAACTTTCAAGGACTAGCGATTTACATTACATTGCTAAATAGACTGTATAGGTACAATATGTTGAACATGATTAGAAATATAGTACGTTTTTTTCTAGCAAGATCAATCTCATATTTGTATCAATATACAAAATTTGTATACAATTCATAAAAATCCAATCCACTAACAATTAATCCACTAGAAAGTTAATAGAGCAGGTTAGAAAAAAATCTATTAATACCATCAGAATAGCTTATAACTCCAATTTTTGAACAGAAGTATAAGGATTTTGAACCACTTTACTTAGATTTGTAGCCTGCCTGGCCTTCTTTGTTTGTGTCTGCATGAAATATAGGGACTCCACATCTTGGTGTTTTCCATATAATGTGAAGCAGGTTCCAGTTAACTACTTTCATAAGTTGAATTCTGTCACTTTTGAGATATTAATGGTTAATCTCTTCCAAAAAATTACTGCAAGCTTTCTGCCAAGGTTCACTTTCTACCCAATACTTGTCAATTTCGTTATTAGTTAAAGGCACAACAATTTCTGCTGGGTCTATTCCTGTTAATTAACAAAGTCTCTATTTTCCTTTTAAAAGCAAATCAAATTTTTCCCTATTAGTGTTTAATTTTTTGCTCTGTTTATTTGGTAGAAATATCCATTCCAATATGATATCTTCTCTCTGTATTAAAATTCGTGTAGGAGAATGCTTAGTGGGTAAACTAACCAAAATGTAATCAAGCTTTGGAGCCAAACAAGGCACATGTGCATCCTGTATTTTCTTTTCCACAAAAAGCCAATTCTCTCTCAGCTTCAGCTTGGACTATTTGAGTTCTTTTCACCTTCAAAGTTTTGAACAAATTACTCAGTTCACCAATTTTTACCCCAACAGCAGTCCATAGATAGGGAATATCTTCAAATAATCTTTGAAATTCATTAAGAGTATGTAATTGATCTCCTAATTTGCACCTTTTGGTGTCTGATTTTTGTAGATATATTTTATATCCTAAACTATTAATAGAATCTTCATATGTTTTAGGAGCAATTTGTAATTCTCAACAACTCAAAATTTTCTTTACTTCTTCAAACATTCTTTCTAAAGTCTGCATTTGAATCACTTGGTAAAATATCACCCATGTAATGATTAATTTTAGATTTAGGAAATTGTTTACATATTACTTCCAACAGCTGTCATACAAAATATTGGCATAGGGTTGGGCTCTTTAACATCCTCTGTGGGAGAACCTTCCATCTTGCACTCTGTTTCACTAGAGATAATGTTCCAGTTGCTGACAAGTGAACATTTACCTCTTCAAGAGGCCAATTTGGATTCCAAGATTCTGGTGAAATTATTGTTATGTACATACCTGTGTCTTTAAGACCTTCAATGAGAATGTCATCTATTCATATTTATTTTTGATATTTGTTTATTTATAGAAATTTGCTAAAAATTTGCTTTATGGTTTCTCCTGAATTTTTTTTCTCTCTGCTCTATAGCTGTTCTATTACCAAAAGCAGTCTGGTTTTTCACAACAGACATCTGGATATTTAATTGCTATGGGAAGGGTTTTCTTCTATGATGGCAAGAAAGAACTGAACTGAATTTGCCACAGAGGCCTGTGATAGGCCCCTCAGGGAGTGTCCCAATGGCAAAGGCAAAGGATTACCTTGTTTTTCCCTTGTTTATCTACATTTGTTAGTCAAATATTCTGCATAATCCAGAAGGGAGGGACATTCTGTTGGCATCATTCCTGGAGAAGCATTGTTCCTGGAATGCCCTGTTTGCAGTCCCTTTTTAGGTTACTTTGTTTACCACAGTTAAAGCATCTGTCATTATTATTTTCTTCAAACCTCTGGAAATCACTTCTCCTTTCCAAGTATCATCATGGCCATGGGATTCAATATTAATTGTATCTCAGATCCATTCCTCCATGGGTTCTGATCTTGTATTTAATGGTCTAATTACCCCTTTACATGCTGAATTAGTATTTTCAAAAGTCAGAGATTCAATTATTATCTGCCTGGCTTCTGAATTTGCTATCATTTTATTGATGAGGACAGCCTTTGTAAAAAATTCATAAAGGGTTCTTTTGGGTCATCCATAACATTTGTAAATGACTCATTTTTTCCTATTGCTTCAATTCACTCCCAAGAATTCAGGGTTGCCATTCACCATAAAATTAGGGTGTGGCCACCATATAAATATTGTCTTTGCTTATCTCCAAGAAGTTGATTTTGGGAAATTTCCATACCTCTAGGCCTAAATCATTATTCTATTGTCTTTGCCTTATCCTTCCACTAGGTTTTCCATTGTAACTATGGACCAGACTCTACGAAGATGTAATCAAAACTTTCCAATCCTGAAGGATAATTCTATTACAAGTTGAACACAAGTTTAATATCTGTTTTACAAATGGAGAATGCATACAATATGAGAATATAGCTTCTTTAAATCTCTTCAAATGTAACATTTCCACTGGAGTCCAGTTAGCCTATACACAGCTTTGAGCATCTGGCAGTTCCTGCAAGGTTATTGAATAGATTAATATTAGTTGTTTGAAAATCTTAGGCTGTTTCTTTGTAACTGTATAATTCAATGCTCAGATGTTCAGCTTTAAATTCTTCTGCCTGGGTCTGAATATCTCTATGATCTGTTTTAACAGGTTTTTCTAAAACTTTTAGCTTGGCACTCAAATTTATCAACCTTTTCATTGATGAAACAAGAATGACCAAACAAATCACATTCATAATTGATGTTATATAAATCTCATCAACATTAATTACTATCTCATTTAATTGTTCCATTTTCAGACTGCATAATGTTTTATCAAAGACCAAATTTCCTCCATTGTAAAAATGTTTCCCATTTTTTAATGTAGGAAACTTTTCTATTTTAACTAATTTCTCCCATTAAGATAGCTTAATTGACTCACCAAGTCTGCTGACTGAAGACAACAGTAGAAGCCCAAGGAAGTTTCAAGGCAGCTACCTAGTGTGGTAGCAGTCAGAGATGGAGATCCAAAGAAAGCCCACAACCCACAAGGAGAAAAGAAGCCAAAAAGACTCCAGCTCACATGAAGTAGGCAGTCTGAGCCCAGGCAAGGAGAGTTTTCATGAATTTGTGCCAGAAACTTTGAGTCACCAGATGTAAGATGAATTGCTAAATGTTCTTAGAAAAAACAAACAAACAAACAAAACCAGAGCCAGATTTTGGGGTGAAAATGGAGAGATCAGAGAATAAGAAAGAAGCCACCCATGTTCTTACCACTAGGAAATCCTAAGACAAATGGAGAGCTACTTCCTTTATACTCATGCCTTTCTGTGCCCTACATCTTACTTCCTCTCTCTGACAAGCTTCAGCACTTTCTCTTTCTGCCCAGCTCTATCACTTCCTATCTGTCTGTATAGACCTTCAGACCTCTATGTTTAACTAGCACTGAAATTAAAGGTGTGTGCCCCCACTCCTGGCTCTGTTCCCAGTGTGGCCTTGAACTCACAGAGTTGCAGATGGATATCTGCCTCCCAAACACTAGGATTTTTAGGTTGTGTGCTACCACTGCCAGACCTCTATTTTTAATATAGTGGCTGGCTTTTTCATCTAATTCTTAGATAAGCTTTATTGGGGTATACAAATAATATATCACCACATGGCTATACTGCTTTTTTCTCCTGATTTTGCCAAAAGATACTTTGAGTTTTTCTGTTTAGAATAATATTGCCTGTGCTCATTGTAAATTGTCTTTATTATGTTGAGACTTATCCCTTGTTTTCCTGTCTCTCTAGGAATTTTATCATGATGGATACAAAATTTTGTGAAAAATCTTTTCTGTGTGTTATTTGTTTGTTTGTTTGTTTGTGTTTTTCAAGACAGGGTTTCTCTGTGTAACTTTGTGCTTTGCACCTTTCCTGAAACTCACTTTGTAGCCCAGCTTGGCCTTAAACTCACAAATATCCACCTGCCTCTGTCCCCCAAGTGCTGGGATTAAAGGTGTGCACCACCACCGCCTGGCTCTCTTCTACATTTAACAAGATAATCATGTGGTTTCTTTGCTTGAGAATCTATGTGGTGCCTTAAATTTGTTAAGTTATGTATATTGAACCATCCAGCATCTCTGGGATGAGTCCAAGTTGATCATAATGGATACAATTTTTGATGTGTTCTTGAATTCAATTTGCAAGTACTTTATTGAGAATTCTTATATCCAGGATTATCAGGTCTCTTGGTCTACAATTATCTTTTATTTTTAGGTTTTTCTGATTTTGGTATCAGGGTAATACTGGTTTTGTAAAAGGAATTGTGAAATATTTTCTTACTTTTTTATTGAATGATTTTTGGAGTATTGGTATTAGTTGTTTGAAGATCTGATAGAATTCTGAGCTGAATTGATCTGACACTGGCTTACTTAATTATGACATTTTAAATTGATGACTATATCCCATTAGTGTTATGCATCTATTTAAAATATTTTCCCATCTTGATTTAACATTGGTAGATTATATACATCCATAAATTTATCAATTTCCTTTAGATTTTCCATTTTGCTATGTGTTAGTACCATTATTTCTGTTTAGTTTCTGTCTGAACAACTTGTACATTGATGAGACTGGGGTGGTGAAGCTTTCTACTATTAATGTGTGAGATTCCATGTATGGTTTTAGCTTTAAAAATCTTCCTTTTACAAATCTGAATGCCCTGGAACTTTGGGAATAGGTATTCAGAAGTGAGACCTCATACTGTTAGATTTTCCTTTAAAGAGTATGAAATGTCCTTTGTCTCTTCTGATTAATTTTTGTTTAAAGTCTATTTTATTAGATATTAGGATAGTTAAACCCACTTGCTTTTTAGGTCCATTTGATTGGAAAAACTTTTTCCAACCCTTTACTCTGAGGTAATATCTGTCTTTAATATTGAGGTGTATTTCTTATATGCAGCAGAAGGGTCAATCTTGTTTTCATTTCCATTCTGCTGGATTGTTGCTTTTTATTGGCCAACCAAGTCTACTGATATTGAGACTTATTAATGACCACAGATTGTTGATTCCTGTTATTATGTTGTTGGTTGTGGTGGTTGTGTGTGTGTGTGTGTGTGTGTGTGTGTGTGTGTGTGTGTGTGTGTGTGTGTGTGTGTGTGTGTATGTATGTGTGTGTGTGTGTGCATGTTTCCCTTCTTTGGATTTCTGGTGTGAGACTATCTATTGCCTGTGTTTTCCTGAGTGTATTTAATTACCATAGGTTGGAACTATATTTTTAGTACCTAGTAATCTATGTATAGATTTTTGGTTAGACATTGTTTAAATTATATTTTGTCATGAAATGTCTTGTAAGGATTTCTGGCAATAGTAGTCTGGGCTAGCATGCGTGGTCTCTTAGAGTCTGCAGAACATCCATCTAGGCCATTTTGGCTTTTATTGACTCTGCTGACAAGTCAGTTATAAGTCTGCCATTAGATGTTACTTGGCTTTTTTATCTTACAGCTTGTAATATTATTTCTTTGTTTTGTATTTTTGTGTTTTGATTTTTATGTGATATGGGGGCTTTCTTTTCTGACCCAATCTATTTGCTATTCTGTAAGCTTCTTCTACTTTTATAGGCATGTTTGCTTAGGGGAATTTCCTTCTATGGTTTTGTTAAATCTATTTTCTGGGATTTTTAGAGTTCACTCTTCTTTTTTTCAAATTATTATCAGGTCTGTTTTATTTCATGGTGTCCCAGATATCCTGGATGTTTTGTGTGAGACGTCCTTTAGATATTACATTTTTTGACAAATGAATCTATTTCTTTTATTGTATCTTCAACACCTTAGAGTCTCTCCTCCATTTCTTGAATTCTTTAGTGATGGTTCTGTTTATAGTTCCTATTCATTTCTCCAGATTTTCTCTTTTCTGAATTCTCTCAATTTGTCTTTCCTTTATTGCTTTTATTTAGATTTTCATGTCTGGAATAATTTTCTTCAGGTGTTTGTATGCTTGTATGATTTTTCTTGGCTTTCTTGTCATTTTTTTAAGGGATTTGCTGAATTCTTCCAATTTTGTGGCTGCCTTTTTAGGGTCCTTTTTGAGGACCTCTATCTCCATCATAAATTTAGTTTTAAGATTATTTTCTTTTAGTTCAGCTGTTGGAATATTCAGGGCTTGTATTGAGATAGCTGTGTTCTGGTTGTGACATATTGCCCTGGGTTTTGTTGTTTGTGTTCTTTCACATAGGTTTAGATATCTGAATTTGGAGTGATTATAAACCTAGTTGCCACTTTTTCAAAATTATTCTTTGTTGAATGAGTGTTTTCTTCCTTTGTTTCTGTTTCCTCTCTAGTTTATTGGATTACTCGACTAGTTGTTAAGTAGAAGATCTCTGCCTGTGTTGGTGGCTAAACTTCTGATGGTTTAGATGGCCTCTGATCTAGCAGGGAGTTTTTTTCCCCAAGTTTTGGTCTGATATTCTGGCTATGAATGTGCATGGCCTCTGATCTGGCCCAAGAGTCTTCTGGGATTCAGATGCAGTTCTGGCTTCTGTTGTGGTAGGAGGCTTCTGCCTGTTTTTCAGGGATTTGGCCTGGTCTCTAAGATTCAGGATACTGGTCTGACATCTGGGAATCAGGGTTCTTTCCTGGCCTTGGATGGAGTAGAACCCTACTGCCAGAGGTGTGGTCCAGGATATAGTGATGAGGAGAGGAAGGGCAATTGGAGTTATGCTGGGCAAGTGCTGGTGTTTTGGGAAGCAGTCTTATTTGGATTCAGGATGCTGGCCTGGCCTTTGGTGGAAGACAAGGCTTCTGCCGGAAGTGTGGGCCATAAACTTGCTCCAAATATCTATTGTGAACACCAATGTTAGATTAAATTTTATATAATGAAATTCACTCTGATGTACCACCATTATCTTAATTGTTTAATAAAAATAATTTTATAATGGAATGTAAGTATTCTTTTATATTACTTAGTCTCTAGAATAAATTATTTGTAGTTTTTTTTATAAAATTAGCTAGATTCTTTTTACGTTACTTCTCATTTAAATGAAGATGTCAATGTATTAATATTAACTTATAATAACATCCTTTCAGTTTTTTCTTAAGTATATACTAGCCTTCTTGATACTGCTAACTTGTACTTTCTCCTCTTTTCTACATAGTTCTTGCCATAAATTTAACTGCTATATAACTTTTGTTTTATTTTTAATTACTTGTTTTACTTGTTTAATTTTAATTTCTATTCCACTAAATTTTTCTGACATAAGTATATAAGATTGAAATTACAGGTGGATTCTTTTTGTGTATTCATTTATAATTTTATTTTTTCTCTATGATATTTTAAAATACAGTCACAGAATTTGATTTTTTGTGTTTTCAAGAAATAGGTATCATTTGATGCTATCACATTTAAACATGTAAACATAGTCAAGTTAAAATGGATATATTTCAAAAAAAAGACGTTGAAATAATGTTATAAAAATAAAAAATACATTTAAAATTTACATGAAATAGAAAAAAGGTGTAAATTTTAAGATAAACTATGTTTTATTCTCTATTTAATTTATTATATTGTGTTTTAATTTTACACATAAGCCATGGGTTCCCTTGTCTTCCCTCCTCTCATCCATGAAACCACCTTCCCCCCAGCCCCTCCCCTCCATTCCCATCACCTCCAGTGCCTAGACACCCTTAGGGATTCATTTAAACTTGGTGGATTCAGTACAGGCAGGTCTAGTCCCCTCCTTCTGGCTAAGCAAAGTGTCTCTGTTTAAGCCCAAGTTTCCAAACAGCCAGCTCATGCACTAACAGGTCTGGGTCCTACTGCCTGGGTGCCTCCCAAACAGTTCAAGCTATTCAATTGTCTCACTTATCCAGAGGGCCTGCTCCAGGTGGGTGCTCCACAGCCTGTGGTTCAAAATGCATGTGCTTCCATTTGTTTGGCTATTTGTCCCTGTGCTTTTCCAATCTTGGTCTCAACAATTCACACTCTTACACTCCCTCCTCTTTCTCAACAATTGGACTCCTGGAACTCCACCTGGGGCCTGGCTGAGGATCTCTGGATCCACTTCCATTAGTTATTGGATGAGAGTTCCAGCATGATCTTTAGGGTGTTTGGCCATCTGATCACCATACTAGGTCAGATCAGGCTTACTCTTGACCATTGTCAGCAGTATACAGGGGATGTATCATAGACGCAGAAAAGGCATTTGACAAAATCTAACACCCCTTCATGATAAAGGTCTTGGAGCGATCAGAAATACAGGGAATGCACTTAAACATAATAGAGGCAATCTACAGCAAGCCAACAGCCAACATCAAATTCAATGGAGAGAAACTCAAAGCAATACCACTAAAATCAGGAACAAGGCAAGGCTGTCCCCTCTCCCCATAATTATTCAATACAGAACTTGAAGTTCTAGCCAGAGCAATAAGACAACGTAAGGAGATTAATGGGATACAAATTGGAAAGGAAGAAGTCAAGCTTTCAATATTTGCAGATGACAGAATAGTATACATAACTGACCCCAAAAATTCAACCAAGGAACTGATACAGCTAATAAATTATCTTCATCAACATAGCAGGATACAAGATCAATTTAAAAAAAATCAGTAGCCCTCCTATATACAATAGACAAACAGGCTGGGAAAGAAATCAGAGGTACATCACCCTTAACAAAAGGAACAAATGATATAAAATACCTTGGGGTTACTCTAAATAAGCATGGTAAGGACCTATATGACAAGAAATTTAAGTCCCTGAAAAAAAGAAATTGAAGATGTCAGAAAATGGAAAGATCTCCCATGCTCATGAATAGGAAGGATTAACATAATAAAAATGGCAAACTTACCAAAAGCAATCTACAGATTCAATGCAATCCCCATGAAATTACCAACACAATTCTTCACAGACCTGGAAAGAATAATACTCAACTTCATATGGAAAAACAAAAAACCCAGGAGAGCCAAAAGAATCTTGCACAATAAAACAGCATCTGGAGGCATCACAATCCCCCACCTCAATCTCTACTTAAGAGCTACAATAATAAAAACAGCTTGGTACTGGCATAAAAACTGTCATGTGGACAAATGGAATTGAATTGAATTGAAGACCCTGATATTAACCCACATACCTATGAACATATAATTTTTTACAAAGAAGCCAAAACTTTACAATGGAAAAAAGAAAGCATCTTCAACAAATGGTGCTGGCAAAACTCGATGTCAACATGTAGGAGGCTGCAAATAGATCCATGTCTGTCATCATGCACAAAATTTAAGTCCAAGTGGATCAAAGACCTCAACATAAATCCAGTTATTCTGAACCTGATAGAAGAGAAAGTTGGAAGTAGTCTTGAATGCACCAGAGATCACTTTCTAAATATAACACCAGTAGCATAGACACTGAGAGAAACAATTAATCAATGGGACCTGTTGGAACTGAGAAGCTTTTGCAGAGCAAAGGACACAGTCAACAAGACAAAGCAACAGCCTACAGAATGGGAAAAGGTCTTCACCAACCCCAAATCTGACAGAGGGCTGATTTCCAGAATATATAAAGAACTCAAGAAATCAGACATCAAAATGCCCAACAGTCCAATTAAGAAATGGGCTATAGAACTAAACAGAGAATTCTCCACAGAGGAAGTTCAATTGGCTGCAAGTCATTTAAGGAATTGCTCAACATCCCTAATTATCTGGGAAATGCAAATCAAAGTGACTCTGAGATACCACCTTACACCTGTGAGAATGGCTAATATCAAAAACACAGAAGACAGCTTATACTGGAGAGGATGTGGAGCAAGGGGAACTCTCCACTCCTGGTGGGATTGCAAGCTTGTTCAGCCACTTTGGAAATCAATATGGCGCTTCCTTAGAAAATTGGGAATCCATCTCCCCCAAGACTCAGAATCATACCACAAGGGCATTGGCTCAGCTATGTTAATATCAGCATTTTTTTGCAATAGCAAGAACCTGGAAACTACCTAGATGCCCTTCAACTGAAGAATGGATAAAGAACATATGGTACATATACACAATGGAGTACTATTCAGCAAAGAAAAACAATGACATCAAGAGGTTTGCAGGCAAATGGATGGATCTAGAAAAAAATCATCCTGAATGAGGTAACCCAGACTCAGAAGGACAAACATGGTATGTACTCATAGGAGGATACTAGATGTAAAACAAAGATGAATAGACTGCTACACAACTCCAGGTAGGCTACCTAGAAAACAGGACCCTAGGAAATCATCAGGATCACCCAATGACAGAGAAATGGATGAGATCTACATGAACAACCTGGATGACAGCGAGAGAAATAAAGGGAAAGAAATAAGGGAAACATAGGTTAGGGGAGCAGGTGATCCCAGCTGGATCAAGAACAGAAAGGGAGAACAAAGAATAATAGACCATGATAAATGAACATCACATGAGAACAGGAATAGGCAGAGTGCTGGAGAGGTCCTCAGAAATTGACAGTGATACATCCTCTGTAGACTGCTGGCAATGGTCCAGAGAAAGCCTGATCTGACCTAGTCTGGTGATCAGATGGCCAAACACCCTAACAGTTGTGCTGGAACTCTCATCCAATAACTGATAGAAGTGGATGCAGAGATCCTCAGCCAGGCCCCAGGTGGAGCTCCAGATGTCCAATTTTCAAGAAAGAGGAGGGACTGTAAGAGTGTGAATTGTTGAGAACAAGATTGGAAAAAGCACAGGGACAACTAGCCAAATGAAAGGGAAGCACATGAATTATGAACCAAAGGCTGTTGGGTCCCCAGCTGTATCTGGCCCTCTGGATAAGTGAGAAAATTGCATAGCTTGAACTGTTTGGGAGGCATCCTGTCCTTAGTGCATGAGCTGGCTGTTTGGAACCTTGTGCTTATTTTGCTCAGCCTGGAAGGAGGTGACTGGACCTGCCTGTTCTGAATCCACCAGCTTTAAATGAATCCCCAGTGGATTCTTGGCCCTGGAGGAATGTGAATGGAAGGGAGGGGATGGGGGGAAATGTGGTGGTGGGGGGGGCAGGAGGGGGGAGGACAGGGAACCCATGGCTGATATGTAAAATTAACACACAAATTAATAATGAAAAAGGAAAATACGGTACATATACACAATGGAGTACTACTTAGCATAGAAAAACAATGACATCATGAGGTTTGCAGACAAATGGATGGATCTAGAAAAAAATCATTCTGAGTGAGGTAACCTAGACTCTGAAACATGGTATGTACTCACTCATAGTAGGATACTAGATGTAAAAGAATGATGACTAGACTGCTACACAACTCCAGGGAGGCTACCTTGAAAACGGGACCCTAGGAAAGACACAGGGATTGCCCAATGACAGAGAAATGGATGAGATCTACGTGAACAATCTGGATGACAGTGGGAGTAATGAAGGTCAAAGTTCGAGGGAAAGATTACTTAGGGGAGCAGGAGATTCCATCTGGATCAAGAACAGAAAGGGACAACAGGGAATAACAAACCATGATAAATGATGACCATATGAGAACAGGAATAGGCAGAGTGCTGGAGAGGTCTCCAGAAATCCACAATGGTACATCCTCTGTAGACTATTTTTTATTCTTGTTTTATATATGTATGTATTTTTAAGCTTACATGTAAGTATACCATGAGCTTTTAATACTCAGGTCCATACAATATCAAATTTCCGTTGAGGATTTTGCTTAGTGGTAGAGCGCTTGCCTAGCAAGCACAAGGCCCTGGGTTTGGTCCTCAGCTCCAAAACAAAGTCATATTCCTAGGAATTAGAGGTACAGCTGTCTCTGAGCTACCATGCTGGTGCTGCAAATTGAACCCAGGATCCCTGCAAAAGTAGCATGTGCTTTTAACCACAGAGTCATCACACTAGTTATCACCTAACTACAAAATTTTGCCCTTCAAGAATGGACAAATTTAATCCAGGCAAATGATTTATTTGCTGCAGGAAATCTAAAGCATTTTGAGTAATAAAAAAATAGAACAAGTCTTGAATGTATCATGTTAGGAATTAAAACCTTCCTAAGAAATTTGGTGCTTAAACTCACCTGTGATTTTTCAAAAAATAATTGGTTAGTCATATATTTTAGAAACTCCAAATTAATAATGTCTGGTCACAGTGAAAAATCAGAAGTCAGGGTTCTTGTAATTTCTATGCAATGATATCTTTGAAAAATTGTGTACCTTTAGTACATTATTCAATGATTTAAATTGATTAGAATGAATAATTTTTTAAATTAATTATTAAATTTAAAATATGTGTTGCTATATTTTTATAATATTTGAATGTATATTTTTGCTTTGTAATGTCACAAAATGAAGATTTGATGAGGACTTTTGAATACATACTAAGAGCACATGTGAATCTTCAGTTTCTACTGATAGAATCAGTCCATACTTTGAAACAAAACATAAAATGAAACTTTACAGATTAACAAAACATTTCAATGTTAAAAGTCTGGGTAGAGGGATTAGAGAAATGGCTCAGCATTTAATAACCCTGGCTGCTCTAGAGAGGACACAGATTTTATTTCTAACACACTGTTATGGCTCACAACCTTCTGTAACTCCAGTTCTAGAAGATTTTGTACTATCTTCTGGCTTCTCTTGGAATGAGTAATGGGAAAAACAGAATATAATATTTTTAAGAAAGTCTGGTGTTTCTGAAATTCAGAAGAGTCTCTCTCTGTGTCTCTGTCTGTTTCTGTCTCTCTCTCTCCGTCTCTCTCTCTCTCTCTCTCTCTCTCTCTCTCTCTCTCTCTCTCTCTCTCTCTCTCTCTCTCTCTCTCTCTCTCTCTCTCTCTCTCTCTCTCTCTCTTTACCAAGACTTATATTATTTGCCAAACTCTGCCTTAGGTGTAAGTCAAATTTCTTTGTGTTTTATTTTTCAATTTTCATATTATTATTGAAAATAATATGAACTGGACAAATTAATTCTAGAATAGCATGACATTGTATTATGCTTTTGTCTCCTGCAGGTGCTCCAAGTGACCAAAGCAGTGGTACCTCTTCTCCTCTTTGTGACAGTGGCTTGCACCTCAACTACCATCCAAACAACACAGTAAGACAGCTGGACACAGTTGAGATGTATTAATAAGGATGACATAAGAACAGAATATACCTGTACTGGTGATTTGATAGTACTATTGTTGAGTCTAATTTCTCTGATAAACCTGGACTCTTTGTTGAGTTCACTATCATTTAAGTGACAAGACAAGCCAGAAGGAAAAACAAGCAGCCAGCTATTTTACATGATATTCATTTTTTCCAGGCATGCATTCTTAAATTCTCTGTAAGTGTTAGAGACTTAGTACTAAGACACTCAGAGAGATATCATCATTTTAGGGCATTGCATGCCACATAGAGTGTCATTTTTTTGTAATCTTTATGCATATCATGGAATTACTATAAGGAAAGAAAAATCTAGCATATAAATTATGGTAAGGAACAATGAATATTAAACTACATGTATAAGCAACAAAATATGCATTTAGTACATTAGCTTTAATGAATTATATTGAATTTTAGTGTTTATTTTCCACATTTGTTTTTGAGTAAATTAGTTATTTTTATTAAATATTTTTGGTATTTCTTATTTTAGCATTCAAAACACATTCTAAAGAAAAAAACTATTCTCTCTGGTTTCAAGTAGACTTAAGTATGAACTAGCAAAATTGACATGCAATACATATTTATTTTTCTGAGCTCTAAAAATGCACTATTCATTCAATATTAGTAATAATTATCTAATTATGAAATTTTCTTTCAAAAGATTGTCTTTGAACATTTGTAAGTCCAAGCAACTTTTGATATTTCCCATTATATTGGCATTATTCTATAGCTGGATAACATAGGTTTTTCAGGTTTATTATCAAATTTATTTATTCATTTATTTTGTAATTAGGAACATTTTTTAACTCATAGCATGAAAGAAATTTTTCAATTTTTTTTAATATATATTATTTGTGGTTGGTGATTGAGCTCAGTGGTAGAGCGCTTGCCTAGCACATGCAAGGACTGGGGTTCAATCCTCAGCTCAAAAAAAAACAAAAAAGCCGGGAAGTGATGGTGCATGCCTTTAATCCCAGCACTGGGGAGGGAGAGCCAGGTGGATCTCTGTGAGCTTGAGGCCAGCCTGGGCTACAATTGAGTTCCAGGAAAAAGGTGCAAAGCTACACAGAGAAAAAAAAACATATATATAATTTGTAAACCATAAGGAGTCTCATTACAATGTTTCCATACATGTATATGACATTTCATGATTGCATACACCTTTCTGTCACTTTTTATTATTCTCTTCTCCATCACTTTTTATTATTTCATATCCATAACTGTATTCCTTTTATCTTCCTACCTTACCCACCCTTGATTCTATATATGAAAGAAAACATGCTTACATATCTGCAAGAAACTGACTTATTTCACTTAACAAGATAGCCTCTAGTTCTATCTATTTTCTTACAATCTAGTTCCTCTACTCCATCTCCTTCATGGCTGAATAAAATTCCATTGTGTATATTTATCACTTATTCTTTATCCATTACTTCTTAATTTCTTTTTTAAATTATTTTCTCATATTACATCACAACTCCATTTTCCCTTCTCTCCACTCTACACAGGGCCATGCCCCCTGCATCCCCTCAGACAGGAACAGGTCCCCCATGGATGTCAACCAAACAAGGCATAACAAACTACAATATGACCAGGTATCATCACATCAAAGCTGAATGAGGCAACCCACTATGAGGAAAAGGGTCCCAAAATCTGGCAAAAGATTCAGAGACAGTCTCTGCTCCCATTTAGGAATGCCACAAGAACACCAAGCTACTCAGACAATACATAAATGCAGCAGACCTAGATCAGACCCCTACAGGCTCCACGATCTCTGAAAGTCACCATGTTGGTTCTGTGGGCCATGTTCTTGTGGTATTCTGTAGATGAATTTCTAAATGGCCTTATTAAATAAAAACACACAGCCAAATATAGGAATGAAAGCTTTAGAGAGATCAGGGAAATAGGGAGATGCTGCCAGCTGCCTTACCTCACCCACTTTGTAGGTTCCAAATGTGAGCTACTTCCTATCTACCCACACCTTTCCATGCCTTGCTTTTCTGCCCTCTTATTGGTTCTTAGCCCAGCTACCTCACTTCCTTGTGACTGACTATCTGTACTGACCTCCAGGTCTCTATGGTTTGTACTGAGATTAAAGGCATGTTTCACCACTCTTAGCTCTCTCTTCCCTAGTATGATCTTGAATACACAGAGACCCTGCCTGATAAGTGATGAATTAAGGGCATGTGCTGCCTAACATTGCTTACTTAAAATAGATGGCCTTTCCCCCCTGATCTCCAGTCAAACTTTGTTTATCAAAGCACAACTAATATATAACCATATTTCATCATGAAATAAAATATCATCGCAGTGTTCCTAACCACCCTTGTTCATGCAGAATTTTTTTTCTTTAAAAACTTTATTATTCATTTTACAGACTAACCACAGATCTCCCTCTCATCCCTCCACTCACTCTCCCCCAAGCCTCCCCATCCCCAAAATACAGTGTTTCTTCTTCCAAAATGATAAGGCCTCCCATGGACAGTCAGCAAAGCCTGATACATTCAGTTAAGGAAGGACCACACCCCGCCTCCCTGCATCAAGGGTGGTCAAGGCATCCCACCATGAGTAATGGACTCCAGAAAGCCAACTCATGCACCAGGGATAGATCCTAATACCACTATCAGGGGGCCCTCAAACAGACCAAGCTACACAATTGTCTACTGTATGCAGAGGGTCCAGTCTTGTTCCATGCAAGTTCCAAAGCTGTCAGTCTAAAGTTCGTGACTTTGTGAGGAACATTTATAAGAGCAATGGCTATTGGTGGAAACGTAAGACTTTTATCAGTCCAACAACTTCTGGATATAGTTCATTAAAATTCCTTTTAATTTTACTTACAGCAGAAATAATTGTTTTATAATAGATAAAACCAAAACACTGATCTCCTGGTGATACCAAGATCTGAAAACTCTGGTGTTCAAGTGAGCAAAATAGTTACACACACAAGGAAACAGTGATCTAATCTTAGTTACAAATGATTGTATTTGTGTATATGTTTGTGGGTGTGTGTGTGGAGGTGTGGGGGGGGTGTCTCTGACTGTGTTGCTTAGCTGAATCAAGGGCATCATGCATGTTAGGCAAGTGATGTTCCACTGAGCTTGCGTTACACACACACATACACTCTCTCTCTGTCTCTGTCTCTGTCTCTGTCTCTGTCTCTCTCTCTCTCTCTCTCTTATAACTGTTTGCTGAACATCCTTTCCTTGGTGCCCATTATTCTCATTTACTGTGCGTGTGCTGGTGATGTGACCAGCTGTGTCTTTTCATTGCTGACAGCTTCATTCAAGTGTTTGCCTGAGATTCACAGGTCCTGAACTTCAGTCCATGTATTCTGTGTGATTTGGTAGAGGCAACAAGAAAAGCCTCCTCTGGATGACCATCAGAAGAGATGGAACAAATCTTTGCCAATTAATCAACTACATCATCCTGTGTATCCTCCAATCTTCCAGGTTTCCTCTGAGATCCCCATTAGTTATGTTTATAAGACAGAAAATGTATCCCATGTTCTTAATCTAGATTTTGTCTAAAGTCCTTCACCTCCTCTGTAGTAATGGCAAGTAGAGAAATCATGATTAAAGGCGTAAGGGAAGGAATCATTATAGTTTCTTTTCTACTCATTGCCTTGCTTTATAATAAGATTACAATGTCATTCTTTAGAAACCTACCATTTGGGCATAGCAATTACTACTAATTTTGCAGCCTCACTGTTTTTAGCATAGACAGTTGTATAGAGTTTGAATACCATATGCCACATAGATTCTACATTGATATAGGTTCATTCACATTGTATTATTATTCACATCATTAATATTGAAATATATTATCACATTGCTGGATATATTTTACTGTAATGAAATCTTATAATTATGATGTAAAGAAGAATAATCAACATGAAAATTTAAATAAAGTACATTTATAATGAGAAAGTGCTTGTCTATTTCCATGAAATGAAGTCTTGCTGAACTCTATAGAGGCACTTTATGGGGTATTATAGGGAGTAGTTAATTATGGTTTCTTAGCTCAAAAATTTTAATCAAGTTTGATGTAAAGAATAGAAGAACTAGAGGGCTGTGAAGACTCTGATCATGGATTTAGTTGAGATCTGAAAGCTGTAAGACTACTACCGAATGTGGCTTTGCTCCTCTTGAGGGAATCTATTGATTCTCCTGTCTGACCTGAGTGTAGCTGGCGCAATTCAATTTCCCTTCCATGCTGTGGATAATCTTCAATACAGTAGGGGAAACTAGGAATTCTCTCTACTCTCAGATTTACAGTTGTTATAACTTTGTTTAAAAACCAGGTTATTTTATGGAACTGCATTTTGAATATCTATGTACTATTTTTAAAACAAATTTTGTGTAACTGGATATTGTTTTGCTGAAATTTCCTTATGAAAACTCTTTAAAAACCAAGAGAAATCAAACCTTAAATATGAAAAAATAAATTGCTATTTTTTAATGTCTATTCCTTGATGGACAAAAATGTCACTAATTTCAAGGACACAAATATCTCATGTTTTACCGAAGTGGAGTAACCTGAGTCAAACCCCAATGCTTAATTCCCTCTGCCCCAGGCAAAATGAAGAAATTTGTTTTGAGAAAATAACACTTACTCAGAGAGTCAGATCACACAACTTTGAAAATATATTCCTCATCCTTATACCTAGAGTCAGTTTTCTATGCCTACTTACTTTAAAATATATCTGGGCTGGCATTTTGTTCCACATTCAGTTCTATTTTGTCAATTTGGTTGTTTGTCAAAGCCATCATGTAATGTGTATGAAGTGTTGGAGAAAATTCTGTTGTAAGCAATTATTATGTAAATGCTGCCTGTTACATGCACCTGGTTAAAATTTGAAGAAAACAAAATTCTTGATATTTGAAGTAAATTTCTTGAAAATGTGCTTCTCAAAATCTTGTAGTTGTTGTTGTAAGCCACTATATAAATGACCATAAATATATGACAACTGTTAGTAAAAGAAACCCTAAACTATATATCTTCATGATTAAAATAAATAAGAATTATCTTTAATGATATTAAATATTCAACTGTGACTATGATCTACAGGAACATATACATCAGGCTGTATCATTCTAAAAGTTGAAGTTGGGTAGGTTTCATTATTTTTACACAGAAGTACAGAATAGGAAAATTAGTGTTCCATATTAAATTATGAAAGTATTAAATTGCAATGATGACATATTTTCATTGTTATCATTTTCATTCATATAACATATCATTTCAAATGACTCCTAACAGCGTTATGAAAGTGTTATAGTAACTTAACAAGAATGATTGGGGTCCAGCCCCTTATAGCCCTTTCTCAGAGTCCATGGAAGAATTTAACAACCAGTTGAGGATTTAATCTTAGGAATGAATATCAAAAGTACACTGAGCTCTTTCAGTCCATTCACTTTATTCTTCTAAATCAACTATCTCTACACAGCCTCTTTTCTGCTCTCCTACTTATCTCCTCTCTTGCATGATGCTCTGCATCTTTTTTCTATTGTTCTCCCTTCTTTGCATCTTAGTTCTCTTTCTCATTTTCTGAAGTTTCCAGTTTATAAACTCATACAATCAGCAATTCTTTGGCCAAAGCAAGGTCACAAGACTTGAATTCTTTCAGGGTTATAAAAGCAGATAAGAGTTTACACAAAGCAGAGACTGTTAGGCTTTGTGTGTGTGTGTGTGTGTGTGTGTGTGTGTGTGTGTGTGTGTGTGTGTTTACTTATTATTTTTTATTACTATTATAATATTTGTGTTTTAATTTTACACATCAGCCATGGGTTCCCCTGTCCTCTCCCCTACCGTCCCCACCACCATATTCTCCCCATCCCCTCCCCCCCATTCACATGTCCTCCAGGGCCAAGACTCCCCTGGGGATTCATTTAAACCTGGAGGATTCAGTACAGGCAGGTGCAGTTCCCTCCTTCCAGGCTGAGCAATGTGTCCCTGTGTAAGCACAAGGTTCCAAACAGCCAGTTCATGCATTAAGGACAGGTCCCAGACCCACAGCCTGGATGCCTCCCAAACAGTTCAAGCTATGCAATTGTGTCACTTATCCAGAGGGCTTGATCTAGCTGGGGACACAACAGCCTTTGGTTCATAATTCATGTGCTTTCCTTTCATTTGGCTATTTGTCCCTGTGCTTTTTCCAATTTTGTTCTCAGCAATTCACAGTCTCACAGTCCCTCCTCTTTCTCGAAAATTGGACATCTGGAGCTCCAACTGGGGCCTGGCTGAGGATCTCTGCATCCACTTCTATCAGTTGTTGGATGAGAGTTCCAGCACGACTGTTAGGGTGTTTGGCCATCTGATCACCAGACTAGGTCAGATCAGGCATTCTCTGGACCATTGCCAGCAGTCTACAGAGGATGTATCATTGTGGATTTCTGGGGACCTCTCCAGCACTCTGCCTATTTCTGCTCTCATGTGGTCTTCATTTATCATGGTCTGTTATTCCTTGTTCTCCCTTTCTGTTCTTGATCCAGCTGGGATCTCCTGTTCCCCTAAACTTTCTTTCCCTCATTTCTTTCCCTTCATTTCTTCCTCTGTCTTCCAGCTTGTTCATGTAGATCGCATCCATTTCTCTGTCATTGGGTGATTCCCGTGTCTTTCCTGGGGTAGCATTTTCTAGGTAGCCTCCCTGGAGTTGTGTAGCAGTCTAGTCATCTTTGTTTTACATCTTAGTATCCTCCTATGAGTGAGTACATGCCATGTTTGTCCTTCTGAGTCTGGGTTACCTCACTCAGGATGATTTTTTTCTAGACCCATCCATTTGCCTGCAAACCTCAGGATGTCATTGTTTTTCCCTGCTGAGTAGTACTCCATTGTGTATATGCACCATAGTTTCTTTATCGATTCTTCAACTGAAGGACATCTAGGTTGTTTCCAGGTTCTGGCTATTGCAAACAATGCTGATATGAACATAGCTGAGCCAATGCCCTTGTGGTATGATTGAGCATTCCTTGGGTATATACCCAAGAATGCTACAGCTGGGTCTTGGGGGAGATGGATTCCCAATTTTCTAAGGAAGCGCCATATTGATTTCCAAAGTGGCTGAAAAAGCATGCATTCCCACGAGCAGTGGAGGAGAGTTCCCCTTGCTCCACATCCTCTCCAGCATAAGCTGTCTTCTGTGTTTTTGATATTAGCCATTCTCACAGGTGTAAGATGTATCACAGAGTCATTATAATTTGCATTTCCCAGATAATTAGGGATGTTGAGCAATTCCTTAAATGACTTGCAGCCAATTGAACTTCCTCTGTTGAAAATACTCTGTATAGTTCTATAGCCCGTTTCTTAATTGGACTGTTGGGCATTTTGATGTCTAATTTCTTGAGTTCTTTATATGTTCTGGAAATCAGCCCTCTGACAGATGTGGGGTTGGTGAAGACCTTTTCCCATTCTGTAGTCTGTCACTTTGTCTTGTTGACCATGTCCTTTGCTCGACAAAAGTTTCTCAGTTCCAACAGGTCCCATTGATTGACTGTTTCTCTCAGTGACTGTGCTACTGGTGTTATATTTAGAAAGTGATCTCTGGTACCAATGCATTCAAGACTACTACTTTCTCTTCTATCAGGTTCAGAATAACTGGATTTATGTTGAGGTCTTTGATCCACTAGGACTTAAGTATTGTGCACGGTGAGAGATATGGATCTATTTGCAGCCTTCTACACTTTGACATCCAGTTATGGCAGAACCATTTGTTGAAGATGCTTTCTTTTTTCCTTTTCTGCATCTAGTGAGATGATCATGTGTTTTTTTTTTTTTCTTTGAGTTTGTTTATATGGTATGTTACATTGACGGACTTTCGTATGTTGAACCAGCCTTGCATCCCTGGGATGAAGCCTATTTGATCATGGTGGATAATTATTTTGATGTTTTCTTGGAGTCTGTTTGCCAGTATTTTTTTGAGTACCTTTGCATCGATGTTCATGAGGGAGATCGGTTTGTAGTTACCTTTCTTTGCTGCATCTTTGTTTGGTTTAGGAAGTCAGAGTAATTGTTGCCTCATAGAAGGCATTTGGTAATATACCTTCTGCTTCTATTGTGTGGAACAATTTAAAGAGTATTGATATTAAGTCTTCTTAGAAGATTTGGTAGAATTCTGCAGTGAAACCATCTAGTCCTAGGCTTTTTTTGGTTGGGAGACTTTTAATGACTGATTCTATTTCCTTAGGGGTTATTGGACTATTTAAATGGTTTATCTGGTCTTGATTTAACTTAGGTATGTTGTACCTATCCAGAAAATTATGCATTTCTTTTACATTTTCCAGTTTTGTGGAGTAGAGGTTTTTGAAGTATGACCTGATGATTCTCTGGATTTCCTCACTGTCTCTTGTCCCCCTTTTCATTTCTGATTTTGTTAATTTGGATGCTCTCTTTCTGTCTTTTGTTTAGTTTGGATAAGGGCTTGTCTATCTTGTTGATCTTCTCAAAGAACCAGCTCTTCATTTCATCAATCCTTTGTATTGTTCCCTTTATTTCTATTTTACTTATTTCAGCTCTCAATTTGGTAATTCCTGGCATCTGTTCCTCCTGGGAGACTTTGCTTCTTCCTGTTGAAGGGCTTTCAGGTGTGCTGTGAAGTCACTAGCATGACATTCCTCCAGCTTCTTTATGTGGGCATTTAGTGCTATGAATTTCCCTCTTAGCACTGATTTGTAGTGTCCCATAAGTTTGGGTATGTGGTGTATTCATTTTCATTTATCTCTAGGAAGTCTTTAATTTCTTTATTTCTTCCTTAACCCATTGGTGATTCAGATGAGCATTATTCAGTTTCCATGAGATAGTAGGATTTCTGTAGTTTTATTTTGTTGTCAAAATCTAACTTTAAACCATGGTGGTCTGATAGAACACAGGAGGTTATTCCAATTGTTTTGTATCTGTTGAGATTTGCTTTGTGGCCAAGTATGTGGTCGATTTTAGAGAAGGATCCATGTGGTGCTGAGAAGAAGGTATATTCTTTTTTGTTCAGGTGGAAAGTTTTGTAGATATCGATTAAGTCCATTTGTGCCAAAACATCAGTTAATACCATTATGTCTCTGTTAAGTTTCAATTTGGCCCATCTGTCCAGAGGTGAAAGTGGGTTGTTGAAGTATTAATGTGTGGGGTTTTATATGTGATTTAAGCTTCAAAAATGTTTCTTTAACATATGTGGGTGCCCTTGTGTTTGGGACATCTATGTTTAGAATTGAGGAACCTTGAATCAATTAGGCAAATCCAAGAAGGAAAAAAGAGGAATCTGTGTATAATACTACATTCCTAAGTATGGTTAGATAATAAGCTTATTAGTAAATCAAGGTGAAAGCAAAAGGAGTTAAGAATTTGTTAGTTTAAGGTTAACTTGGAGCAGCACTTTCCTATCTGCTGACAGGGGGAATGTTCCGGGTTGCTAGGCAACCAGTGTCACAATATGTAGCATTTGGTTCTTAAAAGCACTTTTATTCCAAGTAAATACCAACCTGGTGCAAACAGTAAATCTCTTAAATTAGGGTCTTGTGTTAATAAACAGGAATTAAGGATTTAAGAATAGTGAGGTTATCTTATCTTATCTGTAGATGAGATGAGAAAATGCTTATCTATCTGTAGTATAAATGCCTATCTATCTACAGTCTGTCCTTGGATGTTTGAGAAGTATTTCAGATGAAATACTTTTGTCCAGTGGTGGCTCTGGCCAGAAGATGGTTAATAAAGATAATTAAAGAAAGACAGATTCTAAGTCTGCTAGAAAGAGGAACAATGGCATGAAAAAAGGAGTCTTGACTGTGTGACTGTAGTTGACACAGCTAGGGAATGTTATCCAAATACCAAAATTGTAAAGGGAAAATTCTGCTCAGTAAATGGTCCACAACACTGTTAGAAGTTCTTGAGAAAAGAATCAAATGGAAAAGTTTCAATAGCACACATAGGAAACAACTAATACATTCAAAAGCAAATGTTACCAAGAATTGAGTTTTTGGCTTCCCTCTGGAAGAGCTCTTGGCTCTTCCAGGTATAGATTTACAAGTGTCAGTTGAATTCCTACTTCATATTTCTGCAGCTCACATAACTTCAATAATGGTTATCACATAATGATAACCATTATTGAGGATAATGGTTATCATTATCCTCAATATTGCATTGCCTCAATCATTTAATATTATTTCATATATTCTTATTTATTCATAGAAAATGATAACGAAAAGGAGTAATTCATATTAGCAGAATATGGGAAATCACTGTTAAATAACCTACGAAAATATGTGAACAGAATATAAAATTACCAACAAAAAAATCAAATTATTCTTTATTATTATTATTTTTATTTAAGAAAGTTTTAAAATTAATTTTAAATATCAACCACAGATCCCCTAGCATCCCTCTTCTCACTTCCCCAGTCTTACTCCCCTTGCTCACCCCACATGCCCTCCTCCAAAAGGGTAAAGCCTCCCATTGGGAATCAGCAAATCCCAGTACATTCAGTTGAGGCAGGACCAAGCCCCACTACCACCCCCGTGCCACATCAAGGCTGCACAAAGCATCCCACCATAGGGAAGGGGCTCCAAAAAGCCACCTCATGCACCAAGGATAGATCCTGATTGTACTGCCAGGGACTCCTAAAACAGGCCAAGCTACACAATGGTCTCCCATATGCCGAGGGCATAGACTAGTTCCATGAAGGTTCCACTGTTGGTCTAAAGTTCGTGAGGTCCTAAGACCTTAGTTCAGTTGTCTCTGTAGATTTCTCCATCATGATCTTTACCTGCCTTGCTCATATAATCCCTTTTCCCTCTCTTCAACTGAACTCCTGGTGCTTGTCTGTAGATCTCTGCATCGGTTCCCATGAATTACTGGATGAAGGCTCTATGATGACAAAGTATTCACCAATCTGATTGCTGGGGCAAGCTTGTTCAACTACCCTTACTACCATGTCTGGTAGTCCAATCTGGGGTTTTCTTTGTAGATTCCTGGATATTTTCCTAGAAATAAATTTCTCTCTAGCCCCATAATGTCTCCTACTATCGAGATATCTTTCATTATTCTTGCAATCTGTTCCTCTCCCAGCTTAACCCTATTATTCCCTCACAGTCTCACCCCATGTCCCCTAACCTCTATTGCCCTATTGTCCCCTCCATTCCCAGTTTACTCATGGAGATCTCATCTATTTCCACTTCCTAATGTGATCCATGCATCCCTCTTAGATATCTCATTTAGCTAACTTCTTTGGAGCTGTGGGTTATAATCTCATTTCCTTTGATTTCCATCTAGTATACACATGTAAGTGAGTACATACCTTATCTTTCTGATTCCGGGTTATCTCACTCAGGATGATATTTTCTAGCTCCATCTATTTTCCTGCAAATTTCTCAACATCATTTTTTATTTTTTTTCACAGATGAGAAATACTGTATGTATGTACCACATTTTTGCTATCCATTCTTTGTTTGAGGGACACCAAGGTTGTTTTCAGGTTCTCGCTATTACAAATAATGCTGCTATATACATAGTTGAGCAATTGTCCTTGTGGTATTGAGCCTGCCTTGAGTATATGCCCAAAAGTGTTACTGGGTATTGAGGTAGATTGATTCCCAATTTTCTGAGAAGTTGCCATACTGATTTCCAAAGTTGCTGTCCAAGTTAACACTCCATCAACAATGGAGGAGTTTTGCCCTTGTTCCATATCTTCTCCAACATAAACTGTCATCATTGCTTTTGATCTTAGCCATTCTGACAGATGTAAGTTGGTATCTCAGAGTTGTTTTGATTTGCATTTTCCTGATGACTAAAGACATTGAGCAATTTTCTCTAATGTCTTCTGGCCATTTGACATTTTTCTGTTGAGAATTCCCTGCTTAGAGATATAGCCCATATTTAAATTGGATTGTTCTATATTTTGATGTATGGGTCCTTGCATTCTTTATATATTTTGGAGATCAGCCCTCTGTCAGATGTGGCATTGGTAAAGATGTTTTCCCTTTCTGTCTTATTTTCTGTGTCCTTTGCCTTACAGAAGCTCCTCAGTTTCAGGATGTCCCATTTATTAATTGTTGCTCTCGGTGTCTGTGATGCTGGTGTAATATTCATTAAGTGGTCTTCTTGCCAATGTGTTCAAGGCTACTTCCTACTTTCTCTTCTATCAGGTTCATTGTAGCTGGATTTATGTTGAGGTTTTTGATCCATTTGGATTTTAGTTATATGCATTGTAAAAAATATGAATCTATTGGTAATCTTCTATACATTGACATCGAGTTATGTCAGTACCATTTGTTGGAGATGCTATCCTTTTTCCATGGTACAATTTTGGATCCTTTGTAAAAATCTGGCATTTTTGGTGGGTGGATTAATATCAGGGTCTTCAATTCAAATCTATTGATCCACATATCAGCTTTTATGTCAATACCAAAGTGTTCTTATTACTATAGTTCTACAGTACAGCTTGAAGTTAGGGATGGTGATACCTCCAAAAGTTGCTTTATTATAAAGGATTGTTTTCATTATCCTGTTTTTTTTTTTCCATATGAAGTTGAGCATTGTTCTTTCAAGGTCTGTGAAGAACTGTGGTGGGATTTTGATGGGGATTGCTTTGAATCTGCAAGTGATTTTGGTAAGATTGCCATTTTCATAATATTGGTTCTACCTATCAATGAGCATAGGAGAACTTTCCATTTTCTGTCATCTTCTTCAATTTCTTTCTTCAAGGACTTAAAATTTTTGTCATACAGGTCTTTTAGTTGCTTGGTTAGAGTTACTCCAGATATTTTATATTATTTGTGGATACTGTAAAGAGTAATGTTTCTCTAATTTCTTTCTCAGCTAATTTATCATTTATGTATAGTAAGTCTACTGATTTTGTTGACTTAATCTTGTATTCTGTCACATTACTGAAGGTGATTATCAGTTGTAAATGATCCCTGGTAGGATTTTCTGGGTCATTTATGTATACAATCATATTGTCTACATATAGTGAAAATTTTACTTCTTCCTTTCCAATTTATATCCTTTGATCTCCTTTTGGTGTCTTATTGCTCTAGTTAGAACTTTGAATATTGAATAGATAGGGGGTAGGAGACAGCCTTGCCTTATTCCTCATTTTAATGGAATCACTTTGAGTTTCTATATATTTAATTTGATATTAGCAGTTGACTTGCTGTAAATTGCCTTTATTATGTTTAAATACATTCCTTGTATTCCTGCTCTCTCCAAGACCTTTATCATGAAAGGATGTTGAATTTTGTAAAAGGATTTTTAAGCATATAATGAGATGATCAATTTTTTTCAGTTTGCTTATATGGTAGATTACATTGATAGATTTTCATAAATTGAACCATCTTGTATCTCTAGGATGAAGCCTACTTGATCATAACGGATAATTTTTTTGATGTGCTGTTAAATTCTGTTTGCCAGTATTTTCTTGAATATTTTTGCGTCAATGTTCATTAGAGAGATTGGTCTGCAATTCTCTTTCTTTGTTGCATCTTTGTATGGTTTGGATCCCAGGGTAACTATAGCCTCTTAAAAAAGCATTTTCAATGTGCTTTCTTTTTCTATTGCGTGGAAAAATTTGAGGAGTGTTGGTAATAGCTCATCCTTGAAATTCTGGTAGAATTCTGCACAGAAACCATCTGGCCCTGGGCTTTTTTGTTGTTGTTGTTGGGAGACTTTTAAAGATTGTATCTATTTTCCTAGGGTTTATAGGTCTATTTAAATTGTTTATCTGCTCTTGTCTTAGTTTGGCTATGTGATACCTATCCAGAAAATTGTGCATTTCTTTTAGATTTTCAAATTTTGTGGAGTCCAGGTTTTTGAAGTATGGCTGATTGATTCTCTGGATTTCTTCATTGTATGTTATTTTGTCTCCATTTTTTGTTTCTGATTTTGTCAATTTGAATAGTCTCTCTCTGTCTCTCGGTTAGTTTGGATATGTGTTTATCTGTCTCATTGATTTTCTCAAAGAACCATCTCTTTTATTCATTGATTCTTTGTATTGTTCTCTTTGTTTCTATTTTATTGATTTCAGCCCTCAATTTGAGTATTTCCTCGTTTCTTTTCTTCCTTGGTAGTTTGCTTCTTTTTGTTCTAGAACTTTCATGTGTGCTGTTAATTCACTACTGTGAGAATCCTCTACCTCCTTTATGTAGTCATTTAGTGCTATGATCTTTTTAGTTTTTTTTCTTTTCTCTAAATTATTCTTTTTAATATTTAACCTTTGCTTATAAGTGTTAGATATGTTGTGATAGATTTGTTTACAAATCAAAGAAATGTTATTTGGAAGAAATCAATGATCCCTGGGTGTCATTGGATAGGTGACTTGGCAAATGAATTTCTTTTTTTTTAATTTTTTTTTAAGATTTATTTTATTATGTATATAGTGTTCTGCCTGCATGTATGTCTGCAGGTCAGAAGAAGGTGTCAGATCTCATTGCAGATGGTTGTGAGCCACCATATGGTTTCTGGCAATTGAACTCAGGACCTCTGGAAGAGCAGGCAGTGCTCTTAACCACTGAGCCATCTCTCCAGCCCCAACATATGAATTTCTTATGAATGTCTATCTGTAAAGAATCATTTCCTGATGTGGGATTGACTACCATGATACAAACCATAAAGAATCATCCCCATTCATTAACACTGCATCCTTGACATCTGATAGGAGGGCAGTACATAGAAAGACATAATTAATTGACAAGATTTGTTTATTAGCCCAAACTATGGCTAATAGTATGGCTACTACCCCATAGTCCTCCTTATGAACAAATGATGCATTGTTGTTGCTGAACAGTCTTTTGCATTTACTTGCTAACATGAACATATCTTTATCTTGGAAAAAAGATTTATAAAGCATTTACTAAATTAGAGAAAATAGTATAGGTGATAACTATAATCAGCATTAATAATATTATTGTGAAGCTATAGAAATTTTATTCCTATAATCCTCATGCTTAGAAATAGTTTTGTTAATTACTGATATTTTTTTAGTTAAAATATAATTACAAATTATTTTCTCTTCCTTTTACTTACTACAATCCTTTCCATTTCAACCATTGCTCCCTCTCAAATTCATAGCTTCTTTTTCTGTGTTACAGAACACACACACAGACATGTACAGAGAAAAAGATACAGGCAGATATAGAGACAGACAGACAGACAGGCAGATATAAAGACAGACAGACAGACAGACAGACAGTCTCACACACACACACACACACACACACACACACACACACAGACAGAGAGAGAGAGAGAGAGAGAGAGAGAGAGAGAGAGAGATGCATAAATGTATACATTCAGCCTCCTGAGTATGTTTAAGGCTACTTGTTATGTATATGATTTCAGGTTAGACCACTTGATAATAGTAAATCAACCAAATAACTCATCCCTAAAAAGATTATGTCTCCTACATTCAGCATTCCTTAGTTATGTCTAGTCTTTTTCTATGATTGGGGACCTTAAGATATTCCTTTCTGACATTAGCATATCTGTTGCTACTGTCATTGTTCATGTCTTGACTAGGTAGCCATATTGCCAAGGTTTCATAAGTAAAAGCTGTATATCATTTCTAGAAGACACTATCTGCTTCCACAGTTGCTACAATCTTACCCCTTCTTCCTAGATGGACTCTGAGCCATAGGCAGAAGAGTTGTATTATAGAATAATTCACTGGAACTGTACACACCATAACTAATTTTGTCTGTATTTTGGGCAGTTGTTGTCTATAATGATCTTTGTTGCAAAAAGATTCTTCGAAAAGGGATGAGAGCTACACTTACCTATGAGTATAAGGAGAAATATTTAGAATGCAGCTAAGAATTCTGCTCATTTTTTAATGAGGTTGCAACAATATAGCCCCAAATTGTTGGCTAGATTTCAAGTACTAAGCATGATTTCCTTATTGTTAAGTAGATCTTAAATTCTATTAGGCAACTTATGGTTACAACCAAGATGAGTTCAACAATTGTACCCTTGGGGATAGCTTGCCCTGCTGCTCATATTGTGGTTAAACAGTGTCACAGCTGTGTAGGACAGACTACTGGTTGCTTTCCTTCCTCAAAAACTTGCATAGACCTTCTGGTACCAAAAAATATAGAACTCAGAGAGGAGGTTTTCTGGTCAGATACAGTTCCTTTCCTCTGCATTCTGTATCAAAGATGAACAGTGTCTTCAGCAAGCAGAACTTACCTCTAGAAGGAAAATAGGGCAAAGCAACAGTATACATTATTTCAGAAGTCACTTGGAATCTCCATAGTAACAATTCAAATTGAGACTTCTCATGCCTGATGTTGAGGTTTTTGTCAGATGATCTATGACAATTATGAGACGCATGTAACCTTGGGTTACATATACACCCCCATATATATATATAACTTTTTAGAATATATTGCAATGTAATCTGTTGGTTGTTTTAAGTAAATGTATCATTTCAGTTATTCAGTTAGCATTTTGGAAATAGTAATGGTAGCATGAAGCTTGGTGCTGGGCTATATTTTAAGCATTTTCCTAATTATTCCTTATTACATGCTTATTCATTGCTAATATTCTTGCTACCACTTTGTGAAGAGGACCAATGAGACATTTTAAATGACTTGACCCTATATCAGGGGAAATGGAGCATATATTTGGAGTCTAGTTCTCTTTGGAATGTAACCCCTGAATCCCTTGTTGCATTTTATTTACCTGACCCTTTACCACTTGTTGAAAATTTGTGGTATACATCATGAGATCATATAATGATAACCTTTATCAACTAAATAAAGAACTGTTCCCATATCATGTACTGATTACCCAAAACATCCCATTCCCTATAGGCGCCTGATAGTTAACAACCAATGAATGAGTTCTCATAAGAGAATGTGTGTCCTAAATGTGGGGATCCCATAAGTCACCAATATGGGCACCTCTGTGTGGCTTGATACTTTAACTTCCCTAGTATTGTAAACAGCTCTATGGACTTAGTATCTTCTGAATATTCTTATTTCTCCTTAACCCACTGAAATAAATTAATAATTGAAGGTAATTCTTAGCACTATTGAGTCATTAGAGTTTCAAGTTTACAGTAAAATAAAACTTTCTGCATTCTCATACTCACTTTATAGACAGGCTACAGAGTCAACAACTCTTTAATCAAACTTAACTGAACATACAACCCGTATTGGCTCCTTGTGTTGACAGAGAATAACACTTCGAGTGTATCTGGAATGAGATATAAAATTTAAAAAGTCTTCTTTTCTTCAAATCCATTTTTCTTCAACATATGAGTGAAAATACCAACACTAATGTGGATGCTTGGGGATTGCAAGGCCTCAACCCCAGATACAGAACTATGGGCAACTAAAGAATGCTTAGAGCAATAGAAAGTGTCTTTTGGGGAAAAATCATATCAATTTTTTATCCAATAAGAAACAGTCATCCCTAAAAACTTACACATTCTAGAAAATGAACTGGACTTTGAACTAGAAATATGAATTGAGCAGATTGGATTATGTATTTAGGACTGTACACACATACACATAAAGCAATAAAGGAAAAGAGGATATGAATTTGAATGAGAGGATGGGGAGTGAGTACACAAGGGAGTTTGAACAAAAAATATACAGAGAGAAGAACAGACTTTCTGAACATGTTGCTTTTCTCAGGACACGCTTTCTTGCTCATCATGGCCCACATCTCCAGGACTACGGTGGGAGAAGAGGTGGTGTGACCTCAGGCTCATTCCCCTACTGCATGCTCGCTTTTCCCAGTACCTGCCTGGAACTGACCTGAGTCGGTGAGTCTGTTTGTAGGTTTTAATCTCTGATTGAAAATGGTCAATGCTCAAACTTTTAGCACAATGTGCCATGCCATTTTTATTTTAGCATGTTTTTGAAAGTACAAAATGAACACTTTCTCAATATACAACATGGTAAATATGGAGCCAAAGCCAGTGGAAACTCTGATTCTTTCATTAATAATTGCAGTGGATCTGATGTGTAATACTATCATTTTATTGGATTTTATATTTTTCTAGCATTAATTTTAATACATTGTTTTATTTTCAAAGTAGTTGTGCAGTTTGTACAATTATCTACTTGAGTGGTACTAGGAATCTATCAGAGGGCCTCGAGTGCATCCCCAGACTTTTGTAGGTAGCTTATCATCCACCATTCTCACATTATTAGTTTTAAGAATGAGTATATGAGTTTACTTTTCATATCTTTATCACACTCAATATTGATAAGGATGTGTAATGAATTATTTTTCAAAAGCAGATTTGGGGCTTTGCTGATCCTTCTTTCCATAGAATTTAAGTCAAAAGTTTTTGCCTTTTTTCATGATTTTTGTTTGTTTGTTTGTTTCTTGAGTTCCTTGGTTTGATGTTTTGCCTAAGGCTTTTTCTTTCCTTTTCTTTCTTTCTTTCTTTCTTTCTTTCTTTCTTTCTTTCTTTCTTTCTTTCTTTCTTTCATCTCTCTCTCTCTCTCTCTCTCTCTCTCTCTCTCTCTCTCTTTCTTTCTTTCCTTCATTTTTTTGGAGACAGATGTCTCAGGGCCTGAGAAACCTCTTTGGAAAGATGGTTTTTTTGTCTGTTTCCACCAAAGTTTCCCAATCAATTCCGACACACACAGCTGACAGCTGCTCAGGAGGTCAGTCAGGCTCCAAATGATCCTGTGTTTGATTGATACCTACTGTGTCCTTGAGCTCTAATATGTTACTTATGTAGCCTGTAACATTCCAGTGTGGGAGACATTCTCAAGACCCTTTTAGAGATGGATAAAATAAGGAAACCAAAGGGAACTACCATTAAATTTACTTTTTCTTGAGAAATTATATACATTTAGAACAATGAACTCTTTGGACGTTCCTTGTCTATTTCAGTAATATATATTGCTTATATTATTTTAAAAATAGGCAAAGCTATCTTACATAAATGTTTATATATTTTTCTATCAAATAATTTCTATCAAAAATTTTTCCCCAGTCCAAATAACTCTATAACTTTATTTTCATGCTGCCTCAGCACATAAGAGTTTTAACTACTGAGTTAACTATACTTTTTTAACATTATAGGCACAATTAGTTACAAACAAAGCATTATTCATAGTAGATTTCTACAGCAATTCATATACAAGAGCTAACTTCCTTCCATGGAGCTCACAGGCTATGCTTCAGAAATGATAAGTTCATTTTCTCTGTGAGAAGGAAAAACAAAGAAATGCACACAATTGCACATAAATGTCTGTTGGAGTGTCTATAAACCCTAGATATTACTTTGTGGTATATATATATCATATATTATATTATATAATATATAATAAATACATTTTATAATTATATTGTATACTTTGTAAATGATAAAATTATAATTATACAATTATATATTGCATAAATATATGTAAATTAATATTATATAGTAATTTACGTCATGTCATGCTTTAGACTTAATTGCAAATTGTAGCTAGAGTTTTCCTGACTGGCCCACAGTCAGGACAAATCTCTCTTACCTGCCAGTCCCACAGACCCAACCAAGAAAGCACACAGAAACTTACATTGTTTACAAACTGTATGGCTGTGGCAGGCTTCTTGTTATCTACTTTTTCTATCTTAAATTAACCCATTTCTGCTTATCTATACTTTGTCACATGGCTTGTGGCTTACCAGTGTCTTCACATGTTGCTTCTCATGGCGGCGGCTGGCAGTGTCTCCCCCGCCTTCTACTTCCCAGAATTCTCTTCTCTCTTGTCCCGCCTATACTTCCTGCCTGGCCACTGGCCAATCAGAACTTTATTTACACACAGCAATATCCACAGCAGCAAATCAAGTTGTTTCCCTGTCATTTACTGTTGTGTTGATGTGAACAGACACATCATAGCATTATTTTTGTCAGAGATAGGAAAATATGCTTTATTATGTGCTAAATATCCTGATTTAGAAGTATCTTCCTCAAACTCTGAAGCACGTCAGACTATCACATACCATGGTCAAGGATATTCCAGTAGGATGCACAGGCTGTGAGAACATTAGATTGTCTTCCCCACTGTTCAGTTCCTATTATCATTATGTGGAAAATATACACATGTATCACCATGTGTATTTGAAAATGTAGCATTAATTTCTTTGGAGGCACAGATAAAATCTTTTCCAGAGTTTTACAACTGTCCAGGTAAGTGATATTTCTCCCAGGGCTGTGTTTATCTCTGTCTTCTGAATTTTCAGTATATTTTATTGAGTTTTAATAAACCAGAACTTCATCACATTATTATTATGCAGGAATATCATTTATTCTATTCTATTTAAACTCTGAATGTTAGGAATATTGAATAAAATTTATCAATATTCCTATTATTGCAAGTACATCAAATTTTTATTTCCTTGCATGAATTCACAACTTGATATCCCCATCTATTGTCTCAGCCACAAACTCCTGAGGAACTCTCTCTCTGGAAATCTCTGGCCACACAGACTAGAGAATGATCTTCACTCTTTCCCATCCTCCAATTGCAATTCCCTATCTAACCAACAGCTTTGCTACAGGCCACCTGATATTGCTTCTCCTTCTTCTCTGCCCCAATTTCCAGAAGACTACATACACATTCTCCTACAACCTTCTTCTCTCATCTTATCCTTTTGTCTCACTCAGCAATACCTGAGGTACTCTCTCCCTGGAAACCCAATGGCCACCTCAGCTAGGGAATCAGATAGACAATCTGCACTCTACCTCCTGTTCTCCAAATGTAATTCCCAATTGTTATCCCCTTCCCTCTAGCAGATAACCTGCAGGGGCCTGCCTTTTTTCTATTCCTCCATTCCAATGGGGAATCCACAGATTCTCTTGTGACACCCAGCATTTCTCCCTCTCACTCCCATACTTTCTGTCTCTATTTCATTCCTGCATGTCATCTTCTGATACATAGAAATACATTTTACCCTGGTCCACAAGTGGCCACATTTGGCAGTGACACAGAAGCACTTCCTACTATGTGATGCAAAAGCACCACAGTCTCATAACATCCAAAAAGGGCAACAGAAACCAAGGAATGGAAAACTGTCAAAGAAAGACAACACCTAGAATTACAATCATCACAAACCCATGGTCATAGACACCAGCATAAACACAAAGTCAATAAAGTCAGCACACTGTGTCTTCACTAGAGTCCAACAGAGCTCACAGAGTAGGTCCCAAGAAATAAAATATAGCTGAAGCACAAGATAAGTACTTCAAAATAGCTATTATGAATGTAGTCTAACATCTTTAAGACAATATAAAGATAAAATTAGTAAAATTTATGAAAAATAAAACCAGTGAAAAGAAGTGAAGAAAACTGTCCAAGAAGCAAAGTAGAAGGTAGAAACTAAAGGAAACCTAAACTTAGGTAAAACTGGAAATGAAAAAATTAAGAATTTGAACTGGAAATTCAGAGACAGAACTTACCAACAGAAAAAAAGAGATGGAAAAGAGAATCTTAGGCATTGAACACAATATAGAAGAAATGGATACCTCAGTCAAAGAAAATGTTAATTCTAGAAACAATCTAGGCACAAAGGATTAAGTAAAACTGACATAATATAAAAAGACCAAATTCTCAAATAATAGGAACAGAAAAAATGGTGCACCAAGATAAAAAAGAAACCCACAACAAAGGAACAGAAACACTTTTAACAAAATCATAAAATGAAATTCACCCAACCTTTAGAGGGAGGTTTCTATTGAGTTTCAAGGATTATATAGAACACCAAAATAGACTGGAACAAGAAAAGAAATTCCCTGTGATATATAATAACTAAAATTCTAAACACGCAGGATGAAGGAAGTCTATTAAAAATTGTTAATAAAATATATATAAAGGCAGGCATATTAGAATAACACTTGATTATTCAATGGAGTCTCTAAAAGACAGAAGGGAAAGGGCAGATGTTTCACAAACTCTAAGATACCACAGTATTGTGGGGCTGCTACCAGAGAAGACCACTCAGACACAGTCGAAGAGCAAAGTGGGTGTTTGGGACTCAAGTGCAACCCATTCCTTTCTCAGGTTTCATATTTCAGCATGGAAACCACTTCCTGAACAGAAAGTTCACAAGGTATCCTTCCCGCATCTGCAAGCTAAGTAAACAGTTGTAGAAGCCAAAATATGCAATTAGCAAAAATAGTGAGATAAGGGTGATGATGGCTGCTAAGAGCTCAGATCTTTGTGTTTTTTGTTTTTGTTTTTGTTTATTTTCCCAGAATTTTGTTTCTTCATTTCCTCCTCCTTATATTTCCTCCTTGCAATTTACTAAGCAACACAAAGTTTATCCAAGTTACAACTTTCAGCCCTTATGAAAATAGATACAGGCTAATAACACTACACAGAAAAAAATTTAATCCCAATAGATGGAGAAGGATAGTCCCCCAAGATCTACAAACCCAGGTCTACAGAAGATACTAGAATGAAAATTTCCACCTGCAGAGGTTAAACACACTCAAGAAAAAATCAGAAAAAGTCATCTAAGATCAGTAAGTCAAAATGGGGAGGGGACACAATCCACCACAGGGAAATAATGACAATAATAAATACTGCACATTGATAACTCTGAAAATCAATAGTCTAAATGCCCCCCGTAAAAAGACCAATAGATTAGATATGAAGCAAATTGAATTAAGAAACAAGCTAATGTGACTATTATAATAGATCACAAAAAATGACTTCAAATAAAAACTAATCAGAAGGGTTGGGGAAGGAAATTAGATATTCATCAAAGGAAAACATCCACCAAGAGAACATTCAAATTGCAAATATCTATGCACCAAACACAAGGGCAACTAGTTACATAAAGAGATTATTATAGTTAAAAATCAGATAATGACCATCACACACTGAAAGACTTTAACATATCACTCTTTCCAAAAGACAGATCATCCAGACAAAAAAACAAATAAACAAACAAACTAAAAACCTCAGTAGAAATTCTATAATTGACATTATAAACCAAAAGGAACATAAATATATTTATGTAACATTTTACCCAAACACAAAAGAATAAACCCTCTAAGCATCTCATGAAACTTTCTTCAAAATTAATCACATACTTTGACACAAATCAAGTCTCATTATATTCAAGAAAATGAAGTTACCCTGCATCATATCTGACCACCAAAAAGTGAAACTGAATGTCAACAACACCAAATACAATAGTTCTATGAACTCATAGAAACTAAATAACTCTCTACTGAATGAAAAGTGAGTCAAGAAAGAAATAAAAAAAAAAGAAATTAAAGAAATCACAACCAAGAAGATTAGATGGTAAAAAATTATCAAACTCAGTGCTGAAAACAATAAAATAGATACAAATAGACAAATAATACAAATAATCAGTTAAACAAAGAATTTGTTCTTTGAAAAAACAATAAGAAAGATTATCAAAAAGCTTAGCCAAATTAACGAAAACACAGAGAGAAAAGATCCACATTGACAGAATTAGAGATGAAAGGGGGAGTTAAGAACAGATACTGAAGAAACCCAAATAATCACAAGGACATACTTTAAAACCTGTACTCCACAAAATTTGGAATATCTAAGAGAAATGGATAAATTTCTCAATATACAGTTTACCAAAGTCAAATCAAGATTAGAAAAGCAATTTAAACAGTCCTACATCCCCTAATGGAATAGAAGCAATAATTAAATTCTTTCAGCCAAAAGTTACCAGGGCATAATGAATTCAACATTGAATTCTACCAGACTTTTAAAGAAGAATTAACATCAACAAACTTCAAGTTACTCCACAAAATATAAACCAAAGGGATATGCTCAATTCTTTCTATGAGGTCCATAGTGAGACCATATGAATAAACAACAAAAGAAATTTCAGAACAGTTTTCCATATGAAGATAGTATGAAAGATTCTCAATAAAGTAGTGGCAAACTGAACACAAGAACACATCCAAATGATTACCAATTCTGATCAAGTAGGCTTCATCCCAGAGATTCAGGGATGGGTAGATATACAGAAATTTATAAATGTAATGCATCATACAAAGAAACTCAAAACCAAAACCACATTATCATCTTATTGGATATAGAAAAGACCTTTGATAAAATCAAGCACCCATTTATAATAAAAGTCCTAGAGAAAATAAAACACAAAGAACATACACCTCTAAGTAACAAAGATGATTTACTAGAAGCCCATAGCCAACATCAGCTTAAATGGAAAGAAAAATAATATTTACGCAAAAATTTAAAAAAAGTCTTTGCATTGTCTCAAAACCATATAATACTTCAAGTCTAGGTGAGTAAAACAATGCAACTTGTGGAGATTAAGGGGATATAAATTGGAAAGAAAGAAGTCAAATTATCTTTATTTGCAGATAGTATATGTAAGTCAACCAAAAAGTCCAGCAGGAAATTCCTACAGCTGAAAAGACCCTGGATGCAAAATTTCCACATTAAAAAACATTAGCCTTCCAAAAAACAATAAACGGACTGATAAAGAAAACAAGGACACAATACCTTTCAAAATAGACTCAAAACAACAACAAAAAACTCTAGCCAAGCAAGTGAGGGAATTGTATAATATTGACTTTAAGAAATTGAAAAAAAAAATGAAGAAGATACCGCAAAATTGAAAAAGCTTCCATGCTCAAGAATCAGAAGAATTAACATAGTGAAAATGTCCATCCTACCAAAGCCCATCTACAGATTCAATGTAATCCCCATCAAAATTCCAAAACAATTTTTTCATGTAAGTTGCAGGACAGTTTACAGCTTCATGTGGATTACAAACACACACACACACACACACACACACACACACACACACACACACACACCATGAGAGTTAAAGCCACACTGAATAATAATTAACATCCATAATAATAATTCAGAAGGTATCACAATCTCTAATTTCAAGTTTTAAGGCAGAACCAGAGTAATAAAAACAGCATGGGTCTTGCAGAAATGCAGTCAAGTTGGTCACTGAAATTGAGTCAAACATTCAGACATGAATCCACTCATTAACAGCTTGTTTTGGATAAAGAACCCAGCAATACACACTGGCACAAGGAAGCATTTTTGAAAAAGGTGCATATCAAACTGGATGACTGAATATAGAAGAATACAAATTTATGCATACACATTAATCTGCACAAAACTCAACTCCCAATGAATCATTGATTTCAACATAAGGCCAGATACAATGAATTTTATACAAGTTAAAGTGAGAAATACTCTTGAATTCATTGAACAGGGAAAAATTTTTATGAACACAACACTGATAGCACAGACATTAAGAATAATAATCAAAGTAGGACCTCATGAAACTGAAAAGTTTCTGTATGGCAAAGAAAATCAAAGCAGCAGGGTAAAAAAACAAAAGGGAACCATTTTTGTTAGCATCTATATATTTGAGAGAGGACTAATATCACAAACACTGAAGAGCTCAAAAAATTAAATCAAAGGAATTAAAATAACCCAATTTAATATGAGGTACAAGTCTAAACAGAGAAATCTCAAAAGAGTAAATTCAAATGGCACAAAAGCCACTAAAGACATGTTCAACTTTGTTAATCATCATGGAAATGCAAATCAAAACTACTTGATTCTTACATTGTCAGAATTGTAGCTGAAGTTTTCCTTGACCCAACAGGCTCTCCGCATTCACGCTGTCCTGCAGACTATCAGACCCAATTGAACACAAAGAGACTTAATATTAATTACAACTGCTTGGCCATTAGCTCAGGCCTACCACTGACTAGATCCTACACTTCAACTCTGCCCATTTCTGTTAATCTATATGTTGCCAAGTGTTCTGTGGCTTTACCTGTATGCCATTTCATGCTGTTCCCTGAGTGTCAGGCTGGTGTCTGCAGACTCAGCCTTCCTCTTCCCAGAATTCTCCTTCTCTGCTTACCCTGTCTATACTTCCTGCCTGGCTACTGGCCAATCAGTATTTTGTTTATCAACCAATCAGAGCAGCATAGATTCACAGTATACAGAATATCCCATAGCACCTCCCCTCTTTTGTCTAATCGAAAAGGAAGGTTTTAACTTTAACATAGTAAAATTACATATAATAGAACAGTTATCAAGCAAGAATTAGTTACAATATCTAGTCTATTTGAAATTGGCAAAATTAACAAAGATAGCCTATCTATCCTATATTTGTGAGTCCAAGTTTTCCTATCTTATCTTTTATCATAACCAAGGAAAACCATAATTATCTAGTCTTCAACTATATCAAAAACCTCAGAAAGATATAATATTACCTAAGTAAACAGGAAGTGCATTGTAAGCAACTTTCAAAAATCTAGAATGACAGAGACAACTGCCTACCTATTCAGTCGGCAAAGCATGAGACTCTTAATCTCAGGGTCATGGCTTCGAGCCCCACATTGGGAGCCATTTGTAGCCAGAAATTTTCTCCCAGTCATACCAAGCCCCACTTATAAAATAATCATTCAGAAACTTATATTAATTAAAACTTCTCAGCCATTAGCTCAGGCCTACCACTGGCAAGCTCTTGCATTTAAATTCAACCCATTTCTGTTAATCTATATGTCATCACATGTTCTGTGGTTATACCTGTGTGCTGTTACATGCTGCTTCCTGGATGGCAGGTTGGCATCTTCCCACTCAGCCTTCTTGTTACCAGAATTCTCCTTGTCTGTTTACCCTACCTATACTTCCTGCCTGATTACTGGCCAATCATCTTTTTATTTATCAACCAATCACAGCAACATAGATTCACAACATGCAGAGCACCATCACCCATCTCAGAATGACCAAGATAAATAAAACAAGTGACAGCATATACAGGTGAGGATGTGGAGTAAAGGAAATACTCACCAATTGCTTGTGGAAGTGCCAACTTGTATAGCCACTAGGAGATGCAGTATCAAGCTTCCTCAGAAAGCTCAGACTCAACCAAGTAAACACACAGAAACTTATGTACTCACTCACAGGAGAATACTAGATGTAAAACAAAGATGACTAGAGTACTACTCACAACTCCAGGGAGGCTACCTTGAAAACGGGACCCAATGACAAAGAAATGGATGGGATCTGCTTGAACAATCTGGACGACAGTGGGAGTAATGAAGGGCAAGGTTTGAGGGAAAGAAAGCTTAGGAGAGCAGGAGATCCCAGCTGGATCAAGAATAGAAAGGGAGAACAAGGAATAACAGACCATGATAAATGATGACAACATGAGAACAGGAATAGGCAGAGCCCTGGAGATGTCCCCAGAAATCCACAATGATACATCTTCTGTAGACTGCTGGCAATGGTCAAGAGAAAGCCTGATCTGCTCTAGTCTGGTGATCAGACAGCCATTTTTCTCCCTTTTCTAACAGGAAATTTCCTTTCCTTCCCTTTTCTATATTAGGAAGATTTCCTTTTTTATTTAAAATCTTTAGCTGTCGTGCCCTCCTGCTTCAGCAGTCAAATTAACTGACTGTGACCTAGCTGCACCCATTTCAATTCACCATTATATTCTTTTTTCTTTTCTTTAAAATGCTGGCCAGTCTTACCTTCAGGTAACCATCAGCTTACACCTTCTTTCTCAGATTTCAGTAGAACCTCCATATGTTGCAGTAACACCTGCACTACCACCACCTGTTTACAATGTCCGAGTGAGGGCTGTGGATTAAAAAAATCAGAGACAAGAAACAACGGGTCATTTGCCCCAGCAGAATGCTGAATGCCATTTATTACAATCATGGGAACTAAACACAGCATCATGGAAGAAGCATCATGTTAGTGAAATTTTATAGATGTGTAGCTCTGATGTCACTAGGAGACACATTCTCACAGCAAAGTCCCTGATCTTCTGGCTCTTAAAATTTTTCCTCTTCCTCTTCTTCAATGATCCCTGAGCCTAGGTGGTGGAGTGTTTTGTAGATGTATTCATTGAGACTGGACTCCAAAACTCTGCATTTTGATTGATTGTGCTTCTCTGTGATGGTCTTTGTTGGTTGCAAAGAGAAGTTTCCTGGATGAGAGGTGAAGGATACACTTAGCTGGTGGTATAAGAATAAATGTTTATAGATTATTGTTAGGGGTTCCTCCAATAACCATGCCTTTACTAGTACTGAGAAGTTAGCAGGATTTCCAATATGCAAACATGACCAATAAATATATGCTGAACAAGGATATCACCAATTTACATGCCAAACTTGGTCTAAATATAAACCCAAATCTCTGAAAGTGCTAGAATAAAACATAATATACAAAATATAGGTCTATGAAAGGACTTCCTTAAAAGGACCACATATGCACAAGAATTAAGAAAAACAATTTATCCTCAGCCAGGCCCCAGGTGGAGCTCCAGGTGTCCAACTGTCGAGAAAGAGGAGGGACTGCAAGAGCATGAATTGTTGAATCCAAGATTGCAAAAAGCACAGGGACAAATAGCCAATCGAATGGAAGCACATGAATTATGAACCAATGGCTGAGGAGCCCCCAGCTATATCTGGCCCTCTGGATAAGTGAGACAATTGAATAGCTTGATCTGTTTGGGAGCCACCCAGTCTATGGGACCAAGACCTGTCCTTAGTGCATGAGCTGGCTGTTTGGAAGCTTGGGCTTACACAGGGATATGTAGTTGGAGAGCTTCTCTCCAGGTTTCACCAAGCCCCCGCGGTCCCACAACCCACGTATAAAATAATCATACAGACAAATATTATTTAAACTGCTTGGCCATTAGCTCAAGCCTACCATTGTCCAGCTCTTACTCTTATATTTAGCCATTTCTGTTAGTCTATACTTTGCCACATGGCAGTGTCTCCTCCCAGCCTTCCTGTTCCCAGCCTTCTCCTCTTCCTTGTCCCACCTACCCTGTCCTTCCTGCCTGGCTACTAGCCATTCAGCACTTTATTTATACAGAGTGATATCCACAGCAGGGACACATGCTCAGTCTAGAAGGAGGGACAGGACTGGCCTGAACTGAATCCATCAGGTTTAAATGAATCCCCAGGGGTGTCTTGGTCCTGAAGGAGATGGGAATGGAGGGGAGGGCCTGGGGGGAATAGGGGGTGGAAGTGGGAGGGGGAGGACAGGGGAACCCATGGCTGATATATAAAATTAAAACACATAATAGTAATAAAATTAATTAATTAATTAAAAAAAGAAAAACAATTTATAATTGGAACATCCAGAAAGCTTTAACACAGCAAAATAAACCATCAATGAGCTAAAAAGCAAGTCCACAGAATAGGAGAGCTTTGCCAACCATTCATCTTACAGAGGTTAAATATCCAGAATGTACAAAGAACTTTAATAACAAAGAGTCAAAAACTGCAACAACAGAAACAAACAACTCATTTGAGAAATGAGCCTTGGATCTGAATTGAAAGTTCTCAATTAAAAAAAATAATAATTGCTAAAAGTATATTAAAAATATGTTCATCATTAGTAGCAACTAGAGAAATTCAAATAAAAACAACATTGATATTTCTTCTTATCCCACCCAGAATGGTAAAGTTCAATGGAAAAATGATCACAAATGTTCAGGGGATGTTGGAGATAGGAGAAACTCATTCACTATTAGTGGGATTGCGAACTTTTAAACTTTTAAAAATTGTGGAAGATACTGTAGAGAATTCTCAAGAAGCTAAAATTTCACCTACATATGTCCCTGATACATAACTCTTTGGCACATTTCCAAAAGACTAGATATCGTATTCTACAGATACTTTCCAGCTATGTTTATTGTTCTCCAATCACAATAGCTAGGAATGGAAACAAACAAAACAAACAAACAAACAAAAAACACAAAAATCCTACAAATAGTAACTGTAAAAATGTGGTACATATATTCTATGAATTATTCAGCACCAAAAAAAAAAAAAAAAAAAAAAGAAATCATAAACATTGCAGGTAAAAGATGGAACCAGAAAGGATCATAATGACTGAAGCAAACTCAGACTCAGAAAGAGAAATGTGACATTTCTCCTGTATTCAAAGCTCATAGCTTCAAATCTTTAGTTGTGAGTACATAGCCTGTAGTAAATACACAAACTACAAAAGTAAAATGGGATAATTGCTAATTTAGAGGAGTTGAGTAACAATAGAAAATGAAATAGCAGGAAACAAGCAATCTGATAAAGGGAACTGTGAAGTGGGGTTTTCCTTAGGAATGAGAAAGGAGAATATAGAAGGTATGAAGATGGTAAAGTGAACAGCAGAATCCAAGTGTTGTGATAAGGGAAATGTGGAAGGAGGGTCCAGTGTATTTTCCTTGGCATCTTTGTCAAATATTATGTTGCTGAAGTTATATGTATTCATGTTTGCTTCCTTGATTTGTCCCATTGCTCTACCTTTTTGTTTCCTGCCAATGTCATATTATTTTTTATTTCTATGGTTCTGTAATGTATCTTAACATTCAGAATGGTAACCCCTCTAGCATTTTGTTATTGTTTTGTTTTTATTTGTTTATTTTGTTCTGTTTTGCTCAGGATTATTTTAGGTATTCAGTATTTTTTGTTCTATATGAATTTAAACATACCTTTTTTTTCTTTATGTGAGGAGTGAGATGTGACTGCTGGGCAATTGTGGCACATGCCCTTAATCCCAGCACTTGGGAAGCAAAGCAGGTGAATCTCTGTCTTTGAGGCTCCCTGGTCTGGAGAGGAAGTTCCTGGACAGCCAAGACTACACAGAGTAACCCTGTCTCAAAAATAAACAAACAGGCTGGTTGTGGTGGTACACACCTTTAGTTCCAGCACTAGGGAGGCAGAGCCAGGAGAATCTCTGTGAGTTGGAGGCCAGCCTGGAGTGAGTGCCAGGATAGGCACCAACAACACACAGAGAAACACTATCTTGAAAAATAAATAAATAAATGAAACAAACAAACACACAAAAAAACAATAAAAAGGATGAGATATGGATATTGTTTTGAATCCTATTGAACCTGAAAATAGTATTTGAGAGCATGATCATTTTTCAGTTAATTTTCCAATGCACAACCATGGGATGTCTTCTTGTTTTCTTGTGTCTTTCTTTATCTCTTTCATTAGAGGTTTAAAGTTTATATTGTAGAGATCCTTCACTTCCTTGGTTAGGCTTATTCCTAGATATTTAATTTTCTTTGAGGTCATAGTTAATGGGAGTGTGTCCATGATCTCTTTCTCAGTGTGTTTGTTGTTGATCTATCAAAAGCTATTGATTTGTGCAAGATTATTCTATATTCTACCAAATTGCTAAATTTATTTATAGTTTCTAGCAGAAATGTGTTGACTTTTAATATTATAGTATCATGTTATCTATAGGTAGGGATAGTTTGATTTTTTTTCTTTTCCTATTAGAATATTTTTTTTGTTTCTGTATCTTGCCTTATTGCTGAATCTAATATTTCTACCTTTTAGGGATTTCTTTTGTTTTTTGTTTGTTTGTTTTTGTATTTCAAGACAGGGTTTCTCTGAGCAGCTGTGTGCCTGTCCTGGAACTCACCCCAGAGCCCAGGGTGGCCTTGAATTCATAGAGATCCGCCTGCCACTGCCCCCTGAGTGCTGAAATGAAAGGCATGCACCACCACCACCCAGCTGCATCTAATATTTCCTACATAGTGTTGAAATAGAGAGAGGATAGTGGATACCCCTATTTTGTTTCTGATTTCAGTTTGATTGCTTCAAGCTTTTCTCTGTGATGATATTGGCTGTAGGTTTCTTATATATAGCTCTTATTATGTTAAGGCATATTCCATCTAACCCCACATTATCTAAAACATTTTTATCATAAACACATGTTGAAATTTTGTCAAAGTCTTTTACTGCATTTAATAAGATGAGCATGTAAATTTTGTCTTTAAGTCCAATTATGTAATTTATTTACTTTTTTACATGTGTATACTGAACCATATCTGCATTACAGGGATAAATCCAATTGGTCATGATGTATATCTTTTGGATAGATGTCTGTACTCAGTTTGCAATTATTTTATTCCGTATTTTTTCTAGGTTCTTTAGAGATATTAGCTTATAGTTTTCTTTTTGTTGTTGTGTTGTTACACGATTTGGGTGTTATAAAGATTGTGTCTTCATAGAAAGAGTGTTCCTTGTGGTTCTATTTTTAAACTATTGTAAGAAAGACTGAATATAACTCTTCTTTTAAGGTTTGATAGAATTTTGCTGTGAATTCATATGGCTCTGGACTTTTCTTAGCTGGAAAGATTTTATTACTATGTTAAAACCTCATTTGTTATGGGTATGTTTAGGTTGCTGGCTTCTTTTCAGTTTAACTTTGGTGGTTTGTTTGAATCTAGAATAAATTCATTTATTTGATTATTGATCTTCATGGAGTACATATTTGTAAAATATTCCCATTTAATAATGGCACATTCTTTGGCATATATTGTAATGATTCCCTCTTAATTTCTGACTCTTTTCATTTGAATCCTCTTTTTTTGTTTTGATTAGTTGGGCAAAGTGTTTATCAATTTTGCTTATCTTCTCAAAAAGCAGCTATTAGAGGTATTTATTCTTTGCATTGTTTTCTTTGTTTCTATTTTTTTTTTATTTCAGCCCTGAGTTCTATTATTTCTTACCATTGTCTGTTTTGGGGTTTGTCTTGTTCTTGCTTTTCCAAGTATAATTATTCTAGATGGACTATTGAGGAATTTGTTGAAGCAAGGTATGATTAGTAGAGATAGGAGAAAATGGAGAGGGGTCAGAAAGGAAAGTATAAGGGGTTTCCTGGCTGGTAAGGTTAGCTAAAGTTGGGGGGTAAAACCTCACTCTCCTGGAACTGGAAACAAAGCAGTTGATATTGGTGTCCTCTGGAACTAACGAGAACAGTGCCCTCTTCAGGTTTCTGTGTATGAAGAAAGATTATCTTGAGGTGAGGTAGTTAAGGGTTTGAGTAGGATAAGTGACAGCAATTAGGAAGACCCTAAAGCCTAGCAGCTGTGGTGGGGGTTATAAGAATTACAATGAGGTGGGATGATTCCCCTTCTCCAAGACGCACCTCAATCCCCACACCCTGCCCCCACACCCTTCTGCCCGAGACCCCCACCACTTCCTAAGGCTTAGAGATCATTCCCCAGCTCCCATCAAGCCCAGAACTCCCATCCAGACCAGAGGTGAGTGCCTGGGCTCATACCCAGGGAGGCCTGTCCCTAGGTCCCATCACTGGGTACCTGCCATTCTGGGGAAGACCTACCCAACTTGGCCCCAGGTTCTGGCCATCAGGTGGAACCCCCCAACCCCAAAGGATCCCCTTCTCCAAGATCCATGGCAAACCCTACAATATCTATGCCCTGTCCCCACACCCATCCACCAGAGACCCTCAACTATTCCTGAGACTCAGAGACCAGCCCTCAGCACCCATACAGCCTGGAGCTTCCATCTGGACCAGAGAGAGTCTTCCTGAATCTGTCAGCTCTGTCTGGACCAAGAGCACTGATAAGACCAAGAACAAATCCATGAGGAGAAGGGCATATATCAAGGAAGAAGTAATACAACAAAATAAAGAGCAATACAGCATCACCAGAACATAGCCCTCCTCCAATAGCAAGACCTGAACATCACAAAATGGAAGCAGCATAAGAAAGCAACCTTAAGAAAAACTTCATGAAGATGCTGGAGGCTTTTAAATAAGAAATCAAAAGTGAAATTGAGGAAAAGACAACAAAAAATGGGAAGAATGCTATAAAAAAAACTAGAGGAAAAGACAAATAAAGCAGAAGAAAACAATAACTCCCTGAAAGAAAACCATGAAAAAGCAATGAAACAGATTAGAGAAACAGTCCAAGACTTGAAAAGGGAAATAGAAAAATAAAGAAGACACAAACAGGCCAGGTGGTGGTGGCGCACAACTTTAACACAGCACTCAGGAGGCAGAGTCAGGCAGATCTATGTGAGTTCAAGGACAGCCTGGGCTACCAAGTGCCAAGTGAGTTCCAGGAAAGGTGCAAAGCTACACAGAGAAACCCTGTCTCAAAACACACACACAAAAAAAAAGAAAAAAGAAAGAAGATACAAACAGGTATGGTGGAAATAGAAAATCTGAGTAAATGAACAGGAACTTCAGATGCAAGTAAAACCAACAGAATGCAAGAGATGGAAGAGTAGATCAATGGCATTGAAGATACAATAGAAGAAATAGATTCAACAAAGAAAACACTAAAGCCAACAAAGTCATGACCCAAAATGTCCAGGAAATTTGGGACACCATGAAAAGACCAAACCTACGAATCATAGGGAAAGAGGAAGGAGAATAATACCAACTCAAAGGCACAGAAAATGTATTGAACAAGATCATGGAAGAAAACTTTCCCAACTTAAAGAAGGAAATGCCAATGAAGACACAAGAAGCCTATAGAATACCAAACAGACTAGACCCTGAAAAAAAGTCCCTTTGCCACATAATAATTAAACAAAAAAACAGACAAAATAATGAAAGAATATTAAGGGCAGCAAAGGAAAAAGGCCAAATGACTTGTAAAGGCAAACTTATCAGAACAACACCTAATTTCTTAATGGAGACTTTGAAAGCCAGAAGGACCTGGACAGATATAATGCAGACACTAAGAGACCATGGATGCCAGCCTCGATTAATATATCCAGCAAAACCTTCAATCATCATAGATGGAGTGAACAAGACCTTCCAAGACAAAACCAGATTTAAACAATACTTATCCACAAACCCAGCCATACAGAAAGCACTAGAAGGAAAATTCCAACCTAAGGAAGGAAGATACACCCATGAAAACACAGGCAATAGATAACGCCATAGCAGTAAACCCCAAAGAAGAGAAGTACATACACATTACCACTAAAAAATAAAAATAACAACAAGAATAAACAATCACTGGTCATTAATATCCCTTAATATCAATGGACTTAATTTGCCTATAAAAAGACACAGACTAACAGAATGGATATGAAAATAGGACCCATCTTTCTGCTGCATACAAGAAATGCACCTCAAATTCAAAGACAGACACCTTCTAAGAATAAAAGGCTGGGAAAAGACTTTCCAATCAAATGGTCTTAAGAAGCAAGCTGGTGTAGCCATCCTAATATCTAGCAAAATAGACTTCAAACTAAAATCAATCAAAAGAGATGATGAAGGACATTACATACTCATCACAGGAAAGATCCATCGAGATGAAGTCTCAATTCTGAACATTTATGCCCCAAACACAAGGGCACGCACATATGAAAAAGAAACATTGCTAAAGCTTAAATCACATATAAAACCCGACACATTAATAGTGGGAGACTTCAACACCACACTTTCACCTCTGGAGAGATAGGCCAAATTGAAACTTAACAGAGACATAATGGTATTAACAGATGTTATGGCTCAAATGGACTTAATTGATATCTACAGAACATTCCACCAAAACAAATATATATATATATCTTCTTCTCAGCACCCCATGGAACCTTCTCTAAAATTGACCACATACTTGGCCACAAAGCAAATCTCAACAGATACAAAACAATTGGAATAACCTCCTATGTTCTATCGGACCACCATGGTTTAAAGTTAGATTTCAACAACAACAAAAAAAAAAAAACGACAGAAATCCCACAATCTCAAGGAAACTGAATAATGCTCATCTGAATCACCAATGGGTTAAGGAAGAAATAAAGAAAGAAATTAAAGACTTTCTAGAGATCAATGAAAATGAAGACAAAACATACACAAACTTATGGGACACTACAAAAGCAGTGCTAAGAGGGAAATTCATACCACTAAATGTCCACATAAAGAAGCTGGAGAAATCTCACAATAGTGACTTGACAGCACACCTGAAAGCCCTTCAACAGGAAGAAGCAAAGTCTCCCAGGAAGAACAGATGCCAGGAATTACCAAATTGAGAGCTGAAATCAATAAAATAGAAATAAAGATAACAATACAATGGATTAATGAAACAAAGAGTTGGTTCTTTGAGAAGATCAACAAGATAGACAAGCCCTTATCCAAGCTAACCTAAAGACAGAGAGAGAGACAGCTTACAAATTAACAAAATCATAAATGAAAAGGGGGACATAACAGACAATGAGGAAATCCAGAGAATCATCAGGTCATACTTCAAAAACCTCTACTCCACAAAACTGGAAAATCTAAAAGAAATGGATAATTTTCTGGATAGATACCACATAGCTAAGTTAAATCAAGACCAGATAACCGATTTAAATAGTCCAATAACCACTAAGGAAATAGAAAGTCATTAAAAGTCTCCCAACCAAAAAAAGCCCAGGACTAGATGGTTTCATTGCAGAATTCTACCAGATCTTCAACTAAGACTGAATACCAATACTCTTTAAATTGTTCCACACGATAGAAGCAGAAGGTATATTACCAAACACCTTCTATGAGGCTATAATTACCCTGATTCCTAAACCAAACAAAGATGCAACAAAGAAAGGTAACTACAAACCGATTTCCCTCATGAACATTGATGCAAAAATACTCAATAAAATACTGGCAAATTGACTCCAAGAACACATCAAAACAATTATCCACCATGACCAAGTAGGCTTCAACCCAGTGATGCAAGGGTGATTGAACATACTAAAGTCCCTCAATGTAATACACCATATAAACAAACTCAAAGGAAAAAACCACATGAACATCTCACTAGATACAGAAAAGTCATTTGACAAAATCCAATACTCCTTCATGATAAAGGTCTTGGAGCGATCAGGAATACAGGGACCATACCTAAACATAATAAAGGCAATCTAAATCTACAGCAAGCCAACAGCCAACATCAATTTAAATGGAAAGAAACTCAAAGCAATAACACTAAAATCAGGAACAAGGCAAGGCTCTCACATCTCCGCACACTTATTCAATATAGTACTTGAAGTTCTAGCCAGAGCTATAAGACAACATAAGGAGATTAACGGGATAAAAATTGGAAAGGAATAAGTCAAGCTTTCCCTATTTGCAGATGACATGATAATACATATGAGTGACCCCAAAAACTCAACCAAGGGACTGATACACCTTATAAACACCTTCAGCAACATAGCAGGATACAAGATCATCTCAAAAAAATCAGTAGCCCTCCTATATATAATCGTTAACAGGCTGAGAAGGAAATCAGAGATACATCACCCTTTACAACAGCCACAAGTGATATAAAATACCTTGGGGTTACTCTAACTAAGCATGTGAAGGAGCTATATGACAAGGACTTTAAGTCCCAGAAAAAAGAAATTGAAGATGTCAGAAAATGGAAAGATCTCCCATGCTCATGGATAGGCAGGATTGACATAGTAAAAAAGCAATCTTACCAAAAGCAATCTAGAGATTCAACACAATCCCCATCAAATTACCAACACAATTCTTCACAGATAAAGAATAATATTCAAATTCATATGGAAAAACAAAAAACCCAGGAGAGCCAAAAGAATCCTGTACAATAAAACAACCTCTGGAGCCATCAAAATCCCAGACCTCAAGCTCTACTATAGAGCTACAGTAATAAATACAGATTGGTACTGGCATAAAAACCAACATGTGGACTAATGGAATCAAATTGAAGACCCTGACATTAACCTGCATACCTATGAACATATAATTTTTGACAAAGAAGCCAAAAATGTACAACAGTAAAAAGAAGGCATCTTCAACAAATGGTGCTGGCATAACTGGATGTCAATGTGTAGAAGGATGTTAATAGATCCATATCTCTCACCGTGCACAAAACTTAAGTCCAAGTGGATCAAAGACCTCAACATAAATCCAGTTATTCTGAACCTGATAGAAGAGAAAGTAGGAAGTACTCTTGAATGCATTTGCAGCACAGATCACTTTGTACATAAAACATCAGTAGCACAGACACTGAGAGAAACAATCAATCAATGCGACCTGTTGAAACTTAAAAGCTTTTGTAGAGCAAAGGACATGGTCAACAAGACAAAGCGACAGACTACAGAATGGGAAAAGTTCTTCACCAACCCCACATCTGACAGAGGGCTGATATTGAGAATACATAAAGAACTCAAGAAATTAGACATCAAAATGCCCAACAGTCCAATTAAAAATGAGCTATAGAACTAAACAGAGAATTCTCCACAGAGGAAGTTCAAATGGCTGAAAGACATTTAAGGAATTGCTCAAAATCCCTAATTATCTGGGAAATGCAAATCAAAATGACTCTGAGATACTACCTTACACCTGTGAGAATGGCTAATATCAAAAACACAGAAGACAGCTTATGCTGGAGAGGATGTGGAACAAGGGGAACTCTCCTCCACTGCTCGTGGGAATGCAAACTTGTACAGCCACTTTGGAAATCAATATGGCACTTCCTTAGAACATTGGGAATCCATCTCCCCCAAGACCCAGCTATAGCACTCTTGGGCATATACCCAAGGAATGCTCAATCATACCACAAGGGCATTTGCTCAACTAGGTTTGTATCAGCATTGTTTGCAATAGCCAGAACCTGGAAACAACCTAGATGTCCTTCAACTGAAGAATGGATAAAGAAAATTTGGTGCATATACACAATGGAGTACTCCTCAGCAGAGAAAAACAATGACATCATGAGGTTTCTGGGTAAATGGATGGATCTAAAAAAAAATCATCCTGAGTGAGTTAACCCAGACTCAGAAGGACAGAAAGGGAGAACAAGGAATCACAGACCATGATAAATGATGACCACATGAGAACAGGTATAGGCAGAGTCCTGGAGAGGTCCCCAGAAATCAACAATGATACATCCTGTGTAGTCTGCTAGCAATTGTAGAGAGAATGCCTGATCTGACCTAGTCTGGTAATCAGATGGCTAAACACCCTAACAGTCGAGCTGGAACTCTCATCCAATAACTTATAGAAGTGGATGCAGAGATCCTCAGCCAGGCCCCAGGTGGAGCTCCAGGTGTAGAATTTTTTAGAAAGAGGAGGGACTGTAAGAGCATGAACTGTTGAGACCAAGATTGGAAAAAGCACAGGGACAAATAGCCAAACAAATGGGAGCACATGAATTATGAACCAAAGTCTATGGAGCCCCCAACTGGAACAGGCCCTCTGGATAAGAGAGACAATTGAATAGCTTGAACTCTTTGGGAGGCTCCAGGCTTTGGGACCCAGACCTGTCCTTAGTGCATGAGCTGGCTGTTTGGAACCTTGGGCTTACACAGGGACACTTTGCTCAGCCTGGAAGGAGGGGACTGGACCTGCCTGTACTGAATCCACCAGGTTTAAATGAATCCCCAGGGGAGTCCTGGCCCTGGGGGAGATGGGAATGGAGGGGAGGGGTGGGATGAATGTGGTGGTGGGGGTGGGAGGGGGGAGGATGGGAACCTCCTCCAGAACAAAAAAGTGTAATGACATATGTAGAATATTTTCTAGAGTAAAGAAGAGGAGAACAGTGAATCACCAGGGGAAAGAGCTTCAGAGACATATGTGAACATTCTTATGTATCTTTAAATAAACGAGATGCCAAAATATGTAAAGATACTACATCTTAATTAGATGGAGTTGAATCTAAAAATAAAACATTATTTAACATTATCAAATAAATCTGTACAATGAATCATACTGAAAAAACAAGTTCACCCCAAATGTAAAACTGTTGACAATATTGAATACACATCTATAGTAGACACTGAAAAACAGCCAAAGCAAAGTTCCTGGAATAGATACATGTAAATGTTTGAAAAGCTGTGAATAGAATCATCCTATCTGAAGAAAGACAGAACCAGAATTCTCCATGCTTATAAAATAATGTATATCCTTGATAATTACTCTAGTCAAAATTTTAATTGGAGGTGCTAAATCAGAACAATACAATGACCTAAATATAGAAATGCAAATTCAAAAGGGAGAAATGGAATTATCTTCAGTTACAGATTGCATGATTTTTTTTAGAAAGTAGGAAATGTGTTAGAATTAAAAATAGTAATAGTCACAGATCATCAGCTTAATGATATGGGATCAGTGCACATTCACCTGCATTTCTGTGAGCTGGCAACAAAAAATACTGATATTTGAGGCACCCAGGTTGTGGGACCAGGACCTTTCCTTGGTGCATGAGCTGGCTGTTTAGAACCTTGGGCTTACAAAGGGACACATGCTCAGCCTGGAAGGAGGGGACTGGACCTGCCTGTACTGAATCCACCAGGTTTAAATGAATCCCCAGGGGAGTCCTGGCCCTGGAGGAGATGGGAATGGAGGGGAGGGGTGGGGTGAATGTGGTGGTGGGGGTGGGAGGGGGTAGGATGGGAACCCATGACTGATGTGAAAAATTAAAATACAAATATAATAATAATAATAATAATAATAATAATAATAATAATTTTAAAAAGAATATTAAGAGAAGTAAAGGAAAAAGCCCAAGTGACTTATAAAGCCAAACCCATCAGAATAACACCCAATTTCTTTATGGAGACTGTGAAGCCAGAAGGGCATGGGCAAATGTAATTCAGACACTCAGAGACCAAGGATGCCAGCCTAGACTAATTATTCTGGGAAAAGTTTCAAACATCAAAGACAGAGTGAACAAGACCTTCCAAGACAAAACCAGACTTAAACAAAACTTATCCACAAACCAAGCCCAAAAGATAGCACTAGAAGGAAAATTCCAACCTAAGGAAGGAAGATACACCCTTGAAAACTCAGGCAACAGATAACACCACAGTAGTAAACCCCAATGAAGAGAAGTGCACACACACTACCACCAAAAAATAAAAATAATAACAAGAATGAACTATCACTGGTCGCTAATATCCCTTAATATCAATGGACTTAATTCACCTATAAAAAGACACAGGCTAAGAGAATGGATACAAAAGCAGGACCCATCTTTCTGCTGCATACAAGAAACACACCTCAAATTCAAAGATAGACACTACCTAAGAATAAAAGGCTGGAAAAACATTTTCTAATCAAATGGTCTCAAGAAGCAAGCAGGTATAAATATCCTAATATCCAGCAAAATAGACTTGAAACTAAAATCAATCAAAAGAGATTAAAAAGGGCATTACATACTCATCATAAGAAAGATCCACCAAAATGAAGTTTCAATTCTGAACATTTATGCCCCAAACACAAGGACACCCACATATGTAAAAGAAACATTACAAAGCTTAAATCACATATAAAACCCCACACATTAATAGTGAAAGTCTTCAACACCCTACTTACACCACTGGACAGATCTGCCAAATTGAATCTTAACAGAGAAATAAAGGACTTAACTGATATTATGACTCAATGGACTAAATCGATATCTGCAGAACATTCCATCCTAATAAAAAAGAATATACCTTCTTCTCAGCACCCCATGGAACCTTTCTAAAATTGACCACATACTTGGTCACAAAGCAAATCTCAACAGATACAAAACAATTGGAATAACCTCGTGCATTCTATCATAACACCGTGGCTTAAAGTTAGATTTCAACAAAAAACAAAAACTACAGAATACCTACATTCTCACAGAAACTGAATAATGCTCATCTGAATCACAAGTGGGTTAAGAAAGAAGAAAGGAAAGAAGTTAAAGACTTCCTAGAGATCAATGAAAATGAATATACCACATACCCAAACTTATGGGACACTATGAAAGCAGTGCTAAGAGGGAAATTCATAGCACTAAATGCCCACAAAAAGAAGCTGAAGGAATCTCACACTAGTGACTTAACAGCACACCTGAAAGCTCTAGAACAAGAAGAAGCAATGTCTCCCAGGAAGAATAGACATCAGAAAATTATCAAATTGAGAGTTAAAATCAATAAAATAGAAATAAAGAGAACAATACAAAAAAATAATGAAACCAAGAGTTGGTTCCTTGAAAAAATCAACAAGATAGACAAGCTCTTTTCCAAACTAACCAAAAGGCTGAGAGAGAGTGTACAAATTAACAAAATCATAAATGAAAAGGGGAACATAACAACAGACAATGAGGAAATCCAGAGACTCATCAGGTCATACTTCAAAAACCTATACTCCACAAAACTGGAAAATCTAAAAGAAATGAATAATTTTCTGGATAGGTACCACATACCTAAATTAAATCAAGACCAGATAAACTGTTTAAATAGTCTAATAACCTCTAAGGAAATAGAATCAGTCATTAAAAGTCTCCCAACCAAAAAAAAAAAAAAAGCTCAGGACCAGATGGTTTCAGCGCAGAATTGTAGTAGGAATCTTAAAGGTACTTGTTAATAAAAACAAACGTGAGGCCAGTTATTGGGGTGAATGCTGGAAGATCAGAGGAGCAGAACAAGTCACGGCTATCTCACCTTGGTAGTTCCTTAGGTGATCCTGTTTCCTCAGGCTGGAAGCTTCTGAATCCTCCTCCACATGAATCTGAAAGGTATTGCTCCAAAGCCTGAACGCTTAACCAACCAAATGCTTAACTAACTATGTGCTTTTCTCCTTTAGTTCCTGGTCCTCAGGCCTCATATACCTTTCTCTTTCTGCTCCCACTCCCTGGGATTAAAGGTTGGGTTTCTGGGATTAAAGGCTTGGGTCACCAGGCTTAGCTGTTTCTAAAGTGGCCTTGAACTCAGAGATCTGGCTAGCTCTGCCTTCCAAGTGGTGGGATTAAATGTGTGCACCACTACCACCCGACTTCTGCTATGGCTTACTCTTCCCATTTTCTAGCCACAAATTTTGGCTTTGTTCTAGTGGCTGTCTGTTCTCTGAGCACAGATATGTTTATATTGGGGAACACACAATATTTCAGGGAACACAATGCCCATCACACAGAATTCTACCACATCTTCAAAGAAGAGTTAATACCAGTACACTTTAAATTGTCCTGCACAATAGAAGCAGAAGGAATATTACTGAACTCCTTCTATGAGGCTACAATTACCCCAATCCCTTAACCAAACAAAGATACAACAAAGAAAGAGAACTACAGACTGATCTTCGTCATAAACATTGATGCAAAAATACTCAATAAAATACTGGCCAACAGACTCCAAGAACACATCAAAACAATTATCCACGATGATCAAGTAGGCTTCATCACAGGGATGTAAGGGTGGTTCAACATATGAAAGTCCGTCAATGTAATACACCATATAAGCAAACTCAAAAAAAAAAAAAAAACATGATCATCTCACTAGATACAGAAAAGGCATTTGACAAAATCCAACAACCCTTCATGATAAAAGTCTTGGAGCAATCAGGAATACAGGGAACATACCTAAACATAATAAAGGCAATCTATAGCAAGCCAACAGCCAACATCAAATTAAATGGAGAGAAACTCAAATGATTCCATTAAAATCAAAAACAAGGCAAGGCTTTCCCCTCTCCCCATACTTACTCAATATAGTACTTGAAGTTCTAGCCAGAACAATGAGACAACATAAGGAGATTAAGGGGATAGAAACTGGAAAGAAAGAATCAAGCTTTCCTTCTTTGCACATGACATGATAGTATACATGAGTGATTCCAAAAATTTGACCAGGGAATTGATACAGCTTATAAACACCTTCAGCAACATAGAAGGATACAAGATCAGCTCAAAAAAAAAAAAAAATCAGTAGCCCTCCTATATACAATTGACAAACAGGCTGAAAAGGAAATCAGAGATTAATCACCCTTCACAATAGCCAAAAAAGATATAAAATACCTTTGTGTAATTCTAACTAAGCAAGTGAAGGACCTATATGAGAAGAATTTTAAGTCCTTAAAAAAGAAATTGAAGATGTGTGTAAATGGAAAGATCTCCCATGCTTATGGAAATGCAAGGTTAACATAGTAAAAATGGCAATCTTACCAAGAGCAATCTACAGATTCATTGCCATCCCTATCAACACAATTACCAACACAATTCTTCACAGACCTGGAAAAATAATACTCAACTTCATATGGAAAAACAAAAATCCCAGGATAGCCAAAAGAATCCTATACAATAAAACAACCTCTGGAGGCATTATGATCTCTGACCTCAAGCTCTACTATAGAGCTACAGTAATAAAAACAGCTTGGTACAGGCATAAAAACTGACATTTAAACCAATGTAATTGAATTGAAGACCCTGACATTAATCCACACACTTATGAACATATAATTTTTGACAAAGAAGCCAAAAATGTACAACGGAAAAAAGAAAGTATCTTCAACAAATGGTGCTGACATAACTGGATGTCAACATGTAGTAGGCTGCAAATAGATCCATATCTGTCACCATGCACAAAACTTAAGTCCAAGTGGATCAAAGACCTCAATATAAATCCAGTTATTCTGAACCTTGTAGAGGAGAAAGTAGGAAGTAGTTTTGAACCCATCGGCACAGGAGAACACTTCCTAAATATAAAACCAGTAGCACAGACACTGAGAGAAACAATCAATGGGACCTCTGGAAACTCAGAAACTTTTGTAGAGCAAAGAACATGGTCAATAAGACAAATTGACAGCCTACAGAATGGGAAAAGATCTTTACCAAGCCCACATCTGTCAGAGGGCTGATATCCGGAATATATAAAGAACTCAAGAAATTAGACATCAAAATGTCCAACAGTCCAATTAAGAAATGGACTATAGAACTAAACAGAGAATCCTCAACAGAGGAAGCTCAAATGGCTGAAAGATATTTAAGGAATTGCTCAGCATCCCTAATATTCAGGGAAATGCAAATTAAAATGACTCTGAGATACCACCTTACACCCATTAGATTGGCTAAGACCAAAAACACAGAAGACAGCTTGTGCTGGAGAGGATGTGGAACAGTGGGTGTTCTCCTCCACTGCTGGTGGGAATGCAACCTTTTACAGCCACTTTGGAAATCAATATGACACTTTCTTAGAAAATTGGGAGTCAAACTCCCCCAAGATCCAGATATACCACTTTTGGGCATATACCCAAGGAATGCTCAATCATACCACAAGGGCACATGCTCAGCTATGTTCATATCAGCATTGTTTGTAATAGACAAAACCTGGAAACAACCTAGATGTCCTTCAACTGAAGAATGGATAAATAAAATGTAGTACATATACACAATGGAGTACTATTCAGCAGAGAAAAACAATGGCATCATGAGGTTTGAGGGCAAAGGGATGGATCTAGAAAAAAAATCATCCTGAGTGAGGTAACCCAGACTCAGAAAGACAAATATGGTATGTACTCACTCACAGAAGAATACTAGATGTAAAACAAAGATGACTAGACTGCTACTCACAACTCCAGGGAGGCTACCTAGAAAACAGGACCATAATAAAGACAAAAGGATTGTCCAATGAAAGAGAAATGGATGAGATCTACATGAACAACCTGGATGTGAGTGGGCGTAATGAAGGGCAAGGGTCGAGGGAAAGAGAGCTTATGGGAGTGGGTGATCCCAGCTGGATCAAGAATAGAGAGGGAGAACAAGAAAAAAGAGACCATGATAAATGAAGATTCCATGGGAATAGGAAGAAGCAAAGTACTAGAGAGGTCCCCAGAAATCCACGAAGATACCTCCATAATAGACTACTTGCAATGGTCGAGTGAAAGCCTGAACTGACCTACTCTGGTGATAGGATGGTCAAACACCCTAACTGTGATGCTAGAAATCTTATCCAATGACTGAGGGAAGCACATGCAGAGATCTATGGCCAGGCCCCAGGTGGAGCTCCAGCAATCCAATCGACAAGAAAGAGGAGAGATTGTAAGAGTGAGAATTGTTGATATCAAGATTGGAAAAAGCCCAGGGACAAATAGCCAAAATAATGGCAACACATGAACTATGAACCAATAGCTTAGGAGCCCCCAACTGGATCAGGCCCTCTGGATAATGAGACAGTTGATTAGCTTGAACTGTTTGGGAGGCACCCAGGCAGTGGGACCCAGACCTGTCCTTAGGGCATCAGCTGCCTGTTTGGATTCTGGGGCTTATGCTGGGATACTTCTCTCAGCCTGGGAGGAAGGGACTGGACCTGCCTGTACTGAATCTATCAAGTTGAGCTGAATCCCCAGGGGAGTCCTTGCCCTGGAGGAGATGGGAATGGGGAGTGTGTTGGGAGGCAGGTGGAGACAGGGGGTGGGGGAAGGAGGACAGGGAAATCCATAGCTGATATGTAAAATTAAATTAAATTATAAAATAAAAATAGGAAAAAAAGAAAAAAATTCCAATGAATAGGCCTTGCCATTTAGGCAAAATGAATGAGGGGCATTGGTGTGTAGGAGAGAGAAGATCCAGATCCCCTAAGTTGATTGGTGGTGGACAGGGGTTTGGTACATGGCTGGGGTAAGGAGTAGTCAGTAAAGTTTCATAGAAGAGTCTAGCTAGATATGATAGAATAGGGGGGTGATCAGATAATCATGGAGAGGTCAGGGTTTGGATGGGAGATTGGGGGTTAAAATTGGCCTCCCAAATATAAGTTCAAATGGGCAATTGAAAGAGTTCATTTGGGGAGAGACAGAAGTCTGAAAAGAACTAGAGACAGGAACTTTACCCAGTCCAGGTTAAGTTCATGTGACCTTTTAATAAGAATGTATTTGAAGGAGCAATTTGTTTGTTCTGTCTTTCCTGAGGACTGAGTGTGAAAATGACATAAAATGTGAAAGGATACTGAAAGCTTTAGATAGGTTTGGGACATCTAGGAGGTGAATTCAAGACCATTGTCTGACTGGAAGGAGGCAGACACTCCAAATCAGGGGATAATCTGCCTAAGAAGGAGGTCAGAGACTGCCTTTTGTTATTAGTGGAAATAACAAATCAGAGAATGTATCCACTAAAACCAGGAGACACTTAGCCTGTCTGACTGTAGGCATATGGGTAAAGTCAAATTGCCAGTTAATCCCCAGGATGGAGCCCATGACCTGGTAGGTAGAAAAAGGGGGACTATGATATTTGAAATTAGAGTCTAACATCTGAGAAATCTCACAGGAGGCAGTAATAGTTCCTATGAAATACAAGTTCTCAGGGGTCAGCTAGAGGTGAAACTTGGCAAAATGAGACAGATCCTGGCTATGAGAATGAAAGTGCTCGTGTAGCTAGGACAGAGTTTATCAGTGTCAGGGGGTGACTGTGGGGAAGTGGGTTGTAGTGTATGTTTTCCCTATGGTTGGTGAGGTGAGTCTGGACCTTGGAGGTCTGCTGTTCTAGTTGCTTCATCAGCTCGGTTTTTTCCCTTGGACATGATAGAGTAGTCCATCTAATGAGACTGGCAGTTAATAATTCCTATGGCTTTGAGGACATGAGAGGCTTTCAGCATGGCCATAATTTGACCTGAATTGGTTATAAATTCTCCTTTTGCTGTAAGGAGCCCACACCCTTTCAGATGGCAGCGTGAGACAAGAGGATATGAAGAACATATTTAGAGTCTGTGTAAATGCTTAGGGACTGTCCTTTTGCCAACTGGAAGGCACAAGTGAGAGATATCATTCAGTATTTTAATTAGTAGTGTGGGCAGGGAGTGTCTGTGCTTCAACCACCCCAGTATCTAACAGTATGGCATAACATGCCATCATGTAAAAAGCAGCTACATCTGTGTACCTGTTACAGGTGGCCTGAGGAAATGTGCCCTCCTCTATGTGTGAATGATGGGGCAGTAGTTCTTCTAGGGTTTCAAGACAAGAATGAAATGAGAAGTGGTCAATATTGGGTCACTGGAGAAGCTTTCAGATATTGAGGGGTCAGCAAGATTGGAAAGTATGTGTGGCATCATTTATTAGTGCCTTCTGGAGAGAAAGAACCCAGGAAGGAAGTAGTTTGTAAACATTTATAAGTTAAGAGATGGAACAGGTTGTGGGTTGACAAGAGAGTGGTGTTTTCCTTGGTTCTTGAATGAGGACCATAGCAGTTGCTAAAGCACACATGAAGGGTACATATCCCTGGGTGGTAAGGTCTAGTTGTGTGTTTTGTTTTGTTTTGTTTGACAGATATGCTACAGGTACAGCTGGTGGCCTAGGACCTGAACTGGCATATCTCCCTCTTTTTCTGTTACATAGATGAAGAAGTGCCATATAAGGTCTGGGAGATAAAGGGCTGGAGCCTGGAGAAGAGTCTGTTGGAGCTTCTGAAAGGGCTGAGTAATGGGATTGATGAGGGGTTCATGTTGGGCAGGCAAGGAGGAACAAGGAGGGGATCCAGAGATATAAAAAGCCAGCTATTCCTAGGAATGATAAACTCCCCTTTTTTATTATAAGGGACTGCAAGAGACCGGATTGGGTGTTTTCTATTCAAAGTCATGGCTTTGTGAGTTTGGGTAATGTTTAATCCCAAGTAGGTGACCTGACCAGTGGAAAGTTGGACCTTGGAAGGTGAGACTATAGCCCCAGATGGACAAGAAATTTAGAAAAGTATAGATGTTAGTCTGGCTAATTTGTAGAGATGGACTACAAAGGAGAATGTCATCCACATATTTTATGAGTTTAGATTTAGGGAGAGATAAAGAGAATAAGTCAGAAGCTAGGGCTGGGCCAAATAAATATGGGCTGTCCCTGAACACCTGGGATAGGACAGTGTAAGTGAGCTGTGTGGAGAGGTGAGTGTCAGGGTCAGTCCAGGTAAAAGCAAAGATATTTTGAGACTGAGTGCTGAGAGGGATAGAGAAGAACGCATCCTTGAAATCCAGAACTGAGAAATGGGAGGTTCCTGAAGGGATAGTAGAAAGGAATGTATAAGGGTTAGGCACCACAGAATAGAGGGGAAACGCTGCAGAATTAATGAGCTGGAGGTCTTGAAGCAGGTAGTAGGTCTCATAAGTTTTCTAACTGCAAGTATAGGAATGTCAAAAGGAAAAGATGTAGGGAAAAAGTAGTATTCTTCTTAGAAGATCAGAGATGGTAGGTTTAACTCCCCTAAGGCTCTGGAGTGAGAGATGGTACTGAGCTTTGGTGATACGCTGGGTAGGGTTCTGTAGTTTGATGACAATGGGGAATATTGTCTTCTAACAGGAGTTCTGGGTGTCCTAGACTTGGGGGTCCACCTGGGAAGCTGGCAGATGAAATGACATGTTGGAGCCAGTAGAGTGAGTGGCTAGGAGAAGGAGAGGGGCTGCTGGTGAGTCTAGGGTCAGATGAATGAGTGGAGCAAAAGAAATAGAAGACCCCATTTTAGTTAAAAGATCCCTTCCAAGTAAGGGTACAGGACAAAGTTGGCACAACTAAAAATGAATGAATGAGAGGAATATCCCTGAAAACGCAATTGAGTGGTAGGGTCTGATGAGGTAGGTAAGGTTGTCTGTAAAAGTACTGGTACGGTACGCCCTAAGTCATGTGGCAAAGTATAGATTTACAGAAATCGGTTAATTTAAGACATAAGAACTAGATAGCAAGAAGCCTGCCACGGCCATAGTTTAAAAATAATATAAGCCTGTGTATGTTTACTTGGGTCTGAGTGGCTGGGGGACCAGTGGGTGAGAGAGATTTGTCCTGACCACAGGCCAAGCTGAACACAAGAAAACTTTCAGCTACAGCTGTCTACCTACCCCAACAATAGGGAGACAAGGAGAGGTTGTTCCCTAAAACTCTCTCAAGACCAAATATGTGGCTCCTGTGTCTAAGAGAAAGGAGGTGGGCTGCCCTGATAACCTAGTGACTACCCAAGGCTCCATGTCAAAGAAGACAGTGGCTGGGTCAAGCAAGGGAAACCCAGGCCCCTTCAGTCCAGGGTCCCTGGCACACCACAGACTGCCAGCAAGTAGGAAGAAGTACCAAGAGGGCTGCTGTGTCTTGTAGCACCAATGTTGTAAAAACAGCAGATGAGAGCAGACAGACACATCATGAGACAGGGCTCACATGAAGGGTTTATTAAGAGGGGGGTCAAGAGCTGAAGAGAGACTTATTCCTCTCTCTCTTTCCCACAACTCCTCTGAGAGGCAGGCAGGCAGGCAGGCCTTTGCATCTCTATTTCCAGTCCCTCACTGGATTAAAGGCATGTGCCACCACCACCCAGCTAATGCCATGTTTTTGAGCCCCTCATATTTGGTTTTGGATTTCATATTTCTGTGTATGATTAATGTTTTCTGTTGTCTTGACCCACAATAGCTGTTCTACTGTTTAGGTTAAAAAAATGAGGAATTTTGGTCCTGTTGTTTCTTATTATCCAATTTTAATCATAGAGTTATTGAACTGCATCCATTCAAGTGTCCTAATTCAACTGTGTACCTTAGAAGATTTCCCTAGTCACATTACTTTCCCTAATAATAGGCCTCTTCAAGCTGCATATCTATCCGTGATAATCATACAAATACTTACCAGGAATCCTAGCCAGCTTTTCATTGCCAGGAAGATCCACAGAGCTCTTTTCAATTTTCACTGCCTGTTCTACATCCAGGTTCCTGGATTCCTGCTCATATAGAGGGTAATCAAGACACAATAATTTTGTATATTTTAGCCTCTGAAATTTTTGTTTCTAACTTACAAAAATCATTATCTCACTTCTCTTATCCAACCCTCATGGACACAGTAAGCAGACTTATGGCATACAATAAATTATTAATCAAAAGAAGAATAATTAACATCAATTAGAAATGTATGTTTATATGCATTATACAGATTATAAAAACTGTTTTGCTTTAATATTCAGGTTTGATGTTTAAAAGATGACTTTCTCAGATTTTTTCTATCAGGGACTACAAAACATATAAGCTCACATAAATTTCAGAATTGATCAACTAAAAATATCTAGTTATTGTACTGTTATTACAGCTCATGAAAACATGGTCACAATAATCACAGAGTGGAAAAAATATACATTGCTATGCTCAAATTTGCCCTCTTTTTCTGTAGATTGTTGTGCTTCTGTCTGGATATTTAAAAAATATTTATTCATGCATATGAGTGTTTAGCTTTCATGAATGTCTGTGTATCATACTTGGTTACTTTGTAAGTCAAAAGAGGATGTCTACCCCCGCCCAAAGGCTATAGTGTACAGATAGTTGTGAGCCTTCATGTGGGTGTTGGGAATAGAATCTAGGTTTTCTGAAAGAGGAGTCTCTGTTTTTAATTGCTGAGCCATCTCTCCAGACTTATGTCTGATTATTATAAATGAATTACTCATTGTTGAGCATTAGAATTAAAGTTCAGGTCTAGAGAGATGGCTCAGCCATGAAAGGCTAGGCTCATAACCAAAAATTAAGCTGAATGAACTGATTAGTTTTTAATATACTTTCTTTCATGGAGTATATTTTTATTATAAGAAGTTTAAAATCACTTTATTACTAACAAATATCTAGTTTTAAATGAAAATAAGTAATGCAAGTTTGAGCACTTTTCTGTCTTCAGTATGAAACATCAAGGATGAGAACTAGTTTTTACAAACTTTTGAAAATTTTAATGCAGAGTGCTTGGATAGCAAAGCTGACATCTGGTGTTCCATTTAGAGACTGGATCTAGTCTAGAAAGAAAATAAATGGACAGAGGCCTACACATGAACTTGAGTGTGTGCTCCTTGGATTTTCCTTTTTTTCAGTAAATGAATAATATATAACTCAAATGCCCAGTTGTGAAACTGATGGAGCCAGGAAATGTGTGTATTTGGATATAATATGTGATTATGTGATCCCATTTTAAATGCTCAACTGTGGAAGTAGTTGTCTATCACTCCATTACTGGTGGATTTAAATATGACATGCAAATTTTCTAAAGTGCCCCTATATTATACAACTAATTCTCATGGCCAGGGCCTTTGGTGGCTCCCATTCCTGCTGTAGTTTCATGTATTCATGTCCATTAAGGCTTTATCTAAACAACATTCAAGAAATTAACATGAGGTTTACCATGTAACATTTAATATTTGTTTGTGTTTGTAGTCTTTACATTGTAAGGCAGAAAATGTAATACCACTTGTCAAAAGATCAGAGAAAGAATCACAGACTGGGCACATTTGGCCAAGGGGGAAAAATGCCCCTGAGTTGCGTCTGTTCAATATCACATGCTTTCTTATATATTTCAAAGGTTGCCCACATTTACCTTCATTTAAGAACATTTTCTAATTATTTGGAATTATCTAATATTGTGATCATTTTTCTTGCTTCATTTTAAAGCAGATATAGATGTATAGAAAAAGAAGGTAATCAAATTTGAATCTGGAAGCTGTTAGTCATATTGTATGGAGGAAGAACTCTTCTACAGGTTCTGGACTGAGCTGTCAACAGCTAACTAACATGCTGTTTGGTTTCTTCTGTTCTAATGCAACTGTAGTCCAAATGCTTTCCAAGTTGTTGCTGTGGATGGAGTCTGCAGTGGAATTATTCAATGCCTTTCTGCTGAAGACTGCATAGATTGGCTCCAAGCAATAGCAGCTAACATTTCAAACCTCACAAAGCACAATGTAAGTACTGATACCAGGAATGACTATATAGCCAAAGTCTCTCAGCATTCATAGGTTTATTTGGTAGCATTTAACTTTGCTTCATCTGCTTAATGTCATTACAAGAACGAGCCCTCTGAAAGCTTCTGAAACACAAGTGAAAAATCACCTCGACATTAGCACCCAGACACAAGTGACATGTGTGAGAAAATGCTCATAGTTTTCCTTTGTCCAAAGATGTAAGCAACTGCTTTAAACAAACATTAGGCAGATCTTGTCATGGAAATGGTATGTTTTAAGAGCATCCTAGGAAAACAGGCTACTGAATTTCAAGGAAATGTTATTGATTTGTCTTCAGTGACTTCAGGATTGCAGCTGAAAATATATGAATGAGGAGGTTCAGGAGAAAGGTGTTAACATGGAGACTGAATGCTTCCCATGGAACCCTGCAGGAACAATGCTAGTGAGTGGATGCCATATGGCATGCAAGAACTTGTGCAGCACAACCAGTTCTCTGTCATTAGAAAGTGCTTTGCTCCTAACCTGTCTTTTAAATATCCTTTCTTCTCCCTCAATTCCTGTGTGTTTTTGTGGTCACCATGTCTGTGTTATCATTACATTGAAATAATTAATCATTTTTTGATATTAATTCCAGAATTGTAGCCCAACAAAGTTTGAAAATCATAAACTAGGGAGAAGTGAATACCTTAATCTATAAAATTTTTTTCTGGACAAACAGGAGGACCTAGGCTTGATCCCTAAATCCCATGTGAAGAAGTATAGTACCCTAACATTTTAATCAGCACTGGAGAGACAGAAACAGTCAAATCACTGACAGTCACTGGAATTTACTGGCCAAGAAGCCTAGGAAACTTATCACTCTTTAGACAAGTTGATACTCTGGAAAGAAAAGATGTTACTGATAAGTAACTAACTGATGGAGATCACCTTTAGCAGGGTGGGTTGAAGTGAGTTCTGGTTACAAAGGGGATGTGTGGAATCAGCAAAGGGAAGGAGATGGGCACAATCTGAGGAAGAATCAGGATGCCTGCCAATGTCTTTATTTAAAAAAGAATACACCTTTTATACTCTATAGTTGCACATAGGATTAAATGGGTGAGAAAGTGCATGTGAGCTAGGGTGTGGCTAGAAATCAGGGGTTGAAGAATATAGCATTGACCTTGGCAAGTTAAAGGCAGCAGTCATATGGTAATGGAGGGGCCAAAATTCCTCTGCTGGAGAGATAGGAGTGTCTCTCTTTTAAGCAAGCAGGAACTTTCCTCAAGCCCCCAAGGGAATGAAGGCCCTTTTTCAAATGCCTGACCTTGGGCAAAAGACTTCTGGGGACCTGGGGACACTCCAATACAATTTATTTTCCATTCTTCAAGGGTCATGATGTGTAATTTGTGTCCCTTTGTGTCTTAGTCTTACTATTTGAACCTGTTCCCCTCATGTGCTCCCCCAAGTGAAGGTCTTGATATTCTATTCTTTTCCTATTGTAACCTTAGCATTCTGATTTCTCTGTACTTTTTAATTTAACTCTTGCCCTTAATGTATTCAGGTTCTGGATCTGGATTATAGGTGTTTTATCCTTGGGATTAGGTCTAACTTTCCTGTTCTTAGAGTAATTAGGAGAGCACAACAATTTTCTGGTTCTACAGTGGCAGGAATTTTTTTTCTGAGGAATTATTTTGTTTAAAGAGGCTATTGATTTATACATTTTCATACAAATCCTATACAAAATTCCCAAAGGGAAAACATAAGGCAACTCTCATAATACATACTGAGAATCATTAAAAATGAAAATTAAATGTGCTGTAGAAGTGTGGTTTGCAATGTTGAAATGTTGAAAATTAGCCAAACAGCAATAGTCATCAGAAGTCCATAGCCAAATAACATTGAGATTGCTCTCTCGCATCTATAAACATGCATGCGCACTTGTAAATGAACACACAGGCACGGACATAGACACACATGCACATTAGTATAACTTTGCTAACTGTGATAGTATTATAGATCATTTCACTATTGAAAAATAAAACACATTTGTGGTCACTCATTCCTTTGCCTCTATTCCTTTCTATACCTACAGTTGTTTCATAACATACTGGAATATTTGTGAAATACTCAGTGATAGTCAGAAGTTTAAATTCAGCAGTTAGACAAAATAGCAACTCTTACCCATTGAAGATATCACAACTCTTTCTTAAAGCAAATGCCCATGTCACCCAGAGTAACACTGCACATTTTGCATTGGACACCAGAAAGATCTTAGTAAATATATCATATTTAAAAAGAATAAGACAAGACAGACTGTTCTAGCCAACAGCATTTTACTTGTATTACTTTTTGAATATCCTGGGTGTAAGATTATGCATGAAATTGAGTTCCACTCTGGTGCTAATACAGACAGAGGAAGATGTATCTCTGACTAAATAGAGTACCCATTAGCATGACCAAGTTATTTGGCTTGAACAAAGTCTATTTTCCTGTTAACCTGTCCTGATAAAGCTGAGGTATTGAGGATTGTAATAATACCAATGTTGTGTTTTTGTGCCAATGACTTATGAGAATGTGACTTTATGTTTCATAGCAACAATGGTGAGAATGCCTTACTCATGATCCGTGGTTCTGTTTGTGTGAGAAATACTCTTTTAAAAGAGCAGAAGGATAAGCTTTAATTTATTTTCCTCACAACTACATCCAAATTGTCAGTCTTATAAACTAAGAATGATCTTAGAAAACCTGGTTCTTTAAAGAAATATTCAGTTAGAAGAACACAAGCCACCTGACACTCTTGAAAACCTAGTACTGAGATAGAAAGAAAGTAAAGGTGCTGAAGCTATTGTTATCAAGGAGCCCAAAGGAAAAGATGCCAGCTTAATGGCACGATTTCCACTGTGACAAGTGCTCACCATGACATGTAGAAAACAGACAACACCTCTGTACTCTTGATGTTAGTTTCTCTTCTGTAGCTGTGATAAAATACTTTGCCTACAGGAAACTTGAGAATTGATTTGATTTAACTGTCTATCAATGAGGAAAGTCAGAGCAGGAAGTCAAGCAGGAGCTTTACACAGAGTCTATAGAGAAAACTTGCTGATATTCAGATCTATCAGGCTCCTGTTTAGCTACCTTTCTTATAGAGCCACCCCAGATTACCTATGCTTTCCAGGGTGGGCTAAGTGTTCCTACATCAATTTACACTCAAGATAGTCCTGAACAAATATGACAACAGGCCTGTCTGATCTAGGAAACTTTTCAGTTGCAATTTCTTTCTTAGGTGGCTCTTAGCTGTGTCAAATTGAAGCTTACTGGGAGATATTTTTTGAACTACTGGGAGACTCCCATGCCTGCTCTGCTGCTACTATAATGTAAAAATAACACATTATTTTGTCCTATATTTATTTTTAATTTCATGTTCTTTTGATTTTATAATCAGCTATCGCTAAGTAATTTTTGTGATTATAGTGCATGCTGATGTGTATAGCACTACATCAGAGTTGAATTATAGAAATGCACAAGGAGAAAGTCACATTGCCTCACAGAAATCCAGTCAGGACAGTTAGATGTTAATTCTAGCTCTCTTACTTTTTCTTATTGGAAATAAAACTTTGTATAAATATTTAGAACTGTACTTTTGTTGTTATTATATAACTAATTTTTGCCAGTATGCCGAGGGAGTATGGCTGCTAGTAAAATATATAAATGGTCGCATTTCTCTAGAAGATGCAAAAAATGGTAATTAATATGTAAAACTTTCACATAAAATATTATTAAACATTTAAATATTTTTTAAATATTAAAGTATATGAGAAATTATAACTTTTAAGAAATCACACTTGAAATGTTATAAAATATATGGGCATATAATGACTATATCTGATGAAATAGAATACAGATCAACACTAGTCAGAAGATAAGACTATTGTATATTAATACAAGAAATACATTTACCAAGAAGATATAGTAATTTAATATCTGTATGTTTTGGCATTGGAGTTTCCTTTTTCTCAGCAACAAAAGATTAATGTCCATAGAATTACATATAGTTCTGATAAAGCTATGGGGGGGGTGTCTCAGTACATCATTGTCATCTGTAAATAGGTCATCCAAACTAAAATTCCACAGAGACACTTCAAATTGAATTATGCCATGTGTCAAATGCAGTTAGTATAAACCTAAAACATACTATTCAGTAATCAAGGAATATACCTTACTCCAAAAGCATGTGAAAGTTAGCCTGAAACAGATTACATTAAAAACCACAAGGCAAACCTTCATAGCTTCATAACAATGACAATGTTTCTTATATCTTATCATATCCTAATGGGATAAGGCAGAAATCAATGGAAAAGGAAGTCATAAAGTCTGAAATTTCTTAGAGGATAAAAAATGTATTCTGGAGTAACCAGTGCTTTAGTGATGAAAAGAGAAATTCAAGTTTTAAAAATTCATCAATAAAGCTTTTTTATACACAAAGTTTATATGTGTGTATTTCATTAAAAATTGGGAGATCTAAAATAAAAAACTAACCGATGTATCTCAAGAAATGCATACAGATAAAACTTAGAGTAGTAGATGGCAAGAAACAAACAAAAAAAGATCTGGGCAGAAATTGATGAAATGGATGAAAAAAAATGTTAGAATCGATGAAATGGAGAATTGTTATTTTGAGAAATGATCAAGATTTATAGACCAAAGTAATAAAACGGAAGAGAAGAAACATCAAAAATTAGAGATTAGAAAGCAGTTGTTACAACAGACTCTAACACATTTCAGGGAGTCAAAAGGAAATGCTTTGAAAACATATTCTATACACCTAGAATAATATGAAGAAATAAATGCAATCAATAGAGGTAGAAGACTGCATATTATTAAATCGTAATAGTATATAGATAACTTACACAAGTCCATAACCAGAAACAAAGAACAGCCTATGACCAGAGGGGTTAACTGCTGAATTACAAGCCTCAAATTGTTTTAAATAATTTTAAAAAAAGAACAAGGCGAAATTTATTTCATGAAGTCATTATCACAATGATTTCAATCAGATGTAGAAAAAAGGAGGGGGATGAAGAAACCAAAATAAAGATTCTAATACCTTTCCTTATTAGAGAGTGACAATAAAATTCTCAATGAAATACTAGGAATCCAGTTCAGCATATTAAAATCACAAGTTCTGATCAAGACAGTCTGATTTCAGTGATACAACCATGTTTTAGCATATACAGATAAATTAATATGATATAATAATATTAATAGACTTAAAAAATAAAAAAAGCAAAACAACAACAATAAAAGGAAATACATACCACGAATTTAGAGAGAACAAGAGGATATTTATAAAGGGTTGGGGTGAAGAGAATATTATATAATTGCATTTTAATTTAAAAATAAAAATTATTTATGAAAAGAAGAAAAAAAATCACATGCTATCTCAGTAAATGTGGTAAATCCTTTTTCAGAGTTTAACACTCCTTCATAATGAAATCCTTATGACACTAAAAATAGAAACTGCATTCCTCAACAATAATATATATACACAATAAACCTACATCTGAAATGATAGTAAATATTGAAATCAGAACACAACCTCTAAAATCAAGTATGAGTGAAGGGTGTCACTACACTCTTTTTCAGTATAGTGCTTGAAGTTATATAAAGAACAATAAAAACTGGAGGAAGAAAGATACATACTAACTATCAGAAAGTAAGTATGTCAAATTCATTCATAGGGTGATACTGCATTCAATAAACCCTACCAGAAAATCTTTAAATATCATTGTCTTAGGGGTTTTATTGCTGTGAAGAGAAACCATGCCCAAGGAAACTCTTATAAAGAAAACATTTAATTGGGTGGGTTGCTTAGAGTGTCCCAGGTTCAGTCCATTATCATGGCAAGGATCATGAAATATAGGCAGATATGGTGCTGCAGTAGCTGAGAATCTTATGTCTTGCATGCAACAGGAAGTCAGCTGAGATACTGGGCAGTATCCTGAACATAGGAAACCTCAAAGCCTGCCCCAACAATGACACATTTTCTCTAACAAGGCCATAACTACTCCAACAAAGCCACACGCCCTTTGAGACTCTGGGGCCAGTTATATTTTAATCTACCACAATCATAAAACTTTCAAGAAAGTAGTGGGAGACATCAGTACTCTAATCTCAGGAATTTTTTTTTTTTTCGAGACAAGGTTTCTCTGTGTAGCTTTGTGCCTTTCCTGGAACTCACTTGGTAGCCCAGGCTGGCCTTGAACTCACAGAGATCCACCTGGCTCTGCCTCCCGAATGCTGGGATTAAAGGTGTGCGCCACCACCACCCAGCAGGAATTTTCTTTATACCCATAAAGGATTTGCCAAGAAAGAAATCACCAAAAATAGATTTACTCATGATAGTCTTGAAAACAGAAAGTAGTACCTGGAGATAGCTCAGAAGAAAGATTTCTCAGGCTCTAGGGAAACAATGAAGATGGCAATGGGATGTGGAAAAGAACCCCAACGAGAGAGAGAGAGAGAGAGAGAGAGAGAGAGAGAGAGAGAGAGAGAGAGAGAGAGAGAGAAGGGAGCGAGGAAGAGAGGAAGGGAGGGAGGGAGGAAGAGAGGAAGGGAAGGAGGAAGGAAGGAAGGAAATGAGAACAAAAGATGATGAAAATGTAGAGAAAGGAGTTTTTAATCACTGATGAGTAAGTCACAAACTGGTACTGTCACAACAGAAATCAAAATGAATGAAAATCTTATAATTTAGTTTCTTGAAAACTAAAAATATAATTACCCATTGACTTGGGTATATTCTACCCCTCAGAATATAACTGTATAAAAAATAAGAATATGTGTCTGCATACTACAGAAAACTTGTACACTGTATTAATTGCTGCAGTATTCACAGTAGCTAGTATTTGGAACCAGCCTAATTCCAAGTAAAATTTACCCAATAGCAGATGAAGAGATTTACTCATAGTGGAGTTGTAGTCAGCCATTAAAAAGGAATGAAATGTCATAAGCAGCATAAACCTTAGTCAATACTTCTGTATACTCAATAGAAATATTAGTCTTGGGCTGGAGACATGGCTCAGAGTTTAAGAACACTGGCTGTTCTTCCAGAGGTCCTGAGTTCAATTCCCAGAAACCATAAGGTGGCTCACAACCATCTGTAATGAGATCTGTCTCCCTCTTCTGGCCTGGAGGGGTACATACAAACAGAAATATGTTAGTATAGCTAAAATTCTATGTAATCAATAAAACCTATTTTTATTCTTTTAGAAAAAGAAATCTTAGTCTTGTAGTTTTATCCATTTATATTCATTCTTCCTTGGGAACTTTTTCTATAAATTGACATACTCAGATATGTAGAGGAAATTACTACATGTTGTTATCTCATTCCTTCCCATAAACCATCACCAACTGCTCCCTACCCCTATTGACAGGCAATTCTGTACATTTTTTTGTCCTTCTCACTGTCTCTAAACACAGGAACTCTTCAGAATATGAGTATAAGTCATATATTTAAGTTTTCTTATTCCCATCAATTAAATATTTTATAATTTTATTTTCTTTATTTATTGAGAATTTCATATATGATTACTGCATTTTTATTTCTCCATCCTTCTCTTTTCTACTCCTCTGAAGTCCACCCCCACACTGCTCAATGAGGTGCCACTTGTTAATTATTATTTTTCCATATATACACACAAATGTATAAATACATCTTGTTGAATCCATTTATCATTGATCATTTGTAAATGCATTTAAGGTTGAACACTTAAGATTGGATAACCTATCAGGGAGAGAATTCTGATTCTTTCTCTATATGCAGTTGTGAATTGCGTGTAGCTCTTCAGTAGGTGTGAGACCTCTTGAGACTCACACATGTTTTAACATATTTTCTGAGTCTGTGATGCCCTTATAACATTAAATAGCAAAAACTCCAAAGACATAGTTAAACTTAACCTTTATTCACCACTATTCATTATTATGAAAATGTGACTCTAAATAAATCTTGATAAAAAGCTAAACCATGTATCTTGTATTTAAATTAATGTTTGAATAGGAAACCTTGGTTCTACCAATTGTTACACAAGATGTGACATGCAATAAGACAAGCTGACCACTAAACATTTCACCTGAAGTCCAGCTTTTAAGACAGAATAAAGTTGTCCTTGCCTTCCTTACTAGGATATAATAATATTCAGATAAGGTACTTAATGTATGTGACCATTATCATAGTTCACAAGATACTGTTTTTAAATGTCTACAAAGTGAGATCCAGGACAGCCAATGCTACACAAAGAAATCCTGTCTCAAAAAAATTTTTAAAAAAGGTCAGTGATTTGTTTACATATGGCATCTTGAGGAGAATATTGCATAACAACAAATCAGAATATATTTATTAATATATCTAATAAACCTTCACAGATAATAAAAATATAATTTCTTTCATTATTTAGTTTCTTACTATATATTGAAATCTTTCTCAAAGTCTAGGTTGGAAAGCAGAAACTTTAGTAGTGTCTAGTAGTGAGATTTCAGAGACAACAGTCAAGAAAGTGAGCAAGGATAGCAGCAGTGAAAGTTGTAATCCTGTTCATGTAAGATCTGATAAAAGTAACATCTTGACTACATGGATGTCTATTAAAATCTGTAATCTATGTTTTTGTATGAGAAAGCATAACACAGATCTTAATTGATGGGCATTCTGGAATTACTGGATCCATGACTCACAGGGACTGAAAATCTTCACAAACAAATCATTTTGAGAATATTTGCTAAATAACTAGAATTGGAAGAGACATGGTAATATATGTTCTCTGGAAGTGTTCCTTAAAATAAACAGGTATTTGGATAATCCACATAATGAAAATACCATATGAATTTTGGTCAACTGTAGTACATTACCATTGATTCACAACTGTGTTCACTAGACTATAGTAAACAAATACATGGTGTTCTAGAGATAAAGAAAACTATTTGTGTGGTATGTAGGAACTCTTTATTTCATGTGTGGATTTTTTTCTATAAAAATAATAATGTCTAAGATAAAATTTCATTTAAGTATATATATACATTAATTAATGTATTAATATAATTTGACATCATGTTTGGCTTTCTGACTTTTTATAACCTATTATGCATTCATGCTTTTTCTAGGGACCCACTGCATGAATTTGATAAGAACTAACTAGGATACAATACTGAGCAAAAATCTTACCTTGTGGTGTAAGAAGTCAACTGAAGAAGAGAGATGTGAATCAATTAAGTACACAAATGTGGTTGCAATTTCTGTTTCATGGAATGAAGCATTATGAGAGGCTGTGTGTAGGTACTTCAGGATGTTACAAAAGATCCAATGATAACTGAACTGTGAGTGTAGATGACAGATGATCAGTGAGCAAGAATGGAGCAAGATCAGTAAGAGCATGTATCTGAGTAGAAGGGAAAAATAATGGGTCCAGTTACAAAAATAAGTATCAGTAAATACAGACATTTTGACTGATATTGGCTCAGATAAATGTATTTACATGCTTACAAGTGAGTATTTCAAAGAATACTTTTCTTAAGGATGTATTATCATTTAAACTACATATTCTTACTAGATTTATGGCATTAAATATTTCCTCATGAGATAATAGCATTCATAATCTTTATTTACTTGGTATCCTTGTTTAATAAGACAAGGCAATTCATGAAGTGTAGCATAAATTTTAAAGGTTTTAGTGTACAAAAGTTAGACAAATTTGATTGACCTAGAATCTTATAAGCAAGAATCTAGCAGGTCTGGATTCTATCCAAATCTTTGACATTATTAATAGCAAGTCACTAATTTCTGGGTTTTGAGTGTGTCAGTGCATTATGAAAGTATTGCTTGCATTCTAAGAGACTGGAACTTTTGCTGTACCTCACAGCCAGAGTCAATAACACACCTTTAGTATCTAAGACTAAGACTGCTATCCCACTGTGTACTCAGCTGTTTGTTTAACTTACCTTTTGGAGAACAATGTAGTAATCAAACTTAATTGTCTTACACTTCCCATGAAATCAGCTTTTAGAGTCTAAGAGGTAGTATTCAGTAATGTACTCTTCCATGCTCCAACCCAGACAGCATTAAGTTATTATATGCATGCTAATGTAGTCATTTGCTGAAAGTGACAAATAAGTTGAAAAGCAACTTTATATAATAAATATGCATCATAAATGATAGAAACAACAGTTGTCTTATTTGTTAACATTTTCTTGTTTATTATCTGGGTCAGTTGGCATTAGTAACTTAATCCCTTGTAAAACTCTGTTAGAGATTTCTGTAAAGGAGATTCCTTCACCCTGTGATGCTTTGTGTGCCATCCAGTACATACAGAGTGAAACACCTTTGTTAGGGTCAGAAACAGGGACAGGGACAGGCATCATCCATGGAGCACCCAGACTCACAACACAGATTGTAGAGAGGAAAGAAGGAGAGGCAATGGAAGATGTAGGAAGAGAGAAGTATAGAATTTAAAGTTGGGGCTGCCCTATGTAAAATTACTCCAATGGAAAGTACTTACAATTTATTTTCCTTAATACAACACTGATGGATTTGGGATACTCTAAGATTATTACTAATTCATTCAAACCAATGAATGTGAGGAAAGTTACTGTTAGTAATAGAATATAAAACATTAGGAAATGTCATATTTTAGAAAAAACACTACAATTCTATAAAAAAAAACTAGTCACTTATATTGTCTTTGCTATATGAAATATGGTTTTACACATATATATGTAAACTTATATATATATATATATATATATATATATATATATATATATATATATATACAATGAATAAACAATATGATCTGTATTTAAAATGAGTAAAATCTTGTGTATTGACTGAGAAGACCTTTTTGTCTTTCTTTCTGACAAAGATTCTAAAGTACAGTTGCTGCTGACTGTCTCAGTGGTTCTGGAATGCCTTCAAGAACTTGTCTTGCATTGACATGTGCTATTTACTTCCACTATCTTTATAGTGTTGTTTGTATATATAGTATAGATTTATATAGTATACTTTAAACTATATAAATTTTATAGTATACTTTTGAGATTGTACCTTATAGTACATCTTATTATCTCATCTTTGCTCCCTTGTGGTCATGCCACAGCTGGACTGTAATAATTCAAAGCCACACTTCAGTGTTCAGGGTACAAAGAAAAGGGATGAATACAGCTGAACTTATCTGCCTTCACTTCTTTAATGGAAAGTAAGATTTCCCAGAAACTCACATTACATTCTTCAGAATACAATTCCTTGATAATCCATAGAGGTTTAGGAAAGGAGCTAGTATTCATTCCATGCTAGCACCTATGGTGGAATAAATAAATTGAATAATATTTCTGAATAGTGACTGAAAGGTGATTCAATAACTACCACCTTCTTTAATACAGAAAAATGCCTTGCTAAGGTAAGCCATGGATAATATAAGCCTTCAGATAGATGGGCAGATCCCTTTAGGAATCACAAATACAAGTTGGAGAAATAAAACATTATTCTCCATAAAGATATTGGTTGGGGAAAGCTAACATAAAAGTAAATAGACGGCCTTTTGTTGAAGCAACAGCCTTGTGGGTGAATTTAAAGTTTGGTCAGAATAAAGCCTCCTGGAAAGCAGGTTTCCTTGAAGATGAACCTCATGATGGCTATGATCAGAGGGTGCAGAATGAGGTTCTGACAGGCATAGTTATCACTTAAATTCTTCCTTTTTGTCATCATGAACACATTTGTATCTTTAGATATAACTTATAGCTAATGTGTTATTCTCTGTGACTGTCAGACATGTAGGTGTCAGCTAAAAAAATGCCTTATGTCAAGTGAAATCAAGTAACTGCTGGTAGTCACTTAGGTGAGACAAAAGCAAGAGTGAGTTAGGTTGTTACATTGTATGCAAAGAACCGCAGTAATATCTTTATTCTTTATTTTTGAAACTTTGTCAGAAGGTGCTTTAATAAATTAGACCAACGTATCTAATGTAAGCCAACACCAGAAATTAAAGTTTTGCTGTTTTTAAGCAAGTTTTTATACTGGAAATTGACAGGTTTATGGAATATTGGACACTTGATCAGGCCTAACTTATCTTTTTGCCTCTCTTTCTGGTCAGTCAGTCAAATTGCATATAGCTCATCAGTCTCTAAACAATAAGCACAGCACAGGGGCCTCCCTCTATACACTGGTCGCAGCAATCTCCTAATAACTGGGGCTCCACTTACACATGACTCACAGTGTGATCACAATGGCAGGAAATAGCATATAGAGAAAGTGATCCTCATATGAATTCTATATGATGACTGGCATAGCACTGAAGAGAAACTAACAATATATGCTGATCAGAGAGATAAAAGATCATATGGAACTTATGAGAAAGATTGATATGAGATTCTGTATGATATAAATATATGTTGATAATACAGCAGTTTGGCCAATGATGCAGCAGAATAAGGTTAGCCAGTACAATTAAACTGAAAATGGAGATGAAGGAGGGCAGAGTCAGGGCAGATGTCAGCCAAGTCACCCAAGGAGCAAGGTGCCAGGGAACCAGTAAGCCACAGGCTACATGGCAATGCATACATTAATAGAAAGAGGTTAATTTAGATGTAAGAGCTACCTAGTAATAAATCTGAGCCATTAACCAAACATTTATACTTAACATAAGCCTCTGTGTGGCAATTTGGAAAGTTGGTATAATTAGGCGTAAGGTCAGAAAGTTCCACCTTGCTTTACAAAAGATCTTTTAGATCTGCTGGTTACTTGCCTGCATGCATTTCACATATCCTTTGCTCTAAAATGGGATTGTAAAGCTAAGGACATATGAGTAGGGAGTAAATGTGCTCAGTCCCAAGTTATCATGCAAAAGTTACCATTCTTCTGTTATTTAGTATGCTACACCATAGTTCAAAAAAGTTCAGGTTATTTTTCTCACCTAAGACTGAGAGTTAATTTTTAAACATTTTTCATTGATATTGAATAACATCAGTCCCCCTTCCTTTTCCTCCCTCTATCCCCTCTCAATTATCCTCCTTCAAATCCTACCCGTGGCCTCCACTCTCCAGTTGTTAGCCTCTTTTTCTCTGATTTAGTTTGTTCCACAGACACACATACTCAGATATATAAACATATATAAATAGAAGCTGCTGAGTCCATTTTGTTGTCTCTGTGTGTAGGATTTCAAGACTGATTGCTATGTAGGAGAAACTAATTCTCCTTATCCCAGAAGCCAATAGTTCCTGTAGTTTTTTTCATCTAGGGGTGAAACCCCATTAGATCTTCCCCATTCCATGTCAACATGTCTGATTTGGTCTTGTTTATGCAGTCATTTCTAGGAGAGGCTGTTTCACAGAAGACTTTCTGTATTTTGGCCTTTATCATCCTTCTTTTCCCTCTTCCATATGTTTCGTATGGCATAGATGCAGGAACTATGATGTAGATGTATCCTTTGGGATTAACTTATTAATCTCTGTGTTGTATCCAATTGTGGTTTAATCCAATGGTTCCCATTTGCTGTAAAGAGATGCTTCTTTGATGATGAGTATTAGTTACATCTGTGGGTATAAAGATAAAATATAGAATATATTGAGAAATTATGATGATCTAGAAAAGTGGTGATAATAGATCCTCTCCTAAGATCTATGACCTTACTAGCCCCAGAAGGGTGGCTAGATTTCTAATACAAGGCTTGATTTTTTTTTTTTTTGTTAAGTGAGATGTGAGTCCAATTAGTTGTTTTCTATAGACAACTCAGTGTCAATTCTAGTACCTTTATACATGTCTTGTCATGCAGATGATTATTATAGTTCATCAGTGTTGCAGCTGTGTAGGCCCATTTAATTGCTTCCATCCTTGTCACCTTGCACAATATTTTCTGGAACAATATATGTTGCATCATAAGAAAAAAGCTTTCATGTTAGACTCAGCTCATTCATTGGAGTCATGTGTCCAATGTGTATGGCATCTTCAGCAATAGAGACCATTCAACTTCTGAAAGGCAACTAAAGGATACCTGGATAACTTATATTGTTTTGGTAATCACTTATACTGTCCTGATGAACTCTTCAAAAAGAGGTTTCTCATTGCTGGTGCTCAAGTTTTTGTTAGTCTATGGTTCTTGTGGGAAATATTGTCAATCTCAGAGGTTCAATTGTTTTTAAGCTATGTGTGTGTAGTATATAATTTTAGGTAATTACAAAATAATATGATTCCTTGGAGTCTTAAACTACCTTGATGCCATTTGTCCTTCCTCCCTATGTGTTGACCTGACTCCCTTTTCCCCAGTTGAAATGCACTACCTGTTATTCTGTTTCCTACTTCATTTTCACCAAACATAAATCTTTTAATGACATTTTTTAGTACCCATTGTGACAGCACTATGCTTAGGTACCATACACATTAGGGCAGCTTCTCTGTTTCAATTCTTCTATAGGTGCTTGGTATTTTTATGCTAAGATTTAGGATTATTTGTAACATGTTTGGAAATTATATAAAATAACCTTCAGCATAACCATCTATTTTCCCTGTATGTCTGTATTCTTGATGTTTGTGAAAGCAGCAAAGATGAGTGCGTTAAAGGTGAATTTCTGAACAGGTTATTTGGGAGGTTACAGCCTACTTTTAGGCTATTTATTGGTATAATCATTAAGGCCACTCCACATAGTTAAAAGGAAGGTTTATTTTGTAGGGTAACCTACAAATGAAGGGATAGATATGTTGCAGGTTCTGGCAAATGTATAATGAAGTCCAGCGGTGTTCTATGGAGAACTCTGCTCAGTCTGCCTCCATCGTCCAGGGTCCAGGAACTAAGAGAGCCAGTGCATCTGGATCCTAGGTCTTCAGCATCCTTTCTCAGCCCTGCCTTGTAGGCGTGACTGTTACCGAAGCCTCAATGCGGGTTGGAACTTCCAGGTCAAAGCTGAAATGGCTACCCACTCCAGCTATTAATCAAACTCTTGTGCTTCAGTGTGAGTCTGAGTGTGTATGTGTGAGTATGTGCATGGGTGTTTGTGGGAGTCAGTGTGGAAGTGTGTATGACAGAGATTTTGTGATTGTATGTGAGTATATGAGTATATAAGCATAGGTGAATGTTTTATGAGTTTGTATGAGTGGATATATGTGAGTATATGTGAGTGTGAATATGTATATGAGTGTTGTGAATATATATTTGTATATTATGAATGTATATTGATGAGAATGTGTGTATGTGTGTGTGTGTAGTAATCATGAAGGTGATAATTGAAATAGATACTACTAAAACCTTCCCAAACCAAGAAAAATAAGACGTATGAAAGTTCAGTCAAATATCACATTTATCTATGTACATATGTTTATTGTTATATCTTACATGTGTAAAAGAAACCTTTGTATTTTTATGCAGACCTGGGTGTTTTTATATCTTTTTACCATAAGAAATCACTGGAAGAATACTGAGCTTAACTATAGGCTCTTAAAGTAATAAACTAAAAGCAACAACAAAAACAAAATCAAATCATTTTTCTGTTCTTTACTTAGGAAAAAGTAGAGGGTTAGCAGAAGCAATAGCATGGGTAGCACATCAGAAATCCCACAGACTGATATAATTTATGTTAAGATAAATTTGTATCTGGAGTAATGTTATCTCTGTGTCCTAACAAGTCTTACTCTGTACCATAGAATTGGTTTTCTTCAGCAGAAAATCTCTACAGAGAACCACGGTTGCAGAGGACAACTAACTATGGCCCCAACCCAATTGGTAAATCTACAATATAGCATCTGCTTGTAAGTCTCAGGCCACATCATGAAAAAGTAGCTAGAAGGATTTGTAAGAGCCAGAAGGAGAGGAAGTTTTCCATGAGATTGTGCTCCCTCCTATGACATAAAAGCTATACTCATAAAATCTTAACAACATTGCTTCCTAAACAAGACCCAAATAATGATATCAATTAATATTAATGTAATCTTACAGAACCCCAAGTCATCATGTACTATAGACAATTAATGACTATTGAGAGAGAGAATTAGTCTTCCCAAGAAATGAACCTCCTTAAATCATATGCATACAAACAGTACTAAAGATACTCAATATGTTTGTTGTTGTTGCTGCTGAGTGGTTTCTGTATGTGTTTAACAATAATAAGTAAAAACAAAATCACGAATCTGAGGTAGATGAAATAAGATGAAGGAAGAGGAAGTGATGCAACTATATTTTAATTAAAGAAATATTGGCCATGCATGCTATTGAGATTTGGAACAATGCTTATCTTCAATGATCATCTTTGTAATGTTCATGAATAAATACTCCTTGTAGATCAGGTACATCTTATCCACTTAAATACCATGCAGATCCATTCATCAACCTCATTTTTTTTTGTGTGAATTTTTACAAAGTTTGAAAATGCAAAGGTGAGTGAATTAAAATCCATTCAACATTTTCTTTCTTTGGAACCTCTATGCATGCAACATTTAATGTAGCTGTGGTTTGTTGTGCTTTCTCTGTGGAAAGCTGCAGTATGGTTACCTTTACCTCTGTGGATTAATAGCTTGATCCACTTGGTAAGTTATCAGCAACATCATGTCTTCCCACTACTTTTCATTTTCCTGTAGGACCTCAATTATATGTTCAATTATATGCATTCTGATAGAATTTGCTAATTTGGGTGTTTATATTTAAAGCTTGAATTAATTTTTATCTGTTTTTTGCACATAAAAGGGGTGATCCAAATTCATTCTCCAGTTTTCAATATACATGAATGAACTCAGCAACTTCCTGAGGACACATGTTTCACAGATATTAGGAGATATGCTAGACAATCTTCCATTTGTCTGCATGCTTAGTCATGGGTGTATATCCAGTGGCTTTGATAATGTTTTGTAGTGAATTTGAAATCAGTGCCTGGGATTCTGGAAATGTGAAATGAAGAGCAATTGCACCTATAATATCATCAATAATTAGAGGATACCTTATCAAAAAGAAAAAAAAACAATAAAATGAATGCTGTCAAACATCACTGGAAGAACTTAGAGAGGATATAAATAAATTCTCTTTTCATATTACTTGTGTGGTTGTGGTCATTTTAGATTCCATGTAAATTCAAGGACACTTTTTCTTTTGTGTTATTTTTCAGTGGAGAGGAACATAGCCAGACTTTGCTCTAAGACTTGCTAAATCCAGCCTGAGAGTTTCTCTATTTCTTCCAAAAGAAAAAGTACATAATAAAATTTCATTGAATTAATATAATTATTGTTAAGATACTGATCCTTAAATAGAAAGTAATAAAAGTCAACTGCTAAAAACTGGTGTTGTATTTCTTTACATTTTCATTAACTTCTTTTGATGACATTGAATAGCTGCATTTTATGATTCCTTTATTTTTGATGATACTCTCTAAGAACTTTATTTTCATTTATGATATTATAGTGGAATCATTTTTAAGTAACCTTTCCAGATTGTCTTAGTCCCTAGTATAGTGGAGTTTCAATCTTTCACTACTAAGTATGATGTTTTATTGTAATTTTGACATTTATCAATTTATTGGTCCTTTTTCTCACTAGTCTTATGGGTGCATTTATCATAACTAGATGTTAAATCTGAACAAATATACTTTTATGTTTCAGTTGGGTTAATATATGTGTTCTGTGGGTGTTCATGTGTATATGTGTGCATTTCACATGCATGTGGTGTGTGTGTGTGTGTGTGTGTGTGTGTGTATGTGTGTGTGTGTGTATGTGTGTGTGTGTATGTGTGTGTGTGTGTTTGGGGCTAGGTTTATGTGAGTAATGTTTCCAAGCCCTGGGGTAGAACAACCTTCCTGTGTTCAGCATGTGCTCTATAACCACTGCTTCCTGGATTGTCGTGCCTGTATACATGGCCAATACTCATTTCCAAATAAGGTTTTTCAGAATATTTTCCAGACTTAAATAATCAAATTATGAAACTTTATAGTGCACTATTAAGGACAAAAAGCTCAACATAAAATATTAGTCCATTTCTATAATTGATTCTAAAAAGAAAATAAATCAAGGTATAGTTAAATGTTCAGTGAGATTTCTGGTATGTGATGTTTAGCAGTCAGATCTGTCTGCATTTCTAACTTATAATCATTGTGGGGAAAGAAACTGTAAGTTTGGGAGTATGTAGGAGATACCATAGTGTGTGAGATGAGGCTAGTGGGTTCAGCCTAATGTTATAACAATAGAGTAAGAACAGAGTTTCTTTATAAACCTTTTCAAAACTTCCTTAAAATATATTCATTTAAAATTTTCTTTCAGTTTTACATTTTAAGCGACAATTACTAGGAAGTCAATGTGTACTGTTGGAGGAGATTTTGATAATTTTTATAACTTTGTGCCTAAAGGTATATTGCATAGTTCATGTTTACTGGATAATTAAAGGGAGTTTAAAAAGTAAAAAAAAAAAATAGCACATATTAAGTGCATAAACTATACTACATATAATCAATATTTAGTTTAATACAAATGTATACCATATAAACCTGATATTGAAATTTCTTCATAAATCTGTTGGGGAATTCTGGATTTAATTAGAGTGTATACTGTTGCTTATGTTTGTCACCTTTGGTCATCTAATATCCTTTGATTTTTCAAGTGTATTTCCATGCATTACTTGAGATGAGATGTCTCTGAGGATTTTATATTTTTCAATATAATTCATTAAATTTTTAAAGTAAAAATTACTCTGTTTTAGATGCTGACTGAAAATACATATGTTATACTATATCTTCTATATTGTCTCTAATATTAAAGTAAATTGGCTGTCCTATGATTTCATAGTATAATGTAAGCCTACCTTTCTCAGGTTCATTACTTATAAATAAAAATTACTAGTAATTTTTCAAAATCTTTATATATGAAATTATGCATGACTTCCAATTAAAATGGTTTATGTGTATCAATTTTAGAATGCTGAGGTACTTTTTTAGTATAGCATAACCCACATGTTTTTGAACTTGGCTTGGCTGTTCTGGAACTCATTGTGCAAAATAGGTTAACCTTTAACTCATAGAGATCAATCTGCCTCTGCCTCATGAATGCTGGATTTAAAGATGTACAGCACAACACCTGGATCATATAAAATTACTTTTATAATTAGATCATCAGAAATATTCAGGGAAAATTTATCATTTTAATTCTCATTGATTTGTTGATTAATTTATCATTGCAGATCAAAAAAATCAACAGAAATTTCCCTGTAAACCAGCAGGTAAGATCAAGTAATACTTGAAAAATTGAATCACACTTCTTTTTCAATGTGTCTTTTATAGAAGATAATCTTGGTGCCATCTGCTTCTTATATAAAAATAATTAGAACTATAAGTCATCTTCAGGGAAATTAATTCAGGACATTAATTTAATATATCTGCTTACTGAATACATTTGAAGTAGATTTTAATGGTATGTAATAATATAGGACAAAAACCACTTTTGCAAAAATACTTATATTGATTTGTGTACAATTCTGAAGAACTTGATCTAGTAGTTCTATAAGATAGCTTTAGTATATCTTAAGTCAAAAATATTTCATGCATTTTGCCTATATATGTTCCAGTGCATGGAGTACATTCAGAGACAAGAAGTGGGTGTGAAAGCCCTAGAATGGGATTTTAAGAACTGTATTAGTGCCATATGGGTGCTGGGAACTGAATCCTGCTCCTCTGGAAGAGCAACTGCTCTAACTGCTGAACCTCCTCTCTTGTGTCTAGTATATCTTAATGTTTAAAGACATTCTTTAAATTGATCTCAGTATCTAATATGTTAACAGACTTTCAGACAAGTTTAAATTAATGAATAGAATGAAAATAATGTCATATTGATCCAAAAGGATAATAAACTCATTGTTCTTACTATCAACTTTGATTTATAGTCATCCTTCACACTCTAAGCATTCATCACTCTTTATAGGTTAAAAGGTTTTAACTATATTTTACTTGCAAAACTTGTAAAGAGTCTGTTTTCTGATATGCACTATTTTTATAAAACAATAATTAGTTTTTAAGTTTATTTTGAATATTAAATATTAAATCGATATCTTTAATAAATACCCTATTATCATGAGAATTGCTAAGTTCTTTTATTTTTTAAGAATTTTTTAATTTTTTTTTTACTTACCAACCACAGATCACCCTCTTATTCTCCCTCCCCCTCCTCCCTACACTTCCCCACAACCTACCCCCCATCCCCTCCAAAAGAGTAAAGCCTCCCATGGGCAAATCCTGCTACATTCAGTTAAGTAGGACCAAGCTCCCACCCCATACCCCCACATCAAGAGTGAGCAAGGCATCCCACCATAGGTAATGGGCTCCAAAAAGCCAGCTCATGCACCAGGGATAGATCCTCATCCTACTTCCAGGGGCCCCTCAACCAGACAAAGCTACACAGCTGCCTCCCACTTACAAAGGGACTAGTCCAGTTCCATGCAGTCTTCATAGCTATATGCCTAAATTTCGTGAGTTCCAATGAGCTTGGTTAAGTTGTCTCTGTAGATTTCCCCATCATGGTCTTGACCACCCTTGTTCATAAAATCCCTCCTCCATCTCTTCAATTGGATTCCCAGAGCTTGGCCTGGTATTTAGCTGTGGATCTCTGCATCTGATTCTATCAGTTACTGTATGAAGGCTCTAGGATGACAATTAGGGTAATCTGCAACCTCATTACCCTGGTAGGCCAGGTCCCTACCCTCCACTATTGCTGGTAGTCTAAGCTGGAGTCATCCTTGTGAATTACTGGGAATTTTCCAAGCACCAGATTTCTCCCTAACCCCATGACATCTCTCTCTATCAAAATATCTCTATCATTGCTCTCCCACTTCATTCCTCCCCCAGTTCAACCATCCTGTTCCCTCATGTTCTCATCCCCTATCATCTCTCCTCAGTTGCCCCTCCTCATCCTTCATTTACTCCAGAGATCTCATCTATTTCCCCTTCCCAGCATGATCCATGTGTCCGTCTTAGGGTTCCCTTTGTTAGCAGTTTTGTTGGATTATAATCTTGTTGTCTTTTGCTTTACATCTAATATCCACTTATGAGTGAGTAAATAACTATGTTTGTCTTTCTGAGTCGGGATAACCTCACTCAGGATGATATTTTCTAGTTCTATTCTTTTGCCTGCAAATATCATGATGTCATTGTTTTGTTTTGTTTTGTTTTGTTTTGTTTTTTTACAGCTAAGTAATGTACATATGTGCCACATTTTCTTTATCCATTCTTTAGTTGAATGACATCTAGGTTATTTCCAGGTTCTGGCTCTTATGAATAATGCTGCTATGAACATAGTTGAGCAAGTGTTCTTGTGGTATGATTAAGCATTCCATGCTTGTATGCCCAAGAGTGATATCATTGAGTCTTGATGTAGATTGATTCCCAGTTTTCTGAGAAGTTGCCATAGTGGTTTCCAAAGTGGCTGTACAAGTTTGCGCTCCCACCAAGAGTGGAGGATTGGTGCCCTTGCTCCACATCCTGTTCAACATCAGTTGTCATTAGTATGTTTTTGATAGCCTTCTGACAAGTGTAAGATGGTTTCTCAGAGTTGTTTTGATTTGCATTTTCCTGATGACTAAGGATGTAGTGCAATAGAATTGCTAAATTCTTAAACATAATTTGTTCTATGAACAACATAATTTTATTTTTTAGTATAAACTATGCTATTAGTAATGGTTTGGCCAAGACTAGCTCATTAGCTGTTTATAAAGAAAATAGCATGAAATAGCTCCTGTCTTGGAACATTCTGTATGTCCACAGAGATCTGACATACACCATACACTCTTGATAACACTAAAAGGACAAAGAATTGAGGATAACCGGGAAATTCTAAGAAATGGAGAAATGTTCTTTCCCAGAAAAAGCCCCCTCAAGTGGTTATCAAATGTAAAGTGATCAGTCCTGAGATCATATACATAATATATACAGGTAATATTAAAGCAACTGAGGAGACTATAGATCTGCATTCATATATATATATATATATATATATATATATGTGTGTGTGTGTGTGTGTGTGTGTGTGTGTGTATGCATGTATGTATGTATGTATATATATATGCATGTATATATATATCCATATATATACATGTATAGATATGAATATGTTACAATAATAAAAAGAATATGAATTTGAAAAAGATCAAGGTATATATGATATGGTGATAGATAATGTCATTTCAAAAGCAGGATTATGAGTGAGGAATAGATGAGCCTTGCTTTTCTGTAATAGCTCTGTCAGAAGAACTAATTAATACCCAAGGACAACTACATTGATTGACTTTGAGGAAGTAGTGTCCAATGATTTAATTACTTTCCATAGCTTCCAATTCTCAAAGAATTCTCTAACCTCTCAATAAGCTCTTTTGAATAAAGACAGGGGGACATCAGTGTACCAATTTAATTCAAGGTAAATTTTACGAAAACTGTACAATGGAAAAAAGAAAACATCTTCAGAAAATAGTGCTGGCATAATTGGATGTCAACATGTAGAAGGCTGCAAATAGATCCATATCTGTCACTGTGCACAAAACTTATGTCCAAGTGGATCAAAGACCTCAACATAAATCCAGTTATTCTGAACCTGATAGAAGAGAAAGTAGGAAGTAGTCTTGAACCCATTGGCACAGGAGAACACTTTCTAAATTTAACACCAGTAGCACAGACACTGACAGAAACAGTCAATCAATGGGACCTGTTGAAACTGAGAAGCTTTTGTAGAGCAAAGGACACAGTCAACAAAGTGACAGCCTACAAAATGGTAAAAGGTCTTCACCAACCCCACATCTGACAGAGGGCTGATATCCGGAATACATAAAGAACTCAAGAAATTAGACATCAAAAGGCCCAACAGACCAATTAAGAAATGAGCTATAGAACTAAACAGAGAATTCTCAACAGAGGAAGCTCAAATGGATGAAAGACATTTAAGGAATTGCTCAACATCCCTAATTACCTGGGAAATGCAAATCAAAATGACTCTGAGATTACACCTGTCAGAATAGCTAAGATCAAAAACAGAGAAGACAGCTTATGCTGGAGAGGATGTGGAGCAAGGGGAACTCTCCTCCACTGCTGGTGGGAATGCAAGCTTGTACAGCCACTTTGGAAATCAATATGGCGCTTCCTTAGAAAATTGGGAATCCATCTCCCCAAAGACCCAGCTGTAGCACTCTTGGGCATATACCCAAGGAATGCTCAATCATACCACAAGGGAATTTGCTCAGCTATGTTCATATCAGCATTGTTTTAATAGCTAGAACCTGGAAACTACCTAGATACCCTTCAACTGAAGAATGGATAAAGAAAATATGGTACATATACACAATGGAGTACTACTCAGCAGAGAAAAACAATGACATCATGAGATTTGCAGGCAAATGGATAGATCTAGAAAAAATCATCCTGAGTGAGGTAACCCAGACTCATGGACAAACATGGTATGTACTCACTCATAGGAGGATACTAGATGTAAAACAAAGATAACTAGACTGCTACTCAACAACTCCAAGGAGGATACCTAAAAAACAGGACCCTAAGAAAGACATAGAGATCACCCAATGACAGAGAAATGGATGAGATCTACACGAACAGCCTGGACAACAGTGGGAGTAATGAAGGGCAAGGTTCAAGGGAAAGAGAGCTTAGGGGAGCAGAAGATCCCAGCTGGATCAAGAACAGAAAGGGAGAACAAGGAATAACAGACCATGATAAATGAAGACCACATGAGACCAGGAAGAAGCAAAGTGCTAGAGAGGTCCCCAGAAATCCACAATGATATATCCACTGTAGATTACTGGCAATGGTTGAGAGAAAGCCTAATCTGACCTAGTCTGGTGATCCGATGGCCAAACACCCTAACTGTCATGCTGGAACTCTCATCCAATAACTGATGGAAGTGGATGCAGAGATCTATGGCCAGGCCCCAGGTGGAGCTCCAGGAGTCCAGTTGTCAAGAAAGAGGAGGGACTGTAACAGTGTGAATTGTTGAGACCAAGATTGGAAAAGCATAGGGACAAATAGCCAAATGTTTGGAAACACATGAATTATGAACCAAAAGCTGTGGAGCCCCCAACTAGATCAGGCCCTTTGGATAAGTGAGCCAACTGAATATCTTGAACTATTTGGGAGGCGTCCAGGCAGTGGGACCCAGACCTGTCCTTAGTGCATGAGCTTGCTGTTTAGAACCTTGGGCTTATGCAGGGACACTTTACTCAGCGTGGAAGGAGGGGACTGGACCTGACTGTACTGAATCTACCAGGTTGAGCTGAAACCCAGGGGTGTCTTGGACCTGGAGGAGATGGGAATGGAGGGTAGGGGCTGAGGGCCAGGCTGGGGCAGGGGTGGGAGGGGGGAGGACAGGGGAACCCATGGCTGATATGTAAAATTAAAACACAAATATCAGTATAAGAAATTTGAAATAACACCACATCTGACAGAGGGCTGATATCCAGAATACATAAAGAACTCAAGAAATTAGACATCAAAAGGCCCAACAGTCCAATTAAGAAATGGGCTATATAACTAAACAGAGAATTCTCAACAGAGGAAGTTCAAATGGCTGAAAGACATTTAAGGAATTGCTCAACATCCCTAATTATCTGGGAAATGCAAATCAAAATGACTCTGAAATACTACCTTACACCTATCAGAATGGCTAAGATCAAAAGCACAGAAGACAGCTTATGCTGGAGAGGATGTGGAGCAAGGGGAACTATCCTCCACTGCTGGTGGAAATGCCAGCTTGTACAGCCACTTTGGAAATCAATATGGTGCTTCCTTAGAAAATTGGGAATACATCTCCCCCAAGACCCAGCTGTAGCACTCTTGGGCATATACCCAAGGAATGCTCAATCATACCACAAGGGCATTTGCTCAGCTATGTTTGTATCAGCTTTGTTTGTAATAGTCAGAACCTGGAAACAACCTAGATGCCCTTCTACTGAAGAATGGATAAAGAAAATATGGTACATATACACAATGGAGTACTACTCAGCAGAGAAAAACAATGACATCATGAGGTTTGCAGGCAAATGGATGGATCTAGAAAAAATCATCCTGAGAGAGGTAACCCAGACTCAGAAAGACAAACATGGTATGTACTCACTCATAGGAGGATACTAGATGTAAAACAAAGATGACTAGACTGCTACACAACTCTAGGGAGGCTACCTAGAAAACGGGACCTTAGGAAAGACCCAAGGATCACCCAATGACAGAGAAATGGATGAGATCTACATGAACAACCTGGACAATAGTGGAAGTAATAGAGGCCAAGATTTGAGGGAAAGAAAGCTTAGGGGAGCAGGAGATCCCAGCTGGATCAAGAACAGAAAGGGAGAACAAGGAATAACAGACCATGATAAATGAAGACCACATGAGAACAGGAATAGGCAGAGTGCTCAAGAGGTCCCCAGAAATCCACAATGATATACCCTCTGTGGTCTGCTGGCAATGGTCGAGAGAAAGCCTGATCTGACCTAGTCTGGTGATCAGATGACTAGACACCCTACATGACACTGCAAAAATGGCCACCAACCTGAGACTAGATGGATCATGTGCTTAGAAGAAAATCAATTACTATTATTCAGGTAAAGGAACAGCAATAAAATGACTCAATGGTACACATTCTTATATAAATTTGTCACTTTATCAATCAACCATTAGAGAATTTCTTATTGTAGTTTATCAGAATTAACTCAGAGACCCACAATTGGATAATGTGTAGACACTGAGAGACTTTGGAGCACTAAGTTATAAATAGGAGGATGTCATCAAATCCCTCTACTCAAGGCTTAAGGATTGATGCAGAAAATGAGGCAGAAAGACTGTAAGAGCTTGAGGTCATGGACTACTCTGAAGAAATTGTTTCTTTCAGACACAACAGTACTGATGCACAAATGAATTCATAGAAACTGTATTTATGCACACAAGACCTGTACTTGTTTAACTCATGCAGTTTCTTAGTACTAGGAAGGGAAAGTGGACACTGTGTTCCTCCTATAACCAAAGGCTATTTGGAACTGATAGTCTGGCAAAGGGAACATCTAATTTCTCCATTTGACTGTCAGTTGGTGTTTTAATCATATTTTGAGTTGGGTAGACTTCAAGTTTAGAAGAAGTTGGACAAGACAAAATGAACTCAATGGTATTTTTGTGGACATTTTGTTTTGTTTTATTTTGCTTTGCTCACTGGTCTCTTGATTGTATGTTGTGAAATTTGTTTTTGTACTTTTGTGGCATTTGGGGGTTTTGTTTATTTTTGTTTCTTTGAAGCATTGGAGAGTAAGAAGGAAAGGATAGCAAAAGGCAGCAAGTGGTAGCACAGAGTGAGCATACACACAGACACACACAGATAGACACAGACACATACACAAAGACACACACATAGAGACACAATGCACACAGGGAGAGAGGGAGAGAGAGACAGAGACAGAGAGAGACAGAGAGAGAGAGAGAGAGAGAGAGAGAGAGAGAGAGAGAGAGTTAAGGAGATGGGGAAGATGGGGAAGATGTGGAAGGAGATGGGAGTTGGTAAAACATACAATACAAGCATATTGTGTGAAAAAAATAAAAATATTTCAAGGAGTTTAAAGAAGACACAACAGAGAAATGAAATTAAGAAGAATGAACTTAATATAACAAACATGTGAATAGGGCTCAAGGAAGCACAAACATAAAAGTGATAAAAATGATGAATAATATTCAAGACAAAACAGAATTCAATAAAGATAGAAACACTAAAGAATATTCATGGTTCAATGAAGATGGAGTTGAAGAACGCAATTAGAAAGTGCAAAGGAAAGCTTTACAAGTAGAATGAATTAAGCAGAAGGAAACAGAATATCAGGACTCACAGATAAAACAGAGAAACTAAATTAAGTAAAGAAACAATATGAAAAAGATATTTAAAACACAAAAAAAGGAACATACAGAGAATGTGGGACACCATTAATCTTTTATCTTTTTTATTACTTTGAAGAGACCCCATGACCAAGAAAGTCATAAAATATAAGTTTATCAGGGATCACATTTCCAGAGGGTTAGAGTCATGGCAGAAAGAATGGCAACAGCAGGAGTGATTCTACAACAGTAGCTGAGATCTTATATCTATTCTATGATCCACATAGCACAAGGCAGGGAACAAAAGTGTGAGAGACAACAGTGATGTCAAGGGCACTTTGAAACCCCAAAGACTGCCCCTAGAAATATATAGGATTTTGGCTGGAGTTGAGGATCTGTGGTAATTAATTGTAGTTATATGTTTTATGCTAAGGAAACTGCATAGTTATGTTTTCCCAGCAATATTTCATTTGTTTCTTGACCAAATTGTTTGCATATTTCCCCACATTCAGTGCTACTAGTCCCAACACACCTACATTCCTGATTTTATGTAATTTCATTCCTGCTTTATGTGTTAATATTTCTTATTAGTTGAGGTCTGATACATAAGCAATAACTTTAAAATAGCAAACTTATAATTTGACGATACTAAAATTAAGGAATATTTAGCATCTACCAATGTGATCCTCTGAGCCTAAAAACATAATGTGAAATTAGGGAGTTGGAGAAAGGGTGAAAGTTTAAAAAAAAGAGGGAAGGGAGCTGTAATTATATATATATATGTATATATGTACATATATATAAACAAGTATACATATAATATACACATACATACTTATACACACACATATATTTCTTTTTACTACTACATTACCCTTACATTTCTGAACATGGTGTAATAAGAGTACAACCTGTACTGATACCTTCTGTTGTCTTTGTTTTCTGTTATATGCCCTTTAAGATTTTTAGAAAGTGTTTAGAAGCATGATAACCGAAGGGAGATCTTTTAGCCATAATGAGCTGCAGCTTCAGATATTTTTAACTCACAAAGTGGTACCTTAAACATGTCCATAGACTTAGTAAAATTTTGAGTAATATAGTATTATCAGGAGTTAAAAATACATAATTTATACAAACTCCTTGAGTTTCTCATTAGAAAACATTGAACTTCAACTAGTGACTGGGAATTCACTATTTCCTTCTGTCATTTTCCACAAACCATATGTATATGGTTGGCTGTATATTAGAAAATAATGACTCATCTTCAGCTATGCAGGTGAAATGAATGTGACAATAGAAATGAAATGGGAGATTAAAAGATGAGAAACAAAACTTGGAATTATGCTCCTTGCTAGGCTTATGACGTTGAATACAGGCACTCATTATGCCTAGTAATGTAAACCTGACTTATCCTCTACATTCACTTGACTTTCAAAACAGAATGTGTAACTGCCTTAGGAAGAAGGTGAAGTGGGCAGGCTCTCCAAGTCTCAGAAAATAGTCTTAGGCACCTACACAAAGCCGATCTTTGGGTGTATGGGTGTGTTGTTTATGTGATGGAATTTGCACATCAAACTGTGACTGAAAGGAAAAAGTAAGTTGGACTCAGAATTTAGTTCATGGAGAGGCTAAAGGAACAAGAGCTAGAGAAATAAAACAATAAGCAGTTATTACAGCTGCTCTTTAGGTACATAAAGCAGGAAAGGCACACAGAAATTAGATTAAAAAAAAAACAATAATTTTCAAACTCTGACTGTAATGTTAGATAGGAAGATTAAATTTATGGAAGTATTACTTTTAGTATCCTGCCAGTAATGCTCATGATTTCTCTGTGAGGAGTACATCTAGAAGACAGGCCTTTCCAGGTGAAATAGTCAATGAAATGATTCATAATGATAGTCTACTATACTCACAGAATTGTTAGCCCAATTGTCATTAGACAGTTGTCATCCACCAGCTTGTGGGAACAGATGCAGAGACCCACAGCCAAACACTACACAGATTCAGGGGAATCTGCAAGAAAGGGGAGAAAGGATTGTAGAAGGCAGGAGAGTCTAGGATACCATGAAAACATGGCCTGCAGAACCAATTAAACAGGGCTCACAGAGACTGAAGCAGCAAACAAGGAACCTATACTGGGCTGAGCTAGATCCTCTGCATACATGTTATGGTTGTGTAGCTTGGTGTCCTTGTGGGACTTCCAACAGTGGGAGTAGGGGTGTCTCTGACTCTTTTGCCTGTGCTTGGGACACTTATCCTCCTTCTGCGTTGTCTTGTCCAGCCTTGATACAAGGCTTTGTGCCTAGTCTTACTTTATCTTTTTAGGGCATGTTTGGTGAATATACCTGAGAGGCCTTTTTAAAGAGAAATGAAGGAGGAGTAGATTTGAAGGAGGGAGAAGGTAGGGGAAGAAACTTAGAGGAAAGGAAGGAGAGGACACTGTGACAGGGATGAGAGAAGAATAAAAGAAAAAATCAGACAGCAAGGTAATAGTCAGAGAATCAGTTTTTAAGAAAATAATTTATAAATGGGAAATTACATGTATCACTCTAAGTAGATGGATATTGTTTATGCAATAAATTGATGTTTTATAAATATACTTTATTATAACAAAATGTGTAATACTAGGTTTGCATTTAAGCAGCCATGGGCATTATCATATAGAATATAGTTAATTTATATCTTATTTCCTTTTTGAGATTGTTAATTTAGTGTTTGTAAACACCAAGGCACACTGTACCATTATATTCAAGGTCATCTGGTCTTGGAACTTCATCAGAATTAAATTACAGAAAATGTGGGCTTAAAACAAAACAATTTATTTCTTTGCAGACTACAAGTAAATTGTGAAGAAACATTTGACCGTCTTACAGACTTGAAGTTCTGGGAAAGAAAAAAAAATATTTCAGTGATATATAACATTTCAATTTGCAAATGACAGTTTGTGTCCACAATTCAGAATTTCCATGAGCCATACTTCTTCAGGCATGTTTAAACATTTCCAAATGTTTTTCTATTCCTTCTTTTCTTTTTTTTTCATTTTCAATGTTCCCACTTTGGTGAACAGTAGGATTTCTGGCTTTTATCTCTGTATCTGGCAGCTCTAAAGAAACATTTTATCATCTCATACATTAAGAACTTCTGTTTATTGTCTCATTCACTCTGGTCATGTATTAACTCTGTTCATCTCTGGTGGAATGAGCAAAATAGCACTGAAGGGCGTTTTGAGTCAGAGTAAGCAGAAACTGGCAGAGTTCAATGTTTGAAATCTTCAGGGGGAATGAAGTCAGAATCAGTGTAAAGTTATCACAGTGGAACTATTATCAGAGACACACTGTGACATTCTGTTCAGTGAGGTAGCATTGGTATAAGATTTTCCTATAAGATTTCAGTCTTGAAAAAGACCATGTTTGTTTTGCAGTACAACCTCCCTTGCTCCTGAATATCACCATATTTTGTAACTGACAGTATTCAATGTAAACATTGTGTGAGTACAGCTAATCTCTTTGTGAGTTGACTCTTCTCTTAGCAAAAGTTATTGATTGAAGTCATGTTCCTGGCATTAGGTTTACAAAGGACAGCATCCAATGGTATCTGAGGGCCAACTAAGGAATTCAAGAAAGTGTGAAGACACTAATAGAAACAAAGTTGTTCCTATGCCATGTGCTCTTGGCTTGTTCAATTTTAAGAATCTTCAATTCTGTCCTAAAAACACAACAAACAAAATTCCTCAAGTATTTAGATTACGTTAGAAAGAATAAATGTATTTTTTTACCATTATACACAATTTATTTGTTAGGCAACAAATGAGAACTAGAGTCTCATTTGATATCTTACTGTAATTCCCATGTATTTTTCTCTCAGCACCATGAGTCTCTTCATTAACCACTGTTCACTGGGGAAAAAAGCCTATTTGACCAAGGTTGAAAGAAGCTCTGTCTAAGGTTATAAACAAATATTTACGAGTGAATTTGACAACATGATCATTTATCAAGATAAGAGTATGTTACCCTTATGGCCTGTGACCTCTCCAGTCAGGTATCAGATACACAGAACAAGGAATGAATTTTATCTGCATCCAAATAGAACATGGTTAGTTACCCCTGTAATCCCCTTGCCACCATTTTACCAGTTGGTACATCTTGTCAGACAGGTATATAGTATGCAAGGTCCAGAATGAGTAAATACACTGATAACTTTCCCATGCCCACTCTGACTACATATATACTCCCAAGAATATGAAAGCTATTCAGCATGGAGAAAACATGATTCTTTCCAGCCTTCCTTTATTTGGTAGATTTTTTAAATTACTCTCAGTGTATAGGTGTCTTTATAAACGAGATGTTGTCTTAATTGGATTTCTATTGCTTCAGTAAATAGCATGATCAAAAGCAACTTGGATTGTTTTATATTTAGAGTGTAATCAAAAGGATACATTTTTGTGCTAGGGTAGTCAAGACAGGAACTCAGGAGGGAACTGAAGACTAGACTGTGAAAGGACACTGCTCACTGACATTCTCCACTGGGTTTGCTCAGCTTACTTTTTCATACAAGCCAGGACTACCACTCATAGAAGGATGATTTCTCCTTCAATCATTAATCAAGAAAATGCCCCCCCCCTCACCCTGTAGACTTGCCCACAGGACAATTCAACAAAGGTATTTTCTCAATTCAGGATTTCTTTTTCCACCTAACTCTAGATTATATCTAGTTAACAAAAAACTAACCAACATAAATTACTACTTGGAGATAACTGATACTATTTTCATAGAATTTTAGTTCAGCCACATAGTATGCATCTTTTTCTTTCTTTCTTTCTTTTTTTTTTTTGTTTGTTGTTTTTCAAGATAGGGTTTCTCTGTGTATCTTTGCACCTTTCCTTTCCTGAAACTCACTTTGTAGAGCAGGCTGGCCTCGAACTCACAGAGATCCACCTGCCTTTGCCCCCGAGTGCTGGGATTAAAGGCGTGCGCCACCACTGCCCAGCTGATAGTATGCATCTTTATTGATGAGCTAATGTCATTTTCCATTGAGATGAAGATGATCATCAATATTAATATTACTTTAGTAGTAGTAATAGTAGTAGTAGTAGTAATAGTAGTAGTAGTAGTATTTTTGTTTTCCATATAACAGCTCTCGCTGTCCTGGAACTTGCTCTGTAGACAGAGGCTGGCCTTGATCTCACAGAGATCTGCCTGCCTCTGACTCTGCATCCTGAGTGCTAGGATTAAAGGCATGTGTCACCACTGTCCAGCTACCTTTGTGATTATTGATGCCTTCTAATTCCTGTAATTTTGTGGGCTGTTTCTCTAACTGGTTTGATCATTTGTTTTCATTATTCCTCCTTCTTAGTAGAGAGGTTTTGCTGTTGTGTTGGATTTTTTCTTGTCTCCCATTTTTAAAACACTTTTCCCTTGAAGTTTATTTATTGAGACACTTCCTTCCTCCTCTCAATACAGCATTCCTTTTAGAATTCAGTGCTAGGGTAGAGGTTCTGAAGTGTCTTTTATTTATTTATTTTTTATTTATTATATTTGTGTTTTAGTTTTACAAATCAGCCATGGGTTCCCCTGTCCTCCCCCCTCCTGCCTCACCCCAACCTTCCCCCAAGCCCCTCCCCTCCATTCCCATCTCCTCCAGGGCCAAGACTCCCCAGGGGATTCATTTAAACCTGGTGGATTCAGTACAGGCAGGTCCAGTCCCCTCCTTCCAGGCTGAGCAAAGTGTCCCTGTGTAAGCCCAAGGTTCCAAACAGCCAGCTCATGCACTAAGGACAGGTCCGGGTCCCACTGCCTGGGTGCCTCCCAAACAGTTCAAGCTATTCAACTGTCTCACTTATCCAGAGGGCCTGCTCCAGCTGGGGGCTCCATGCTTGTCTTAAAAAAACAAATAAACAAACAAAAACACTTTATTTCTCCATTTATTTTAAAAGAGAGCTTTTCTGGATAAAGCAATCTTCATTGGCACATCAATGTTTAACAAAATCATTGTGTGTTTTCTTGCACTGCTAGAATTGATAACAAGAAAAATATTATTGTGGTGTTTTTGCCTATGTAAGTGAGTTGGTGTTTTTTCTTTTACAGATAAAGGAACCCTTTCCACTCTGAACAAAGTTATTTAATAAGCAAAATAATTACAGAACTAACTCTCAGGGAATATGGAAATGAAAATATTTCTAGAGGAAGTAAATAAGAACATTCTTGTGGTTGATATATTGTATACCCCGATAAACTTATCTGGGGGTCAGAGAACAAAACAGCCACTGTATTAAACATAGAGGTTAGGCAGTTTAATCCCAGCACTTGAGAGCTCATGTCTTGCTTGGGAAAGGCACATGCCTTTAATCCCAGGAAGTGATGGCAGGAAGCAGAGAAAGGTATGTAAGGCAGAGGACCAGGAACTAGAAGCTTTTTAAGCTTTTACACTTTTAGTAGCAGTTCAGCTGAGATCCATTCGGATGAGGACTCAGAGACTTTCAGTTTGAGAAAACAAGATCAGCTGAGAAGGTGGTAAGGTGAGATTAGCTGGGGCTTGTTCTGCTTCTCTGATCTTTCAGCATTCACCCCTGGCTCTGGGTTTGTTTTTATTAATAAGACCGTTTAAGATTCATGCTACACATTCTTTATCTCTTGCATCAAGGGTGCTGTGGCTTTATATGAGAACTTTCAAAGGTCAGAGAGGTTTTTTTTTTTTTTTTTCTTCACAGAGTACAAATAGGCACAAAGAGTTTGAATATGTGAGTAATGTTTTCCTACTCTTGTATTATTTGCCTATTTATTTATTTGATTGTTTATGTATTTAGAGACAGATTCTCATATAGTTCAAATCAGTCTGGAATCATTTTCTAGCTGAGGATTACCTTGAACATTTTTCCTCTTTTGCCTCCATCTCTTGAGTGCTGGTATTATAGTCATGCACTAGTATGCTAGATTTGTGGCCATTATTTTTTTTAAATATCAGTTCTTCTTAAGTACCACTGGTGGTCTTGTTGGTCTCACCTTTGTATGTTGGCCTAAGCAATATTTCCCCATACTATGGAATAGTTTATAACATTTTATTGAGCTCATGAATTAACAATACCAACTCTAAATGCCCTAACCAAATGAGTTTCCAGAGAATAGTTACATTTATATAGACAAATTAGTAAAGAACACAAGACTCATAGCAGAATGTATTTACAATTTTAGGAACTGGGAGCCTAGGACAAACACTGATTTCTCCTCCCTTTATTATTTATTTAAATATGGTTTAGTTATCCAAAGTGTGTGATCCATCCCCCATTGATTCCTGGAGGGAAACACAAGTGATTAATGCAAGAGACACACATAGTAAAAAATGTTTGGATACTAGGTATAGATTAATTTCTAAACAGTCTTTTAAATAAGTAACACAGAGCCAAATACAGGGGTGCTAGCTATAGAGATCAGAGCAATAGCTGCCAACTAACCTTAGCTTACCATATCACTGTAGCTTCCCAAGAGAATCTCTTCCTGTCTAACTTGCACCTTTATTGCCTTGCTGTCCTGTCTTCTCATTGGCTCTTAACCCAGCAACCTCACTGCCTCATCACTGCCTGTCTATACAGACCTCCTGGTCTCTGTGGTTGGTACTGGGATTAAAGGCATATGTCACAAGGCTTGTCTATGTCCTTGACCACATAGACACTCTGGCTTCCATGTGATCAGATTAAGGGCATGTGCTACCACTGCCTGACTTCTGTTTATGGTTCACTATGACCTCTGATCTCCAGGCAAACTTTATTTATTAACATACAAATAAAATATCACATTTCAGCACAAATAAAATATCACCACAACAAGGACCCATTCCCTCCATTCTTTTTTAATGGGTTAACTTCACACTCCACAGTGCTGCTGCTATAGAGGTATGTGAGATACAAGATATACTTTTCAGTTCTTCATGATGCAGGCACTAACATAGTGCTAGTATTTTCTGTATTTTAATAGTCTTGCTCCTAGCAGTAACTAAAGTATGAAAAGCATAACTCAGACTGTATAACTAATATGTTAATTAATCTGTCCCAGGAAATGCTTTCAAATCAAGTCCTGGGAAACAGAACCATAGTGCTATTTAGAAATTTTAGTTTCAATAGCAGTTAATTTCTTGAGCATGGTATATGCTATTAACTGAAGGACAGAGGTAAAAACCCACAAACATGTCTTAAACTATATTTCTATGTACAGTTATACTTGAAGAGAGAAGGTGAGTGGAGAGTTGGGAATTGGCAGAATATGTAATGCAATAACAATCATGCCAGATGCTTTATTGTTATCAACTTTTATCAACTTAAAATATATCATAAACTATTTCCTTGCAGGAAAAAAATGGGAGTACTAAGTGAAGCATAGCTGTGAGCTAAATATTTTAACACCTCAATACATAAATAAATTCTGACCATGTAATCTGAAGAAGGCTTTCATGCTCAAAGAGAATATATGAGCATGTGACCAGGGAGGGCTAAGGTTGTTAGTTCCATAGAGCAGAATGAAGTTGTGGCACATGTGCCACTCAGAATGACACAGAAAAGGAGCAATAGAGCACATCCGTGCCAGATCAGCATTGAACTGTGGAATCTGAAATATGAAAGAAAAGAAGGCTTAGTTATAAATTATTATGGAAAAATGAAGAAAAAGACAAGAGTTAAAAACTTAGCAGGAGGGGAAAGGTGGAGACCCTGTGCTTTGTCCTGGGTTTTGGTGGGTCTTTATCACAAGTAGGATAGAAAATGAAAATATGCTACATAAAAGAGATACTGTGGACTCGCCAATAGAGAAATTTGCTATCATTGTACAGAGAAAGGTGTTAGATCCTTGTTTCAATGAAGGAAACAGCCTGATGTCTGTGAAACAAAGGCTTTAGAATGCATTTATCAATTCATTGCAGAGTAAAGAAAGCCCACATCTGTGTCACAGCTGGCTCTGAGTGAAGATTTTACTCTTTTCTTACTTTATAATGAGGTTGAGTACCAGTTCTCAGCCCGAACATTAGCCATTCTTTGCTTAACACCTGTTCGTACTAATTTCCCTGCCTATACCTCTCTGTGCTTCTGCTTATCAAATGGATTGTAGCTATTCACATTCATCCACTGTTAAAATATGAAGTACTGTAGTTTGACAGTTTTTCCTGATGGTGTCATTTCTCAGTTCATCCCCACAAAATTTATTGTCATATCTTAGTCCCCAGAAGAGTCCATGCTGTGTGAGATGACAAGGCATTTAAGAGGTATAGTGATCTATTCCTGTGAACAGGCACTATCTGGTCTGCATTGGCTACTGAGGGAGAAAGTTGTTGAGGGGTGAGGCCACCTCTTGTGGTTTACCTCATTTCCATGTCTGAGAACACATTCATATGTACACACATACACACACACACACACACACACACACACACACACACACACACACATATGAAAGCACCAAGAAAAAGACCCCTATACATATACATCAGAAGGTTTTTGTTTTTGTTTTTGTTTTTTGTTTTTTTATTCTAGGTCCCTGTACTAACTAGTCTCAGATTCTTGGTCACCCAATCAATCATAGTTGGGTATAGGTTCTATCTCACAGAGTGGGTCAATTCAAATCAGATATTAATTAATTATTCCCATAAGCTTTGCTTCATCATTGCCCTGGTGTATCTCGCAGTCAAAACATCATTGTAGATAAAAGGGGTATGACTGAGTTGGTTTTTAAGTTTCTCTTTTGTTAGCCTTCAGAGAACTTCACTGTACCAAAAGACTCTATGCAGGGTGAGGGCTCTATGCTTAACTTCCTCATGTTCAATGAGTTGTATAGCTGTTGTCTTCAACAATGGAGCAATGCCATCAGTTTGTAGAGAGTAATATATGTCTTGGCAACAACTGGAGTTGTTTGACATTTTCCATGGGATACCTTTGACCAACAACTCAATTAGATTAAACTCAATCCAAGCAGTGGAAGACTTATTTGATGAAAAACTATGGTCTGCTGAGGCTCTTTTCCCCTCACTATTTGACAATTTCATTTAAATCACCATCATATATATGCATATTTTAGCAAGCGTCTACATATTCTATTAGGTTTCCATGCTACCCCTCAAATGACCTTTAATTTTATCTGTCTTTCTCTGAATTCCCTTCCTTGACCACATCTCCCCTTCACTCCTTATTTGATGATCCCAATTGAGCTGTTCCATTCATCTATAATCATCTCTATTCTATTTCATTTTTTAGGAAGAACTATCTGTCCCTCTAAGTCTCTTATGCTATATTTAACCTCTGTGGCTCTATGAATTATAACTTGGTTAACATTGACTTAAGAAGTAATATTCACCTATAAGTGAATATATACCATATTTGTCATTCTGGGTCTGGGATACCTCCCTTGGGATATTTTTTTCTTGTTCTATCCAGTTGCCTACAAATTTCATGATGTAATTTTTTAATGGCTGAATAACACTCTGTTTTATAAATGTATCATATTTTCTTTATCCATTTTTCTATTGAGAGACATTTAATTTTTTCCAATTATGAGCTATTATGAATAAAGCAGCAATGATGGTTGAGAAAATGTCTTTGTGGTAACACAAAGCATCTTTTGGATATATGCCCAAAAGTGGTATAGCCAGATTTTGAGATAGATCAAACCCCATATTTTTGAGGAGCAACCACACTGACTTATATAGTGGCTATAAGTTCGTACTCACACTAGTACGTGAGTGTTCCTCTTACTCTGCATCCTGGCCAGGATGAACTGTCATTTGTTTCATTGATCTTATCCATTCTGATAGGTGTAAGTTGAAATCTCAGTGAAGTTTTGAATTGCATTTCCCTGATGGCTAATGATATTAAACCATTTATTTTCAGTTTATTTGCTATATCAGTTTCCTCTACTGATAATTCTCTTAGATTGTGTCACATTTTTATTTGGGGTACTTTTTTTCTAGTTCTTTAAAAATTTTGGATATTGGCCTGCATCAGATGTTTAGTTGGTAAAAATCTTTTCCAATATTTTAGACTAGACTTTGTTCAAGTGACTGTGTCTTTTGCCATGCATATTTTTGGTTTCATTAGAACTCAGTTATAAATTGTTGACCTTAGTGCATTGCTAACAGTGTTCTGTTTAAAAGGTCTTTTCCTACATCAATGAGTTCTAGACTAGTCCCCATTTTCTCTTCTATCAGGTTCAGATTGTATGTTGATGTCTCTGATATATCTGGAGTTGAGTTCTCTACAGGGTGTTAGATATAAATATGTTTGTATTATTCAATATGCAGTTTGACTAGCAATCATTTGTTGAAGTTGCTGTCTCTTTTACACTGAGTATTTGACTTGCTTATCAAACAACAGATGTCCATAGGTGTGTGGATTTATGCTTGAATCTTCAAGCGAAATCCACTGATTGATGTGTTTGTTTTTGTGCCACTATTATAGTATTTTTATTACTGTTCCTCTTAGTACAATTTGAAATTGAGGATAGTGATAACTGTCACAAGTCATTTATTATTCAGGATTGTTTTATCTACATGGATTTGTTTGTTTTGTTTTCCTATAAAGCTGAAAATTGTTTTTTCAAGATCTTTGAAGAATTGTGTTGGAATTTTGATGGAATTACATTAAATCTGTAGATTGCTTTTGGTAAGATAAACATTTTTGCTGTGTCAACTCTACTTATCAATGACCGTATGAGATCTTTCCGTGTGCAGAAACTTTCTTCAATTTTTTATTCAATGTCTTCAAGTTGTTAACATACAAGTTTTTACTTGCTTGGTTAGCATTACCCCAAGATATTTTATATTATTTGAGGCTATTGTGAAAGGTGTTGTTTCTCTTATTTCTTTCTCAGTCTTTTTATCATTTGTATGTAGTATGACTACTGACTTTTATGGGTTAATTTTATATCCAGCTATCTTTTGAAAGTATTTATTAGCTGTAGGAGCTTCCCTATGAAAGTTTTAGGGTAATTTTTGTATATTATCATATCATCTCCAAGTAAAGATACTTCAAATTCTTTCTTTCAATTTGTATCTGTTTTATCACCTTCAGTTGCCTTATTGATCTAGATGAGACTTCAAGTACCATATATACTATATATGGAGACAATAGACAACCTTGTCTTATTTGTGACATTTGTGGAATTGTTTTGAGTTTCTCTCCATTTAAGTTGATGTTGACCATCATCTTGTGGTAAACTGTTCTTAATAAACTGAGGGTTGTCCCTTGTATTCCTAATCACTCTTGAACTCATCATGAAAAGGTGCTGGATTTTGTCAATTTCCTTTTCTACATGTTATGAGATTGTCATTGTATTTTTATCCTTAAATTTCTTTCTATGATGGATTACATTTATCAATTTCTATATGTTAAATCATCCCTGCATCTCTGTTGTAAAGCCTAATTGATCAAAGCGAATAATTTTTGTTATGTCCTTGGACTTTGTTTTGAGATAGTTTATAGAGAATTTTCCCATCTATGTTCATAATTCTTTCTTTGTTGGGTTTTTATGTGGTTTGCGTTTCAGGGTAAGTGTGGATTCCTAAAATGAGTTGGGCAATGTTCCTTTTGTCTTTTGTGAAATCATTTGAAGAGTATTTGACAATAACTCTTCTTTGAAAGTCTGGTAGAATTCTGCACTAAAAGCATCTGATCCTTGGCTTTTTTTGGTTTGGAGTCTTCTAATCATGGCTTCTATTTCAACATGTATTAAAGTCTGTTTAAATTGCTTATCTGATCTTGATTTAACTTTGGTAAGTAGTATGCATTAAGAAAATGATTCATTTCTTTTAGATTTTCCAACATGGTTGAGTGCAGATTTTAAAGTATGTCCTTATGATTCTCTGGATTTCCTTAGTGTCGATTGTTTTTTTTTTGTTGTTGTTGTTTTTTTCTTCACTGTTCAAGGTTTATTTAGTGTTTCCATTGACATGACAATTGGGTAGTTTGTTGCATCATCAATATCCAGATCTTACTTTTTGCATAATATTTCAATGTATACTGCAGACACATAATATACAAAATAATATCCTTTAGAAGAGTTATGCACAAATATGCATAATGGTTTTACCCATTGGAGCCACATTATGACTAACTGGGAACTCACTGGCCTAAGCATATTTGCTGAGGGTACATAGCAGACACAGCAGGCTCACAAGATAACCAAAGCCTGCATACAATTGGCAGTGTGTCTCAGAGACAGTGGAACTGTCACCCCAACCAGGTTACCACTACACAAGTACCACTTAGCATCAGGGTAGATCTGTGTGAACTGAGGTTTTCTCCAGGCCACCTTAACACAACAACACTAAGCATAGCTCAGATGAGGAGACAGTGTGTGGTCTCCATAGAAATCCAGCTACAGCCTGGACAGTGAAGCTCTAGGACATCTGAGGATTTTAGAACTGCACTCTTTCTAAATGCCACAGAACATATTTCCACTCTTCAAGTGGACCTCCTCTTCAGAAGTCATAGTCACCTTCACAACATCTGTGATTCTATTTTGTCCCAGGACACAAGGGACACTGAGGAAGGCATCATCCTTGATTCCATAGAGACCCTTAATCATGGCAGAAATGGGATGCACCCGCCTAAGATTCTTCATCATGCTCTCAGCCAGGTCGGCCACAGAGAGGCCAATGGCTCAGGAGATATACACTTTGAGTTTAATTACCTCATAAGAGCTGTCAACCACCTGCTTGTGAACCTCCTTCCACTGCTCCTTGCTGCATCACTGCCCAGTTCTGGGTTCAGATTCTTCAGGGAGACACCAGAAACATTCACACCACTCCACACAGGCACACTAGAGTCTCCATGCTCCCCTAGAACCTATCCATGACAGCTTCATGAGTGAATGCCCAGCCTTTCTCCCATCAGGTAAAGGAACTGAGCTGAATCCAGATTGTAAACACTCCCAATAACTCGTTTTTTTGGGGGGAAGCCACTTATCTTTCAGGCTACATAGGTCAAGACATTAGCTGGGTTTGAAACAATAAGCAACTTGCAGTTTGGACTGTACTTCACAACATTGGGAATGGTGAACTTGAAGATGTTCACATTTTTCTGGACCAGATTGAGTCGGCTTTCTCCCTCTTGCTGATGGGCCCCTACTGTGATAATGCCCAGCTTGGAGTTTGCAGTCACACTATAGTCTTTGCCAGAGACAATTTTTGGTGTTCAGAGGAAAAGGCTGCCATGCTGGAGATCCATCATCTCTCCTTTCAGCTTGTCTTCTATGACATCAACAAGGGCAAGCTCATCGGCCAAATACTTCATTAGGATATTGATGGCACAAGCCATGCCAACAGCACCAACCCCAACAACTGTATTCTTGTTCCGGGGGACTTGTTCTTCCTTAAGTAGATTGAAAATCAGCTGGTCCTTGAGGGTTGCCATGGACTTTTAACCTTTTGGGATGGCTAGTAAACAATGGACAGCAACATGGTCTGGGCTTGACGACAGAGGCTCCAGCACCTCAGTGTCTATTGTTATATTTCCAGTTTCATTTATATTTTTTTAAATTTAGATATTGTTTCTCCACCTTTTAATCAACTTGCATAAGGGTTTGTCAGTCTTATTGGTTTTCTCAAAGAACAAACTCTGCTTCAGTGATTCTTTGGAAATTTTGTTGTTGTTTGTTTATTTAATTTTATCAATTTCAGTCCTCATTTTTTTTTTATCATCTCTTGCCATCTACTACTATTGGGTGTGATTTCTTCTTTTTTGTTTTAGAGCTTTTAAGAATGCTGTTAAATATGAATCCTATTTTCTAATCCGTTCTGTTCTTCTTTGTTTTTGTTTTGCTTTGGTTTTGGTGGGGAATTTAGACCATTGATGTTGAAAAATGTCAAATGAGCAATGTTTGTTGATTTCTATTATATTGTTGTTTTTGTTGTTGTTGCTGTTGTTTTTGAAATGGTGTGTGTTTGATATGCTGGTCTGGGATTATTTATTCCTAGAGTTTTCATGGGTGTGATTAATCTCTTTAGGTTGGAGTATATTCTGCAAGGGTAGATTTGAAGATAGATATCGCTTAAATTAGATTTATCACAGATGTCTTATGTTATCCATCTATTGTAATTAAAAGTTTTCTTGGCAACCTTGGTCTCTGAGAGTCTGTATATCATGCCCAGGGCCTTTATTGCCAAAGTACAGTTCCAGCAGAGTTCAGGTTCCAAAGAGGAGATGTGGAGTCGGCAACTGAAGGAGACTGACATGATGTAAGGGTGATCAGGAAGGCTGCTGCTTCATTTAAAAAAGTTACACATTTATACTCGATAATTGCACAAATAATTAAATGAGAGTGGGAGAAATGGGGCTTGTGAGCTGGAGTGGGCTTATAAACAGGAACTGAGGGAGCTTGATGCACAAAAGCCAAGTGTTAATGGAAGAATCACAAGTTCCTCTTGCCGAAGATAGGGAGAATAACTCCATTTGTATCAAGCAGGTACTTTCTTTGAATCTCTGAGGAAATGGCTTTTGTTTAAATGATTGACCTTGGGAAAAAGGACTTTCTTGAGGCACTAGACACTCCATTAGAGAATACTGCAGTTTTTGTATGATTTAGTTTATTCAAATAGATAAAGCATACAGTGAACAAAAATGAAGCTAGACAAATATTACAATGGACCTTAGTAGACTTTAGAGATTTATAAATTTTGATTATCAAAGAAAAATTATTTATCAAGCATATGTTACTTATATAAATTTTCAGGCAGTTTGGTGGTAACTTGTGTGGGAGTTATCATGCTATATGGTTTCATAGTGGGTAGATTTTTTTACAAAGAAAAATTTTTAAAGAGGCTGCCATTGTATACATCCTCATTCTCCACTGAAGTTGACACAAAATTTCCCAAAGGAAAAGGTATAAGAGAATTCCCATAACATGTAGTGAGAATCATTAGAAATGAAAGTAAAAGGGTGCTGGAGAATTGTGATCCACAATGTTGAAATGCTGGAACATTTTCAATTGGCAATGGTATTCATGTAGTCCATGCCACTTCTGGCTTCCAGAGTCTCTATTGAAAAGTTAGGTGTTATTTAATACATGTATTTTGATATGTTACTTGGTATTTTTCCCTTGCAGCTTTTAATGTTCTTTCTTTGTTCACTACATTTAGGGTTTGATTATAATGTACCAAGGGGACTAGCTCTTCTCATTCAGTCAATTGGGTGTTGTGTATGCTTCTTATACCTTGACATATATCTCCTTTAGCTTAGGATAATTTTCTTCTGATTTTGTTAAAAATATTTTCTGTGCTTTTGACCTGGGTTTTGTCATCTTCCTCCATTTTTATTAGTTCTGATATCTGCTGTTTTCATAGCGTCCCAGATTTACTAAGTGTTTTGTGCTAGGAGTATTTTTGATTTAATATTTTCTCTTTTTTTTGTGAAATGTTTAATTCATTTTGCATACCAACCACAGACCCCCCTCTCATCCTTCCTCCCTCTCCCACCCCCAGCTTCCCCTCCCAATCACCTCTCATCGCCTCCTCCAAAAGGCTAAGGCCTCCCATGGGGAGTCAGCAAAGCCTGATACTTTCAGCTGAGGCAGGACCAAGTCCCTCCCCCCTGCACCAATGGTGAGCAAGGTGTCCACCATAGGTAATGGGCTCCAAAAAGCTTGCTCATGTACCAGGAATAGATCCTGATCCCTCTGCCAGGGGCCCCACAAAGAGACTAATCTACACAACTGTCTCTCATTTGCAGAGGGCCTAGTCTTGTCCCATGCAGGCTCCACTATGGTATTGTGTTCCCTGAAAAATTGTGCAGGCTAATAAACTTACCTGAGGTCAGAGAACAGGACAGCCACAATATTAAACATGAGGGTAGGCAGTGGTAGCACACGCCTTTAATCCTAGCATTCCAGAGACAAAAATACTTCTGGATCTCTGAGTTCAAGGCCACATTAGAAACAGCCAGGTGTGGTTATGCATGCCTTTAATCCCAGAAATCCAGCCTTTAATCCCAGGGAGTAATGGTAGAAAGTAGAAAGATATATAAAGCATGAAGACCAGAAACTAGAAGCTTTTGGCTGGTTAGGCATTCAGGCTTGGAGCAGCACAGTTCAGCTGAGATTCATGTGGAGGAGGACTCAGAAGCTTCTAATCTGAGGAAAAAAGACCAGCTGAGGAAATTGCAAGGTGAGATATCTGTGGCTTGTTCTGTCTCTCTGATCTTCTAGCATTCACCCCAATAACTGGCCTCAAGTTTGTTCTTATTAATAAGACCTGTAAGATTCATGCTACACTCCACAGCTGTAGGTCTAAAGTTCCTATGTTACTACAAGCTTGTTTCAGTTTTCTCTATAAATTTCCCCATCATGATCTTGACCCACCACCCCTTGCTCATATAATCCTTCTTCCCTGTCTAGATTCCTCAAGTTTGGCTGTGGATCTCTGCATCTGTGTCCATCAGTTACTGTATGAAGGCTCTAGGGTGACAATTAGGGTATTCTGCAATCCGATTACCGGAGTAGGCCATTTCAGTCACCCTCTCCACTATTGCTTAAGTCTAATTTGGGTTTGTCCTTGTGGATTCCTAGGAATTTTCTTTGACAGAATTATCCATTTATTCTATTGTGTCTTTTTATTATTTATTTATTTATTTAAGCTTTTTTTTGGAGACAGGGTTTCTCTGTGTAGCTTTGTGCCTTTCCTGGAACTCACTCTGTTGTCCAGGCTGGCCTCAAACTCACAGAGATCCTCCTGTTTCTGCCTTCTGAGTGCTGGGATTAAAGGCATGTACCACCACTGCCCAGCTCTATTGTGTCTTTAATGCCTGAGAATCTTCCACCTCTTGTATTCTGTTGCTGAGTCTTGACCTGCACTTCCTGTTTGAGTTCCTAAAGTTTTCTTTTTCAGATTTCTCTCAGTTTGTGTTTTCTTTATTTTTTATTTTCTGCTTTCAGGTCTTCAACTCCTTTATTTATTTATTTATTTATTTATTTTCACTGTTTGTTTTTGTTTTCATAGATTCCTTTATGGAATCTATTCAGATCCTCTTTAAGAGCCTCTATTATATTTATAAAGGCTATTTTAAGGTCTTGTGCATTGCAATGCTCAAGGCTTGATGTGGTAGATTTGCTGGGGTCTAGTGAAGATGTATTTATTGTCTTGGCTGTTATTGGATATATTTTTACTAGCATCTAGGCATCTGGGTTTAGAAAGATGTAATTCTACATGAGTGGGTTGAGTTGGTTGTTCAGTGGGTGTTTTGTTTCTTGATTTCTGTTTCCTCTCTGTTTCTTGGGAAAGTATGGTGGTTGTGTTGCCTGGTAAGAAATTCTTCTGGGATCCTGCTAGTTGTGGTCACTGGGGGTTCCAGATAAAATGTGTTTCTAGGTATTTGGAGCTGACATTTAGAAATGGAGATGAGCTCAGAGGAGGGATATCTGAAGGGGTACAAAAGAGTGAAGAAAGAAGGGTGTTCTACCAGGATTTACTTAGTTCTCTGGGAACTGGAGCAAAGAGTAAAGTGAGGAGACAGTAGAGGGTCTGCTACAGACCTGGAGAGGTGACTCAGGCTCTTAACTTGGAGAAGCTGCTGAGGGAGAGTTGAAAATCTGCAGTTAGCCTACTTGCTTAACAGGCTGAAGTGGCCTTTGGGTTCCCAGGGAGTGCCTGATGGAGTTGAGTGCTGGAATAAAACAATATGTGGTACAAAGAAAGTTTGGAGTGGAAGATCTGTATATTCTACTGGAGATGGGTGAAGAGAGAAAGTAGAGGCCCAAAACAGGTGGTATGGTACAATGGTACAGACTGTGGGGTGGGTGGGTGGATGAGAATAGAGTCTTAAACTTAGAGGAGATAAGAGAGAGGTGAAGTTCTGCAGTTAGCCTACCTTCTTCCCTCGTAAGAGTAGACTGTGTCTTTCTAGAAAGTGCTTGTGGAATTGGGGTCTAGGATAAAGCAGTAAGTATTGGAAGGGAAATTAGGAGGGAAAATCTGTGTGATCCTCTATAGATCATGGACAGAGGTGTAGGAAAGAAGGCAGGATTCAGCAAGTGGTCTGCTGCAGAGCTGGGAATAAGACTGGGGGTTGGTTTGGGTGAGCTGAAGCAGAAGTGAAATCTGCAGTTAGTCCACCTGCATTCCTGGCTGAAGTCACCCTCTCTGTCTTTTATAACCAAACAAAGACTAAATTAGGAGTTGGATACCTAATGCTCAGGGAACCTGTCATATAAAGGAACATACTCTATGTACTGAACTCAATATGCGAATTGTCATATTTTGTGATGCATAAAGTTTCTTGGTTCTGAATCTAGAATACTGTGCTTGTATCCACAAACCTGCAGGAGACTAATTTTTTCACTTGGTAATTCTTTGGTTCATCCTGGCTTATGAAGTAGTAAGACTGTGCTGAGCATGAAGAATTGGTCTTTTAGATAAAAGAAGGTTGATAGTCTAGATAAGTAATCTGACCTGAGATAAATCAATAGGCAACAGCAACAAAACAAATGATCAAATTTGTTGAATAGCTAGTCTATAAAGTTCTTTATTTCCTGCAAATAAGTAACTTCATAGGATGTAGAACAGCAAAAATTAGATCCAATGATAACCCCAGGAAAGGGTTTGGGGTTTCTCACTCCTTCTCAAATGGTTCTAACTCTTCTACCAATGCACCATTCAGAAATAACTCATTTTTGTATGGACTTGGCAGAAAGTTGTGACCTTATAAAGATTGTTGCACATATGTTCCTTCACTGAACTTTTAAGTCCTGGGAATACAGAGACACTGTGAATGACAATGGGAAGTATGTGAACTCAATTCAATTAATGTGGGAGGCAAGAATAGGATAGATAAATGGTGGCACTATGAGTAATTAATTACAAGAGCCAAGCTCCAAAATGCAGGAAAATATACCTTGTTCATAGCACACAGTGAGATTTCCATCCTGTGTGATCACTAATCATTTCTCCATCTTTTCCATAGACCCACATTACCAAGAGAAAATGTTACTGGATGAGGATCTATGTCCTCAAGAGGTTTAATATACAACTACCCAATCATAATAGAGACTGTGGATAGGTATAAGTCTGATTAATTTCTTCTTTCTGGCACATGTTTCCATGCTTTCATTCATCCTGTCCATTTTGGGAGAAAGAGTGCCTAAAAAAAAAAAAATAGACAAATTTTCATGGAAGGGGTAGGATCTAAATGTGGAAATATGTTGAGGTAAATTTGTACACTTCTGTTGATATCTTCACGTCTAAATATATTATAGCAAGTAATGCAGTATATGTCTTTCTTTTTTAAATAAAAGTTAGAGTGGATGGTGTCAGTTGAGAGTTATCACATGTAGAGAAGTGTCAAGACATTTTTTTGTTTGTTTGTTTTTCCGAGACAGGGGGGTTTCCTTGTGTAGCTTTATGCCTTTCCTGGAACTCACTTGGTATCCCAGGCTGGCCTCGAACTCACAGAGATCTGCCTGGTTCTGCCTCCCAAGTGCTGGGATTAAAGCCGTGCACCACCACTGGCTGGCTTGAGTCAAGACATTTTTAATCTACCACCTGATGGTCTCATTGCACAATGACTGATCTCTGATCTGGTAACTTTACTGATTGTCACCTCTGATAAAGGCAGTTACAAATAACTACAGACATCCTTTGAGGATTTAGACTGCTATTTGCCTCAACCATCCACTAGTTAAATCCCCTTTGAAAGTGGCTTCTTTACCTGCTGTTGACTCTAACATAGTACTTCTATTTCAGAATAGGAAAGCTCAGACTCCACAGCTAGGAAGGTGGAAAGGATATAGGAGACTGAAAAATGTTGAATTGAAATTGGGTTAATCAAGAATACCATTGTCTAGCTATATCTATAATTCATAATTGTGGGAAACAGTTGATAGATGACGTTTTGAGGAAAACAAACATCCTCTATTCTGCTATCCAACTCAAAATTACCTAATTGAATGGAGCCCAGTATTCATAGACACATATAAGTCTTGCCCATTTATGGACCAAAAACTCTGAATTACTCTTTGTTTTCCTCAAAACTACACATGGAATGTTGGAGAATATCATACATCCATAGACCATTTACACACAGTGGAAACAGCAAAGCGAAAGTCTTCACTTTTCTCTGCAATGCTTATATCCAGCAACTACTGGTTTTCTTTAGTTATATTCAAGATCTGGTCAGAGTTTTGAATTACCTTTATTTTCAATAATTGCAGCATGCATTTGAAGCTATGTAGACTTATGAGACTGTTCGTACTTGGCAATAGAATTTAGAATCAGCCTACTTTTCTTCTGCATTATTTCCATCTCACTTAAAGCTTAACCTCATATTTTCCCTACTGAATCAACTTTATTTTTATTATTAAATTTATTTATTTTATTTGTATGAGTGTTTTATTTGCATATATGTGTGAGTCTGAGTGAGTGAGGAGTGTGTGTGTGTGTGTGTGTGTGTGTGTGTGTGTGTGTGTGTTGTATGAGTCCTTGAAGTGGAGTTATGGATAGCTATGTGCTGCCATGTGGGTTCTGGGATTCAAACTCAGATTCTCTGCAAAAACAAGCACTCTTAATACAGCTCTCTAGTCCATGAAGCAACATTTTTAATTACTTAGTGTTCCCACCATATTTTAGGACCAATCATTCCATTAGGCAGAATACATTTCTTGGCTAATTATAAGCTATCATCTTTCTTTCTTGGCTGACTCTTGACATGGATGAGAGACAATAACTTTCAGAATCCTATGTACTTTCTAGCTTTGTAGAAAAGGTCTTTGGGGCATATTTTTAAATACACTTTTTCTGAACTCTTTTTAGCAAATGATGGTCTACTTTTACATCCAGGCTTCTGTGCCCAATTTCAGTAGCTATCCAGCTTCTCCTATACTATTCTCTGTACAGAAGTTGATCAAACTAAAAGTATTTCACATAATGAAGGCCTTTTCCCTCTTCTTTCCTCTTACATTTCACTATTTCCAGCAAGGAGACACATGAACACACTTAACAGCCTGTTAAAACACCCTTTGCCTAAAACTTAGGAGGCACCTAACTAAGAAAAATTGTATCACTAACAACCACAAGATAACAATCACTCTCCTTCTTCCAGTTTCCAAAGTGTTCTCAAGTCTTATGGACCATGATAAGTTATTTAAAATCCAGAATTCTGTAGATAGTACAAGGTGATTAAATTTTTTTTCTAAGTGGATGCACAATGCTCTTCAAAATGGCATCTAATATCCACTGTCTTGCTAGCCCTCAATTGCTGCCACAGTTTAGGAATTTGTAATTAGCACCATAATTCTAAATATGTATTTTCTTTTAACACAACTGCAGAACGTTTGAACAATGCAGCAAATGGTCATTTCCTATATCAAAGTCACTGTCCCTGAGAAACCTAGGCTCAGTATCTCACAATGTTGAGAGATTTGAGCCAGATTAATCACTCACATACAGGATGGAGCCCTCTTCAAGTACTTATGTCAGATTGGGGAAGAGAGACTGGGACTTCTGAGGCTGTTGCCAAGTGCAACACTTTCCACAAGAGGCAGTTTTCTTCATGGCCTGTCAGACTGTGACCCTACTATTTCTAAGTTCCATAAAATGGTTTTACTGATTAGTCTATTCTAGTATTGTGTATCAGCACATCCAGCTCATACTTTATAGGTTTTAAATCTTAAGTATGTGCATTCCTTCCATTGCTTTAGAATATCTTCAGGTGAATCTGCTTTCCTAATGTGTGTTCTCCTGTCTAGGTGGCTGATGGTCCAGTTGAATTAATTTTTTTTTTACTTTATTATTTAAAAACAAAACTAAACAAGCAAAACCTTGGAAATAATTAAAAGCAGCACACACCAAAATTCACCAGACTTAAAGACTATACAACTTAATAAATTTATATACAACTAGATTTGACATTTAAAATGTAATCTATGAATCTTCACATTAGATTTATTCACTTTATCTATTGTGAGGTCCAAAGGAAACTCCAGTTTCCCAAACTCCAAAAGGCAGTCTAAATATCCAGAAATGAGCTCCACAGGGACTATAGGAACATTTGTAGAGGTTAGGTAAAAGCCACTATTCCTCAGAAACTTGTGAAGCCAGCTTCCCTGTACCAAAAAGATGCATTTTCCTAGCTATACTAACCTGCTGGTTATTTAACATAATGCAGATGGTCCCAAATTAACTATTTTCTTTTTTACTGTCAAGGACAATTGAGAGTGTGGTCCTGGTTTAATTTTAGAGACTTAGAAGGAGGAGACTGATAGCTCCTTTATTCTTTCCCTCACCAGTTGTACCAATGATTTCACCAATATTGGACATCCAGATGTTTACAGCAGAAAGAATCTATTGGTACCAATCTACAGAGGGTAAAATCTCACTGTCTAACATCTATATCTCTATCAATCTAGGGTTTCAATGGGGGCAACCCACCTGTGGGAGCGAATGAAAGGAACAGGGGACACAAGAGATGATAGCAAGACAGGATTCTGATCAAGCTGCAAATTTTATTTTCCTCAGCAAGGCTTATATAGCATAGGAGGAGAATGGGCAGGAAGGAGGGAAGTGGAAAAGGGGCATGCAGAACATGGAAGGGGTGCAAGACATGGGAGACAGATCATGCAACTGCGAGATGTCCGCTAAGGTCACTGGTCAGAGGGCATTTATTCTGTTGCTAGGCTACCTGACCATGGAATACTCTTTACGTTTGGTTGACATGGCACCTGACTGTGGGATGTTCTCTTATCTTTGGGGTCCTCTGGTTAGCAAACAGGTGTTACTGCTCTAGGAAAGGGCAGTGGGCTTATGACTTGTTCTCTGGCCTAGCTAGTACTTTTCCATAGTTCATGTTTGGTTCCTGACATCTTGGTCCCTGACAGTTGTGGTTCCAATTCAATTATAAACCAAGCTGGCTTTGGAGATGGAATTGGCTCACTCCTTCTCTAAACCCAAGCATATTTATAAAAGAAAAGGTTGAAAGATTCTTCAGTCCCATATCAGGAGAGCGCTCTGATGTGAGACAGAAGGAAACCAATAATAAGGGACCATTGTCTTCAAGATTCTAATTCTCTCCATGTTTACTCTTGATTTCTTGGAATCCTTTCTTACATGTCATGTCATCTTTAAGTCCAAACCTTCCATTCTGAAAAAAAATAAGTTTTTCCAATAGAAATCTCTGAAGTCTCCAGAAAGAAGATGAGGCCCCAACAACAACTCTACCCAATCCAGAATGATGCCATGGTAATCATTATCATACTACATTTCTTTCCAGAATTTCAGACAATCTTACCCATTACTCTGAGACTTGCTGCAGAATCTACAGTTAGTCTAACTGAGATTTCACTATCTGAGCTTTCTAACAGTACCCAACAGAGATACCATTGCCCCCTAAACAAGGTGATACATGAGTTTAATCCCAGAACTCTACTTGTTTTAATGTACACATACTTTTACTCTTATTTGAAATATTTGTATATTGATACAGATGTAAATTTATATGTCATACTATATGTATGTTCTACTTCTATTTAAGATATTCTGTATACTGATATATATTTAGGATTATTATCATATCACATATTGCACTATACACTCCTACCTCTGTTAAATATATTTTGTGTATTGTCACAATTTTAAAGTCATTGTCCTTTTGTTGTACATTTGCTTACAGACTGTTTGCCTTGTTTACATGAAGCCTTAGTCCTTAGGTTGTATAGATTTATAGTCACCTATGCTTGTCATCTCTATAATTATGTTAATTAGGTTATCCAGATTTATAGATACATAGGTCAGATGGACAGGTAATCTTCAAACACTTCATGGAGCTAGAGAATATGTCATTTAAATAACTTAGAATTCTGTTGACGTGCGATACAATTGCTTCTGGCAGCATCAATTTGATCCTGAAAGAATGTTGGGCTTCTGAGACATTTCCATTTGGAAGTGTGTCTTCTTGGCACAAAATGGCCTACTGGGCAAAGAACTGCCCTTGCCTCAACTGCTGACAGTACAAATGCTGTCCTTTCTGGACAAGCAGGGCACAAGGAAAGTGACCACTGTACTCTGCCAAGACAGGGTAAGATGATCTTTCAGAATTCCTGCTTCTGAAAATGGTCTGTCAGATACTCAAGGCCTGTAGCCAATTTGAATGCACCAATGATGCTGAGAAACATTAGGTGACTGTCCAGGCTGCCAGCTATCTCTGTCTACTCTTGCAAGGCTCCTGAAAGTTGCTTACATCCATCTTCCATTTCTCAGGTATTATTATATTCCTTCTCAGGTCTTTGATGAGGTTGAAGACTAGCAGTTATAGTTACAACTTAGTATATATATATATATTATCTTAGATAGAATATATTAAGTATTAGACTCAGGTTCTTTAGGATAGGACCTTTTGTAATAATCTTTGTAACATGCTACCTACCCACACTCTAGAAGTCCCTGGATTTTAGTATGTGTTTTTTGCATGATATTGTTGGCATTGTTTGTAGTTCCATCTTATCGAGGTCATTATCCCTCATTACTCCTGGATAATATTTGATAACAATTTTTTTTTGTATATAATCTTGTATTAGGTTAGAACATTCTTATTTAGACAAAAGGGGGAGATGTACTTGGTAGCCATTCTAGCCTTGGCCTGGAAGTTCCAACCTCCATTGAGGCTTCGGTAATGGTCATGCCTACAAGGTGGGGGTAAGAGAGGATGCTGAGGACCCAGAATCCAAATAAGAGGGATCTTTTGGTGCCCAGACACTGGATGCTGGAGGCAGACCAAGCAGAGTTCTTCAGAGAACACCACCAGACTGTGCCATACCTTTACCAGACCCTAGAACCTACCTATCCATTCATTTGTAAGTTATGGCACAAAATAAACCCCCCTTTTAACTACATGGAGTGGCCTTAATAATTTCACCAATAATTAAGTTAAGTCAGATGATTAGAGACTGCATATTCAGTATCAATTTTTGCCATCTTTATTAAAAAGTCATATAATCATGAACTAGAAGTTACAAAATAGTGGGTTACTACTCATGTTCTTGATGACTGAATCATACAAGGGTGACAGCTATTGGATAACATGTTGGAGTGCTTCAAATATTGATTTTCCTCAAGAGTTATTGATCTTTTCTAACATAATTCTAAAAGAACTTGCTGGAAGTTCATGATTCTGGCTTAGTCTATTTGGGGTAGTATATCAAACTACCATACGCCAGGTGACCAGTAAATAATAAATTTTAATTTGTATATATGTCCCAAGACATAGTCTCTTTATAGAACCCTGGGTGTTCTGGAACTCACTATGTTGAGAATGGTGCCATTGATCTCACAGATATCCACCTGCATTAACCTTCTGAGCACTATAATTAAAGGCATGTGCCAATACACCTGGCCCCATTTCTATATTTCTATTTAAATATATATATATATATATATATATATATATATATATATATATATATAGATATATAGATATAGATAGATAGATATAGATATAGAGAGAGATATATGGATAGATAGATATATATAGATATAGTCTTTGGCTTTTTTTCTCCTTTTTTATTTATTATATTTGTGTTTTAGTTTTACACATCAGCCATGGGTTCCTCCATCCTCCCCCCTCCAACCCCTGCCCCAGCCTTCCCCCCAGTCCCTCCCATCAATTCCCATCACCTCCAGGGCCAACAATCCCCTGGATTCAATTCAACCTGGTGGATTCAGTACAGGCAGGACCAGTCCCCTCTTTCCAGGCAGAGCAAAGTGTCCCTACATAAGCCCAAGGTTCTAAACAGCCAGCTCATGCACTAAGGACAGGTCTGGGTCCTACTGCCTGGGTGCCTCCCAAACAGTTCAAGATATTCAATTGGCTCACTTATCCAGAGGGCCTGATCCAGCTGGGGGCTCCACAGCTTTTGGTTCATAATTCTTGTGTTTCCATTTGTTTGGCTATTTGTCCCTGTGCTTTTCCAATCTTGGTCTCAACAATTCATACTGTTACAGTCCCTGCTCTTTCTTGACAACTGGACTCCTGGAGCTCCACCTGAGGCTTGGCTGAGGATCTCTGCATCTACTTCCATCAGTTATTGGATGAGAGTTCCAGGAGGACAGTTAGGATGTTTGGCCATCTGATCACCAGACTAGGTCAGATCAGGCTTTCTCTTGACCATTGCAGGTAGTCTACAGTGGATGTATCATTGTGGATTTCTGGGGACCTCTCTAGTACTTTGCTTCTTCCTGTTGTCATGTGGTCTTCATTTATCATGGTCTGTAATTCCTTGTTCTCCCTTTCTGTTTTTGATCCAGCTGGGATCTCCTGCTCCCCTAAGCTCTCTTTCCCTCAAAAGTTGCCCTTCATTACTCCCACTGTTGTCCAGGTTGCTCATGTAGATCTCATCCATTTCTCTGTCATTGGGCAATCCCTATATCTTTCCTAGGGTCCTGATTTCTAGGTAGCCTCCTTGGAGTTGTGAGTAGCAGTCTAGTCATCTTTGTTTTACATCTAGTATCCTCCTATGAGTGAGTACATACCATGTTTGTCCTTCTGAGTCTGGGTTACCTCACTCAGGATGATTTTTTCTAGATCTATCCATTTGCCTGCAAACCTCATGATGTCATTGTTTTTCTCTGCTGAGTAGTACTCCACTGTGTATATGCACCATATTTTCTTTATCCATTCTTCAGTAGAAGGGCATCTAGGTTGTTTCCAGGTTCTGACTATTACAAACAAAGCTGATACAAACATAGCTGAGCAAATGCCCTTGTGGTATGATTGAGCATTCCTTGGGTATATGCCCAAGAGTGCTACAGCTGGGTCTTTGGGGAGATGGATTCCCAATTTTCTAAGGAAGGACCATTTTGATTTCCAAAGTGGCTGTACAAGATTGCATTCCCACCTTGTTCCACATCCTCTCCAGCATAAGCTGTCTTCTGTGTGACATATATGGATCTATTTGCAGCCTTCTATATGCTGACATCCAGTTATGCCAGCACCATTTGTTGAAAATGCTTTCTTTTTTCCATTGTGCATTTTTGGCTTCTTTTTCAAATAGCCAAACAAATGGAAGCACATGAATTATGAACCAAAGGCTATGGAGCCCCCAGCTGTATCAGGTCCTCTGGATAAGTGAGGCAATTGAATAGCTTGATCTGTTTGGGAGGCACCCAGTCTGTGGTACCAGGATCTGTCCTTAGTGCATGAGCTGGCTGTTTGAAATGTTGGGCTTACACAGGGTCACTTTGCTCAGTCTGGAAGGAGGTGACAGGACCTGCCTGTTCTGAATCTACCAGGTTTAAATGAATCCCCAGGGGTGCCTTGATCCTGGAGGACATGGGAATGGAGGGGAGGGGATGGGAGGAAGGTGGGGGTGGGCACGGGAGGGGGGAGGACAGGGAAACCCATGGCTGATGTGTAAAATTTAAAACACATAATAAAGAAAAAATTATAAAAAAAAATTTAGAAAAAAAAATTATATGTTCATAGGTGTGTGGGTTACTATCAGGGTATTCAATTTGATTCCATTGTTCCACATGTTGGTTTTTATGCCAGTACCAAGCTGTTTTTGTTACGGTAGCTCTATAGTAGAGCTTGAATTCGGGGATTGTGATGCCTCCAGAGGTTGTTTTATTGTACAGGATTCTTTTGGCTCTCCTGGGTTTTTTGTTTTTTCCATATGAAGTTGAATATTATTCTTTCCAGGTCTGTGAAGAATTGTGTTTATAATTTGATGGGGAATCTGTTGAATCTGTAGATTGCTTTTGGCAAGATCACCATTTTTATATTAATCCTGCCTATCCATGAGCATGGGAGGTCTTTCCATTTTCTGACATCTTCTTCAATTTCTTTTTTCAGGGACTTAAATTTCTTGTCATATTGGTGTGGTGGTATTGTGTTCCCCAAAATATTGTGTGTTCCCTGAAATAAACATATTTGGGGTCAGAGAACAGATAGCCACTAAAACAGAGCCAGAAATGGTGGCTAGAAAATGGGAAGAGTAAGCCATAACAGAAGTTGGGTGGTGGTGGTACACACCTTTAATCCCAGCACTTGGGAGGCAGAGCTAGCCAGATCTCTGAGTTCAAGGCCACTTTAGAAACAGCTAAGCATGGTGATCCATGCCTTTAATCCCAGGGAGTAGGGGCAGAAAGAAAAGGGTATATAAGGCATGAGGACTAGGAAATAAAGAGGAAAAAGCATGTAGTTAGTTAAGATTTGGAGCAACACAGTTCAACTGAGAGCCATTGGGAGGAGGACTCAGAAGCTTCCAGTCTGATGAAACAAAACCAGCTGACGGACTGGCGAGGTGAGGAAACTGGCTTGTTCTGTGTCTCTGATCTTCCAGCATTCACCCCAATAACTGGCCTCGGGTTTGAGTTGTATTAACAAGACTCTTTAAAATTCTTACTACATATAGGTCCTTCACATTCTTGGTTAGAGTAACGTCAAGGTATTTTATATCATTTGTGGCTAATGTAAAGGGTGATGTATCTCTGATTTCCTTCTCAGCCTGTTTGTCTATTGTATATAGGAGAGCTACTGATTTCTTTTTTCAGTTGATCTTGTATCCTGCTATATTGCTGAAGGTGTTTATAAGCTGTATCAGTTCCTTGGTTGAATTTCTGGGGTCACTCATGTATACTATCATGTCATCTGCAAATAGGGAAAGCTTGACTTATTCCTTTCCAATTTGTATCCCCTTAATCTCCTTATGTTTTCTTATAGCTCTGGCTAGAACTTCAAGTACTATATTGAATAAGTGTGCGGAGATGTGAGAGCCTTGCCTTGTTCCTGATTTTAGTGGTATTGCTTTGAGTTTCTCTCCATTTAATTTGATGTTGGCTGTTGGCTTGCTGTAGATTGCCTTTATTATGTTTAGGTATGTTCCCTGTATTCCTGATCGGTCCAAGACCTTTATCATGAAGGGCTGTTGGATTTTGTCAAAGGCCTTATCAGTATCTAGTGAGATGATCATGTTTTTTTTTTCCACTGAGTTTGTTTGTATGATATATTACATTGATGAACTTTCATATGTTGAACCACCTTTGCATCCCTGGGATGAAACCTAATTGATCATGGTGGATAATTGCTTTGAGGTGTTCTTGTAGTCTATTTGCCAGCATTTTATTGAGTATGTTTGCATCAATATTCATGAAGGAGGTCTGTCTGTAGTTCTCTTTCTTTGTTGCATCTTTGTTTGGTTTAGGAATCAGGGTAATTGTAGCCTCATAGAAGGAGTTTGGTAATATTACTTCTGCTTCTATTGTGTGGAAAAATTTAAAGAGTATTGGTATATACTCTTCTTTGAAGATCTGGTAGAATTCTGCTCTGAAACCATCTGGTCTGGGCTTTTTTTGTTTGGGAGACTTTTAATGACTGATTCTCTTTCCTTAGGGGTTATGGGACCCTTTAAATGATTTATCAGGTCTTGATTTAACTTAGGTATGTGGTACCTATCCAGAAAATTATCCATTTCTTTTAGATTTTCCAGTTCTGTGGAGTAGAGGTTTTTGAAGTATGACCTGATGATTCTCTGGATTTCCTCATTGTCTGTTGTTATGTCCCCCTTTTCATTTCTGATTTTGTTAATTTGGATGCTCTCTTTCTTTTGGTTAGTTTGGATAAGGGCTTGTCTATTTTGTTGATTTTTCTCAAAGAACCAACTCTTTGTTTCATTAATTTTTATATTCTCTTTATTTCTTTTTTTATTGATTTCAGCATTCAATTTTATAATTTCCTGTCATCTGATCTTCCTGGGAGACTTTGATTCTTCTTGTTCTAGAGCTTTCTGGTGTGCTATTAAGTCACTAGAGTGAGATTTCTCCAACATCTTTATAAGGGCATTTAATGCTATGAATTTCCCTCTTAGCACTGCTTTCATAATATCCCATAAGTTTGGGTATGTGGTGTATTCCTTTTCATTGATCTCTAGGAACTGTTTAATTTCTTTCTTTATTTCTTCCTTAACCCAATGGTGATTCGGTTGAGCATTATTCAGTTTCCATGAGATTGTAGGATTTCTGTAGGTTTGTTTGTTTGTTTGTTTGTTTGTCTGTTTTTTTGAAATCTAACTTTAAACCATGGTTATCTGATAGAACACAGGTGGTTATTCCAATTGTTTTGTATCTGTTGAGATTTGCTTTGTGGCGATGTATGTGGTCAATTTTAGAGAAGGTTCCATGGGGTGCGGAGAAGGTATATTCTTTTTTGTTTGGGTGCAATGTTCTGTAGATATAGATTAAGTCTATTTGAGTCATAACATCAGGTAAGTCCATTATTTCTCTGTTAAGTTTCAATTTGGCAATTTGGCAGATCTGTCCAGAGGTAAAAGTGGGGTGTTGAAGTCTCCCAATATTAATGAGTGGGGTTTTATATATGATTTAAGCTTTAGTAATGTTTCTTTTACATATGTGGGTGCCCTTGTGTTTGGAGCATAAATGTTCAGAATTGAAACTTCATCTTGGTGGATCTTTCCTGCAATGAGATGTAATGTTCTTCATCATTTCTTTTGATTGATTTTAGTTTGAAGTCTATTTTGCTGCATATTAGGATGACTACACCCACTTGCTTCTTAAGACCATTTGATTGAAAAGTCTTTTCCCAGCCTTTTATTCTTAGGAGGTGTCCGTCTTTGAATTTGATGTGTGTTTCTTGTATGCAGCAGAAAGTTGGGTCCTGTTTTTGTATCCATTCTGTTAGTCTATGTCTTTTTATAGGTGAACTAAGTCCATTGATTTTAAGGGATATTAATGACCAGTGATTGTTCATTTCTTTTATTATTTTTACTTTTTGGTGGTAGTGTATGTGTATTTCTCTTCTTTGGGGTTTACTGCTGTGGTGTTATCTTTTGCCTATGTTTTTGAGGGTGTATCTGACTTCCTTAGGTAGAAATTTTCCTTCTAGTGCTTTCTGTAGGGCTGGGTTTGTGGATAAGTATTGTTTAAATCTGATTTTGTCTTTGAAAGTCTTGTTCACTGCATCTATGATGATTGAAAGTTTTGCTGGGTATATTACTCTAGTCTGGCATCCATGGTCTCTTAGTGTCTGCATTATATCTGACCAGGTCCTTCTTGCTTTCAAAGTCTCCATTGAGAAATCTGGTGTTATTCTGATGGGTTTGCCCTTATAGGCCACTTGGGCTTTTTCCTTTGTTGCCCTTAATATTCTTTCTTTATTCTGTACATTTAGTTGTTTAATTATTTTGTGGCTAGGGGACTTTTTAGGGGGTCTAGTCTGTTTGATGTTCTATAAGCTTCTAATATCTTCATAGGCATATCCTTCTTTATGTTGGGAAAGTTTTCTTCTATGATCTTGTTAAATATATGTTGTTTGCCTTTGAATTGGTATTCTTCTCCTTCCTCTATCCCTACTATTCATAGGTTTGGACTGTTTTCCTCATCTGTTTCATTGCTTTTTCATGATTTTCTTTCAGGTACTTATCGTTTTCTTCTGCTTTATTTGTCCTTTCCTCTATATTTTTATAGTGTTCTTCCCATTTTTTTTGTCTGTTTCTCCACTTTATTTTTTATTTCTTCTATATAAGGCCCCCAGCCTCTTCATGATGTTACTTATAAGGTTGTTTTCTTCTGCTTCTTCCATTCTGTAATGTTCAGTTCTAGCTGTTGGAGAAGGGCTAGGTTCTGGTGATGCTGTATTACTCTTTATTTTGTTGTATGTACTTCTGCCTTGATGTCTGCCCATCTCCTCATGGATTCATTCTTGGTCTATCAGTGCACTTGGACCCCACAGAGCTGATATATTTAGGGAGCCTCTCTCTGGTCCAGATGGAAGTTTTGGGCCAGATGGTTGCTCTGGTCCACATCAGAATGCTAGCTTCACGGGAGCTGGGGGTGGACTCTGAGTCTCAGGAATTCCCTGGAGTCTCCTTATCTTGTCCAGATGGGAGCTCCTCTTGTCCAGATGGGAGTTCCTGGGCAGGATGGAAGCTCTGGTCCAAATGGGAGTTCCAGGGTGGATGGCATGTGGGGGCTTTGGTCCAGATTTGAGTTTTGGGGCAGGATGGAAGCTGGGGGCTAGTTTCTAAGTCTCTGGAAGTTGCTGGGGTCTCTCTAGTCCAAAAGGGAGGTCCAGGCAAATGAGTGTGGGGGCAGGGTGTGGAGACTGCTGGGTCTGCCCAGTCTTAGAAAAGGGGAGCCTTCCAGCAGGGCCCACTGAATGGCTAGAAACTGGCGCCAAGTTCAGCAGGTCTTCCCCGGAATTGCTGGTGCTTAGGGGTGGGACCTAGACTGACTATAAACCCTGGTACTCACCTCTGGTCCAGGTGGGGGTTCCCGTGGCAGGATGGAAGCTGGGGTGTGGTTTCTAAATCTCTGGAAGTGGCTGTGGTCTCTCTGGTTCAGATGGGAGGTCCAGGGTTGATGGGACCTGGGGGCTGCTCTCTGAGTCTCAGGAAGTGGCTGGGGTCTCAGACAGATGGGTGTGGGGCCAGGGTGTGGAGACTGCAGGGTCTGCCTGCAGTCTTGGAAAAGGGGCGCCTCCCGCAGGGCCTGCCCAATGACCAGAAACTGGGGCCGAGTTGGGCAGGTCTTCCTGGGATGGCTGGTGGCCAGGGGTGGGACCTAGATGCGGGGGCCTCTCTGACTATAACCCTAGGCACTCACCTCTGGTCCAGATGGGAGTTCCGGGGCAGGATGGAAGCTGGGGTCTGGTTTCTAAGTCTCTGGAAGTGGCTGGGGTCTCTGGCAGATGGGTGTGGGGGTAGGGCTTGGAGGTTGTCAGGTCCACTAGAGGGTTTTGGAGAAGGAGAACCTTCCTTGTGGGGATGGGTGGGGGGGTCTTGCCCTATGGCCAGAACCTGGGGCCATGTTGGGCAGGTCTTCCCTGGAATGGTTGGTGCCCAGAGCTGGGACCTAGGTGCTGGCCTCTCTGGGTATGACCCCAGGCATTCACCTCTGGTCCAGATTGGAGTTCTGAGGCAGATGGGAGCTGGGGGATGGTCTCTGAGTCTCAAGAAATGGCTGGGGTCTTGGGCAGATGGATTTGGGGGCAGGGTGTGGAGATTGCAGGGTCTGCCTAAAGTCTCTGGTCCAGATGGGTGTCCTGCGTTCATTTCTATTCATTTCTAAGGAATAAAAATGTCCAATAACAAGGCACCAATAGATTTTTTTGTCTGGTGAGGATCTGATTATTGGTCCATAAATGTCCATCTTACTACTTTAATGATGAAGAGCATAAGAGAGTTCTATGATGTAGTCCATGAAGACTCTACCTTTATGACATTATTACCTTACAAAGGCTCTTGGAAATGCTCTCACATTGGACAACATGATTTAAAATATGGGTTTGAAGAATACAACCAGTGGTGTATATAAAGCTAGTTCTTTGAAGAGTTTGTGATCATATATATAGAGAACACATGTAGGAATCAATCATCTCATCTCCTACATACTACACAGTGAGTATCTGGATTGTTGTATACATCCAGCAAATAGGTGGCATAACAAGCTATGGTGTAAGGAATATAAATTTACTATCTTTTTAGATAAGTAATACATTGAAAAATAATACATGTTTGTTACTAAAGTATACCACTGTATTAATAATACTTCTTCAAGAGAAAAAAGAATAAATTGCATTGTTTTAGGAAAATGCCAGTAATAGGTTTATTTCTAGGATCTGTGACCTTTGTATCTACAGTTTTATAGTACTATATATTATATAATATATATAAATATTTATATTAATATATTATCTGTATGTATTGTATATAATATATACTACTATAAATTATTATATATATAACAATACACATGTTATACTATAGATTTATAGGTTATGTTTATAGAACCATACATGAATTTCCTTTTACTGAATAGGTCTTAAGTCCTGTTCAGCTTATGGTACCTCAAGATAATATTGCCACTATTGCACTAGTGAGGTTATCTTATCAGAAAAGTCATCATTGCTGTTTTTTTGCTTTGTAACTAGGTAGGACTATCAGTTGATTTTCTCCCTTGGCAGTTCACAAAGCATCATCCTCAAGGAGGGGCTTCCAGGTCAGTTCCAGCTCAGTTCCTCCAAGTCCTTTGTCCAGTGAGTGGATGGGGTATATTCAGAAATGGAGTATTATTAATCACCTCCTGGTTTCAAAGGTAAATGAAATACCCCACAGTGTTTTAGGAAAATTTTAAAGTCCCTTGACCAGGAATTTTTTCTTTTTTTTGGTTTTTTGATATAGGGTTTCTCTGTGTAGCTTTGCCCCTTTCCTGGAACTCGCTTTGGAGACCAGGCTGGCCTCAGACTCACAGAGATATGCCTGCCTCTGTCTGCCGAGTGCTGGGATTAAAGGTGTGTGCCACCACTGCCTGGTGACCAGGAATTCTTAGGGAGGTTTTCCACACCCGAAATGAAGGACACATAGTCATACAAAATGTTAAAATTCCATAAATGCCTGTGGAATATGAAACTATACTTTTACCTAAAGGTGAAGTTTTCTGGCTTGTTACTTCAGTAACCTAATTCATGAAATTTTGCTTTTAATGAATGAATTGCTAATAATTTACTGATCAGACTAATATTCCAAATAATATGCACAGATACTAATCCTCATTACGTAATAAATGTTACCATAAATGTAAAAAGGCACATTCCACATATATTGAGAACATGGATGTTAGAGATGGGGATATTAACCAGATGCATCTAATTTAGTCATGTGAGTTACTAAAGGCTGAACATCTTAAAGGCTAAGAGGGAGGGAGACGGGGGCCTGGAAGGAGGACCCACTTAACATGAGGTTGAAGTGTATGCTGCTGTGATCAGTCAAGCATGAAGCACAGAGGCAAAACAGGCTATCTAGAGCAACAATGACAAAAAGGTGGAAACTCAGGAAGACAGATGTAGGACACCAGAAGTCAAGATAGCATGGTGATATTTCACCTTACATCCTGTGATAATTAAGTGTGTCTTTTAAAAATTACTTAACAGGGTGGTAGTTTTCCTTTTTCTTTTCTCAGAGCCATAACAAAATCTCTACATATTTGGTATCTGTGAGTAAACTGCCATTATAAGTTAATGGAATTTACAACTCTATAAATTAATGTAGATTCAACATATCATACAACAATGGGGAATTTCTTTCTTCTATATTTCTTGAGAGTAGAATACCAATATTTTTTTGAATATTAGATACTCAAAGATGGCAAAGTAAAAAAAAATCGCTTAATGATTGTCTTCCAAAAAAATCTCTCTTTCAAAATACTAATATGTTCTGATGAGCATGGAAACCAGTTCCTTCTGTGAAACTTTGTCTCCAGCAGAAGAAAATAGCACTTGTTACCTTGACATTTTTATTTCACTAGGGATTTGTTTGAAAATTAAAGTTAAGTGTTTGCAGTGGAACTTGTTAAAACAATGGCAAGTTTCTTTTTCTACCAGCAGGCAATGTCATATTATTTTGAATACATAAATACATAAACGTCAGTGTGGGTGTGGACTATCCTGATTTAACTGAAGTTGGAAAAAAAGAATTATGCACTTAAAGTTTCTTACATGTTTTACATGTTAACATATTTGCTTGTTTTTTTTTTCCCTCTGTGTAGCCCTGGCTGTCCTGGAACTCTTTCTATAGACCAGGCTGACCTCAAAGAGCTACCTGCCTCTGCTTGACAGTGCTGGGATTAAAGGCATATACCACCACACCCAGCTCATGTTACCATATTTAAATTTTTTTTAAATATTCAATTATTACAGTTCATGTAACAGTGTAATAACTCATGCTAACTGCAACCCGAGAAGCATTCATGGAGTAAGTCACTGCCACTCTTATAGGAAATGTTTGTTTCCAGAAGTTCCATAATGTGTTTCTGTAATGTGCATAGTACTCTGAAGTATTTATATGTAGCTGCTATTGTTTTTCTCTGAACTTGTGTGCTAGCCATCACAGAAATAGTGCTGTGATGAGATCTAAGTAATAGCACTTAGCTAGTTCTCTCCATGTAAGTCTAATATATTAAAAATTGTATGACCACTTTCAACAAGGATTCTAATCATTCTTATCATTATAAGATGAAATTTTACAGGATTAAAAAAATATATATTTGGAGAGCCATCATACTTCCACTGTAGAAACACATATTGCAAAATATGTGTTGATGCATTCAAGAAATACTTGTACTAATTTTGTAGCCCATAAATTGAGAAACTAATTTCTGAAACAATAAAACAGTATTACTTTTATTGCACTATGGCAATGTAATATTTGTGTATTCTCAGCAAGTCATTCTAGTCAGAGTCTCCTTCTTTATGGATATTTACTGGAAATGGCTTTACCACCTATAACTACCACTACCCAAACATAAGCTGGACAATAAATATGCAAAACTCAATGAGGAACTTCTGTTAGATCTAAATCCAATAGAGAGTAAAGCTAGGAGTTGAAGAGCTGATCCTCCCAAGGAAAGAGTATACTGACCGGTTTTCAAATGTCAAATGGCCAGTCCTGAAAATGTACATGCAAGTATCATTATATGGATTCAACAGGTTATATAGAGGAATGTATATGTACATACAAATACATATATATCTTTAATAACAAATAATCAGAAGTTAATCCAACAATTTGAAGGAGAACAATATCAGGTATACATAATGTTTTGGAGAGAGAAAGGGGAAGGGAGAAACAGTGTAATTCATTCTCAAAATTAAACACACACACACACACACACACACACACACACACACGCACGCGCGCGCATGCGCGTGCACACAAAAGCAAAAAGTATTCAGAATTTTTTATAACATTTAATTTTGATATTTATTTTTATCAGTTTATTTTTCTGAGAATTTTATTTGTGAGTAAGCATCTATACCATTTCCTTCTATCCATATCTCCCTCCAGCTCATCCTGTGTCTCCATAACTTCCCCTCAAATTTACAACCTCTTCTTTGAATGTTATTTTTACATGTATAACCATTGAGTGTTCTTCCTATGTCTATCTGGTTATACATATCTCATAGTGTTAGAGTGTATAAAATGGAGGTGCTGGTTTTCTCTCCAATGTCGTTTATCTCAAAACCTTTATAATTTTACTGTAGTACCTTTCATTCTTTTAAAGTAACAAATTACTTATATTTATTCAAATTAACTTTTTGTTTCTTACCACATGTTAAAATGTCATTTTAAAATGTACCTTGAGTCCAACTATTTCCTATCCTCTTAGTTGTTGTAAATCTCCTTCAGCCTCCATCTTTTTATTTAGACTCAATATAAAAAGATCCTCCTATTACTATTTTGTTTTAGGAACTGCTTTACTTTATGCATATCAATGTACTTTACTTATTAAATACACCATAATAGAATTACTTGATATACCTGTAAACAGAAGAATAAAGGGATAAAATAATCTAGGTTAAAATATCACTTTTCACAGAATAATTTCCTTTTAAATAACATTTTCTTACTAAGATAACAGACAAATATCAAAAAACCCTGGGGTATCTGCCCCATAGTGATTTTTTGTCTTGTTTTGTTTTTTTTCCTCCTCAGTAGTGAGATCTTGCCAAACTAAAAATAAAAGTCTCTCCTTTTCAAATCTTCTAGGTACACATTTTATATTTTTCTAGTTATCAGCTACTCTCCAGGAAAAATCTTTCCTTTTTTGCTATGAAAATGCCCTCACTGTGCCTCATGCAGTATCTTGCATTATGTCTTTTCTTATGTTCTTTTTATTGCTTTGACTATCCTTCCAATTATCTACATGAGTAACTCCCTCAGTGTTTCAACCTTGTATTTAAACAGCCTTTTTCTGAGACCACATGACAATCAACACTATGTTATACATCCTTTCCCAACACTCATTCCTTCACTTTCATAATTCATTTACTTTCTTGTTATTGGTTTAACTCTTTCCTCAACATAACATGTATTATATTTTCATTCTTACTCTTCTAAACCAGAGATATGGGTGTGTATCAGCATATTTTCACTGCCATATCCCAGTTGGTGCTTATGACAGAGGCTTGTGAAAATTATTTTTGCTCACCTGAAAATGTTATTCGTGAATGCAGGAGCAATGGACTTCATGATATCTGATATTTCCCTTGGCCAAAAGATAAAAATAACCTAGATTTTGATCCTCAATCATGAGACTAGATGGCTTGAAATTGTAACATATATGACTATAAATGAAATAACATTCTATGTAGGACAATTTTTCTAGGTAACACTGTGCATGTACCTAGAAAATATGCACCCAATTTTCTGTCATCATGCCCTGCCTTGCTGACAAGTCTTCTTTTTTGTCTAGACACAGGTGTGCCTCCTTTCTTTCTCTATTGCATCTGTCCAAATTGCTTTGGTCTTACACCAAACTACTTAATTTCAGTGCATTAAAAGAAGCCTTTATAGTCAATTTTTTACTGTGACAGATCAGGGTAATTGCCATGGCTCCCATTTCAGGGGGTTTTGTGTTGAAGCAGTAATTGCTGCTCAGCAGGGGGTTTTTAGGGAGCAGCTGGCAGGAGGGAAATGAGGTTTCCACAGCAGACAGAAAAATAACAATAGGCTCATTGGCAAATTAACAATCAATCTTATTCTTTTCTACCTAAAGTGATGATATTCTTTCTGAGCACAAGCACTGATGGTGCGTTTTGCTAATCTTGCCACTTTGTTCCCATTAACAGTTCTCTGTGAAATTCATTTTGTTAAGATGTTTTTTGGAGAAATACTAATACAGCAAAAGTATTGTAAATATGCTAGATAAATAAAAGGATCAATAAAGCATTACTCAAACCATGACCAACTGACAATGGGTTTAATGAAAGTAGAAGTTTCCTGGAAGGGACTATGGGGGGGGGGGGGATGTTGGATTTCTTTTCTTTTCTTTCTTTCTTTTTTTTGTTTTTTTGTTTTTTTGTTTTTGTCTTTCTAGACAGGGTTTCTCCATGTAGTTTTGGTGCCTGTCCTGGATCTCACTGTGTAAAATGGGCTGGCCTTGAACTCAGAAAGACCCACTTGGCTTTGCCTCCTGAGTGTTTCAATTAAAGGTATGTGACACCACCTCCTGCCTGATAATTTAATTTTTATAATAATAAAAGAGAGCAGGCTTCAGAACAGCAGGGTGAAGTTGAATGTCACTGGCCATCAAAGGCAGGGTTATATGTATGCTAGATTTTTAGCTGGAGCTAATAGTCACCCAACATACTACCACTGGATGATAACACTGGACAGACAGCACAATCTATATTAATATTAGTAAGTAGACCCTTAGTTAAACCCTTAGTTAAACTTCAATGCTTTCAGACCATTTCCTACGAAAGAGGGAACAACAAAAAATGTATGTAAAATGCACCAGGTAAGTGAAAGATGACCAGAAAGCCATACTGTGTCACCAGAATGGGCTTTTCTCTGCCAGAACCCTGGAAACAATACCAAAAGCAGCCTTTTGGACTTATGATGGAGACATCATTCTCTGCACAATGCTAAGCAAACTGAGATGCAAAGAGGACTCTGTAGCTTGAGAGTTTCTCTCCAGGTGCCACCAAGCCCCCACGGTCCCACAACCCATGTATAAAATAATCACTTAGATGGTTATATTATTTATAAACAGTATGGCCATGGCAGGCTTCTTGTTATCTACTTCTTCTATCTTAAATTAACCCATTTCTCTTAATCTATAACTTGCCACATGACTTGTGGCTTACCTGCACCTTACATTTCAGTTGTCATGGTGGCAGCTCACAGCTCCCTCCACCTCCACCTTCCACTTCCCAGAATTCTCTTCTCTGCTTGTCCCACCTATACTTCCTGCCTGGCTACTGGCCAATCAGTATTTTATTTACACACAGTATATCTACAGCAGGACTCCATTCTTGGGGAGACATTTCTTTCTTCCTCTGACTAAGACTGAAGATAAGATGTGATAAGATCTTAGTGGGGAGGAGCATCTAAAAAAACAAAAGGTGTAGCCAAAACAGGACTCCTCAGCACATAATGTGAGCAATATTGTGTTAAGTTCATAATTTTCATAAATTTGTTACCTGATATCTATTTTATTCTTTTGTAGTTTCTAATTAACAACTATGAGTCTTGTCATGGTATACATACATTATAAATATGTATAATTACTTATCCAATTTTTTGAGCATAGTGATTTTAAGGCCTCCTTAGGAATCTCTCTCCTATGTGGGTGAGCTTCCCTCTTTTACCTCTGTCAGCTATTGGTTTTCAAAATTATACTTTTGTCTAATTTATGGCTAATAAACATTTATTAAAGAATATTAATTATACAAAATGTGTAAAAAATAATTTGAGATGTTAAATAGTGTTATCTTACCACTGAAAGAATTTATTTTTATTCATAACAAAATCAAATTGTGTAATATTATTAGAGCCCAGTCAACTAAATCTAAGGACCTTCACATTGGCATAATCCATATGAAACATGGCCTGTTACTCACAATTTTGTTCTTCCATATAGACTCTGCCTGTTTTTGTTTTGTTTTATTTTCCCTTTCCTTTAGGGCCTCTGTCATCCAACATGTGTTCTTTAGGACCTTGAAACTGCAGGGATTCACATTCCAGAAGTAACCAATTAATATAAAAAGAGAAGAGGGGCAGTGAATTAACTCACCTTTGAGATCTCTTGGATTTGTTGGATGTTCTTTGTTGCCTTGGTGACCTTCTTATGCTCTCAAAATGCAATACCTTTTGTTGAAAATGTCCTGCTTGTTTAACTTTCATTTTCTAGGTATAGAATTAATGTACAGTAAAATAGTTTACTACTTTCTTTTTATTTGGAAATATTCTGAGAATCCAAATTGCATCTTTATTGCTGTTTCATGTCCCAGAACAATCTCAATATGATTTCTTCTACTGAGATACAAGTATTTTTGTTGTTGTTGTTGATAGCTAGCTACCAGCTGTAGTAATTATAACATAATTAGGTGACCTTTTATCATGATTTAGGGTTAGTAATCATTCCAAGCTGTAGACACTATCACCATTATCTGGAGGGATTTAAAATATTTTTAAAATATTTTAACATAGTGAGATCTGACCTGTGACAGTTTCTTTGTAGTTCAGTAGGTCTGGGACAGACTGTTAGAATTTGTACATCATAGTTTCAAGACATAATACAGGACAATGATCACACAGTCAAAGGAAGGTGAGATAAGGCAGAATGATGTGCCACATGTGTGTCTTCACCTTGTCTAAGAAGGAAGATGGATTTGGAGGCCTGTTTGTATTTAAAAGCTGAATTTGATAATCAATAATTTTTCTTCTAGGATTCACTATTTTCTTGCATTTACTTCAATTGTTAATAATATTAAGTATGCCTTTACAGATTGTATTCAGTCTGCTCTGTCAAATTCTTTAAGTATTTCCCTGAATCTAAAAATAAATATGAAAATGCAATCATTATAAAATCTAAATCAAATCAAAATTTTTACAAATATTGACAATTGCCCCAAAATTTTGTATGGAAAGGCAAAAAACTCAAACTACCCAACAACATGTTGAATAAGAACAAAGTTGGAAAATAAGACCATGTTGTAATAGGGAGACTAAGACATCTAGATCAGTGGAGAATGTTAAAAGGCTCAGAGCCACAGGAAAGTACTGCTCTGGGAGTTTGTAGAAACATAGCTAGAGGAAGGAAGTTGCTGAGGGGAGAGAGGCTTGATTTTAATGCTCAGGTTGTCTTTTCTGTCCTGTCATTGATTCATTCCCTACTGGGATGTAAGCAATAGCCCTATAGGTTTGCACTAGACCTTCCCAAATGTTTGTACTTTCAAATGACAAGCCCAAATATATCATTCCCTTAATTTGCTTCTTGGACAGAGCAATGAGATCAGAACCCAATACAGCAAGCATCTGTTTGGTAGATATCCATAGTTGGGCAAAGACTCTTTTGTGAAAGAACTATTCCTACTCAATTTTGCTGTGATCCTACAGTTTTGCTAAATAATGAAGACTTCAAGCATGAAACACTAAAGTTGAGAGTGTAGCAGAATGGTATTATGTTTGTGTAGCATATGTGATGCACTGGGCTTAATTCCCAGCACTATGAGAAAAAGAAAGGAAATAAAATAGAGGGGAAAAGAGAATATGAGATGAATGAAATGAAAGAGAGAAAGAGAAGTAATATAATACAGTAAAACAAAACAGAAAAAATGTGACAAATAACTTGAACAAACATTAAGAAATAACTCAATCAATTTTGGGTAATATAAGTGCCACACATTTCAAACTGTTGTGTAATAAAATTTTCCCTGAGCAGAAACAACACAAATGTCTAGTCCAACCATGACAGACCAAAGTAAGGATATCACCTGTGGTGATTTGAATAAGAATGTCCCCCCTAGGTTCAAATAGTTGAATGCTTAGTCATTGAGTAATGGTTAGGGAAGGATTAGGTGGCATAGCCTTGGTGGGGTATATGTTGCCTTGTTGGAGGAAGTGTAGCCCTGTGAGGTGAGTTTTGAGGTTTCAAAAGTCCAAGCCAGGACAAGTATCTCTTACGCTTCCTGCTGCCTTTGTGTCCAGATATAGAACTCTCAGCTACTTCTCCAGTACCATGTCTGCCTGCATACCACATGCTCCCTGCCATGATGATAATAGAATGAATCTATAAAACTATAAGCCAGCCCTAATTAAATGTTTTCCTTTAGAAGAGATGTATGGTTATGGTGGCTCTTCACAGCAATACAACACTGACCAAGACACTACTAAAACCCAACTTTGTGAACCAATGAGTTTTATTGGGATTATTTACAGGAATATGGGTGAGGGGTTACTTGCAGCAACTCCAAGGTCCACTCCAGCATGGGTGACTGTTGTTGGATTTCACTCTTTTGGGGACCTGGTACTCATCTCCCAAATCAATCACACATGGAGGCTTATTCTTAATTATGAATACTGAGGCTTAGCTTTGCTTGTTTCTTGGCAACTTTTCTTAACTTTAAATTAGCCCAAATGTCTTTTGCCTCTGGGCTTCTACCTTTCTCTATTTTTGTATAACTTCCTTCCTTGCTCCATTGTTGGTTGTGTAGCTGGCTGGCTGGCCCCTGATATCTTTCTTCTACTCTCACTCTTAGATCTCTGCTCTCCCAGATTTCTCCTTCTATTTAATTCTTTCTGTCTGTCAGCCCTGACTATCCTTTCTCTTGCCTCACTATTGGCCATTTAGCTCTATATTAGACCATAAGGTGTTTTAGACAGACACAGTAACACAGCTACACAGTATTAAACAAATGCAACATAAGAAAAAGTAATACACCTTAAAATAATATACCTCAACAGGTGATAGTTCCCAAAATCTAGAAAAACTAGAGCACACTGCACAACCTACAGGTAGATTAACAGGTTAGAAAGAATCCTCTCCAAATAACTCTTCTCTAAACTATATCCAGACAGTTCAGCTGGTTTCTGCTTTTTCCAGGGAGTAGATTTGTAAAACTGGATTTTGTAGCATTTCTCTTCTCAGTGTCTTCTAGGCAGCTCAGTTTCCTCTTCTAGGGGGACTTTCTGCTTTTATGGTCTACACTCACAGGGAAGATCCTGTTAAATCATCGCAGTTTCAGGGACTTTCTGAAGCTAACTTGAGTATAACTTGCTATTTAAATAGCTTCCCCATAGGACGGAATGTTTGTATCTCAAAAGAAACAACAGCAACTGACCAAAAGGCCTGAATGAAAGTTCTTCTCATTTCAATTGTAGGAGAAACTGGTTCCTCTCATTATTCATATTTCTATACACCACTTTTCTCCTCTGTCTGTATTTCTCATTTTTATAAAACATCATTAAAGATTAAGAGGAACAACTTTTCTTTTAAATTGTGTTTTTGCTATAACAATAGGAGGAATTGTCTGAGAATGTCTTTTCACTTCAACCATGTAATTATTTCACATGGTCATGCACAATTATAAAAGTATAGTGGTTTGAACTCTCTTTTAGTTATCTACACAAACAAAAACTCCCTTTTGCTGTGGGGTATCTTTATTTTCACTGTAAATAAGTGTTTTCTGATTGGTTAATAAATAAAGCTGTTTGGCCTATGGCAAGTCAGGGTATAGCTAGGTAGGAAATAAAAAGAGAGACAGTAAGAAAGAAGGCAGAAGGGATGGAGATCCAGCACCACCAGGAGAAGCAAGATATGAAAATACTGGTAAGCCATGGCCACATGGCAATTTATAGATTAATAGAAATGGGTTAAGTTATAAGAACTAGCTAGCAAGAATTCTGAGCCATTAGGCCATACAGTTTGCAAGTAATATAAGCCTCTGTGTGTTTACTTGGGTCTGAGTAGCTGTGGGACCAGTTGGGACAGGAGAAAACTTACAACTACATTTGGTGCTCACCATTGGGCATTGATCCACATAGACCTAAGAAAGCTTAAAGATTCTGAATACACAGAAATGGAGCCACACTAAGCTTCCTAGTCTTATAGTTTTATGCTAGTAGCAGCATATAGACTCATCTCCCAGCAGCTACCCATGAGATGGAGCTTGCCATCAGATGCCATAAGCTAAGCAGCATGGCAGATTTCCACCACAGAACATGGTGGCATCTCCAAGCTACACAGCACACTGTGGTGGATTTAGCTTTTGCTAGTACAAAAAAAAAAAAAACCAAAAAATAAATAAATAAATAAATAAATAAAAATAAGGTTTTGGGGCTGTGTGTTACTGAATTGAGGCATAGGCCCACTGCTTCCCAGAGTCAATGGCAAGCATGGCTCCCAGAGCTGGTGGTGAATTACCTCTGTCATGTCGGTTGGGAAGCTGAGGTGGGTGGAGTCAGCAGCCAAGGTCCTAGCCACACAGTTTAGCGCTTTAAAATTTTTCCCATTCAGAAAAGGATTATAGATTCTTAATAATACAGATTCAGATAGAATAAAACTCTAAAAGGTTTACAACATGTGTAAAAATGTACATAGGCTTGGAAAAGAGAGGAAAAGCAGTATATGTGGTTATATGAAGAAATAAATAGTTTTAAAAATAAAGTATTTAAAGAGACAGTGATAATAATATGAAAGTTAAGCCATGTAAAGGTGGAAATTGCACAGAGTCTGAATTGTTTTGCCTTTGGGAATTTTAACTGGAGATAGTCATTTGATTGTAAATAGACATTTGATTGTAAAGGCTGCTGAGTTAAACCAATATCTATATTTTAAAGGTATCTTGACTTCAAATTTTCTGTCTAAGGATATGATGGTTTGGAAAAAAGGTTCTGCTTTTGTTTCCACAGAAGATGAGAACCTGTGCATTGCTTCTAGGCTAATATGGTTTGATCAGCAAAGACACCCTGAAAGGTCTCAGATGACACCATGGCCCAGATGATCCAATGTGGTGATATTGTGTTCTCCAAAATATTGTATACCCTAATAAATTTACCTGGGTCACAGAACAGAACAGCCACTAGATACAGAGGCAAGAAAATGGTAGCACTCACACATTAAATCCTAGCCTTCTGCAGGCATGGATCTCTGTGAGTTCAAAGCCACACTGAAAACAGCCAGGCATGGTGACTCATGCCTTTAATCCCAGGAAGTGATGTCAAAAAGCAAAAAAGTATGTAAGGTGTGAAGACCATAAGCTAGAAGCTTTTGTTCTGGTTAAGATTTTAGGCTTTTAGGAGCAGTTCAGCTGAAGTTCATTTTGGATGAGGACCCAGAGGCTTCCAGTCTGAGGAAACAGGATCAACTGAGGAATTGGCAAGGTGAGGTGGCTGTGGCTTGTTCTGCTTCTCTGATCTTCCAGCATTCACCCCAATAACTGACCTTAGGTTTGTTTTTACTAATAAGACTAAGATTCATGCTACAATCCAATATCCAAAAACAGCTTCAAGGCAACTGGCTCAGACAATGCAAGTTCACAGACCACTCCAGTCAGGACTTGATTATAATTCTTAATTTTCTCAGGATCCCCATAAGACTGCCAGCACGCTCAACCAGCAGAAGGTCGTATGAGAAGCTATGCCCAAATTCCCAAAATATTGTTTATAAATGTTTATTTTATTTAAAAGGAGTTGATTATAAATACAACCTTTTTCTAAAAAAAGAAAAGGGGATAAATATAGATATGATAGAATAAAAGGGGGGATTATTGAACCTACTTTTAAAGAGAAACAACTTAAAATGTTTTACACTGCTATAGATTTTAGTTTATTATAAATTTAAAGTTAATTTTGTTATACTATATATATTTCTACTCTCATTTAAGGTATTGTGTTTTTGTAACTCATTTAAATAGTGATAGATAATTAAGAAATAGATTTGTAATTAGTCCTTTGTGATAGTCAAACTTATAGTCATGTTAGTTAAATTTTCTAGGCATACATAGATATATTTCAATTAGCTAGGTATCTTCAAATATTTCAAAGACCTACAGAACGTGGCATTTAAAATATTTTAAAAACTTACTCCTTCTGGGCACTGAGACATGTCTGCTCTTATTAGTAAGCACTAATTTACTTCAAAGAGAAAGATAGACATCAAATACACTCTATATGGAGTTTATCTTCTTCTTGGCAAAAATAGCCATTTGGGCAAGAAACTTCTCTTGTCTGGACCCATAGAAAGGTGAGCACTGAACTTTGCCAGGCAAAATGGTTCTTCAGCTTCCTTCTTTGCAGAGGAGACTTCCAAATATTATATAGGACACAGAGAGAAGTGACTAAAAAACTCTAGGCCTATTGGGTGAAGATGGATGCTCCAATGTTACAGAAGAACTTTGGATGACTGCCCAGACAGGCAGCTGTCTCTGTCATTCTAGATTTTTGGAAGTTGCTTAAAATGATCTTCCTGTTTACTTAGGTAATATTATATCTGTCTCAGGTTTTTGATGTAGTTGAAGACTAGATAGTTATAATTATGATTTTCTTTGGTTATGATAAAAGATAAATTAGATGTGAAACTTTAGGCTCACAAACACAGGATAGATAATAAAATATTTTCTTTAATTTTTTGCCAAATACAAATAGACTAGAAAATGTAACTATAATTCTTGTTTGATAACTGTTCTATTTATATAATTTTACTATGTTAAAGATAAAACTTTCCTTTTTGATTAGTCAGAAAAGGGAGTACTGTGTGATGTCTTTCTGTACACTGTGAATATGTGTTTCTCCAATTAGTTGATAAATAAAGCCATTTGGCCTATGGCAAGTCAAGTTAAAGCTAGATGGAAAATTGAAGACAGACACAGAAAGAAGAAAGGCAGAGGGGAGAGAGATGCCAGCCCCACCAGGAGAAGCAAGATGTGAAAATACTGGTAAGCCACAACCACAACCATGTGGCAACTTATAGATTAGTAAAAATGGGTTAAGTTATAAGATCTACCTAGCAAGAAGTCTGAGCCATTAGGCCACACAGTTTGTAAGTAATATAAACCTCTCTGTGTTTACTTGGGTCTGAGTGGCTGCAAGACTGTTCAGGACCAGAGAAACCTTCCAACTACACCCTTTCTTTTGTTTTTAGTGAAAAATGAAAGAATTTTTAAGTGTCAAGAAATTACGTGGCCAAGAAAGCAGGATTACAGTGTGCTAAAGTAGTTTCCTCCATGATTGAAATATTCCACTTTGCAGGGAAGGTCTTTAAGACAGTTGGTAAACAATTTCATGAAGTCCCTGAAATTGACTAATTTCTCTAGGACCAACAGTAATTAATAAAGACTGCTGAGTCACCCTCAGAGGAAACAAACTACAAACAAAAACCAAATACCAGACAAGCATCCAGAAAAGAAGCAGAGACAAGCCAAGACATTTGGAAGAGTTACACACTACCTGAGCCACATTGGAAAGTCAATGTCAATATATAGAGCTGTCTAACAGTTGTGCAGAGTGCTTTATATTACCAGACTTGGTGAGCTGTCATCTGTGATGGGGTGGGCTTTTAGTGACACAGCTGCATTTGAGTAATTTTTGTTCCTTTAAGTAACCCCTCACCTTATATTCCTATAAGTGACACCAATAATATTCACAATTCACAAATGAGCAAATTGAACTCTAGTGGTATATGTATCTTGGTCTATTATAGGTACCTTCTCTGGGATGAGTAGATGTGTGTTGTGTCTTCTAAGGAAATATATTTTCAGACAACATAACTGGCATCAGAACAAGGACCAAAGATGAATTGGTGAAGAATGCATGCATGGTCCTGGATCTGGGTAGCAAAGCACCCAACTGAGGCCTGGCAGCCTGATGGGCAAGCATTCATTCAGGGAATTCTGTTATAGCCAACATTTCCTGTATGATGTGTATTGGTGTACTTTTTTTTTGTTGTTAGAGCAGCAGTTAGGGGTTCTTGCTATGGCTGGTAAGGCTTGCAACTAAGTCTGAGACATCAGCATTCGAATTGTTTATGGGAAGAATAGTCTGGGTGGTATGGAGTGGCATGCCTGCTTGATGATTGTGGCCTACCATAGGAATACAGAGATTCCTTGGAAACATTTAAATGTTTAGAGAAAATTTTGTAGCCTTTGAGATTAGTGCACAAGGGTTGAGTTTTCAGCAAGCTGCAGCAGAGTTTTCCTGGCTTTAATTGTGTATAGGTAGAAATGTATCTGAGTCTGAGATGGTGTTAAGTAGAAACTTGTTTGTGTAAAGCACACATTTTAACAGGAAGGGGAGATTTTGCTATCATCCTCTGTGTTTGTTTGTGATTTGTCTTGTAAATTAGATAAGGACTTGAGCAGTTGAAACCCCAAAGCCCACTCCAAGTGACCCACTTCTTTCAACAAGGATACACCTACTTCAACTAAGTCACATATCCTAATTTTTTCAAATAGTGCCATCACCTATGAGCCTATATGTACCAATTTCATTCAAACCATCACACAGTGCCAACAAACACTGGAAAATAGTAAGACTGCTGGTAGTCCATTAAAATAGTCTGATATTTTTTCATGTTATTTTGACATGTGAGGCCTTTTCCTGATTACAGCCTTGACAAATGGATGCCCTAATGGAACACATATATTAAGCACCCTCTCTTGTAAGAATTTGGGAGGTAGACTTAATAGGGCCTACTACTAACATTAAGGGATGCAAATATGCCCTCATCTGTGTGGACACTACTACAAGCCTCTTACAAGCATTTCTGTGCAAGGAAGCAACAGATGAAACCATTAATGTCATGGTGTCTCAAAGAATCAATAGTAACAGAGGTAATAGGCATCTCTCCAATATTGATATACAGAACTGGACTGAAGACAACTGGATACAGTATTATTTATAACCCTACAGTGTCTGTGTTAATTTTAAAAAAATGGGTTGATAAATCAACAGCTAAAGAGTTTAAATACAAAAGGTACTCTACATGGGTAGAGAGGAAATTCTCATAGGCTACAAGGTTTTTGAATTAAAACCCCAGTGCTAGTGATGGGCTATCTCCTATGAGTTATTGGCCAGAGAAGCCCCTTAAAACCCAGAAATTCTAAAGTCTATTGCTAATTGGTGGTGTGTCAAAACTTGATGGTAAGGCCCTATTGCTATAGGTATGCTTTGGCTACAGAGCATGGAGAAATTAAGGTGAGACTGATCTTGAAATTCCCAACTTGTTTCTTGGCTTTCATAGTACCAGGTGGGCCATGATGGTAAAGAGTTGCAAGGCAGAATGTGCCTGCTAGTGCAGTAGTGCCACAGTTATCATGTGTATGATTAACAATCTTCCAATTGGATTTAAGGCCTACTCCACAAGAGGAAGTGCCCATCTAGTACTGTAAACAAGGACAAAAATCTATGGCTGAGGAGGGTCTCAAAAATAACCAGAAGCAACTCCTATTAGTTTACTTGAAATATGTAAAATGTCTTTCAACATGCCTTCTAAACATTTGTGTTTGCATTCACAGACTATTGCTGTCTGTTTTAAGTCATAACCATTAGTAACACTTCTGAGAACAGGTGACTGTTACTGTGGCATGGTGGACTCATTATAACCAACAAGTGGACATCTATAGTCACCAAAGCTCAGAGATCATTATGGAAAAAGATCAGAAATAATGTAAGAACTTGAGGTAGGAGTGCAGTAGAGTATTGTATAGCAGTCTGTTCTGTGATTGAAACATTCCATCATGCAGGAAAGCTCCTTAGAACAAAAAGGAAATAATTCAAAATAACTCAATTAAGTCCCTGAAACTGATGACACTTACTAGACATTCCCTGCCCAAGACTATGTAAATCATAAAGACTGCTGTAGTTGGTGAGTGCCTAGGGTTATGAGACTCAGAGACCAACCCCCAGCTCCCATCTGGACCAGAGGTGAATGCCTGGGGTTATAGTCAGAGAGGCAACTGCCCCTGGGTCCCACCTCTGGACACAGGCCATCCCAGTAGGATCTGCCCAACTTGGCACCAGTTTCCGGCCAATCAGCAGGCCCTGTGGGAAGCTCCCCTTTTCCGAGACTGCAGGCACACACAGCAGTCTCCACACCTGCCCCCACACCCATTTGCCCGAGACCCCAGCCACTTCCTGAGACTCAGAGACCAACCCCCAGCTCCTGTCCACTCTGGAATTCCCATTTGGACCAGAGGTGAGTGCCTGGGGATATAGCCAGAGAGGCAACTGCCCCTGGGTCCCACCGCTGGACACAGGACATTCTGGGAGGACCTGACCAACTTGGCCCTGGTTTCCGGCCAATCAGTGGGCACTGTGGGAAGGCTCCCCTTTTCCAAGACTGCAGATAGACCCTGCAGTCTCCACACCCTGTCCTCACACCCATCTGCCAGAGACCCCAGGCACTTCCTGAGAATCAGAGACCAGCCCCCAGCTTCCATCCTGCCCTGGAACTCCCATCTGGACCAGAGACCAGAGGAACTCCCATCTGGACAAGAGGAGCTCCCATCTGGACAAAATATGGAGACACCAGGGACTTCCTGAGACTCAGAGTCCAGCCCCCCAGATTCTATCTGTCCAGCACTCTCATCTGGACCAGCATTACCATCTGGCCCAGAGTTTCCATCTGGACCAAGGAGAGGCTCCCTAAATCTGTCATTTCTCTCTGGACCAAGTACAATGATAAGACCAAGAACGAACCCAAGAGGAGATGGGCAGATGTCAAGGCAGAAGTACATAAAACAAAATAAAGAGCAATACAGTATCACAAGAACCTAAACCTTCTCCAACAGCTAGACCTGAACATCACAGAATGGAAGAAGAAGGAGAAGGAGAAGGAGAAGGAGAAGGAGAAGGAGAAGGAGAAGAAGAAGAAGAAGAAGAAGAAGAAGAAGAAGAAGAAGAAGAAGAAGAAAGAAGAAGAAGAACAAACAACCTTATAAGTAACATCATGAAGAGGTTAGAGCCTTATATAGAAGAAATCAAAAATAAAATAGAGGAACAGAGAAACAAAAAATGGTAAGAACACTATAAAAAACTAGAGGAAAGGACAATTAAAGCAGAAGAAAACAACAAGTCCTTGAAAGAAAATCATGAAAAAGCAAGGGAGACAGTCCAAGACCTGAAGAAGGAAATAGAAAAAATGAAAAAGACACTAGCAGAAGGAATGCTGGAAATAGAAAATCTGAGTAAACAAACAGCAACTTCCGATGCAAGTATAACCAACAGAATGCAAGAGATGGAAGAGAGGATCTCTGGTGTTGAAGATACAGTTGAAGACATAGATTGATCAATCAAAGAAAACACTAAAACAAACAAAATCATGACCCAAAATGTCCAAGAAATTTGGGACACCATGAAAAGACCAAACCTACAAATAATAGGGATAGAGGAAGGAGAAGAATACCAACTCAAAGGCACAGAAAATATATTTAACAAGATCATAGAAGAAAACATTCCCAACTTAAAGGAAATGCCTATGAAGATACAAGAAGCCTATAGAACACCAAACAGATTAGACCCCCAAAAAAGTCCCCTCACCACAAAATAAGTAAACAACTAAATGTACAGAATAAAGAAAGAATATTAAGGGCAGCAAAGGAAAAATGCCAAGTGACTTATAAAGGCAAACCCATCAGAATAACACCCGAATTCTCAATGGAGACTTTGAAAGCCAGAAGGACCTGGACAGATATAATGCAGACACTAAGAGACCATGGATGCCAGCCTAGACTAATATACCCAGCAAAACTTTCAATCATTACAGAAGGAATGAACAAGACCTTCCTAGACAAAACCAGATTTAAACAATACTTACCCACAAACCCAGCCCTACAGAAAGCACTAGAAGTAAATTCCAACCTAAGGAAGGCAGATACACCCGTGAAAACACAGGCAATAAATAAAACCACAGCACTAAACCCCAAAGAAGAGAAGTACACACACACTACAACCAAAAAATAAAAATAACAACAGGAACGAACACCGGTCATTAATATCCCTTAAAATCAATGGACTTAATTCACCTACAAAAAGACACAGACTAACAGAATGGATACAAAAACAGGACCCATCTTTCTGCTGCATACAAGAAACACACATCAAATCAAAGACAGACACCTCCTAAGAATAAAAGGCTAGGAAAAGACTTTCCAATCAAATGGTCTTAAGAAGCAAGCTGGTGTAGCCATCCTAATATCCAGCAAAATAGACTCCAAACTAAAATCAATCAAAAGAGATGATGAAGGACATTAGATACTCATCACAGGAAAGATCCACCAAGATGAAGTCTCAATTCTGAACATTTATGCCCCAAACACAAGGGCACCCACATATGTAAAAGAAACATTATGAAAGCTTAAATCACATATAAAACCCCACACATTAATAGTGGGAGATTTAAACACACCAATTTCACCTCTGGACAGATTGGCCAAATTGAAACTTAACAGAGAAATAAAGAAATTAACTGATGTTATAACTCAAATAGACTTAATCTATATCTACAGAACATTCCACCCCCCCCCCAAAAAAAGAAAATACCTTTTCCTCAGCACCCCATGGAACCTTCTCTAAAACTGACCACATACTTGGCCACAAAGCAAATCTCTACAGATACAAAACAATTAGAATAACCTCCTGTGTGTTATCGGAACAGCATGGTTTAAAGTTAGATGAGAACAATAGAAAAAAACTACAGAAATCCTACAATCTCATGGAAACTGAATAATGCTCAACTGAATCACCAATGGGTAAAGGAAGAAATAAAGAAAGAAATTAAAGACTTCATAGAGATAAATGAAAATGAATACACCACATACACAGACTTATGGGACACTATGAAAGCAGTTCTAAGAGGGAAATTCATAGCACTGAATGCCCACATAAAGATGCTGGAGAAATCTCATGCTAGTGACGTGAAAACACACCTGAAAGACCTTCAACAGGAAGAAGCAAAGTCTCCCAGGAGGAACAGACACCAGGAAATTATCAAATTGAGAGATGAAATCAATAAAATAGAAATAAAGAGAACAATACAAAGGAATAATGAAACAAAGAGTTGGTTCTTTGAGAAGATCAACAAGATAGAGAAGCCCTTATCCAAACTAACCCAAAGACTGAGAGAGACCATGCAAATTAACAAAATCAGAAATGAAAAGGGGGATATAACAACAGACAATGAGGAAATCCAGAGACTCATCAGGTCATAATTCAAAAACCTCTACTCCACAAAACTGGAAAATCTAAAAGAAATGGATAATTCTCTGGATAAGTACCACATACCTAAGTTAAATCAAGACCAGATAAACCATTTAAATAGTCCAATAACCCCTAAGGAAATAGAATCAGTCATTAAAAGTCTCCCAACCAAAAAAAGCCCTGGACCTGATGGTTTCACTGTAGAATTCTACCATATCTTCAAAGAAGACTTAAAACCAATACTCTTTAAATTTTTCCACACAATAGAAGCAGAAGGAATGTTAGTAAATTCCTTCTATGAGGCTACAATTATCCTGATTCCTAAACCAAACAAAGAAGCAACAAAGAAAGAGAACTACAGACCGATCTCCCTCACGAACATAGATGCAAAAACACTCCTTAAAATTCTGGCAAACAGACTCCAAGAACATAGCAAAACAATTAACCACCATGATCAAGTAGGCTTCATCCCAGGGATGCAAGGGTGGTTCAACATATGAAAGTCCGTCAATGTAATACACCATATAAACAAACTCAAGGAAAAAAACCAGATGATCATCTCACTAGATGCAGAAAAGGCATTTGAAAATATCCAACACCCCTTCATGATAAAGGTCTTGGAGCAATCAGGAATACAGGGAACATACCTAAACATAATAAAGGCAATCTACAGCAAGCCAACAACCAACATCAAATTAAATGGAGAGAAAATCAAAGCAATACCACTAAAATCAGGAACAAAGCAAGGCTGTCCACTCTCCCCATACTTATTCAATATAGTACTTGAAGTTCTAGCCAGAGCTACAAGACACCATAAGGAGATTAAGGGGATACAAATAGGAAAGGAAGAAATCAAGCTTTCCCTATTTGCAGATGACATGAGAGTATATATGAGTGACCCAAAAATTCAACGAAGGAACTGATAAAGCTAATAAAAACCTTCAGCAACATAGCAGGATACAAGATCAACTCAAAAAAATCAGTAGCCCTCCTATATACAATAGATAAACAGCCTGAGAAGGAAATTAGAGATACATCACCCTTTACAATAGCCACAAATGATATAAAATACCTTGGGGTTACTCTAAGTATGTGAAGGTCCTATATGACAAGAACTTTAAGTCCCTGAAAAAATAAATTGAAGATGTCAGAAAACAGAAAGAACTCCCATGGTCATGGATAGGCAAGATTAACAAAGTAAAAATGGCAATCTTACCAAAAGCAATCTACAGATTGAACACAATCCCCATCAAATTACCAACACAATTCTTCATGGATCTGGAAAGAATAATACTCAACTTCATATGGAAAAAAACAAAAATCCCAGGATAGCCAAAATAATCCTGTACAATAAAACAACCTCTGGAAGCATCACTATCCCCAACCTTAAGCTCTATTATAGAGCTACTGTAATAAAAACACCTTGGTACTGACATAAAAACTGACATGTGGACCAATGGAATCGAATTGAAGACCCTGACATTAATATGCACACCTATGAACATATAATTTTTGACAAAGAAGCCAAAAATGTACAATGGAAAAAAGAAAGCATCTTCAACAAATGGTGCTGTCATAACTGGATGTCAATGTGTAGAAGGCTGCAAATAGATCCATATCTGTAACCGTGCACAAAAGTCCAAGTGGATCAAAGACCTCAACATAAATCCAGTTACTCTGAACCTGATAAAAGATAAAGTAGGAAGTACTCTTGAACACATTGGCACCGGGTATCACTTTCTAAGTATAACACCAGTAGCACAGACACTGAAAGAAACAATCAATCAATGGGACCTGTTGAAACTGAGAAGCTTTTGTAGAGCAAAGGACATGGGCAACAAGACAAAATGACAGCCTACAGAATGGGAAAAGGTCTTCACCAACCCCACATCTGACAGAGGGCTGATATCCAGAATACATAAAGAACTCAAGAAAGTAGACATCAAAATGCCCAACAGTACAATTAAGAAATGGGCTATAGTACTAAACAGAGAATTCTCCACAGAGGAAGTTCAAATAGCTGAAAGACATTTAAGGAATTGCTCAACATCCCTAATCATCAGGGAAATGCAAATCAAAATGACTCTGAGATACCACCTTTCACCTGTCAGAGTGGCTTAAGATCAAAACACAGAAGACTGCTTATGCTGGAGAGGATGTGGAACAAAGGGATCTCTCCTCCACTGCTGGTGGGAATGCAAGCTGGTACAGCCAGTTTGGAAGTCAATATGGTGCTTCCTTAGAAAATTGGGAATCCATCTCTCCCAAGACCCAGCTGTAGCACTCTTGGGCATATACCCAAGGAATGTTCAATCATACCACAAGGGCATTTGCTCAGCTATGTTCATACCAGCTTTGTATGTAATAGCTAGAACCTAGAAACAATCTAGATGCCCTTCAAGTGAAGAATGGATAAAGAAAAAATGGTACATATACACAATGGAGTACTACTCAGCAGAGAAAAAAATGACATCATGAGGTTTGCAGGCAAATGGATGGATCTAGAAAAAATCATCCTGAGTGTGGCAACCCAGACTCTGAAGGACAAACATGGTATGTACTCACTCATAGGAGGATACTAGATGTAAAACAAAGATGACTAGACTGCTACACAACTCCAGGGAGGCTACCTAGAAAACGCCGCCCTAGGAAAGACACAGGGATCACCCAGTGACAGAGAAATGGATGAGATCTACATGAAAAACCTGGACAACAGTGGGAGTAATGAAGGGCAAGATTTGAGGAAAAGAAAGCTTAGGGGAGCAGGAGATCCCACCTGGTTCAAGAACAGAAAGGGAGAACCAGGAATAACAGACCATGATAAATGAAGACCACATGAGAACAGGAATAGGCAGAGTGCTCAAGAGGTCCCCAGAAATCCACAATGATATATCCTCTGTAGACTGCTGGCAATGGTCGAGAGAAAGCCTGATCTGACCTAGTCTGGTGATCAGATGACTAAACACCCTAACAGACGCCTTGGAACTCTCATACAATAACTGATGGAAGTGGATGCAGAGCTCCTCAGCCAGGCCCCAGGTGGAGCTCCAGGTGTCCAACTGTCGAGAAAGTAGAGGGACTGCAAGAGCATGAATTGTTTAATCCAAGATTACAAAAAGCACAGGGACAAATAGCCAATCTAATGGAAGTACATGAATTTTGAACCAATGGCTGAGGAGCCCCCAGCTAGATCAGGCCCTCTGGATAAGTGAGACAATTGAATAGCTTGATCCGTTTGGGAAGCACACAGTCTGTGGGACCAAGACCTGTCATTAGTGCATGAGCTGGCTGTTTGGAACCTTGGGCTTACAAAAGGACACATGCTCAGTCTGGAAGGAGGGGACAGGACCTGCCAGTCTGGAAGGAGGGGACAGGACCTGCCTGTACTGAATCCACCAGGTTTAAATGAATCCCCAGTGGTGTCTTGGTCTTGGAGGACATGGAAATGGAGGGGAGGGCCTGGGGGAAAGGCAGGGTGGGGTCGGGAGGGGGGAGGACACAGGAACCCATAGCTGATGTATAAAATTAAAACATATAATAAAAATTAAATAAATAAATAAATAAATAAATAAATAAATAAATAAATAAGACTGCTGTAGTCATTCTCAAAGAAGCCAAGCTGCAATGAATATTCTTAGACAAGCCAAACTGCAAATAAGACTCTAAAGCCTAACCAATTATTTAGAATTAGCTGAAACCAACTGAGCATGAAAAAAAGATGCAGGCTAGCTGAGCCACCTGGAAAGAACACACTCAGCTTATTAATCTTTCTGAAAGCTACACAGCATACACCAGGATCCCAGCTTTTTAAGCCACTTCACATGCTATGGTGGCTTTGGTTACACAGTTACTTTAGAATTAGTTTTGCTTTTGTGAATAACACTTATCCAAATTCCTATGAATAACTCCAATAAAACACATTGCTTAACCAGATTGTATTTGGGTGGTGTCTATATCTTGGTCTTTCACGGGCTCCCTATCTGGGGTGACTAAACATGTCTGTTGTTTCTCCTCATGAAAATTTTTGTCATACAACATGCAACAAGCCATAGCATATGTGCCTGTCTTACTCTCCATATCTATACTTGACTCAAAATAATTTCACCCAGTATTGACACCCCTGACCTCATATTTTATAGTGTCAATACTTTAGCAAATAATTAAGGTCTAGAGACATAGTTGCTGGGGATGCTCTGAATGTGTTGCTCTCATTGGTTGATAAATAAAATGCTGATTTGCCAATAGCCAGGCAGAAAGTATAGGACTGGCAGGACAAACAGAAAAGAGAATTCTGAGAAGTGGGAGGCTGCATCAAGAGATGCTGTCAGCTGCCATCACCATGAGAAGCAAGATGTGAAGGCAGAACGGGGAAAAAGTACTAAGCCACATGGCTAAACGTAAATAAGAATTATAGGTTAATTTAAGTATAAGATCTAGATAGCAAGAACCCTGAGCCATTAGGCTAAATAGTTTAAATAATATAAGTATCTGTGTGTTTATTTGGATCTGAGCAGCTGTGGACCAGGCAGTATTGGAGAAAACTCCAACTACAAATGGCACCCAATAGCTTGAGTTTCCACCTAAAATCTGAGAATACTTAATAAGCGATTCTAAATGGAGCCGAAAACAGATTCATACTTCATGTCTCATGCTGGCAGGTAGACACTGCAACATGCAGGCTTGAGCTATTCTATGGCAGGTTCATGGCATGTGGGCTTGACCTGCCGGCAATGTGGTAGATTGCAAGCCATGCAGTATGCTGTGGGGTGGATATAGCTTTTGCTAGTTAAAAAAAAAAAAAAAAAAAAAAAAAAGGTTTTGGGCTGCTTTGGTGGAAGCATAGACCCACTGCTTCTCAAAGTTGGTAGGATCCTGGTTCCCAGAGCTGGCAGTAAATGCAGTTCTGCCATGTTGGGAAACTGAGGTGGTCAGAAATGCAGCAGTTTAAAGCAATTGATTCACAATAAGACATTCCAATGGGATAAACCTCTAAACAGTTTACAATGTGTCTAAAATGTACATAGGCTTGAAATAGAGACAAAAATAAATATATACAGTTACATAAAGAAATAGATATTTTAAAAAATAAAGTCTTTGAAAACAAAGTAAAAGTAATATAAACAATAAGCCACGTAAAGATGGATATCGCATAGAGAATCTGAATTATGTTGTCTTTGGGATTTTTAACTGCAGAAAGAGATTTGATTGTAAAGACTGCTCAGGTAAAAAATATGTATATTTTAAAGGTACCTTGACTTCAAAATTTGTTTCTAAGGATATGTTGCTTTGGAAAGGAAGCTCTTACTTTGTTTCTACAGAAAGCAAGAGGATATGGATTTGTTCCAGATTAAGATACATCATATTTTACCAGCCAAAACCCTCTGAAAGGCCTCCAGTGACACCATGGCCCAGATGATCCAACAACCAGAACAGTTTCAAGGCAACTGGCTCAGACAATATAGCCTCATGGACTACCTCATAATCTTAAAATTTTCTTTGTGACCCCATAAGAATACAGCACACTTATTCATCAGGAAGTATTATGAGAAGCTATGCCCAAATTCCCAAATAAACCAAGCTGGCTTTGTAAATGGAATTTGCTCACTCCTCTACACTCAAGCATATTGCTTAAAAAAAGGTGTTTTTTTGTTAAGAGATTTTTCTGTCTCATATCAGAAGAGCCTTCTGGTGTGGGACAGAGAAAAAACAATATTTTTATTTAAAGCAGGTTTATTATAAATCCAATTTCTTTCTAAAGAAGAAAGGGGGATAGTGTAGATGTTGTAGGATAAAAAGGTAGATTAATGAACCTACTTTTAAAGTGCAACAACTTATTAAAATGTTTTACATTGCTATGGATTTTAGTTAATTAATACAAGTTTAAACTTAATTTTGTTATACTGTATATATATATTTCTACTCTCATTTGAGGTTCTATGTTTATTAACTCATTTAGATTGTAGTGGATAATTTAAAAATACAGATTAATAATTAGTCTTCTATGATAATCAAACTTACAGTCATGTTAAGTTTTCTAGGTATACATATATAATTCATTTAGTTAGATAATCTTCAAACACTTCAAAGACCTACAGAATATGGCATTTAAAATGTTTTAAAATTTTAGACTTTCTGGACAGTGAGCCATGTCTGCTTCTGGCAGCACCAATTTCCTTCAGTGAAAAGGATGGGCATTGAAGACACTCTATATGGAGTTTATCTTCTTTTTGGCAAAAATAGCCATTTGGGCAAGAAACTGTTCTTGCCTGGACTGCTTGATCGACTGGGCATGCAGGACCCATAGGAAGGTGACCACTGAACTTTGCTTGGCAAAATGGTCCTTCAGGTTCCTGCTTCACAGAGGAAACTGCCAGATATTCTATAGGACAATGAAAGAAGTGAGTGAGAGAATGTAGGTCTGTGGGCTGAATACAGATGCCCCAACTTTACAGAGGAACTTTGGATGACTGTCCAGGCTGGCAGTTGTCTTGGTCTCCTCTTCCAAGACTCCCAAAAGTTGCTTGCCTCCTTCTTTCATTTCTTAGGTAATATCCTTCTGAGGTCTTTGATATTGTTGAAAACTAGATACTTATAATTTCCTCAGTTATGATAAAAGATAAGTTAGATATGAAACCTTAGACTCACAAATATAGGATAGATAGGCTATATTCTTTAATTTTGCCAAATACAAATAGACTACATTTATAAAAATTGAGTAGATATTGTAACTGTAATTCTTGCTTGATAATTGTTTCGTTATATGTAATTTTACTATGCTAAAGTTAAAAACTTTCCTTTTGAAACAAAACAAAAGAGGAAGTGCTGGGGATGCTGTGAATGTGTTGCTCTGATTGACTGGTAAATAAAATGCTGATTGGCCAGTAGCCAGGCAGGATATAGGATAGGCAGGACAAGCAGAGAAGTGAATTCTAGAAAGTGGAAGGCTGAGTCAGGAGATGCTGCCAGCTGCCACTGCCATGAGAAGCAAGATGTGAAGGCAGAACTGGGAAAAGGTACCAAGCCACGTGGCTAAACATTGCTGTGCATATCGCTCTGTATAAATAAAATGCTGTTTGGCCAATGGCCAGGCAGGAAGTATAGGAGGGATAAGAGAGAAGAGAATTCTGGGAGATGGAAGGCTGGGACAGAGAGACACTCCCAGGACAAGGAAGATGTAAGGTACAGGTAAGCCACAAACCAAGTGGCAAAGTATAGACTAATAGAAATGGATTAATTTAAGATAAAAGAACTAGATAACAAAAAGACTGCCACAGCCATACAGTTTGTAAGCAATATAAGTTTCTGTGTGTTTACTTGGTTGGGTCTGAGTGTCTATGGGCCTGGTGGGTGAGAGAGATTTGTCCTGACTCTGGGACAGGCAGGAAAATTCTAACTACAAAACATAAATAAGTATTATAGGTTAATTTAAGTGTACGATCTAGATAGCAAGAAGCCTGAGCCATTAGGCCAAACAGTTTAAATAATATAAGTGTTTGTGTGTTTATTTGGATCTCAGTGGCTATGGGCCAGGCAGGATTGGAGAAAACTCCAGCTACACATAGTACATGTAAAAGTCTGTCTTAAGACCTTTATATTCATGATAAAATGACCACACAGTTTGTTTTCACTTTTATCTTGTTATATTTTTTGCCAATACAGGGAAGTCATAAACAGAGAAGCTGTGAAATTTATAAAATTAAAAAAACCTGAAAGATAATTCAATTTAGAAATATTTTAATTATTCTTTTCTCATATAATATATCCTGACTGAAGCCTCCCCACTCAAATTCTCCAATTTCCTCTCTCCTCCTGGACCACTGCACCTCCATTTTCCTTCAGAATATATCAGTGGTTTCCTGGTGATATCAATCAAACATGGCATACAAAAGTACAATAAGTCTAGATATAAACCCTCATAGCAAGGCTCAATAAGGCAACATAGTAGGAGGAAAAGGGTCCCAAGAGGAGGCAAAAGAATCAGATACATTCCTTCTTCCACTGTTAGGAGTCCCACAAATGCCTAAAGCTAAACAACCACAGGATGTATGCAAATGTGCTAGTGCAGACCAATATAGGTTCTGTGATAGCCACTTTAGTCTTTGTGAACTCCTATATACCTTACTTAGCTCATTCTGTGGACCATGTTCTCCTTGTGTCCTCAAACCCTCTCACTCCTGCAATAATTTCTCCCTCTATTCTTCACAATTCCCAGAACTGTGCTTAATGTTTGGCTGTGGCTGTGTGCTTCTGCTTCCATCAGCTGCCAGAGGAATTGGTCTAGGCACTGATCTATGAGTATAACAGGCTATCATTATGTATCATTTTATTATTGTGAGATATTTATTTGTATTGTCATGCCAAGACTGACAATAAAGTTAAATCAGAGGGTAGAATCCACATTCAGCTGGACAGAATAAACTATATTTTGATGGACTCACATTAGAATAGAGAGACACAGGGAGGAATGGGGTGTTAGACCAATTTGCAGGCCTTTTTGATCTGGGATACTGGAGATATATGGTCAGCTGATTATTTCCCCATTGCTCTGTGGATCTATCATGTTTTTATCCCAATATTTTACTTCTGAGTTTTATTGATTAAGGAATAGTTTAGATAAATTCTTTACCTGACACCCAGATGTGGGGCCTCATTTCATGTGGTGGAAAAGCCATGTTGCACAGAGACCACCAGCCTTATACCCAATTGAGTACCCCTGATAACTGACTACCATCACTGTAGCTGGCTATCCCTGAATAGCTCTACTGCTGTGGAAAACTGAAAAGTCAGCATATCCAGTGAGAAACCTGGCAATTCTTAAGGAAAGAATTTGATTTTATTTTAAAAAAATGTGTCTTTCCCACACTAATGGAGAACAATATTAAGATACAGGGAGTTAAGACTCTGTATTGTTCCATGATGCATGGATTAAAAATGGAAAAACTAAAGGAAGGGATCATCAACTCAGCTGGGATTGACCTGATGATATTATAATTAATATCAGTTTGATAATTAATGTTTTACCCTTTAAAAAGTAATGTCATATCATTTCCAATTATGAAAAATTGATAAAATATAATCTCTAGAGAGAACTAAAAATGAAACTAAGACAAAGTATTCATACACAGACAGAAGAATTTAGACTAGAACCTACCACAACATTGCATTATGAAACTGAAGATGAGCAGTCCAATGTTATGTGAAAACCAATGGCTGGGCAGAGAATGCATGTGGTACACAGTCAGGCTGAAGGTACCTGTATCTGCTTGAGTGTAGCTGGGGGCTGTTGGTCACAGCACAATGAGCCACCTGATAAAAAGGCAGACACAGAGGGACATGTGGGAGAAACCCATGTGGTAGGAAATGAAGACATAATGACAGAGACCTGAATGACAGAGCCAGCAAGAAATTTGGGATACAACTGCCTTTGGTATTTGGGTATGGAGGAAGATGGCAGATGGAGGCTGCTGTAGAGAGACTCCAAAAGAAAACCCCAGACTCATGTAGAGGGCCTGGAGGGGAAAGAGGGAAAGCTGGCCATACCATGTGTGCAATAACACTAGGACCTCTGCATACATACTGTGGTTATTTAGCTTTAGGTGTTTGTGGGACTCCTAACAGTGGGAAAAGTGATGTTGGGGCATGCAAGAATGGCCATCAGATGATAGGCAAATCCAAGGCTATGCAGAAGTTAAATATGATCCTGTAGAAATGTTATATTTGAAGAGATTTAAGGAAGCAGTAATTTTATATGGAATACTTTAACCTATTATGAAGCAGATGTTAGATTCACAGGCAACATGGATTAGAATTATCTCACAAGACCAGAAAGATTTAGCTTCAGCAATATTGGAAGCTGGTACTCAGTTGCAATAGAAAACATGGTGGAAAGAGTAAGCTAGGGTCATAGAACAAAGAAGTATGTCTAGAAGTACTGAATTTTCCCAAGATCCACTTTTTGGTGAAGGACAGTATGCTGATTTTCAGAGTCTAGATTTGATGGTAACAGGTTGGTGCTCTGTCATATAGCAGTTATGAATGATTGAAACAGGGTTGAAGAATAAGGAAAAAGGACTGAGTCATGCACTAAAATTATACAAGGCTCAAGAGAAGTCTTCCCTGATTTATTACAAAGCTTGACTTTAGCTGTAAATATAATCATATCAGGTCAAGAAGTTAGAGAAATATTAATGGAATCTTTGACTTTGGAAAATGTTAATTCAGAATACAAAAGTGTGTTAGGGCTTTAAACACAAGAGTAGCACACATAGTTGAATGGAGCTGAAATACAGCTGTAATTGGATCTTATCTTTATGATGATACTTTGATCAAAGGAAAAGTGATTTCTAAAAATTAAAAAAAAAGATTGCATGGTTTAATTCTGATAAACAAGGTCATCTGAAATGGACTGTAGGCAATGCATTCCTAGAAACAATTTTTTTTTTTTCTGGAGATAATCCAAACAGAAGGCCTTAACTTTCTGGAATGCATATAAGCTGTGGCAAAAGCCAGCATTATGCAGATAAACCTTGGAGAGGCAACATAACCCTGTCCAATTAGGAAACACCTTAGGGGACCTCTGGCAGACCTCAACATCAAATTTGATTCAATCATTCCATGTCAACATTGGGGAAACTCATCGATGGAGCAATTAAAAGACTTAATGTCTGTTCTTAAAAAAACATAATGCTGTAGATGACAGAACAATTCCAATAGCTAACACAAATTTTCAGGAGAGATCATAAAATAAATATTTTGCCAAACTTCTATAAATGATCAGAAACCAGAGCTAAAAATATGAATAAATGACATTGTAATTAGAGGTTTGCTAGATATAGGTGCAGATGCAGCAATAACTTAAACACAAACTTGGCATCTAGACTGACATCTTCAGGAGGTAAATATTCAGTTCTATGGATTGGAACTTTATCTCTGGTAAAACAAAGTCCAAGGTGGGTCAAATGTATAGAGCCAGAAGGACATGGAGGGAATTTAATACCATATGTGGCTAACACAGAGTTGTATTTATGGTGATTTAATTTGTTACAATTGAAAAAAACAGATTAAAATTCCTCTACTCTCATTTCATTTACTTTTTTCCTCAGTCTTATTTGGATCTACCTTAGCTTTCTTTCCACTCAACTTCCAGTTCCTGGCCTTCTAGGTAATGTTAGCAATGGGCTCTTCCTGTGGCTTTGGCCTCAAGCTAGATGAGCCATTGTTTAGCTACTCACACAAGCTCAAGCCACCAAATTCCAGCACATCTTTCAGGCAAGTCAGGTGTGGGCCAAAGGTTTTGTGGCTGGAGTGGTATCCTAGTTCTACCACTGGGAGCCTTGCCAGGTTACAGATGTCCACTTCAGGCTCCAGATCCTCAATTACCAGGAGTCCTCATTATTGTCACTCTCATACATCTTAGGAAGTTTCTACTGTTCTATGTTTCCTCATTTTCCCCAAAATGTACCCCATTCCAGTTGTCTCTCTGCTATGGGATATATTTCTGTACACTGTGATTGTGTGCTGCCAAGATTGGTTAGTAAGAAGCTACTCTGGACTATGTTGAGTCAGGTTATAGCCAGGCAGGAAATCCAAGAGAGAGAGACAGGAAGGAAAAAAAAAAGGAGACACAGAAGGTACACAACCCATCCCACCAAATGAGCAACATGTAATGGGATGCAGTTAAAGCCACAGAACACATTACAATACAAAGATGAGTAGTTATGAGTTAAGTTATAGGAGCTAGCTAGCAATAAGCCTGCCATAGGCCACACAGTTTGGAAGTAATGTTAAACTTCTGAATGATTATTTTATAAGCAGCTGTGGGACCCCAGGGGCAGACAGGACCAGAAAAAATCTTTCAACTACATTTGACACCTATATGTAGTAGCAAGAATTTTCACTCAAAACCTGAGGAAGCTTTTAAAAAGATTCTGAAATGGAACTAAAACAAGATTCCTAGTTTAGTCTCCCAGGCAAGCTGTGAGCTATAGTATGGTGGGCTCATGGCATGTGGACTTGACCTACAGCATGGCAGTTTCCTGCCATGGTACATAGAGGTATCTCCAAGTTGTACAGCCCACTGCATGGTAGATTTAGCTTTTGCTACTACAGACAAAATAAAAGGTTTCTGGGCTACACACTCCTTGATAGAAGCATAGACCCACTGACTCCCCATGCCTCTCAGCAGATGATTTACCTCCACCTTGTTGGGAATCTGAGGTGGGTGGATCTAGTACCCAAGGCTTCCATTTCAGTCCTAGCCATGCTGAAGTTAAAAATAATAGATTCACAAAAAGGACAGATTCAGATGGAATAAACCACTGAATGGTTTACCTTATGTGTAAAAAGTGCATGAAGGCTTGGAAGAGAGAGGAAAAGGAGGATAGACAGTTATATAAAGAAATAGTTTAAAAAATAAAGTATTTAAAGAGACAGTAAAAGTAACATGAAAAGTAAGCCACATAAAGATGGAAATCACACAGGGAGTCTGGATTATATTGTCTTTGGGATTTTTAACGACAGAAAGACATTTGATTTTAAAGGCTGCTCAGTTAATCAAATATGAATATTTTCAAGGTATCTTGACTTCAAAATGTGTGTCTAAGGATATGTTGCTTTGGAAAAGAGGTTCTGCTTTTGTTTCCACAGAAGATGAGAACCTGTGGATTGCTTCCAGGCTAATATGGTTTGATTAATCAAGACCTGCTGAAAGGTCTATACAACCTCACAGACTACTAAAGCAAAGATTTAACTATAATTCTTAATTTTCTTAGGATTTCCATAAGATTGCCTGTGCCCCCAACCAGTAGGATGTAGTATGAGAAGCTATGCCCAAATTCCCAAAATATTGTTTCTAAATATTTATTTTTATTTCAGGGGGATTGATTATAAGTATAATTTCTTTCTAAAAAAGAAAAGGAATTATAGATATGATAGGAAAAAAGTAGAGGCAACAAGTTGTTTGCAATTGTTTACATTGTTATGGATTTTGGTTTATTGAAACAAATTAAAAATTAATTTTGTTATACTGTATTGTTAAGGTATTATATTTATGCAACTCATTTAAATTATAATGTATAATTAAGTAATACACATTAATAATTAGTTATCTATGACAAATCAAACTTATAATCATATTAGTTAAATTTTTCTAGGTATACATAGATATATTTCAACTAGGTAGTTAATCTTCAAACACTTACAGAATGTGACATTTGAAATATTTAAAACTTGTATTGTATTGTATTTCTGTACAATGAGACATGTCTACTTCTGGCAGCACCCATTTACTTAAAAGAAGATGATGGGCAATGAAGAAACTACATACAGAGTTTGCTTTCTTATAGCAAAAGTTAGCCATTTGGGCAAGAAAGTATTCTTACCTGGACTGACTGACAAAATATTTCATAGACTGGACATGCAGGACCCATGGAAAAATATCACTAAATTTTGCTAAATCAAGGTGTGATGATCCTTCAGGTCCCCACTTATCACAGGAGACTGCCAGATATTCCACAGGACACAGAGAGAACTGACTAAAAAATTCTAGTCCTGTAGGCTGAAGATAGATATCCTAATGTTGCAGAGGAACTTTGGGTGACTGTCCAGGCAGCCAGATGTCTATCATTTCCACGATTTCTTTAATTTTTTGCTAAATAGAAATAGAAACTGTAAGTCTTGCTTGATAACTGTTCTATTATATGTAATCTTACTATATTAAAATTAAAACATTACTTTTTGATTAGACAGAAAGGGGGAAGTGCTATGGGATGTCTTTCTGTACACCCACACACACACACACATAGAAAGCATGTACATGAAACGTGTGTGTGTAGTTAAATAATTAAAAAACCAACTCCTTTCTGTGTCAATACCCTTCTTTTATAGATAGTGCATTTCTTCTTTTTTCTGTTATTATTTATTATTAATATTATTATTGTTAATCACACATTTTCTATTCATTTTATATATCAACCACAGATTCTCCTCTCCTCCCTCCTAGGTAGTGAATTTCACATCTCCAAGTTGTTTTCTATCCATTTCAGTCTTCCCTAGTCACATCTAGATTATTATCTTCTTGATAATACTGATTAATGGTCTTGCTTTTTAATGCTCCTATTCTTCTTTAATAATATTTCATTTAAAATCACTGTAGTCCACATTATTAACTAATGCATTTATATTCCCATAAGTCTAGCTTTTTCAAATAACATGTTTCATGAAATCATGGTGTTGTATGGAACTAATATACTCACCCACATAATATCTACTGGTAGATGCACAGTTTCTTAGTAGTTTCACACATTCATAAGTATCTAGGACTAATTAGAAAGTTGCTATAAATTCTCTTGTGTCCAACTTTTAGATCCCTATGAGAATAAATTATACCAGATACAGAAGCCTTAAACCTTCCCTTTTAAGCACTTTTATGTTATTATAATAAATACCTCACCAAAATTTTACACTTTCTGTTTGTAGCTACTATGGAAAGATGTACAGAGGATACTCATATCTCTAAATAGCATTTCTTCTGTAACATTGTGGTTGCATATTTTCTAGGCTCTGAAAATTCAGACTGTATCATGACCACTTCATTAATATCATTGTTTGCTTTACTACTTTTCTGCATTAATATGTTAACATTTTAAGTTCCTATCATTAAATCTTTGAAAATTATTTTGTTTTGTAGCAGTGTTTAGATACTCAATAGTATAATTTATTGTAATTAACAATTTATGTATCAACTATAATTATTTGTTTAGTCTTAATATTTTGTATATGCAAATACATATTATCAATAAAATTATGATTTTTATTTTTTCTAAACCAAATATCTAAGTTTCTATGAGCCTCAATGTAATATTTGCAACAATTCAACAAAAAGTACATTATATTTTTAATACTAATATCTTTATGTGAAATAAAATTTCCTTCCATACTACATTTTAAAGTGCTTTTCATGAATATGTGCTGAATACTAGCAGATTTTAATTGCATGTTTTGAGAACATCAAACAATTTTAATTTTTACCATCTTAAAATTGGGAAAGTATTGACGTCTTTACCTGTCTAGGCATCATTGATCTGATGAATGAATTTACACATATATGTAAAGGATGGTTCATGTGGTTTTTCTCTTTAAGTCATTATATGTAGTAGATTATGTTCATTGATTTACATAGGCTGATCCAGTTCTACATTTCTGGAATAAAAACAATTTGACCATGGGAAATAATCTTTTTGATATATTCTTGATGACTTTGTTTTTGAAATATTTTATTGAGAATTTTTTTGCACCTCAGTTCAAGAAAGCTCTTAGTCTTTAATTTTCTTTTTTTAATTGGTTCTTTGTATGGTTTTGATGTCAAGGTAACAATGATTTTGTGAAAAGAACTACTAAACGTTTCTTCAATTTATAGTTTTGAGAATAATTTAAGGAGCACTGACTGTTCTTTCAAGGTCCAGTAGGATTCTGTACTGAATTCAATTAGCCTAGGAATTTTTATTTGGAAGAATTTTAATTGTTACTTCTATTTCACTAGAGATATGGGTCTGAATAATTATTTCATTTTAATATAATTTTGGTAGTTGTATACATCAATAAATTCAACCAGTGCTTTTAGGTATTCTAGTTTGGTGAAGTATAGATTTTTACAGTATGTCCTCATAACTATGGATTTTCCAGTCTCTGTTATAATGTCTCCCTTTTATCTGTAATGTTATCAATTTATATGTTTTCTTTCAAACTTATGTTAATTCAGCTTTGGTTTGTCAATGTTTTTGATTTTCTTTGAGAAAATTTTTCCCCAAAAAACAAAATCTTAGTTTGGTTACTTGTATTAATTTTTTGTTTGTTTCTGTTTCCTTAATTTTAGTCCTGAAAAGTCTATTTCTACCAATCTACTCTTTTTTAAAAGTATTGTTTTTTTCCATTTTTAAGGCTCTCAAGTGTGTTATTGATTTATTAATATTAGATATTTCCAGTTATTTTATGTAGGCACTTAGTATTGTAAATTTGCCTATTATAAATGGCATCATTGTGAAAATACCATCAATATACAGAATTTACTCAGTTCCCATGATATTTGCAAAAAATACTTTACAAAAATTGAAAAAAACCCTTCAACTTTATATTGAAATATATATACACACACACACAAACATACAAAGGTGGATAGTTAAAAGATTAGTGAATAAGTAAAAACCTGCCAGAAAGTTCACCTTCTAGAGTTCACATTTTATTACAGACCTATTGTAATAAAAACTATATTATAGGAAAATGATGCACATATGAACCTATGGAAACTCTGGCAACAAGCAAAAGACCTTCACAGATTCAAACCAGTTGAATTCCCAGTCAGGAAAAAAGAAGTAGATGTAAAGTCCCAACAGTAACCACAAGACTATTTGCAACTGATACCTGCTAGGAATGAAAAATCATTTTCTCAACTATTGTGTTACTGGGTATATCAACCACTCTCTAGTTGAGGTCTCGTGCCTGGCAGCAGTTGAGTAGCACAAAGTAAACACATTATCTTTGTTTCTTTATAGACTTTTTGTTTTATATTTGCATCTTTTAAGTTTTTTGTCCTATTTACTTATTTAAGAGACAGAAACACAAAGAACATGAAATTGAGTGGGTAGAAGTATCTGGGGGGGATTGGGGTGCTATGAGATAATGCTTTTGTACACTGGTTTAATAAAACACCAATTGGCCAGTAGCCAGGCAGGAATTATAGGTAGGGCAAGCAGACTAAAGAAATGTTGGGAAGAGGAAGAACAGAGTCAGGAGTCACCAGCTAGACACAGAGGAAGCAAGATGTGAAAGCAGAACTGAGAAAATGTACCAAACTATGTGGCTAAACATAAATAAGAATTGTGGGTTAACTCAAGTGTAAGAGTTAGTCAGTAATAAGCCTAAGATAATGGCCAAGCAATTATAAACAATATTAAGCTTTTGTGTAATATTTTGTAAAAGGCTTCAGGATTGTGGGAACCTGATGGGACTGGAGAAACTTCCAACTACATTTGGTGCCCACCATTGGGCATTGAGCCATATAGCCTAAGAAAGCTTAAAGATTCTGAATGCACACTGGGCTGCCTAGTCTCACAGTCTCATGCCAGCAGCAGTGCAAAGTTGTCTCCTGACAGCTGCCTGTGAAATGGAGCTGGCCACCAACTGCCATGAGCTAAGCCACATGGCAGATTCCCACCATGGTACACATCGGTGTCTACAAGCCATGCATGTCAGATTTAGCTTTTCTTGTACAGAGAAAAATGGTTTGGGGGCTATAGACTGCTTGATGGAAGCATAGACTCACTGTTTCAGAGAGTATGTGATAAGCATGGTTCCCCAAGAGCTGGTGGTAAATGTAGTTCTGCCATGTTGGGAAGCAGAGTTGGGCAGTCAGCAGCCAAAGCTGCCACACTAGAACTAGCCACACTGCAGTTTAAAGCAATTAGAGTCACAATAAGACAGATTCAGAAGGCATAAACTGTAAACAGTTTACAATGTGTCTAAAAATGTACATAGTCTTGGAAGAGAGAGGAAAAGGGATATAGACAGGTATATAAAGAAGTAGAAAGTTTAAAAAATAAAGTCTTTAAAGAGAAAGTAAAAGTAATAACAAAATAAGCCACATAAAGATGGAAATCACACAGATAGTCTGGATTCTATTGTCATTGGGTTTTTTAACTGCAAAGAGACATTTGATTGTAAAAGATGCTGAGTTAAGTCAATACATATATTTTAAAGATATCTTGATTTCAAAATTCATGCCTATGGACATGTTGCTTTGGAAAAGAAGTTCTGCTTTTGTTTCCACAGAAGATGAGAAACTATGGATTGCTTCTGGGCTAATATGGTTTGATCAAGGAAGACCCCCCTGAGAGGTCTCCAGATGATTCAACATCTAAAACAGCTTCAAGGCAACTGGCTAAGAGTATATAGCATCACAGAATATTCCAGTCAGGACTTGACCATAATTCTTAATTTTCTCAGGATCCCCATAAGAATACAGTACTCTTAATTAGCAGGAAGCAGCCTAGAACACTTGGTCCACTTTCCAAAAAAATGGATTATACATATTTGTCTTTGTTAGAGATTAGTTAAAAATTGTTATTGGTCATATTCAATATCTTTCTAAAAGAAAAAATGGGGATATGATATAGATATGATAGGATGTAAGGGTAGATTATAAAATCTACTTTTAAAGAGCAACTTGTTTTAAATTGCTATGGATTTTAGTTTATTATACAAATTTAAAGTTAATTTTGTTATACTCTGTATTTCTGCTCTTGTTTAAGGTATTATGCTTGTGCAACTCATTGAAATTGAAATGTATAATTAAGAGACACTGATTAATAATTAGTCATCTATAATCATATTAGTTAAGTTTTCTGGGTATACATAGATATATGTAAATTAAGCAGGTAATCTTCAAACACTTCAAAGATCTATAGAATATAGAATTTAAAATGCTTTTAAAGAACTGGACCTGCCTCAGCTGACTCTACCAGGCTGGGCTGACTCCCCAGGGGAGACCTTGCCTTGGAGCAGGTGGGAATTGGGGTTAGATTGGGGGGAGGACTCATGGGAGGATGGAGGATGGGAGAATCTGTGGCTGATATGTGAAATTAAGTAAATTATGAAATAAAAATATTTAATTAAAAAAATTTAGACTTTTCTGGACAATAAGACATATCTACTCCTAGCAGCACTAATTAATTCAAGGAGAATGATGGGCATTGAATAAACTCATTATAGAGTTTGCTTTCTTTGTAGTAAAAGTTAGCTACTGGGCAAAAAAAGCCATTGCATTGAGAGATTGACAATATGTTATTTGAACTGGACATGTAGGAGCCATATCAAGGTAACCACGGAACTTTGCAAGGCAAGATGGTCCTTCAGGTTCCTGCTTTGCAGAAGAAACTACCAGATATTCTTCAAAACACAGAGAAAAGTGGCTGGGAGACTCTATGCCTATAGACTGAAGAAAGATGCCCCAATGTTTCAGAGGATCTTTGGGTGACAGTCTAGGCAACCAGCTCTCTGTCATTCTAGATTTTTGGAAGTTGCTTACAATGCTCTTCCTGTTTACTTACACAATATTATATCTTTCTGGTATCTTTGATGTAGTTGAAGCCTAAATAGTTATAATTATAATTTTCCATGGTTATAATGAAGTACAAATTAGATATGAAACTTTAGACTCACAAATATCAGATAGATAGAACCTTTTCTTTAATTTTTCCAAATACAAATAGACTAGATAACTGTAATTCTTGCATGATAACTGTTTTGTTATATGTAATTTTACAGTGTTAAATTAAAATATTTCTTTTTGTTTAGACAGAAAAGGGGAAATGCTGTGGGATAATGCTTTTGTGTACTGTGTTTTAATAAAACGCTGACTGGCTAGGAGCCAGGCAGGAAATATAGGGAGGATGAGCAAACTAAAAGAATGCTGGGAAGAGGAAGAGCAGAGTCAGGAGTTGCCAGGCAGACATAGATAAAGCAAGATGACAAAATAGAACAAAGAAAAAGTACCGAGCCACATGGCTAAACATAATTAAGAATTATAGGTTAATTCAACTGTAAGAGAAAGTCAGTAATAAGACTGACTGAGCTATGGCCAAACAGTGATGAATAATATTAAGCCTCTGTGGGATAATTTTATGAAAGGCTGTGAGAGTGTGAGTGAGATTTTTGACCTGACTAGGGGCCAGGCAGGACACAGGAAATCTTCCAACTACATTGGGGAGAAACATACATTATCAAAATATATTGTATAAACTATTTTTGAATACAAAATAAAATTTAAAAAGTGTGATTCAGTGTAAATGTTCATCTTATAATAATATCAGCTAAGTTTCTCAGGTCAGAATGACCTTGTAAAGTGATCTAAGGATTTCTCATTTCTTTTCTATTCTCTGAAAGATTTTGCAAGTATGTTCATTTTTCAAAGTATTGGCAGAAATTGAAGACATATTTAATACATCCTCAGTTTTTTCCAGTTTCAATTACACATCGAATTAGCTTAATAATTATGGGATTATTCATTTTTGAAAATTTCCCTTCATTTTTACTAATATTAGTCAAGTAACCATTGTAGTCTATTTAAAATTAAAAGTTAATTTTCTAAACATTGCATTTTGTGCTCTTTATTATGCTTGTGACATCTTTAGGATGAAGATATCTTTGCTCTTAACACCAATGTCAAGATTATTTGTCTCTAAACAACTCTTTTTCTTTTTCAAAATATTTATTACAAACTTTTACTATTTAAGCAACATCTATGTCTGTTTTCATTACCTTATTATCTTCTAAAAGAAAATATATATCACATATAATAGATTTTCAGACTAATCAAATGTACATGTATAGATTGCTAAATCCTAAGAACAATATTGGTTGAATTTCTTAGATTTAATTTGAAATACTTAATTATCCTACTTTCTGATTTCATTTGTGATTTATCTTTCATCTATTACATTATGTTGATTAGTTTTAAGATATGTGACCAGGAGAAGGAAGCCTTTCTACTTGCTTTTGAGTGAGAATTTCTACATAGAGCACAACAGGATCACTTGAATGGGAAAGTTATTTGAGCCTTGTCTATTAGCCAAATACAGAAATTTATCTATTATTTATGAATGTACCTATTTCTTGTAGTTTAGACTAAAAGTGAAGTCAACTTGCTCTTTTGTGTTAAATGCCAAATGTTTTAGATATAAGAAATTACTTACAATTTACTAACATGCATTTGTCAATGGGTGTGGAGTCTTATTTGTCAATTAGAAGATTGAGACAAAGAAGAGAATTTCCTTTGGGACTTCTGTTTTATGCAATTCAAAAGAGTTTCATAAGAAACATGAAGCCTGGCCATTACCATGTTATACTGCAACTGTGAACCTACAGTTTCACAGAATTATTCTTTCTCCTTCTAGAAGTGTTGTATGTTCTGTGTTAACTTCTAATATAAGCAATGCTGTGACAGTTTCATTTTGGACTGCATTTGTCATGTATTAGTGTTCCAGTTGCTCTTGTTAGCATATTTTCTGTACACCACAGTATAGATGTAATCCAAAAGTAAGAAAAAGCTTTGCCTTTTTCTTTTGTTTTGTTTATGTTTGCATGTTTGCTCATTCAATGCACTGTGAAAGTGCTTATCAGAGCCAACAACATCAGTAGCAGCTTGGGCTAAGTACATGTACCTCTTTGATATACACTTTCCATTTCCCCACTACTTCTCTCTCTCTCTCTCTCTCTCTCTCTCTCTCTCTCTCTCTCTCTCTCTCTCTCTCAGAGTTGACTAGAATTGCAGAATATTTGAGTTATTTTCTTCTGTTTATTTGAGTGATTTGTGCTTTTCACTTCACTGATTAGAGAGTAAAAATAGCCTGAGGTGTTTCAAGAACAGGATCTAATGGAAGCAATACTGTCACAGAGGTATGTGGTACTTGAATTTTTTTCCTATTTGCTCTGTCATAAGTGTAAAGAAGATGTGCTCTGGAAGCTAAAAGTTATGTAATAGTAACAAATTAATGCAGAAGCATATATTGGAAGCCAGTCACCTTCATTAAAGCTAATATAAATGTAAATATTGCTGCTAAACATCTTGCTAATTTTTTGAGAATTTTCTCAGAAACACAAAGTTTCATTTAGTTACAATGACTTTATTATCTGACATTAAATTGTATATATTCTCAATTATTTTATTTTCTATTATAGGAATTATTATATGTATGACTATAATTTAAATAATATTCATGAATTTTTTCTCATAAACTATAGTTTCATTTACTTAAGATGGCCTCATTATCTGACATTAAATTGTATATATTTTCAATTACTTTATTTCCTATTGTAGGAAATATTATAGGCAAAACTGACATGTAAATAATACCCATGCGCCTATAAAATGTAAGACTACTTAGTGTGCATTTTGACATACATGGATTCTTCATAGAGCAGTTCTGTAGTGCTTTCAGAGTTTGTACTTGCCTGCTAAAATGTGCTGAATGCTACTGATGTCATTTTTCAGTAAATCATAGATATGGATTGCCATCATCACACCTGTTGTTTTCATTTTGATGTTGTAGTAATACTGCAATTAGAAGCAAAAGCACAGTAATTGGACCCTTTAACACTTCCTATTCTCTTAAGTTTGTTTTGTTCCTTTCTCTGGGAATCCTTCTCTTGTTTCTTGGGTTTGTCTCCCCTCCTATTTCTGTGTATTTCTGTGCTGGCTTTTCTGGGAATGATGTGCCACTCCAGGACCATGTAATGTAAAATCCTGTTTTATCTTAAGTAACATTTCATCTGTATATAGAACTTCTGATCCTTTTCATTCTATATACTGAAGCTTATGAAATGTGATATTCTATCTTGTTTCTATTTATAAGTCAGTTATTAATATAACTTTTGTTCCTTCTAACACAGTATGTTTGGTTGTAATATAGCTCACTCTTGGTTTTTTTTGTTTTTTTTTTTTTCTGAGATAGGGTTTTGGAGCCTGTCCTGGAACTAACTTTGCAGACCAGGCTGGCCTCAAACTCACAGAAATTCACCTGCCTCTGTCTCTTGAGTGCTGGGATTAAAGGCATATGCCCAGCCTATAGGTCACTCTTAAAGGCCTTGCAAAGCATGTATTTTGCCCTAGTTTCCATCTTCAGCATTACAAAAAAAAAAAAAAGCAACAACTTTTTCAGTATTTTTGGCAAGTTTTATTATTTGTGTATTATCTCTAGATTTCTGAAGAGTTATGATTAAACATGTCTGTCCAATTATAATTCCAAGTGTTTTGATCCCTTCCTTTTTATATATTTGAGAATCCTTTCATGTATGCACAATTCTGTGTATCCTATCTGCTTTTCTCCTGTCGCTTTTCATTGAACCACCATTTTTTTACACCTTTTATTGTTTAACCCACTTTCATTTCTCCAATCATCACTCTAGAATGACTTTATTAAACCAACTTCTAAAACTTTGGGTTCTACTACCTTTTTTGTTCTCATTTATAAATACAACTTTGAGACACTTAAAAATATCTTTACTTATGTTTATGATGTCACAGGAAAATTGTTATTATGTGTATGCAAATGGTGGTGCCATCATGAAAAGGTTTTCATCAGAACTACCATGTAGGATCACCGCATTCTGTTTCAGATTAACTTTTTCTGTCTCTTCTCTCTAACTTATGCCTGGACTCAGTCCACACATGAGTCTGATGCCTTTTAGCCCAGCACTAATGCTAAAGGAGATGTTTTACTCTCTACTTTTGAGGATCAATGAAGATACCCAGTCTCTGCCCTGATGTTGTTATGTGAAAAATAACTACTCTATGGCCAAAGAAGACACATGTTTTGATTCTTATGTAACATAGGTATAACTGTCCATAAGACTAGGTATTCCCTGTTTATATCTAATATTTTGTTAAAAACCTTAAGTTTAGTCACAGTTTCCAGACTTCTAGAACAACTAGGCTTGGTGACTTTACTAAATTGCTTAATATAAAAATTACAATCATAGAAACCAGACCCTTCTTTTACTATAACTGAATTAGTGTCATACAACTAAAATTAGTATACATGCATATATGTCTTCGTTAGGGTTTCTCTCAATGGAATAAAATACATGATCAAAAACAGTTTAAGGTTCCATATCACATCCTATCTTTAAAGGATGTCAGGGTAGCAGTCCAAAGCAGGAACCTGAAGGCAGAATCCCATACTAGTGCTGTTTACTGGTTTGTTCCCCATAGCCTGATAAGTCAGTTTTCTTATATTACACAGGACTTTCTGCCCAGCGGTAGCATCACCCACTGTGGGCTAGGCACTTCCACATCAATCATTGAACAAAGTGCCTCAAAGTCAATCTGGTATGGGCATTTTATCAATTGAACTTTCAAATTCTCAAATGACTATAGCTCATGTCAAGTTGACAAAAAGCTAATCAGGAAAATCAACCCTTTCTCAATTTGACAGAAACACATTACTGTTAATATATAATCTTTACTTTCTTGTTCATTGCTGAGAGCTCATATTAATATTAATATCATAATATTAATTTCCACAATCTTTAAAATTTTAACACATTAAAACCTATTTAAAATATCCAAAGTCCCTTTTAAAGTTCAAAGCCTGTCTGAAATATATAAATCCTCTAAAAATATATCCAAAACCTCTTTAAAATTCTAAAATTTCAAAGTCTCTCTAAAATTCCAAAGTCTTTTTATGCCTATGGAATAAAAACTAAATGCAGAGCTTCTCTTTACAAGAGGCATCAATCAGGCATGGTCACACCCAAATAAAGCAAAACTAAAATTCAAAAGTATAAAAATTTCAATGCTTGTCCACTTTTCTGACCTTGCTCTCTACAGCACACAGCTTATCTCACTGGGTGGCTTCATGCCACAACTTCTGTGGTACTGGCATCTCTAAAGTGCTATGGTCTCCCCTGCAACTGAATTGCACCATTGTCTACAGCTTCTCTTCAAGGATTCTGACCCTACTATGTGGTGCCAAGCCTTAACTTCCCTCTGTAATCTGAGAGATCTATTTCAAATGTAGCTGCACCTTCACTGATGTCCTTTTCTGGCCTGTCAGATGACAGCCTCCATTGCTCACTATGGCTCCTTTAAGCTTTCAAAACTAGTACTACCTGGAAAAGTCTTACCCATTACCAAGTTTAGCTGTCAGAATTGGGTGACACTTTAACCTCCTCTGGGAAATACTCTATGCTGATCCCAAGGAAGAACTTTCCTGAAAATTTTGTCATAACAATGCTGGACTCTTGATAATCACAGCTAAGTCTTCAGCTCCAGCTGACCAAAACCAGAATTTAATCCAAAATGCTGAATGATCTATATTCTTTAAGGAACTTGTCAACTTCTCTCTGAAACTTACAAGCCAGGAATCAATTACCTGACTGCTCTCAAGTTTCACTTTTTAGTTACTAGAAGTCACTAAGCTCTGAACATTCAATGGCTTTTCTAGCCAAAAATCCCAAAGATCTTCTTTGATCCTATTTAAACATATACAGGTTTGTCATAGCAATGTCACATAATTCTCCTACCAATTTCACTCTTTGTTAGAATTCCTATTGCTGTGATAAAACACCATGACCAAAAGCAACGTGGGGAGAGATTTATTTCAGCTAGCAACTCTCAGGTCACACTTTATAACTGAGAAATATCCAGGCGGTGAACTCAATGCATCAGGAGGCAATAACTGACACAGAAACTGAGCAGGAACATTGCTTACTGGTTAGCTCTTCCTGACTTGTTCAGCCTGTTTTCTTATATCATCTAGGAACATCTGCTAAATGGTGGCACCATGCATTCTGGGCTAGACCCTTCTGCACAATCATTAATTAAGGAAATACTCTTCAGGTTACCCTCAAGCCAATATACTGGGGCATTTTCACAATTGAAGCTCCTTCTACCTGAATGGTTGTTGCTTGTTTCAAGATGGCAAAAAAAATAAGCAGGGAAATATATAAATATATATAATTTAACTATGTATATATTTATACAATACACACATATAAACATATATCTATATACATATATGTATATATGTATGTGTCCATAAATATATACATCATTAAAAGATTTATGATGAAAGTAACTTTATTATTTTCAATTTTTGATGTCATTCTATATCATATAAAAATAAATTCAAATAACAAATTTTGCTTATGTCTTATGGTTTTATTAACCACTTAAAAGTCTGTGAAGAGTTCAATTACAGTATGAATTTCAAAACATACATTAATACTCTAAGAGAGTATAAAAATTTCAATTCCTAAAGTTATTAAACCTGAGACTTTATAGTCACATAAAATAAGATAATGCACAATCCAGTTTATTTTAGAGAGTAAAAATAATGCAATGGGAAGTAGATGTCACCTGTGTATAAGTGGAAAATGTTGTGGAGGTTCTTGTATTGATACTCTTAAACTGTTATCTTGGTACACTGATACAAACCACATTAAACCCAGGTATGGGCATGACAAAGAGCTCATCCTCTGCAATGAGCCCTTTCTCACTTGGTATTAGAAGTTAAGTTGGCTGAGCTGAGCGTACTCCTACTCTCGTCATTCAATCTTGGGAGTGTGTAATGATTACTAAACCCAGCTGCACTTTGTTGTGCATTTCATATTTTATTAGTCATAGCAGGTATTACAGCAAACAATGAAGTTGAAGAATCAGTCTCTGAAAATCATTAAAGCAACAAGTAAAACTTGTGATGTAAGAAGTATGTTCCAATATGGAATCAGTTAAATTACTGTAGAAGAGTCAAATTTTAAAACTATATTTAACACATTTGTGTATGTTTGAGTCTTATAGAAATGAAATAGTGGAGCATGAGGAGCAATGCATAGTATATGACTTTCCTGTAGAAACTGATCTCTCTCAGTCATCAAGACTGAGAACTATTATCAGCCATTGCAACTTGATATGTGAAAACTGAATCTAGAAAAAAGAAATGATGGCGTATCCTTTACCACCTGAGACCAGTGCTCAGAACAAGAATGTTATCCATCCTACCTTGTGATGACAGAGGATATGGTGCTTCATTATAGATAGCAGAAAGAGACATTCATTTATCATTTACATGTTTTGTATTATGAGCACATTCAGTTATAATAATTATAACAATTAGTTAGGAAAGACAAGAGTTCAGTTAATAGTTTGTTATAAATAAAAAAAATTTAAGAGCAGAAAGAAAGAGGGAGTGAATGGAGGAAGTAGCTCATGCTAGTTGGCATGAGGCAACACTTTACAATGCCATAGTAACAAACAAGTCTGAGTAGTTCATTTCTACTACTGATATGAACACTGGATTAATGGGCTTTGACATTAATCAATTAGATAATTTTACATGAAATTATAACAGCACAAGATACACAAATAGACTATGATATGTAAATTATACTTTGGCAGTTAACAACACTTACTTTCCTTACAGATAGTCTACATGGGCTGGTGTGAAGTACGGGAGCAGGAAATCCTCCAGGACCGTGTGTATACACCTGTCTTTCTTGCCTTGAGGGGCTCATGTCTTTACAGGTTCCCATCACCTCCAGTAAGTGTTTGCAACCAAATATTTGAGCTCTTGGAAGTGCTGATTGCAAACTGGCATCACCTGAATGTTATTTATTACTACATTTTGAAAATGAGGCTCAGGACATTTAGGAAAGAGTTAATGTCTGTTTAAAGTATTTTGTTAAATGTAAAGCCTTGAAGAAAATAGATGGTTTTGCTTAAGAACTTGACAAATGGATAAAATCATAACATTGTTAAAAAGTCCATTATTTAATAAATTAATTTAATATGTCAGAGTATTTAATTAATTTGATTAAAAAATAAAGAAATAATGAAAGATAGAATAAGAGATTTAAAATTTTATTTTATATTAAGGAATACTCTATTCATTTTGGATTTGTGGACCATTTGAGAATACTTAGTCTATATTTGCAGTGTTTCATTACCAGTGTTCATCTTATGTTAAATTTTAACATTAGTTTTCCTTACCATAAAAATATGCAAACAGATCACTAAAGATTAAAGAAAAGTTTATTTTGTCTAACAGTGTCAGAATATTCAATAATTTACCACATGTCCCTGTTTTCATTGCTTAGAGCAGCATTGTGCAACATGGTTGGAGTACAAACCAGGGGAAGATACTTACCTTTTGGCAACCAGGATTTAGAGAGAATAGAACGAGTTGGGTTGGGTTTTAATAATGAAATTTCATGTCCCTGTTGAGTTAAACTTCCTTGAATTATAGCCCACCTCCTAAATATTCTGTCATGTTCAAAAATATGATAGACCAGGGATAACCATTCAGTACATGAGTCTTTGGGGGATATTCAAGTTCAGCTACAGCATAAAGCGATCACTTACAAATCAACATATGGCCTTACATAAGGTGCAGTTCTTCTGCAGATTTAGCCATGCTATGTTATATTGTATATTTTATGTAAACTAAATGTATCTGCACACCTGCTTTCTTGAAAGCCTTGCTTTGGAAACATGTAACTTACAGAGAAGTAACACCCAATAAATATTTATTGGCTAGCAATATAAAATGCCATGCTGCTCAATGACAGGCTTAATAATATGAAGTATCTGGGACTCCTCATTCTGCATCATTATTATTTTTAGGGTTTATGCCTACACAAAATTAATAATACCAGAAAAAAATAATGTTTGTATTTCTTGGATATTCCTATTCTGAATAATTTCTTCTGCTTGGAGAAATGAAATATTTCAAAATAGGTAAGAAAGCTAACTTCCAAGGGCTTACACAGGGACACATGCTCAGCCTGGAAGGAGGGGACTGGACCTGTCTGTACTGAATCCACCAGGTTTAAATGAATCCCCAGGGGAGTCTTGGCCCTGGAGGACATGGGAAAGGAAGGGAGGGACTTTCGGGAAGGTGGGGGTGGAGGCGGGAGGGGGGAAGACAGGGGAACCCATGGCTGATGTATAAAATTAAAACACATAATAAAAAAAAAAGAAAGCTAACTTCACAGTGGTATTGATAACTTCCCAATATCTTAATAATTTCAGAATATTTTTAAAATATCAGTAACTTATTTTTAAGTTATTGAAATCTTATTGCTATCTTATGTCATTCTCCACATCTTACTAAGGGAAAATGCATATTTGGTACTTGCATATGTAATATTTGCATTCAGAGACCACATACATTTTTTTCCTTTTCTTTTTTAAATTTTTCTTTATTAAGAAATTTTCTACTCACTCCACATGCTATCCACAGATCCCCCTCCTCCCATCCCCCAGCACTCCTTTCCAAGCCACCCTGCACCCCCACATCCCCCAAATGGAGGTCTTCCATTGAGGGTCAGCAGAGCCTAGTACATTGAGCATAGGCAGGTCCAAGTCCCTTCCCAATGCACCAAGGCTGTGCAAGGTGTCACACCACAGGTACCAGATTCCCAGAAGCCTGCCCATAGACCAGGGACAGATCCCGATCCCCCTGCCTGGGTGCCCCCCCAAACAGTTTAAACCAAACTACCATCTTCTATATGCAGAGGGCCTAGTCCAGTATCTTGGGGGCTCCACAGCCACCAGTACACTGTTCATGGGCTTCCACTAATGTGGCCAGTCATCTCTGCACATCCTCCCATCATGATCTCTATGTCTCTCGAATGCAGTATCTCTCCTCTCTCTCATCAATTGGATTCCCAGAGCTCAGCCTGGTGCCTGATCATGGATCTGTGTATCTGCCTCCATCTGTCACTGGACAAAGGCCCTATGATGACAGTTAGGTTATTTGCTAGGCTGGACACCAGAATAGACTTGTCCAGGCACCCTCTGGACCACTGCCAGCAGACCAAGGTGGGGTCAACTTTGTAGAGTCCTGAGAGCCTCCCCAGCACCCTGCCTCTTCCTATTCCCATGATGTCCTCATCTATCATGGTATCTTCCTCCCTCCCACTTTGTCCCTGTTCCAGCTTGACCTCCCATTTTCCTATGTTCTCATCCCCCACTGCTCGCCCTCTGCCTGCCCAGTCCACTCATGTAGATCTCATCCACTTCTCCTTCACAGGATCATCCATCATACAAATAATTTTAAACACAAAACAGTTTTGCAAAATGGAAATTGTTCCTGATAGAATAATTTTTTTTCTGAAAAGAGGAAGATAAATGGTGATAAATTTTAAATAAACTGAAATGGTATAGAGGAACTGTCTACGAACTCCATCACAGATTAAGAGAGTAAAGAAGCACATCTCTGAAAGTGTCATTGTTCAAATGAAATTGAGGGGAGCAGAACTATATTACTAGAACAGATGAACTGTTACTTCTTGTCTTTTGAAGGTGACCACCTGGGATTGGACACGAGCAGAGAAAACTTTCTCCATATGTGAGATCATGTGCAAGGTTCTCAAGGTATGTATTAGAAGGACAGGAGTTTCAAATTGATGTGTTCTACAGAGTTGGTATCTGAGCTAAAGAACAGCTCATGAATACAAAGAACTGATAAATAAAAGAGAATTAAAGGAAGGAAACTGGGAAGTACAAAAAATGCACAGGCACCCAGAGGAAAATTCTTTGAAATTTAAAAATATGAAATCAAATATAGAAAATACTTAGTTTTTCTTGGAATGTGACAGTCACTGTATATCATAGATCAGTTAATTTTTATGTGACACACAGAACTGTCATAGCATCAATTAATCAGTAATTCTGAAAAAAATTGAAATGACATACACAGTCTACAGTAAGAATTAAAGTGGGCAATTTGGAAGGACCATCAATTTTTCCTTTTAAAACTTTTATCTCCCAGGTGGTGGTGGTCCATGCCTTTAGTCCCAGCACTGGGGAAGCAGAGCCAGGCAGATCTTTTTGAGTTTGAGGCTAGCATTCTCTACAGAGCAATATCCAGGAAAGGTGCAAAGCTACACAGAGAAACCCTGTCTTGAAAAACAAAACAAAACAACAACAACAACAAAATTATAGTGCAGGTTTAATGTTTACAACATGATGCTATGGAAAACATTACAAATATTGATTATATATGGTACTAACATGAAGAAAACTTGCATTTTCTTCATTTGACATGTTAAATGTTTTCAAATAAAGAGAAGTATTTTCAAGTTTAACAATAGTAATCTTGAAAGGTTTACTTTTTCAATAACTATATCAGATGTGTTAGCTTACACCTTTAATCCCAGCACACTTAGAAACAGAGGCAGGTAAACCTCTGTGAATTTGAAGCCAGTTTTATCTACATAGCAAGTTATAGGTCAGCCAGGGATATTTAGTGAGACCCTATTTTAAAATCAGGATTCTTGAAATAATGTGTAGACTCTTTTAAGCTTTATTGACCCTTTTGACCTATAACAAACCTTGAAGCAGTTCCTAATCTCTTAAGTGTGCTCAGGTGCCACTTCTGTCACCCTCCTCCTTGTCCTTCTCAGTCTCCAGTGTGGGGGCCCATTGAGATTTCCTTGTGAAATCTGAACTTACTTTACTCAGCAAGACTGCATTAGGGAATGGCTTGACCACGTGCATGGTTACCAGATGTTTGGAAGGGTCTGCACTTGGCTGTGCTAGGGGGAGGATTTTTGCCCTATCCCTTGGCATTTCTGTTAATTTTTTTTGGCAATTACTATCTCATTTTTTTTTATTTTTATTTCTTTTATTTATTTTTCTTTATTATTATGTGTTTTAAATTTTATACATCAGCCATGGGTTCCCCTGTCCTCCCCCCTCCCGCGCCCACCTCCACATTCCCCCTAGCCCTTCCCCTCCATTACCGTGTCCTCCAGGATCAAGGCACCCCTGGGGATTCATTTAAACCTGGTGGATTCAGTACAGGCAGGTCCTGTCACCTCCTCCCAGACTGAGCAAAGTGTCCCTGTGTAAGCCCAAGGTTTCAAACAGCCAGCTCATGCACTAAGGACAGGTCCTGGTCCCACAGACTGGATGCCTCCCCAACAGTTCAAGCTATTCAGTTGTCTCACTTATCCAGAGGGCCTGATCCAGCTGGGGGCTCCACAGCCTTTGGTTCATAATTCATGTGCTTCCTTCCATTCATTTGGGTATTTGTCCCTGTGCTTTTTGCAATCTTGGATTCAACAATTGACGCTCTTGTTTTTTTGTTTGTTTGTTTGTTTGTTTGTTTGTTTTTTTAACAGAAAACAAAAACATAACAAAACAAAACAAAACAATAAACCGTTTTTTTAGAGACAGGAGGGACCAGTGGATATTGATCCAGGTCCCTCTAAGGCTATCCTGTGTTTCTGTCTGTCTTCTCCACACTGTTTCTATCTAAATATTTCTTATCCCTCTCTCCTCAACAGTACCCTGGAAAAAAGTGAGAGCAGGCCTCCTACAGATGGCACCAGAATTAGGGACATGATTTAGGGACCTGGTGAAAGGAGAGTAGGGGATGTTGCAGGGGCAGTGGGGCATGCCTGCTCAAGAATTAAAAATAAATGGAACGGTATTCTATTTCAGGGGTAAAATTGTATATACATAAAATAAAGTGGGTGAAAGAAAAGACAAAGTGAGAAATTAGGTTGCAGTAAGTATCTCTGTCTAAGTTTCTTTCTCTCTCTCTCCTTCTTAATTTTTATCTATTAAAATTAAGTAAAAATATAGATGTGGGTATAAGAATATTGAGTAAGAAGAAACTTAGAATAAGAGTAGAATTTCCCCAGTGCTGAAATGGGGCAGGAAAATAGTATGCATATCTTCAAAGATTCACTTTAGAAACCTTAAAAACTATAGGGTTTAAGGTGGGAACACAACAAGTACGGAGATTTTTAGAATTCATAGAGGAACTGTGTCCTTGGTTCTCTGACTATGGGAATCTGAACACAGACTCCTGGAGGAGAATCAGAGCAGAAATGAAAAAAATATATACTATGAGGAAAATGAACCAGAAAAGATTCCTGGGGAAGCTTTTGGCCTGTGGGCATTAATTCGAGACAACTTAGATCCAAGCCCAGAGATGCAGGAAAAATTTTTCCCTGAGATTGATAAGGGTGAGGCAAAATCATCCACTCCAGTGGCATTGGATAAAAGTGCTTGTTGATAACATTGTACAACTAGGGTCAGTTTCCTCTTGCCCATGAAGTCCAGTTTTGTGGGGCATGTACCCACCAACCCCACAGTTCCCCAGAATTTTCTTGAGTGCGAGAAGCAGGAAATATTAGATAGAAAAATTTAGATTGTGAAGATAAACAGATAGAAAATAAAGGATAGCAAATAAAGAATAGCCTTGAGAGGGCCTGGAACTTATTCCAACTGGCCCTGACTGTCTCTGCCCTGGGGTATTTATAGAGACACCAAAAGGTGGAGCAAAAGACCCCCACCCCAGAATAGCCAAGTACAGACCATCTCAGACACCTGCACTAAGGCCCATGGTCCTAATTATCCTCTCTATGCTGAGTAAATCCACAAGGAACCTGAAAACTGGCTCCTCCTTTCTTAATATATAAAAAATAACTCATTATTAATTGCTTACAGCAATCTCCATAGCTGTTATACCTCCCAGTATAGGAGTAGAGGATGATAAAGACAGCATTTCTCTTTCAGATTAGGTCCAAGGTGACTACAGCAGTCTTAGCTGTATCAAGCCCTCTTTAAACCAAAAACATAATGCAACTGCAAACTCAAAGAATCTTGTATTTCATAATTACTAGTAACAAGTTAACATAAATATTGCTATATATAGTTACAATTCTCTTAATCTTATATCTCAAAGCAAACTCTTAACAGAACCATTTGAATTAACATAAATGGTGCTACATATAGTTAACAATTTCCTCAGTCTTACAACTTTAACTCTTAAAAGAATCATTTGAATTTTCTTGCTAACAGAACATAGGAAAAAGTTCCAACGTATACACATCAAACTTAAATATTTGCTTAACTCCACAAAACCAGGGTACATTAATATCAATAGGTTACACATAATTTCTGCAAACATACATTCAACCTTAATTCAGTCATAACTCCTCCTTTCATTTATATTTTAAACAAAAATCTCAAAACTAATTAGAGAAAACCCAAACTTACACAATTTCTACAAACCTATGTTGAAAAGCAATATTCTCAATCTAACCATTAACACTTTGAAAACTTTTAGCAAAACAACCAAAAAGCAGTTTCTTTATAAAACTCTTTACACTTCAAAGTGATTTTAGTATACCCATTTGCATTTCTAACTAACAAACATATTAATCCACTCAAATAAAGTGTTCAATTAAATAGACTAAGGAATATTACTTCTCCCTTTTCTTTATAAATTTTTAAGAAAAATCTCAAACCTAGTTAGAAAACTCAAACTTTTCATTTAAACAGTTCCATTTGTAACACAAAATCAGTTCCATAACTAATTCCACTTTTACATAAACAGTTCCATAAAACAGTTCATGAATCACCAGTTAATAAAGCATATATGCATACACAAAACTGCATCTTGAGTCTAGGTGAAAACAATACATTTCTTCATTTAAACAGTTCCATTTTCAACACAAATAATTCCAGAAAATCGTTCCTAGGTCATCACTATAAGTACATTTAAAATTGTCCCATTGCACTGAAATCACTTTTGTTCATTTCATTTCTTAAGTCCCCAAATTCAAATAATAAACTCTGGTATGAGCCTTCCAAATATGAATAAATCCATAACAAAAATTGTTTTGCAGTTTTCTCATTTTTTAAAGTTCAAAAAATTCAAAAGAAGTGAATTCTGGTATTAGATTTATACTTCCAAATATGAAGAGACATTTTGCAACCAAAACTTTTTGCAGTTAACAAATTTAGTTCAAACAAGCTTCTCTGCAACTTTCATTCTCATGGACAGAGACCTTTATAGTTATAGTAATATTTTAAACTGCACCATTTTTTGCTGATTGCTCAGGTTTTTCGGTGTTGAATTGATTTTCCATGGATCTCAGCTGTGGATGCTTTGTGCTGGTTCTGGTGTCCACCATTAGCTTTATAGTGACTTTTGGAGCTTTAAGAGAGCTTCTGAGAAAGATTAAGGCTTTTTAGAGAGATTCCCCCCCCCCCAAATTTTCCAAGAAAAGCTTTTTAGTTTGAGAGAAAGATTTTTTTCCCAAGAGAGAAAGACCATCTTTTCCCAAAACTTATGAACTTTAAACTTTTTGGCTTCTTACACCCTCATTTTTGCCTCAGGGAGAAATCACTTTCTCCTGTCACTTGGACTTAACATGTCAGCTGTCCCCAGGCTCAAAGCTTCCATAGGAAACTTTTTTCTGCCCAATAAGCTCAAAGAAGAGCTTTTTTACTACCCATAAAGCTCAACATTGTTTTCTTCTTCCCAATTTGCATTCATAGCCCCCAAAGTTAGAAAATTGTAGAGTTTTTCAGTCTAGTTGCCTTACTTACCTTGAATATTTTTTTTCTATATGACCTTAATACTTTAAGTTTTTCCTACAGTATATTACTATGCTATACTTTATACTTACTTTTCACAGATAGAAATTAAGAGATAGAAGATAGAAATTTATTTTTGTGCTGCAGCATTGGACATCTTTCCAGTCTGTTTTTTCCTTTCCTCTTGAGGATAAAAACCCCTGCCCTTAATATTAATGTTCATATTTCATATTCCATTACAATACCAGACATGTTCCTTTCTTTTTCCATTGGCAGGACACAACTCAGCACTTTTGCCAAGAACTTTGTAATAAAACTATTATTTTCCTACATCTTTAGTCCTTGTTCATTTGTCTTTAGTCCCCCTTTTTTTCTGTAGATATAATCATCTTGTTAAATAAGAAACACTGAGCCAATTGCAGAGTTAAAAGCCAAGAGGTCAGAGCAATAGTTTAGAGCTATAAACCTTACCCTTCGCTGCTGCTCCTGTCCTTCCCTCAGCAAGAGACCTACTTCAGTGTGTTTTTTCTTTTTTATAGACTTTCTGTTCTGCTTTCTCATTGGTTGTAAACCCAACCACATGACCTCCTCATCACCGGCTGTCTATACAGACTTCCAGGTCTTCTATGGTTGGTATTGAGATTAAAGGCATGTGTCGTCATGCTGGCTGCATCCTTGAACACACAGAGATCTGCCTAGCTCTGCCTACCAAGTGCTGGGATTAAAGGCATGCAACCACCACCACCCAGCTTCTGCTATAGCTTGCTCTGACCCCAAGGCAATTTTATTAACATACAAATAAAATCGCATTTCAGTACAAATAAAATATCACCATATTTTTCCTCTTTTTCTTTAGTCCCTGTTCATGGTGCCATTCTGTGGGGCGTTTAACCACCAACCCTACAGTTCCCCAGAGTTTTCTTGAATGGGAGCAGCAGGAAATATTAGATAGAAGGATTTAGATTGTGAAGATAAACAGATAGGAGATAAAATATAGCCTTGAGAGGGCCTGGAACCTATTCCAAGTGGCCCTGACTGTCACTGCCCCAGGGTGTTTATAGAGACGTCAAGGGGTGGAGCAAAAGACCCCTCCCCCCAGCACAGCCAAGTGCAGACCATCTCAGACACCTGCACTTAGGCCCATGGTCCTAATCATCCTCTTTATGCAGATCTGCTGAGTAAAGCCATGAGAAACCTGAAAATGCACTCCCACACAGTTTGAAGAACAGAAATTTTTGGTTGAGACAAAGAAGGAACTGAAGGGTTTTAAAAGTTTAGTAAATTCTCTTACTCAAAGACTGGAAACTCTCCAGGATGCTTCCTCTCGGAAGGGTACTCATTTTTCTCTCTGTAAGAGCAAAATTGGACTTACCTGGGGGAGCATCTATGAGAATGGGATCTATCATAACTGCCTTAGCATTGCACATCCTCACTGTTAGGGATGCATCTCCTCTTCAAGTCAGCATTCAGAAAGTGGCTAGCAGGGGAAAAGAAGAGCAGGGTCTAAGTCCCTAGCAGTAGCTGCACTGGCAGAATGGAAAAGATGAGGCTGCATTTAGCCACACAAATGACGCAGAGGCTGTGTTTGGCCATACAAATGAGGCAAAAATGGGGATGCAAGCCTTTGCCCACAGAACAGAAGTAGTTAGCAGACTGCTGAGCCACAGGTGAGGCATCAGGAACTCTCCATCTGGGGAGAGAAGACAAGTAGGAACAAAGGAGATCTGTCAGGAGGAATCTCTCTGAAATAGCTCTTGTTTCAAGTACTCTAATTTTTTCACTGACCTGGTGAGGGTGGGGAGAACACAGAGGGCTTTTCACTTATGGCGCCAAGTGCTGGTCAGTGTGCACATGCAAGCACATTGGTGAGACATGCTCCAGAAACAGTGTCATGTAGTTAAGAGTTTTCCTGCCTGGCCCAGTCAAGCCAAATCTCTCTTACCCGTTAGTCCCACAGTCGCTCAGACCCAACCAAGAAAGCACACAGAAACTTACATTGCTTACAAACTGTATGGCCATGGCAGGCTGCTTGTTATCTACTTCTATCTTAAATTAACCCATTTCTGTTAGTCTATACTTTGCCACAAGGCTTGTGGCTTACCAGTGTCTTTACATGCTGCTTCTCATGGTGGCGGCTGGCGGTGTCTCTCTCTAGCCTTCTACTTCCCAGAATTCTCTTCTCTCTTGTCCCGCCTATACTTCCTGCCTGGCCACTGGCCAATCAGAACTTTATTTACACAGAGCGATATCCACAGCAGTGTCAGGTGGAGTGTTTGATTGGAGAGGTACACCTGTCAAACAGTAATGCAGCTGTCCTAATGCAAGCTCAGGGAAGCTGAAACCCTCCTGTGGTGAAAGAGCAAAAGATGGATCTTGATCTTCAGTACTAATACAGACTGTGTAAATGGAACCGGGAGTGCAGTGGCCACAATTGGCCACAGCTGGGTTTTCTTCTGGGCCCTGAAGGGCTGCTTGGGAACCATAGCTCAGAAAAGCAGGGCAGCATAGGCAGGCAAGACCGGTGGAAGGCATAGATAGACTTGGACAAAAGCTTCCAAATGATTCTGGTAATTGAGCAACAAGACACTCAGGGAAATATCATGAGAATGCATGTTTCAATTCCTTTTAAACAGCTTAAGGCATCAAAAGTGGCTTTCTGACAGTACAGGTACAGCCCTAAATGCTGCTTTTTCCTAAGCACTGTTAGAAAGCTTAGCTTTTCTCCAGGAATGGGAAAAGGTGAACAAAGCTTGCCTGTCAGGAGGCAATTAAAATGCTAATGTCACTTGTTAAACCACTTTGAGACCCTTCAGAAAGCAAGGGAAAGTGGTCCAAACACCAGGAAGTTGCTTTGGGTAAAGAAAAAACTTAAGGAAGAATAAATAACCTGGATTGTCCTTGAGATTTGAGAAGAAAACATTGGCTTAATAGAAATCGACCAAAGACAAGGCATCATACAAAGCACTCATAGCAGTCTTAAGATTAATTAAAAATTAAGAAGGGGGTATTGTACCCTCAGTCATCAAATGAAGCTTGATGGCTGCCTGAGCATTTGGTATAATGTATGGAACAGAGAAATGTCAGCTCTGATGCTATAGCTGCTAATGTTCCTCCAGAAAAGCTGGAATGAAATGGAACCTGGAGCCATATTGTTCCTGTTTATTAGCAGCAAATTAATGCATGGCCCCTTTAAGAAACAGTTTGAGTCCTACCAGCTAAACAGAAAAGTGACTCAGTTACTATGCTAATCATTCTTGCCCTGAGGCAAGACTTCACAGGAAAGCTAACCTAAAATGCAGCTGTTACTGAGTGAATTTTCAGCAATATTTGTTTGAATTGTGACACTCTGAGGAGCTGCAATAAGTAAAGGGACAGCGCCCCAGCTGGTGAACATCTGCCTCCAGACACACTTCTCCTGGTTCCAGAATGGCTGAATGGGCCCACTGAGAAAGATGGCTTTAGGGGAGTAGTGTTATCCTGAGTGTTACAAAGCCCTAGCAGTAAGTGATGCAGTCCCCTAGCAATGGCACTCACTGAATTCCAGGGTGCTGGATACAAAGACTCTAGAGCCACTGCTGAATTAGAATCAAACTTCAAACTGTCAGGATAACTTTCAGGATGATATCAAAGCTGACTGTGAATTCCAAACTACAGGAATGAAGTACTTTTGAGTTCATCTACCATTTTAACTGTGGTAACCCGTGATTTGTATACTCTACTTGTTGGAAGAAATTTCATATAGTTTTGTTGAGATTTTTCTCTAGATGTTTGCTAAGACTTGTAAATTAGCCCCATAGTGTTTGATTTTGAATGTAATTTTGTAAAAAGTATAAATGTGTATAGTGATATTCATGCTAGTTGTAAATATGTATAGTAATATTCATAATTTGTGAACCATGGTTTGTTGAAGCAAAGGGAACCTTTAAGTTTGATGCAGTTTATTTGATGTATTTGCATCAAGAGTTTTGATTTTAAAAAGGGCTTGGCACTGCTAAGGCTGTTATAGACATCTTAGACCCATTCAAAAAGAACATTCCATCTTTATTATCATCTACTCATTTACTGGGGGGTGTGGCAGCCCAGGTATCAGTGTGGATGTTCCAACTACTTGTAAGGTCTTAGTAGGGATATGGGACAGAGCTGAGTTAGGCTCTTTACCCCTCTTGACAGAGACTGATAGTAAAAGATGGACAAATTTCTTCTTGCTAGCTTCCAAGCTAAGCTAGAGTATGCTTGATGGATGGAAAGTGCATCTCCATGACAAGTAAGGAAGATTAGTACAGAAGAATAACCTAAGATAGGCACAATCTATCTGAATGGCCTGAGGGGTCTTTTTATTATATAAAGAAGGAAGAGTTGTGGGGGCCCACGGAGGTTTCCTAGTGAGATCTGAGCTTGATTTACCCAGTGGGACTGCATTAGGGTATGGCCTTGATGATGTGCATGGTTACCAGGTGTTTGGAAGGGTCTTCACGTGGCTGTGCTAGAGGGAAGTCTTTTGTCCTGTCCCTTGGCATTCTGATAAAAAGCCCTTTTGAAGACATAGAAGGGGCCATGGATATTGATCCAGGTTCTCCCAAAGCTATCCTGTGTTTCTGTTTGTCTTCTCTACACTGTCTTTCAATCTAAATGTTTCTTAATCCTCTCTCTTCAAGAATACCCTGGGAAAACATGGAAGCTAGCCTCATACTCCATTAACAGCTATTCAGTTCTGTTCTTCAGTGTGATCCACATAAGAGAGAATTGCATCATTTGACTAGTGTGGCTGTCTTATATCACTTGGTATAACACTTTCTAGTTACACCTATTTTTTTCAAAAATTTAATTTAATTTTTCTTTACAGATTAATAAAACCACATTGTATATCCACATTTACTTCTCATTCAGCAACTGCTGGGCATCTAACCAATTCCATTACCTTGCTATTTTAAATATAATAGTAATGAACAAGGATGCTCAAATGGCACTGCTAGGATTTGGAGACATATGTGATCATATATGACTAGAAGTGAAATATCTAGATCATATGGAAGTTTCTTTCTAGGATTTTGAGAAAGGTTCATGTCGATTTCTATAGGGAGCGCACCATTTTTTTTTTACTTTCATCATCGATACATATGGGTTTCCTGTTTTACATACCCTGCCAACATTTTTTTTAAATTTAATCTCTTAATGATACTCATTCAATCTGGTGTGAAGTAGAATCTCAAAAGTAGTTTCTATTTGTATTTCCCTGGTGGCTAATTATGTTGAACATGTTTTGAGAAAAATATTTATAAGCTATTTGTAGTTCTTCATTTGAGAACTCTCCATTCAGTTTCATAGCCAAATTTTTGTTTGTTTGGGTTGTTTATTTACCTGGTATTTTGACTTTGAGTTCTTTGTATATTCCAGATACTAAACCTCTATTGTTAATAGTTATCAAAATATTTCTCCCTTTCCTTGGGCTTTTTTTCTTTACTACAAAGAAGAATATTTTTTTAAATTTTGTGTGATCACATTTGTTATTTAATTTCTGTGCTGTCAGAGTCCTATTCAGAAAGTACTACCTAGGGCTATAAATTGAAATACACTACATTTTTCCTCTAACACTTTCAGGGTTTCAGATCATATATTTAGTCCTTGATCCATTTCTGGTTGAGCTGTGTACAGGGTGATAGATGAGGATCCAGTTTCATTCTTCTTATTCAGTTCTCCTAGTACCAATGGAAGATGCTGTCTTTTCTCCAGTGCATATGTTGTTCATCTTTGTAAAAATTCAGATACAGCATATGGAGTCTTGTACCTGGATCATTTCTTCTATTCCAATGGTCTACTTATGTGCTTCAGGGCCCATAGCACACTGCTTTTGTACTTGGAATTGTAGTATAACTTCAGATCAGGTATGTTAATCAGCTCTAGCAGTATTCCTTTGTCATGTTGCTTTGAATATCAGGGATTTTGTGCTTGCATATTAATATTTTTATTACTTCTTTTATTTGTTTTTATACATACTATAGTTACATCATTTCCATTTTCCTTTCCTCACTTCAAAGCCACCCATATTCTCTTCCTTGCACTGTTTCAAGTTCATGCCTTTTTTTTCCCTTTGTTGTCCCAAATACATAAAGGCAACCTTCACAGTCATGTATATACATATATATGTATTTAGGGCTATTTGGTTTTGGAAAACCAATTGATGAGTTCTTCCCTGGGGAAGATTATTTCTTCTGCTCTCATAATTCCTTGGTTGTCTGTAATTACTTCTGAGTCCTTCCCCTATCCATTTTAGCATGCCTATTTGTTGTTGTTTTTCTTGTTCAGATCATGTTTGGGCAGTCATGTTGGTGAGGCTTTATAGATATAGTTTCTGATATTACTAGGAGATATTTTGTCACCTCCCTTATGCCTTCCTACTTCTATCCTTTAATGGGATTCCTTTACCTTCTTGTTCTAGCTAAGACTGCCAGTACTATGTTGGATAGAGGAGATAGTGAATACCTTTGTATTTCTCTTGATGTATGTAGAAATGTGTGGAGGTTTTACACATTTAATATAGCATTAACTATAGGTTTTTTAAATATAAATTTTATTATATTGGAATATTTTCCTTTTATCCAGAGTTTCTTCAAGACATTTAAAATGAAGGGATGCTAGACTTTGGTTCAAAACGTTTTCTGAATCTTTGGAAATGACCCTGTGATTTCTGTTTTTGAGTCTGTTTGTGTAAATTAAAAATGTGTTAATTTACATATGTTTGACATATTTCTATATTAAGCCAACTTGAAGATAGTGAAAATCTATTTCTAATATTTTTGCTATTCTAATATAATTAGGTCATACCCTCCTTTCCCCACCTTGGTTTTTTTTTCAGATTCCTGGTCACTTTTTCTTAATATACTGGTCAGTCCCTATACTGTTACTTGCATATATATTTTTTGACTTTCAGGCTTTTTGAGCTTCCCCCATCCATGTTACCATGTCTATTAGTGTTGTTTTTATTCATTGAGTCTTTATGATGTGGTCTTTGAATTCAGCTTGCAAGTGATTTGCTGAGAATTTTGAATGTGTGAGTTCATAGTGACCTTGGTCAGTCACTTTATTTTCTAGTGTCTTTATCTGGTTTATAGGACTATACTAGTTTCATAAACATTTGAAAATTTTCTTTCCTTCTCTACTTTATGGAACAGTTTGAGGATTTATGTTATTTACTCTTTAAAGTTCTGCTAAAATTCACTAGGGAATATATCTGGCCTAGGTTCTGTCTAGTTGAGATATATTTACTTACTATTACAATATGATTGCTTATTATACAATTGTTTAAAAAGCTGAAATCATCTCAGTTTAAATTCTGTGGGCTATATACATCTAAACATTTATTCAATTATCTTAGATGTTCAGTTTAGTAGAATAGAAAATTTAAATACCTTATATATCTTAGTGATTTTGTTATTCCCATTGTTATCTGTCTCCCTTTTCATCTTTAATTTTATTAATTCAGGTCTTCTTTCCCTTTCTGTTGGTCATTTTGCCTAAAAATGGATCTGTGGTGATTATCTTTAAGCCACTGACTACTTGTTTCATAAATGCCTTGTATTATTTCTGCTTGTTTTCATATATATATATATATATATATATATATATATATATATACATATACCCATATCCTGTCTTAAATGTGTATGTAAACACACACACACACACATACACACACACACACACACACACACACACACACACACACACATACACATTTAAGACAGGATCCCACTATGTAGCTCTGGTAGTGGTAGTTCTGGAACTCACTATGTAGATTAGGCTAGCCACAAACTCATCAAATTCAACCCACCTCTGCCTCCCAAGTGGTATGGTCAAAGACATGCACCACCATACTTGAAATTTTTAAAATTTATTTTGTATCATTTTAGTTATATGTATGGGAAGTATATTCACATGGATATAATGGCTCATAGAGGTCAGAGGTGTCAGATTCCTGGGGACTTGGAGTTATAGTCCCTTTAAAGCCATGTTATGTGGGTGCTCAGAATCAAATACAGTTCATTGAGAAGAGCCATATGTCTCCATCTCTCCAGCTCACTATCTTTTTCTGTCTACAAATTTGGGTTTGTTTTCCTTTTTCTAGAACAATAAAACTGCTTTTATTGTATCCCTTAGTTTTGATATGTTATCTTTTAATCTTCATTTGATTTTAGGATTTTTTAAAAAATTTCCTTTTTTATTTCTTTAAATTCCCAATAGTATGCTATTTTATCATCATGGTCTGGGGATATATTTTACAAAAAGTTCTATATACTTCTGAGAACAATGTGTATTCTACATATTTGGATGGTATACTCAGTAGAATTCTGTTAACTCCATTGGCTCAGTTGTACCACTTAATTCAAATATTTCCTTTAAAAATATTTATTTATTTTATGTGCATTGGCATTTTACTTTTACATTTGTCTCTGAGGACGTTCAATCCCCTGGAACTGAAGTTACATACAGTTGTGAGGTACCCTATGGGTGATGGGAATTGAACATGGGTCTTCTGGAAGAAGCATACAGTGCTCTTAACCACTGAACCATCTCTCCAGCTCCATGTTTCTTTTGAGTCAGGAAGAACTGTCAGTTGAAGTGATCCATTAATATTTTTCTGCTGGTCTTAATCTATACTCACATCTGGAAGTATTTCACTGTTTATATGTTTAGAGCTGTGACGCCCTCTTGGTGAGCTCTTTCCATAGTCACAATGGTTTCCATGTGAATTTGCTTGGAATACCTTTATTCATCATTGTTAATGTAATGTTTGTCTTTTGTGGTTTGGAAAATTTCTTGAAAACAAAAAAAAAATATGATTCTGGGAAACAAATATATGGTGTCTGATTATTGACTACAGTAAAGCTGTATCTTTGGACTGTGATATTGAGATATTAATTATTCAAATTCATTTTTAAAAGGTGTCTATTGATTTCTGCCATTCTTCATGGTTTTGTCCCTATTCCTCTTTTTCTTTGTATTATTCTAGCATGATTATTCTTTTTTGTGGGTTCATTCATAAATTATTTTTTCTTTCATTTATATTATACATTCAAGTAGCTTTTCTTTGTCTGGCTTGGAGGTTATATATTCAATTATTAACTCTATTTTTGTCACAGGAAGTTTTTTTTATTTAATTTTGAAAGTTATTTTTGCTGCGTCTAATCATTTGGGTTCATGGTTGTTGTCTTCCAGAGCTTGAATCCATCTACTTACCTTTTTTTTTTTTAGAAAGGAGAGAACAAGAATTTACTAATGGATACTAATCACACCCAGTATTTGTATAAATTGTTAAACCATAATCTATAAAAAGCAATTTCTTGATAAAACTTGCTGTTTACAATTACTGTATCCTTCACACAAACCACTTAAACTCCACGGCAATTTCAAGAGTAGATGCTATTAGTATCCGTGTTTCTCAGTTGGATGTAAACTAATGTTCTCTAGACCACACAGACAAAGGCATCATACAGCTCATACTATCTCCTCCCTCACAGAGTGTTTTCCAATCTTTTTTTTTTTTGTTATTTACTATATTTGTGTCTTGATTTTACACATCAGCCATGGGTACCCCTGTCCTCACCCTCCCGTCCCCACTCCCAACTTACCCCCAGCTCCTCCCCTCCATTCCAAGAATACCCTGGGGATTCATTTAAACCTGGTGGATTCAATACAGGCAAGTCCAGTCCCCTCCTTCCAGGCTGAGCAAAGTGTCCCTGTTTCTAAAGCCCAAGGTTCTAAACAGCCAGCTCATGCACTAAGGACAGGTCTCAGTCCCACAGCCTGGATGCCTTCCAAACAGTTAAAGCTATTCAATTGGCTCAATTATCCAGAGGGCTTGATCCAGCTGGGGGCTCCACAGCCTTTGGTTCATAATTCATGTGCTTCCATTCATTTGAATATTTGTCCCTGTGCTTTTCCAATCTTGGTCTCAACGATTTACAGTCCCTCTTCTTTCTCGACAACTGGATTCCTGGAGCTCCACCTGGGGCGTGGCCATAGATCTCTGCATCTGCTTCCCTCAGTCATTGGATAAGATGTCTAGCACGACAGTTAGGGTGTTTGGCCATCTGATCATCAGACTAGGTCAGATCAGGCTTTCTCTCCACCATTGCCAGCAGTCTACAGAGGATGTATCATTGTGGATTTCTGGGGACTTCTCCAGCACTCTGCCTATCCCTGTTCTCATGTGGTCATCATTGATCATGGTCTGTTCTTCCTTGTTCTCCCTTTCTGTTATTGATCCAGCTGGGATCTCCTGCTCCCCTAAGCTTTCTTTCCCTCAAACCTTGCCCTTCATTACTCCTACAGTTGTCCAGATTGTTCATGTAGATCTTATCCATTTCTCTGTCATTGGACGATCCCTGTGTCTTTCCTAGGGTCCTGCTTTCAAGGTAACCCCCCTGGAGTTGTGTAGCAGTCTAGTCATCTTTATTTTACATCTAGTATCCTCCTATGAGTGAGTACATACCATGTTTGACCTTCTGAGTCTGGGTTACCTCACTCAGGATGATTTTTTCTAGATCCATCCATTTGCCTGCAAACCTCATGATGTCATTGTTTTTCATTGCTGAGTAGTACTCCATTGTGTATATGTACCATATTTTCTTTATCCATTCTTCAGTTGAAGGACATCTAGGTTGTTTCCAGGTTCTGGCTATTACAAACAATGCTGATATGAACATAGCTGAGCAAATTCCCTTGTGGCATGATTGAGCATTCCTTGGGTATATGCCCAAGAGTGCTACAGCTGGGTCATTGGGGAGATGGATTCCCAACTTTCTAAGGAAGCACCATATTGATTTCCAAAGTGGCTGTACAAGCTTGCATTCCCACCAGCAAGGAAGAGAGTTCCCTTTGCTCTTCATCCTCTCCAGCATGAGCTGTTTTCTGTGTTTTTAATCTTAGCCATTCTGACAGGTGTAAGGTGGTATCTCAGAGTCGTTTTGACTTGCATTTCCCGGATAATTAGGGATGTTGAGGAATTCCTTAAATGTCTTTCAGTCATTTGAACTTCCTCTGTGGAGAATTCTCTGTTTAGTTCTATAGCCCATTTCTTAATTGAACTGTTGGGCATTTTGATGTCTAATTTCTTGTGTTCTTTATATATTCTGGAAATCAGCCCTCTGTTAGATGTGGGGTAGCTGAAGACCTTTGCCCATTGTGTAGGCTGTCACGTTGTCTTGTTGCCCATGTCCTTTGCTCTACAAAAGCTTCTCAGTTTCAACAGGTCCCATTGATTGATGGTTTCTCTCAGTGTCTGTGCTGTTGGTGTTATATTTAGAAAGTGATTTCCCACATACCCAAACTTATGGGACACTATGAAAGCAGTGTTAAGAGGTAAATTCATAGCACTAAATGCCCACATGAAGAAGCTGGAGAAATCTCACATTAGTGACTTGACAGCACATCTGAAAGCTCTTGGACAGGAAGAAGCAAAGTCTCCCAGGAGGAACAGATGCCAGGAAATTATCAAATTAAGAGCTGAATTCAAGAAAATTGAAATACAGAGAACAATACAAAGGATTAATGAAACAAAGAGTTGGTTCTTTGGGAAGATCAACAAGATAGACAAGCCCTTATCGAAATTAACCAAAAGACAGAGAAAGAAAATCGAAATTAACAAAATCAGTAATGAAAAGAGGACATAACAACAAAAAATGAGGAAATCCAGAGAACAATCAGGTCATACTTCAAAAACATCTACTCCACAAAACTGGAAAATCTATAAGAAATGGATAATTTTCTGGATAGGTACCACAAACCTAAGTTAAACCAAGACCAGATAAGCCATTTAAATAATTTCAATAACCCCTAAGGAAACAGAATCAGTCATTAAAAGTCTCCCAACCAAAAAAAGCCCAGGACCAGATGGTTTCGATGCAGAATTCTATCAGATCTTCAAAGAACACTTAATACCAATACTCTTTAAATTTTTCCACACAATAGAAGCAGAAGGAATATTACCAAACTCCTTCTATGGGGCTACAATTACCCTGATTCCTAAACCAAACAAAGATGCAACAAAGAAAGGGAACTACAGACCGATCTCCCTTGTGAACATTGATGCAAAAATACTCAATAAAATACTGGCATACAGACTGTAAGAACACATCAAAGCAATTATCCACCATGATCAAGTAGGCTTCATCCCAGGGATGCAAGGGTGGTTCAACATACGAAAGTCTGCCAATGTAATATACCATATAAATAAACTCAAAGAAAAAAACCACATGGTCATCTCACTAGATGCAGAAAAGGCATTTGACAAAATCCAACACCCCTTCATGATTAAGGTGTAGGAGCGATCAAGAATACAGGGAACATACCTAAACATAATAAAGGCAATCTACAGCAAGCCAACAGCCAACATATAATTGAATGGAGAGAAACCCAAAACAATACCACTGAAATCAGGAACAATGCAAGGCTGTTCCCCTGTCCCCATACTTATTCAATATAATACTTGAAGTTCTACCCAGAGCAATAAGATAACATAAGGAGATTAAGGGGATACAATTTGGAAAGGAAGAAGTCAAGCTTTCCCTATTTGTAGAGGACATGATAGTACCTGAGTGACCCCAAAAATTCAACCAAGGAACTGATAGAGCTTATAAAAACCTTCAGCAACATAGCAGGATACAAGATCAGTATCCCTCCTATATTCAATTGAAAAATAGGCTGAGAAGGAAATCAGAGATACATCACCCTTTACAATAATCACAAATGATATAAAATAACTTGGGGTTACTCTAACTAAGCATGTGAAGAACCTATATGAGAAGAACTTTAAGTCCCTGAAAAAAGAAATTGAAGAAGATGTCAGAAAGTGGAAAGATCTCCCATGCTCATGGATAGGCAGGATTAACTTAGTAAAAATGGCGATCTTACCAAAAGCAGTCTACAGATTCAACGCAATCCCCATCAAATTACCAACATAATTCTTTACAGATCTGGAAAGAATAATACTCAACTTCATATGGAAAAACAAAAGCCCAGGAGAGCCAAAAGAATCCTGTACAATAAAACAACCTCTGGAGGCATCACGATCCCTGACCTCAAGCTCTACTATAGAGCTACCATAATAAAAACAGCTTGATACTGGCATAAAAACCAACATGTGGACCAATGGAATCAAATTGAAGACCCTGACATTAACCTGCACACATATGAACATATAATTTTTCACAAAGAAACCAAAAATGTACAATGGAATAAAGAAAGCATCTTCAACAAATGGTGCTGGTATAACTAGATGTTAACATGTAGAAGGCTGCAAATAGATCCACATCTGTCACCGTGCACAAAACTTAAGTCCAAGTGGATCAAAGACCTCACCATAAATCCAGTTATTCTGAACCTGATAGAAGAGAAAGTAGGAAGTAGTCTTGTACTTATCCCTTTTTGTCCTTTAAAATTCCACTGGAGTGATCTGGTGCAGTTCTAGCAGGGTTGTCTTTATATAACTTTGTTCCCTTCTTGTTATTTTTAAATATGCTTTACAATATAATTTCTTTGTGTGTGTGTGTGTGTGTGTGTGTGTGTGTGTGTGTGTGTGTGTGTATGTGTATTTAGTGATTTTTTTCCTGGCCTTATCTGATAGGTTTTCTAACTGCCCCCAGTACCTGGATTTACATCTCTTATCTTATTCCAGAAATTTTTCTGTTATGATTATTTAAATTGATAATTTCAGAATCTATGTGTCTTGTTTCAATAGAATTAGTAATTAAAGACAGGAAAAATGATCTTTTGCTTGAGGAGAACAAAAAATACAGTAGATGCATAATCAGATGATTATCTTGAAGTGGTGGGTGGTGATGGAGTCTGAGGAAAAGACATCCTTGTCGTGAAGCTTGTGCTGAAGTTAAGTGGATGAGTATTCTCTGTATACATCTATCTGTATATATCTTTCCTTTTCTCTGAATCTTTATCTTTGCCTATCTCTATTTCTGTCTTTTCCTCTTTCTTTATCTATTACTATCTTATTCTTCATGTCTACTTCTGTTTATCTTCCTCTTCCTTCTTCTCTCAATAGTTGTCATTGTGTAATGAGGTATGTGGATATGTGGTATGTATATATGAAGTTACATGTATGCTAGAGACCTTGAGTTTTATCCCTATCGCTGGGTGAGGTAGAGATGGAGAATATGAAAAATGATAAATGGAGAAAAGCACTTTGTATTTAAAATTAAAAGTAACAATGAAATATTTAAATCTTAAAGACATAAAATAGATGAGATCAAATATATTCCCATGTCTCACATTTGCAAAGCCAAGACTTTTATTCTTTTTACCTCCCCTCCCAGCATTTGGAAAAATAGATGATCTAAATTACAGAATATTTTTCCAATAAAGTTTAAAATAAAACCAAAAAAGTGAGAGCCTGTACAATAATATAGAAATATTATGTTCACATGAACTAAGTTGTACCAGATGTGATATAAAGGTGCTATGCAACACTAACACCAGAGGGCTAATAGCATCAGACAATTGCAATTGATTTGTCAAGGAGATACTTCTCAGAAGCCTACAGCTCACCTGGAGGATTATCAATCCCATGGTAGAATTCCATGACAATGACCCCTACTCATAGAAAAGATTGCAAAGTAGTGCTCAAATTATTTTTTGGGGGGAAATGTTTCTTTTTAGTACATCATCTTCTTGAAAATATGCTTTTATGCATTCTGAATTTATATCAGATGCTATTTATAGAGTGACAATCTTACAAGAAAGACTTGCTTTTGAAATGTCTCACAGTCTAAGTCACTTGAAATACTTAATAACAGCTTTTGTTATAAATGTAACTTTGGGGTTAAATTGCTATAGTATGTTTAAGTTTCCCTAAAATCCCAAACTTCAGACTTGTTTCCCTCTGACCATACCCATCTGTTTTTCTGGAAATTAGCATGGGGTTTTCCAGGCCACAACTAAGTGATAGCATGGCTGCTCTGGGTAAAATCAGTTTTCATTTATTCTGAAGGTTGACAGGCTGAAAGAACACTTCATGCTGGCATGAGATTCCATGCATCATTAATCTTATCACCTAGCAGTTGAAGTAAAAAGATCCAGACTAGAAGACTGGTTTGGGCTCATTGGTAGTTCCAGAATAACCTGAGCTTCATAGAAAGACCCTGTCTTAAAACATGGAACTAGAACTTATGACAGGGAAATCTATTCCCATTGGCAATGAAAATTAAGGCAACTTCAATTGTAGCTTACTGTCAGAATACAACACAGCAAACTAATCATCTTTTTAATAGAAAAATGAAAAGAGAATTTAATTTTTATTTGTGTAATTTGTTGTGTATGGCTTTATAAACATCTTAGTCTGCAGCCACATGTGACATCTCTTGTTTGGAACCCTTTGTTTTATTTTTCCAAGACATAAAAGCCCCAAAGTACTAATTCAATCTCATTCTTACAAAAATGTATTTCATTAAACTATTCACTGGCTTGAAATCTCTGTTTCATGCTTCCATCCACATCTACCTTCTATCTGGAGGTTTACACAGAGCAAAAGAGAGTCCTTCTGCAAAAGAGAGTCCTTGTTAACCCAAGAAAGCATTTTTAAGGAATGGGGTACGGTAACTGCAGAATTCAGTCTCCATGCCTCATTGGGAATTTAATATGCAGATAATGAGCAATCCTTTTGTCCAGAATTCAGACTAAATGTCACTCACCCTCACAATACAACTGAAATCTAAATACTGTCTCTGCCTTTCTCCAAATCTAATTATTCCCTGGCTAGCATTATTGTTTTGATTTGCCATAAACTAATGCTCTGACTTTTTCCCTCTGGATTCAGGGCAGATGCCAGATTTTATTTGGAAAAATGCCATTGAAGAGCATTGCTTTTTGAAAACCTCATAGTTTAATCTACACCAATAATCTGAGTAAAATGGTATGGTAGTAACATTGAAATTTCTACATTAAGTATTATAAAATGTGAAACAATTAAAGACTTCAAAATAACCAATGACTGATCTTCCACAATAATTTTCTGGTTTGTGAATGTTTGAATTGAAAATACTGGAAGGTACTTTTGGGTAAAGGAGAATTCTAGAAAATGGGTTTTGTTACGAAATCAATCTCAAACATCTGCTCCTTAGAAAGATAATTATTTAAAAACATCTGTGCAACTTATACTCATTCAGATCTTTGGAAATTTGTCTTTACTCTTTTTAGAATTAATACTTTTGGATCTTTAATTAACAGAAATCTCGTACTTTACAAATTCAATATCATATATGCTCATTAAATCACCTGATCTTCAAACCCTATAGTATTTTTTAAGTTAAATATAATTTTTAATATTAAAGAAAACTACCTGCCTTCTCTTTCTCAAGAGAATATCCATTACTGAATGAAAACAAGTATATAAAACTATTGAAACATCACTAAATTTTATTTGGGATATCTTATTAAAATGGCATATCACAGTTTGTATGCTGTGTCCTTGCTCTGTTTTTATCACATTAACAGCACCTTTTAATATATATTTATAGTATTTCTTTCTGCTTTGAATTTTTTAAATGACAACAGATTATATAGTTTTTATTTTTATTGATATTCATTAAAATTAACCTTACTGTTGTAAATATTACTCTCTCTACTCCCTGCCTCTTAGCCTTTATGAATTTTCAAGAATGGAATAGCTGTTCTACTGCATATAAAAACCCTAATTAGAGAGGAAGAAAATTACAGATCACAACTACATCAGGGCCTCATGCCACTGTTGCATAGGAGAAATTCTGGTTTTCCATTTGCTTTGCTATCCTTATCAGCTGAAATGCCTATATTGTTTTATAGGAATAAATATTTCTTTAGAAAACATACATGAATTTGAATTACAAAGTTCTATTAATGAAGTAGGTCATGTGGCTTGTTTTTTCTTTCTTTTGTATTCAGGAAAATTTAAAGTTAAATTTATATAGGCAAAATGGGGTCCTGATTAAGCTTCAAAGAATCAAAAATATTTCCAATTGACACACTATTTTTTTCTAAATAAGATTTAGCAACATTTAAATTCTACCTCAGGGAATATATCCACCTAGTTTGTTCTTCTCAAAACTTAGAAATCACTTTATATTTTTTTTTTCTGCCTCAATCTCCAGAAGAGCAGGATTCCAAAACTTCTCTCCACTACCATTAAAGAAACTGTATACAGCATTCTGATTTATATGTTTGTGTGTGTGTGTGTGTGTGTGTGTGTGTGTGTGTGTGTGTGTGTGTGTTCCTATGTGTCTGTTTGCATCTCTCTGTGTGTGTATCTTTGTGTGTTATATATAAATGAGTGAAAGTATTCTGTGATAGTGAATACAATACTTTCAAAACACATTTTACTAAAACATTGAATAATATTAAATTTATACAGTCTTTACAAGTTTGGAATACCATTCTGCTTTTTAAGTAATAGGTGTCTTATTTACTTTTTTATTGCTATGATAAATCCTTATGACCAAGGAAATGTATAAAAGAAAATATTTATTTTTTTTTATAGTTTTTAGACTTTATGTTGGCAGAGCAAAAGCATAGCAATAGGAATGGCTAAGAGGTCACATCTTGATCCACAAAGAGAAATGAGAGAGGACACTAAGAATGCTATGATTGTTTTGAAATTTCAAAGCCTAACCCCAATGACACACCACCTCTCATAAATCCATAATCCCTTATTCTTTCCAAATAATTCCACAAACTCTTCAAATATATGATACTGGGATGGGAATGTTCTTATTCAAATGACAACAGTAACTATTGAATTTATAGGTGTTGATAACTATTATGAAATTAACTTATAACTCTTTAACTCTATTTCTAGAACACTTATTTTTATTGTTAGTGTGTTGGCATTACATTTTTCATTATATACTAATTGTTATTTTATTTCTGAGTATTCGATTCGCACAGATTCTACAAAAAATTAGCTGAGAGAAAGATTGGTGAGCCAGCAATAGCGTGTACAATTGTCTGGTGGCCTGTGCTATAATTCTGACATTAGTAGGTACCACAGCATTTTATTGACATATTTACTATCATTACTTCCAAGTCCTCATCAAAGTGCTTGAAATATGTTCTCAGTATTCAGTGCATGCTGCTGATTTTTAGTTGCTGTAACTTATGGCTGACATGTTATTGCTAAGTGGTTCTAGCCATATGGACTTTCTCCAGCATAGATCCCCACCAACTTTATAAATACAAGTTTCTTTTAAGTCTGAATGTGCCTTTTAAGATCCAAATAAGCATTTGTGTCACTTGGCCCTTCTGTCATTTGAGCCAGAGAACAAACTGTTAAGAAAGTGCTAAAGTTAAGGAAATGGATTTCCATTTTTTTTATTATGGGCTGGCATTTGACCATCATTGTAATTTATGGCTATTAATTTTTTTTCTGAGTCTAGTGCACCCTTTTACAACCTTCTCATTAGAGGAAATAAATAAAAAGTTCTCAGTGACACTGGCTCAACTGTTATTCTGAGGTAGACCTTCTCAGAACCACATTCTCTTTTGAGGTCATATACAAATGCCTGTTTGGGGGCATAGGGAAGCTCAGAGGGTATCTTTTGTAATATACAGAAAACAGCAAACTTGGAAAAAGAACTCTGGCCTGATGCCTCCAGTAGTGCTACACCACCTGTATTGCTTGCCCCATCAGGCTTTTGGAAACATTGCTGACCCTACCCTTTGCAATCTCCTCAATTTGATGTTTCATTTGGTAACTTGAATGATATTGAGAACTGAAAGCCAAGTGTTCAATGCTGATACTTCTTCTCACAGGCATATAGTAGAAAAGGGCAGAGCATCAAAGTACTAAAACCAGGCTACTTTACTTTTCATTTTGAACTGTGAATTGTGGTTGCTAGGCATTGTTAATCAGTTTCAGTTATGCTTAGGGAGATTTTAAGGTGGCATTCACTGGAATGTATAAGGACCATATATTTAAATCTAACAGGTAATTGTAGATGGTAGTTTCTCTATCTACCACATTTGTCCATGTTCTTTAAAGTCCTCTCCATTTTGTCTTTCTTTGTTAATCATCCCCCATTAATCCATGATCCACAAGCACAGCCTCTTCCATGAATCATGCTGACAAGAAACACTGGGCTTTAACACAGGGGTGAAAATAAAGAAACTGAGGAGACTGACCTCAAGGCTGGAACCACACTAGCAGATTTATACACCTGAAAAGGCCCTGTAATGATAGTTGTCTTTCTTCTACTGACACTCCCAGACATCCCTAATATGGTTGTTAATGTACTAGATGGTAGCAACTTGTGTATGTAAAAGCATTAAAGTCAAATACATAATTAAGTTCCATTTTCTTTCATTTGTCTCCTTTTCCATAGTTCTGTTTTTGGAAAAATGCTTGCAAATAAGTAGAAGTAAAAACCATCTTACTAAAAGGCAGAAGATACAGAAAATATAGAACAATAAATCTGGCAATTTTAAAAGTGATATATAATATAAATAATATATTCAAAAGGAATTTATCAACTTTTTCAAATAAAGTTTTTTGTGGAGCAGAGGCAATTATGGTGGTGTGAATGAGGTCATTCCCCATAGGATCACATATTTGACTGTGTGGTTACCTGTTGGTGGACAGTTGGGAAGGATTATGAGATGTGTCTTTGTTGTAGAAGATATGTCACCAAGGTGGACTTTAGGGTTTCAAAAAGCCCATGCCTGGCCAGTCTCTTTCTCTCTGCCTGTGGAACAGGATGTACAGATCTCAGGCATTGCTTTAGCACCATGCCTGTCTGCTTCCCACCATGATGATCAAAGATTAACTCTCTCTAAGACTGTAAGCATTGCTCCAATTCAATGCTGTATTTTATAAGAGTTGACTCGGTCATTGTTTCTTCACAGCAGTATTACTTTAAGACTGAAGATAGAAGTGCTGAACATAGCGTGTGTTGTTGGGGTCTAACTCAAGAGGTTTCAGAGGGCAAAATTAGCAGCAAATGGCTTTAAAAATCATTTTTGACATAGAGATTGTGTGTTATTTTGCCAATGAATGAGGCTACTTTCTTCCTTTGTCCAAAGAATTGTGCCTGAGGCTAAATTGAAAAGTGTTGACAGGGGTGATTTCAAGAAAGTTTCGTAGTGACTGGGTCATGTGTTTGCTAAGTGATCACTTTCACTACAATGAAAAAAAGCAAGTAGATCAAGGAAAAATACAAAATGTTCAGCTTGAAATGAAAGGAGACAGCAGAATAAGTAATATTAAAGATGGAATTCCATTTATTAAATTATTTCAAAATATTAGATCCTAAGGTGGTGGTGGTACACACCTTTAATCCCAGTACTTGGGAGGCAGAGTCGGGAGGATCTCTGTGAGTTCAAGGCCAGCCTGGTTTACAGAACAAGATCTAGGACAGGCATTAAAACTACACAGAGAAACCCTGTCTCAAAAAAAGATTATATCCTTACAGTCAATAATAAGTTAAACATAAATGAATAATACTTTATTAATTAATATAACATAATGATTGTTCATTACAGACAATCAATTTTAAAATGACAGGAATGAACAGAATTTATATACTAATGGAGAAAAGAGTGAGTTTTAATTCAGATGAAAGTGATGGCTCTACAATTCACTTGATTTCATCACTTTTTTATTTATTTTAGTTAAAGCATATTCCATTCACATATGCTCATGTTTTCAGCAATTATACAACATCAAATTATGTATCTTTATGTACTTGTACTTAATGGATAACTTGTTATTACTCATCATTCAGCTTAAAAGTGACATTTGTGACAGGGAAATGAATTTCGAAGTATATTTTAAAAAAAATGAAAGAGCGAGACCTAAACTTAATTAAGATTGATGCCCATTTAATTTATTCTGTAGGTATTCTCAATTCATTACATTTGGTTCTTTTATAAGGCAATGGCTTTGAACTTTCTCCACACTCTTACTTGTATTCAAAAAATCATTTATTACCTTCTATTTACATCTATATAGGTGCTTACCAATATTTACCTCTGCACCCAGCACAAGCAATTTTACTGATAGCCATCTTTACTTTCCAATTGCTTATGTCTAAGACCTTAGGGTCATGTCTGAAAATTCTTGTTACTATATCTTTGATGTGATTCCTTCACTTCCTCTGCTGCTGAATTATGTTCAGTCCATCCTTACTCCTCTGGTCTATCAATGTCACTGTTGCTCATTTGTTTCCTAACTGTGCACATGTCTCCTAATAAATAGAGGAAACAAGTTACTAGATGTTGTGTAGCCTCTCTTATTCCACAAAACCTTCAGCCTTACTGTTTGCTCTGGAACTGGGGTCTTCACCTCCTGGTACATCAGACCTTTCGGTCTTTCTTCATGAATCTCCTTACCACCCATCCTCATTCTATAGATGTGGCAATGAGCTTTGAAGTGAACACTCTGTGAAACTTCCAACAAGTTCTATCACTCTCTGTCATTTTCAAATTCATCTGTTAATTTTATGCTTTGCCTTATTCTACTCAGACTAAAGTTCCAGGTTATAGAAACACCATATGTTTTCCATGTGGGAAATGTCCACACTAAGACAATGTGTGATACAGAGCAATCATGCAATGCCTTCTTTGTAACTGTCAACTATATGTGTATAATAGATGTTGCACTAGGCCAGTAATAAACTACTTATTGAGGTAATGGACACATAATCTTGACTGCCAACACAAAGTTTTTCCACAAGTGTAATAATTTGTTTAAAATACATAACCACAGTTGTGACACAGAGGATGGCTAAGGAGATTGTGGAGGAAATGGTCCCCTGAGTTCAAAATCTTTCTTTAGAAAGGGATTATGAAGCTAAAGACATTATAATATGTAGCAATGAGCACTTCATGAATACTTTGACCCCAAAGCATCCTTTCTATCAAAATGCTCACCAGTAACTAAACCCATTTTGTAAGAATATCTTAGCTTTTGCAGTTCCTAGAGTGATCAGCATGCCCACCTCAAAAGAACATGGCAATAATGTCTTACAACAGTGCTTAGGAAGAGCAATGAAAATTAGGGAATGCAAATTTCCCCCCATATTCATTGTTGCCTGCATGCACTACAGGAGTCCTTTCTTAGTCACATCTTTAAATCTTGCAAAAGTTCAGAACAAGTAGAAGGAATTGAGACAGTAAGATATTAACATAATTAATGAGCTTCATACAGTAAAATCTGAAAGATGACTTAATAATTATATTTAAGATAGAAAATGATTATTTTAAGTTAATTCATGACAACTTCTTCTTAGTAGCATATAAAGAATTTGTAAATGGAAGAGTTCCCTGAGAGGGAAAGATAGCTCTGCAGTTAAGAGCACTGATTGGAGTTACCAAGGACTTAAGTTTGATCACCAGTTGTACATGGTGGTTCAAACCACCTGGAACTGAAGTTCCAGGTGATCTGTTTCGTCTTCTGGTCTCTTCAGGAAAAAATTAAAAACCTCACACAAGCTTCTTTGTAAGATACAGTTATCAAGAAAGAATAAATGTAAGAATATTGGAGAACAAATTTCACACACAAGATATTAAACACTAAGAATTATAATTCTATTGTTTTTGTGTTCCATGTTTTAAATAATATGAGATATTTTTTAGTATGATTTCAAGGAAGGACCAAATTTCCTCCTACATATTTTATTGCTTTTTACCCTTTGGATCCCCATTCACAATTTGAAGTGAAACAGTTTCTTTACATGTATTAATATATAAAGCTATAGTCCCTCTATCTATTTCCTAATATAATGATGTTGGTTTTGGAGGTAGAATATTAGAATTAAAATAGATACACGAGTCTATGATCTAGTACTTAATATCTTTAATCACATTACACAAATAGGAAAGTCATCTCATTTAATAATTCTGTCCAGAGATCCAACATACTGTTTTATCATCCTTATGTGCTTACTTTTCTAGTTCTAGTTCTAATTTTGACAGCAAGGCTTCTGGTTCCCTGTAGCAATGTCTTCCAGAAAATTCCTTCATATTAATCAAAATAATAATGAAACTGATTAAATATATTAAATAAGAACTCAGGAGTGCAAATCAACTATAATATAACATTTCATTAACTTATTTTCATTATGTCCACATTTAAAAAAGAATATCACGTAAAGAACAATTTTCTATCTGAATTTGAAGAGCACATTCCCATATTAATCAGATACCTTTGTACAAACTCTGCTTTTCAGAAAGAAGCACCTCTCTCACCTAAGTTCTATGGGGAAGAAATTCAAGGGCATTAATTTAGTGAAGTAACATATGCCATTATGTGTTGGGGCATTTATGAAAGGTAAAATTGTCATTGTCAGAAATAGAAGGATATCAAGGAAAAACAGGCAATTGTTTGTGAATTTATATGTTGCTCATTGTAGCCATGAAAAATAACCTCCATCCTACTCCAAGTAATCAGTTAATATACTAAACTATAGTGACTTGATATGCTGATATTTAGACTCCTCTGAAAGAAAATTATGGGAGGATTCCATTAGGCTATTAATTCTACCTCTGATGATGAGAAAAATATCCTAGTATTAACTACATTTCACAAACATATTGTACCTGTTTATTTTATAATGTATGACTGTTGCATATACTTCTTCAAGTCTCTCAAGCTTTCAATTATTTATTTTATTTTATTCACTTGTAACCACAGTTATTGCTTTATATGATCTCCATATTGAAAAAAATAGTGGAAGATATTTGGGGAATAGAGTGTAATGTGTGGATTTATCAAGGCAACTCCACAACATAGTTAAAAGGGATGTTTATTATGGGATAACTTACAGCCAGTAAAGGGGTTGGTTACAGGATCCAGGAGATGTGAGGTGCAGTCCACCAGGATTCTCTGGAGAACTCCGACCAGTCTGCCATCTAGCATCCAGAATTACCAGGAACCAAGAGAGCCAGCACATCCAGATCTCAGATCTTAAGGGCTCCTGTCTCAGACCTGGCCATGGGTGCATCATAGGTAGGTATAGCAGTTACCAGAAGCCTCACTAGGAGTAATACTTCCAGGTCAAATCTGGAACAGCTACCCACTACAAGGGCATTTCAGTAAATCTACACATTGGATAGTGATTAAGTTAAGGGAAACATCTATCTCAAATATTTCTTTATTTTAATTCAAGCTTCTTGATATTTTTTGAGAATTCCATACATGAGTACTGACTGTGTTTACATATATTCTAACATGATGATCTTTCAATTTCCTAACAACCATTTTAAAACTCATTGGTCCATATAAATACACACACACATACACACCAACACACACACACACACACACACACACACACACACACACACACACACATATGTGAAGAAAGAAAATCAAGTGGGTGCATTTAGTGTTGCTCTAGCATACTCATATTTAGAACTGTTAATTGGCATTGAATATCCTTTTCCTTCTCACAACCATTGTTTCTATAGGTTTTCATTTTTTGATAGGGTCTTGTGAAATTTCACCAGTCCAAGTTGGCATGAAGACTGGTGTCATTATGCATACTTCACTGAGATTTCTCAGGTAGTTTTGTACTGTTATGTCTAGAAAACAAAAACTCACTGCAGACATACTGGTTCTCTGGCTTTTATACTCTTTTATAGCTGCTTCTGGGATGTAGATTATACATGTGTGAATTTGGGCTAGTTACACCATGGTCACATATTATTTGCATTTTGACCAGTTAAGGATGCCTATAATATTCTCAATTTGTTGAAAAAAAGAAGCTTCTTTGTTGAGGGGATAGAACTAAATTGATTTATGGGTACATAGATTAGTATTTAGAATTCATTTAGAAATTATGTTGATTAAGGAATATGGCAAAAGGAGGATCTCCTCTTGAGTCTATGGCCAATCCAGCCATGAGTAATTGGCTAGGTTTAAAATGCTAGGAATGAATATCCTACTGTTGATCAAATATTTAAGGCCCATTGCACAACTGTTTCTTATCACTAAAAGTACCACTGCTACATTGTTGGGAGTATTATGTAGGGCTTGTCATTACTGTGTTTCATAGGCTTTACAGCTTAATAACTGTATAAGTTTGGTGGTTTGAATAAAAAATTGTCCCCATAGGTCCATACGGAGAGGCACTACTAGGAAATGAGGCCTTGTTGAAATTGATGTGGCTTTGTTGGAGGAAGCGTGTCATTAGGGGGCTTTGAAGTTTCAGAAGTTCAAGACAGGCTTAGTGGCTCACTATCTCTTCCTGCTGCCTGATGATCCAGAAGTAGAGCTCTTACTTATCTCTCCAATGTGCTAGCATGATTCCCACCATGCTTTTTACCATGATGATAGTGGACTAAACCTCTGAATTGTAAGCCAGCACTAATTAAATGTTCCTTTATAACAATTGCCATAGTCATATTGTCTTTTCACAGCAATAGAAACAATAAAAAAGACAGAAATTGGTACAATGAATGGGGTATTGATGTGATAGGATATAATGTGTTTTTGTTTGGAGGAAAGTGGAACACTTAGGAACTTTAGATTAAAAAAGCAACTGAGTGATTAAAGTGTGCCTTAATGGACCATGGAAAACAGTGGTACTAAAGGTGAATTTGACTTGGGGGTTCAGCTCAATAGATTTCAGACAAGAAGAATATTAATATGTGTCCTAGAGATTGTTTATGTGATATTTTGGTGAAGAATATGGCTGCTTTTTGCCCTTGTCTAAGAAAAATCTGCCTGAGGCTAAACTGACAAGTTATAAAAGAAAAGCTTAGGGCCTAAAATGGTGGTACACAGCTTTAAATCCAGTGCTGGAGAGGCAGAGTCCTGCAGATTTCAGAGTTCAAACCCAGCTTGAACTTAAGAAAAAGTTCCAGGTAGCCAAGTTTAGGCAGTGAAGGAAACCATTGGAAACAGAAAGCTTGTGAAAGTGTACTTAAATGATATCATGTTCCCTTTCTGATAAGCAGCACAAGTTGGCAGCTTCAGCAACATGGTTCTGGCTTTAGAGTCAAATATATAAGAAAAGCATTATGGAGTCTTCCTATAGGCCTGAAGAAAGCCACTGCAGCCAGGCATATTTCTGGGGTGACCCTGAATGAAGCCCTAGAGAGGCCATTGCATGAAATTGTTGGATGTATGTTACCATATATCAGATACTTTTTATATGTAAATGTGTTTTTATATTTTATATTTATAATATAAAATCATATATAAAATATAAGATATATAGCATATAAGTATCATAAACTTAGAATTACATATATATATTTGTTACATATAGTCTATATCATGTATTATATATTATTGTATAAATATATATTTCTACAATATATACATATATTATTTTACATACATATATAATCTTATAAAAATCACGATTCCTTATAATTTTTCCAAATATCATTAATGTTACTTATCTCTTCTATCTCTCTTTCCCTGCACATTCCATTCCTTCTGCTTATTTCCCCTTTCTCTGTTCATGTTTGTACTACCATCCATCCTCTCTATAATGGTCCTTCCCCAGCTGTCATCTGATCTTTCTTCTTTCCTGATTTTTATGAACTTAGATCAATGGAATCAGAGTTAATATCCATGTATAAGAGAGAGTTAATGGCATTTGTCTTTAATTGTAGGTTTTTCATCATTCAATATAATATTTTCCAATTTTATTCCTTGTGGTGATGTATTGTGTGCCCCAATAAAGCTTTCCTGGAGAGCAGTGGATAAAACCTGCAACTATATTAAACACAGAGGTCAGACAGTGGTAGCATACACCTTTAATCTTATTACTCAGGAGGCAGTGATCCTCCTGGATCTCTGTGAGTTCAAGGCCACACTGGGCTACATGAGAGAAAGAGAACCAGGAAGTGGTGACACATGCCTTTAATCTCAACACTTGAGATCTCATGCCTTTGATTGGGAAGCATACATGCTTTTAATTCCATGAAGCATGACGCAGAAAGGTATATAAGTTGTCAGAAAACAAGAACTCTCTTTTGAAGCTGAGAATTTAATAGAGGTAAGAACATGGCTGACCTGTTCTGTTTCTCTGTTCTTTCAGCTTCCATCTCAATATCTAGCTTTGGGTTTTCTATTAATAAGACCTTTTAAGATCCATGATACATCTGGCTTCCAGGCCCCTGGCTCAGGCCCAAGCTGCACAAGGCCAGAGTCTTTACCCCATGTGGGCCTGAGTTTCTTTGGTTTCTTCTCTTCTGGTGGATTGTGGGCTCTTCTTGGATCCCCATTTTGGGTTGCTACCACACTAGGTAGCTGCCCTGAAACCTGCTTGGGCTTCTATTGTCTACAGGGAAGCAGTCAGCTCCATATCTGAATCATTATAGTTGGCAAATTTGGTGTGTCTATTAAGATATCTTAAAGGGGAAAATTAGTTAAAAATTTTTTCCCCACATTTAAAAATGGGAAACAATTTTACAATAGAGAGAATTTAGTCTCTGTTTGATAACACATTTGGTTGTCTGAAAATGGAACAATTAAATGAGAGAATAATTAATTTCAATGGGATTTATTTAATACCAATTGTAAATATTATTTGTCTGATCGTTTCTGTTTTATCATTTAAAAAGTTGGTTAATGTGAGTGCCAAGTTAAAAAATTTAGAAAAAACTTGTAAAAACAAATCAGAGAATTTAAAGTTGAACCAAACTAAGCATTGCATTATATGGTTATAAACAAACTGCCTAAAGCTTTCAAATAGCCAACTTTAATCTATCCAGTAAGCTTAGAGGTACTGCCAAATATTCATGGTTGTGTACAAGCTGATTAGACTCCTGTGCAAATGTTAGATTTGAGGAGATTCAAGGAAGCTATAGTCTCATATGGTATGCATTCTCTGCTTTTAAAGCATATGTTGAACTCACGTTCAGTTATAATAGATTTATCACTCAAGACTGGAAAGATTTGGTTACAGCTGTCCTATAAGCTGGTCCACAGTTGTTAAAATGGAGGACCTGGTGGAAAGATGAGGCTAAGACAATTGAACAACCATGTAGGGCTAGAGGTATGAAAATTTCCCAAGATCAACTTATTGGAGAAGGTGACTATGCTAATATACAAAGACAGTATTTATATGAGTGATCACACCCTAATTTTATGCCAAATAGCAGACTTGTATGCTTAGGACAGAAATGATGAGGTAGGAAAGAAAAGTGAGTTATTTACAAAAGTTATGCAGGATCAAAAGAAACCTTCACTGATTTCTTACAAAGACTGTCTTCAGCAGTAAATAGAATAATACCAAATTCAGAAACTAGTCAGATAATAATTGAACCTCTGCCTTTTGAAAATGCTAATGCACAATGCAAAAGGATAATTAGGTCATTAAAGGCAAGATATCAGCACCCTTGGAGGAATGGATCTGTGATACAATTAATATTGAATCTCATGATCATGATGACACTCGGATAGCAGAGGTGACTTTCAGAGGTTTGAAGAAAAATAGTATTGTCAGGTGTTTCAACTGTGGTAAACAACGTCACCTAAAAAGGAACTATAAACAGAGTATTCCTAAGAAAAATATTTTTTCAAGGAATAATCCCAACAGAATGTCCCTCCCTTCAGTATTATTCAGAAGCTATGGCCAAGGTGATCATTGGATTAAGGAATGTAGACCAACAAGGGACAAACAAAATAATCCTTTGCCTTTGTTGTTGGAAAACTCCCTGAGGGGCCTCTTGCAGGCCCCCATGACAAATTCTGTTCAGTGCTTTCCTGCTGTCATGTAAAAAACCTCTTCTCAGAGCAATTAAAGAATCTAATGCTTATTGTAAAAACAAAACACAACACACAAACAAACATACTGCTTGAGGTGATAGAACAGCAATAGAGAAGCAAACAAAAATTTCAGGAGAAACCATAAAACAAAATTGATAAAGATTAGATCTAGAACCTCCTCAAAGTGAGGGTTGGGGAAGGGTTTTTGATTTTGTGCTTCAGGAAAATTTAAAGAACCATGCTGAAGAATTTTTAAAGATGTTCGAACACATAAGCAACCAAAGAAGAAGAAAGAACTACTAGGGAAAAACTACCAAGAAAAGGAATAATCTGATATAATGCAATCTCTGAAGTTGCCAAAAAGATAATGGAATCCCACAATGATGATTACTCATAGACTATGATAATGCCATTAAGCTGATGAACACCACCTAAAGGTCATCTTTGGACTACAAACTTCTCAGGACAAATTTTAGATGGCTAGCTGAGATGATGCAGCCTCACAGACTATTAGAGCAAGGACTTGTGACAAACCTTGCACTTTCCCATTACACAGAGACTGGACAACAAATGATACAGGTACCACTCCCAGAACTTGACAGTTTACCCCAAATTTTCTTTTCAGGAACCGCTAAAGAGGCCTTCACCCCAAGTAAGCAGGAAGTAATTTTAAGAACACTATACCCACATTCCTAAAAGGTGGGTTAGGGGTTTTTTGGTCATTCAATTGGTTATGGATAAATATCATTGTTTAGGGTATTTGATTACAAAGGAGATTAGATTCAGGGTTTTATTTTGAAAAGAAAAAGAAAAATAGGATGAGGTAAGAGGTAGATTATTGAAGCACTCTGAATACAAGGGATATAGAAATGATAGTATTAAAGGGTAGATTATGGAAAAGTGGGAGGATATAGATATGATAAGATAAAAAGGTAGATTATTGAATCTACTTTTGAAAGGTAACTGCTAATTTTAAATATTTTACATTGGATTAGATTGTTGTATATTGTATATAAATTATGTATATTGATACAAATTTGAGATCGATTTTGTTAGAAAATACTGTACATCTATTTCTAATCTTGTTCAAAGTATTGTACCCATACAGGTCATTTAACAATGGAATGCAAATTGCTAGTCCTTGAAAGATATTATTACCAACTAATTAGGATATAAAGAAATGAAGTTAATAGTTAGTCATGACAATAAAACTTGTTATGGTAGGTATGTTTTTAAGATCAAACAGAGATATATCTTAAATATACAGGTCATCTTCAAACACTTCAGAGATCTATAGAATGTGGCACTTAAGATATTTTAAGAACAGATTTTTTTTTATGAAAATGAGAAATGTCTGCTCCTGACAGTACCAATCTACTTCAGAGAAGATAATGGGCATTGAAGAAATTCCTTATAGAGTTTGCTTTCATTGTGGCAAAGTGAGTCACTAGGTAAGAAAGTGCCTTTCCCCAACTGCTGACAATATGCTGTCCAAACTGCACAAGGAGGACACAAAAGAAAGGACTGCTGATCCTTGACAAGATAAGGTAGGAAGGCTCTTTAGAAAATGCTGCTTCACAGATGAGTCTGTCAGATATGCTTGGCCTGTAGGCTGAAAATGGATGCCTCAAAATTGTTGGGGAATCTTGGGTGACTGTCCAGGCAGCCAGATATTTCTTTCATTTCTCACATATTTTGGAAGTCACTTGTTTGCACTTTACGTTTACTCAGTTAATATTATTTCTTTCTCAGGTCTCTGAGGGAGTTGTAAATTATATAGTTATAGTTTTCTTTGTTAAGAAATTCATAAAAGAAACTCACTATAGAGGTGTAAAATGTATAAGCTTGAAAGATATCAAAAGATAGTTTTGGGTTGTTAGTGCAGATTAGGATAGAAAGTGAATAAGATATAATCATTTGGACTCACAAAATAGGATAGTTAATGGAGTATTTTCACTGAATTTGTCAAATGCAAATGTACTAGACATTTTTGATGTATTTATTGCCTGTATATATTGTATGTAGTTATTGTACTTATTGTACATGTTTTTTCTTTTATTAGTTATAGCCTTATATTATTATTTTACACAGAAAGGGAAAATGTGGTGATATATTGTATAACCCAATAAAGTTTTCTTGGAGAGCAGAGTACAAAACAAGCAACTGTACTAAACATAGAGTTAGGCAGTAGTAGTACACAGCTTTAATCCTCTCACTCAGAAGACTGAAATCCATCTGGATCTCTGTGAATTGAATGCTATACATGAGAGAAACAGAACCAGGCAGTGGTGACACATTCCTTTAATCCAAACACTTCAGATCTCATGCCTTTGCTTGGGAAGCATACATACATTTAATCCTAGGATGTAATATGCCAGAATGCAGAAAGGTGTATAAGTTGTGAGAAAACAAGAACTCTCTCTAGAGGCTGAGGATTTTGTAGAGATAAGAACATGGCTGGCTTGTTCTGTTTCTCTGATCTTTTAGCTTTCATGTCAACATCTGGCTTTGGGTTTTTCTTTTGTTAATAAGATCATTTAAGATCCATGCTACAATCTCTTGGAAATTTCACAATTTTATGATTTTTTTGCTATTGTTTTGTATATGAAACACATTTTCATAATCTATTCATCACCTAAGCAACTTCTAAGAAGTTTCTAAGTACTTCTTTTGAGTTAACATGTTAAAAAATCTTTTTTTTCTAAGCTATTGAAATATGCAGTACATAATCACTGTCCTCATTAATCCTCTTTGCTATAAAGACATTTCTTTCTTCTGTTTAACTTCATTTCATTGTCCACTCCTCTTTTTTTCAAATCTTTCCCTTGCATCTTGCATCTGGGATCAAGATCCTACACCCAACTTCTAAGAGATCATTGATTTTAGGTTCCATGGAAGGGTGAGGTCATATTTCACTTGTGTGGTTTTTTTTTTTTTTCTGGCTTGTTCAATTTAACATGATTGTGACTTTTCAAAACCTTAATTTTCATAGCTGTAAGATGGAAAATATACATGGCAACATTTCATAGTATAAGTGATATTCTTCAAAGAGGAAAGCATGTTTACTAGAAATAATACATATCTGTATGGGATAGGCCTTGGCCTTAACACACTATATTGAGTTCAAAGAGTTCATCCTCCATGAGGAGAAAAAGAGAGAACTTGCTTTGTTCATTATAGAAATCCATTAGCTGATCGAGGTACAGAAGTGCTACATTATACCTCTTCCAGCAGTATGATATTCTTACAGGAGTGAGTGGTCACATGTGCTGTTAGTGCATGTCCTAAGCCCGCACAGGATTAAGTCATGATCTAGTTTTTAACAAAAGTCAGTCGTGATTTTAATATTGCAATTATCATTGGTATTGTGGACATTATAGAAGACAGTATATAAAAGTCATTTCTCCAAATAACAAACATGAATCAGGAATATACCCTATACCAGAACTATTAATTAATTTTTAAGATGTATGTTTAAGAGCTGAAAAATGGTAACATTATCTATCCAAATTCAGCCAAATGACTTCAGAACTGATATTCTTAGTCTCCAGAACTTATGGAGGACCACAGGAAAAAATAGAATATATGTTATTAAACATTTTTCTTTCAAGATAAATGAAGATAATAGCCTAACTTAATGGATTACTAAAAGATTAGATAATATATTTAATGAATTTGGTAATTTATATCAGTAATTTCAATTTCTTAAGAAAGAAAGATCTTAAGCCAGGTGGTGGTGGTATATGCCTTTAATCCCAGCACTCGGGAGGCAGAGCCAGGCAGATCTTTGTGAGTTTGAGGCCACCCTGATCTACAGATCAATATCCAGGAAAGGCACAATGATACACAGAGACACCTTGTCTCAAAAAAGCAAAAAAAAAAAAAAAAAAAAGATATTAACAGTAAAAGAAGATCTCCCAAACAGATTATTTAGCAGATCAATTATGTGTCTCTGTATATATGTATGTATATATATATATATATATATATATATATATATATATATATATGTGTGTGTGTGTGTGTGTGTGTGTGTTTGTGTGTATCAATTTCAATTGCTGTGATTGTAGTTGACTTAAAATATTTCACATGTCAAGTCTTATTTTAAATTATTCAAAAACTTTATTTTAAATAAAGAATTATTAAAAATTCATTTAATTTACTCTAGTCATACATTATCAGCCCTGACATCATATACATATAAGTGACATTAAATTGGCCAGACTTTTTATTGCTTAGTTAGTACCCTTTCTGAGGGCATGGGACCAGAGGGTGTGAATAGGCCACTGCAGAAGGTCTGGGGATGGGACTTGGAGGAACAGAGGGAAGGCTAAGGTCTATATACCACCTGCTCCCCTAGCTGGAGTGGTCTGTGGGTTCCCAGTGAATGTCTGCTTAGTTTGAGCACAGGGACAAAGTGATGAATCGGGTTAAGGAAATTTGGAGGAGAAGGTCTACCTTAGATGGGTGCAGGAAGGTGAAGAAAGGCTGCAGCAGCAGGTGTTCTGTTGCAGAGGCAAGGAAGAAGAGGTGATATACACTTAACCTACTTGCTTTCCTGGCTGGTGTGGTCTGTATGTTTCCAGGGTATCAGAAAATAATTTTAAAATTATTTTATTTTAATTTGTGTAAAAATTATTAGATGTGTAAGTTATATCAAGATCATGAGTGATGAAGGTTCTCATTTGTCAACACTGTTCTGGAACCCATTACATAATTAAAATAATCTTGAACTTCAGAACTTTCTTTCTCTACTACTAAAGAAGATTGTTATTTTAATAAATATAAAAATACTGTTGTAATGTTATTGAATTTATATTTCACTTATTTGACTATTATACATTTGATCAGCAAATTTGAAATCTGCTGTTAATTTGGACTCAAGCTTAAATTTAAATAAAAGTGAATTTGTGAGTATGAGTTCTTCTAACAATTTCAATGATTATAATAAATGCAAGAAGGAAGATAAGCATTCTTTTTAATGGAAGAATCTTTTTAATAAATATTTTTATTTTATAATTAATTTAATTTTACATATCAGCCACAGATTCCCCTGGCCTCCCTCCTCCCCCAATCCACCTCCTCCAAAGCAAGGTCTCCCTGCGGGATTCAGCCCAGCCCGGTAGATTCAGTTGAGGCAGGTCCAGTCCACTCCTCCCTGCACCAAGGCTGAGCAGAGTGTCTCAGCATACGCCCTAGGTTCCAAAAAGCCAGGTTATGCACCCAGCACAGGACACAGTCCCACTGCCTGGGGGCCTCTTAAACAGTTCGAGCTTGTCAACTGTCTCACTTGTCCAGAGGGCCTGGTCCAGTTCCATGGGGGCTCCTCGGCTATTGGTTCACAGTTCATGTGTTTCCGCTAGTTTGGCTATTTGTTCCTGTGCTTTTTCCAATCATGGTCTCAATATCTCTTGCTCGTATAATCCCTCCTCTCTCTCACTGATTGCACTCCTGGATCTCCACCTGGGATTTGGCCATGGATCTCTGCATCTGCTTCCATCAGTCACTGGATGAAAGTTGCTGTGGGATGTTCTGTATATCAAATGTGTTTCTCTGATTGGATAATAAATAAAACACTGATTGGCGAGTAGCCAGGCAGGAAGTATAGGCAGGACAAGGAGAGAGGAGAATTAGGGGAAGTGGAAGGCTGAGGTAGAAAGACACTGCCAGTCATCATGACAAGTGAGATGTAAGGTACCAGAAAGCCATGAGCCACGTGGCAAATTATAGACTAACAGAAATGGGTAAATTAAAGATAGAAAAAGTAGATAACAAGAAGCCTGCCATGGCCATCCAGTTTATAAATAACATAAGCATCTGAGTGATTATTTTATTAGTGGGTTGTGGGTCTGTGGGGCCTTGTTGGGAGATAGAGAGAAAAACTCCAGCTATAGAGAGTTCTCTCATGGCAGTTAGGGTGTTCAGCCATTTGATCACCAGAGTAGATCAGCTCAGGCACTCTATCAACCATTGACAGTAGTCTTATAGTGGAGGTATCTTTGTGGATTTCTGGGGACCTCTCTAGTACTATGCTTCTTCCTATTCCCATGGGATCTTCATTTATAATGGTGTCTCTTTTCTTGTTCTCCTACTCTGTTCCTGATCCAGCTGGGAATTTTCAAGCCCCTAAGCTCTCTTTCCCCTGACCCTTGCCCTCCATTACCCCCACCATCCCCAGTCTTCTCATGTAGATCTCATCCATATCTCTGTCACTGGGGAATTCAGATCTATGCATTTGCCTGCAAACCTCATGATGTCATTTTGTTTTTCTCTGCTGAGTAGTACACCATTGTGTATATGTACCACATTTTCTTTACCCATTCTTCAGTTGAAGGGCATCTAGGTTGTTTACAGGTTGTGGCTATTACAAACAATGCTGATATGAACATAGTTGAGCAAATAACCTTATGGTAAGATTGAGCATTCCTTGAGTATATGCCCAAGAGTGGTATAGCTGGGTCTTGTGGGAGATTGATTCTCAATTGTCTAAGAAAGCTCCATATTGATTTCTTTTTTCCCATTATATTTGTGTTTAAATTTTACACATCAGCCATGGGTTCCCCTGTCCTCCCCACTCCTGCCCCCGGTCCCACCTTCCCCAAAGCCTCTTCCCTCCATCCCCATCTCCTCCTGGGGATTCATTTAAACCTGGTGGATTCAGTACAGGCAGGTCCAGTCCCCTCCTTCCAGGCTGAGCAAAGTATCCCTGTGTAAGCCAAAGGTTCCAAACAGCCAGCTCATGCACTAAGGACAGGTCCAGGTCACACAGCCTGGATGCTTCCCAAACAGTTCAAGCTATTCAATTGTCATGCTTATCCAGAGGGCGTGATCCAGCTGGGGGCTCCACAGCCTTTGGTTCATAATTCATGTGCTTCCATTCGTTTGGCTATTTGTCCCTGTGCCTCTCCTATCTTGGTCTCAACAATTCACGCTTTTACAGTCCCTCCTTGTTCATGACAATTGAACTCTTGGAGATCCACCTGGGGCCTGTCCAAGGATCTCTGTATCCACTTCCATCAGTTATTGGATGAGAGTTCCAGCATGACCATTAGGGTGTTCGGCCATCCGATCACTAGACTAGGTCAGATCAGGCTTTCTCTCCACCACTGACAGCAGGCTACAGAGGATGTATCATTGTGGATCTCTGGGGACCTCTGCAGCACTCTGTTCTCATGTGGTTATCATTTATCATGGTCTGTTATTCCTTGTTCACCTTTTCTATTCTTGATCCAGCTGGCATGTTCTGCTCCCCTAAGCTTTCTTTCCCTCAAACCTTGCCCTTCATTACTCCCACTGTCATCCAGGTTGTTCCTGTAGATCTCATCCATTTCTCTGTCATTGGACAATCCCTGTGTCTTTCCTTGGGTCCCGGTTTCAAGGTAGCCTCCCTGAAGTTCTGTAGCAGTCTAGTTATCTTTGTTTTACATCTAGTATCCTCCTATGAGTGAGTACATACTATATTTGACCTTCTGAATCTGGGTTATGTAACTCAGGATGGTTTTTTCTAGATCCATCCATTTGCCTGCAAACCTCATGATGTCATTGTTTTTCTCTGCTGAATAGTACTCCATTGTGTATATGTACCATGCTTTCTTTATCCATTCATCAGTTGAAGGGCATCTAGGTTGTTTCCAGGTTCTGGCTATTACAAACAATGCTGATATGAACATAGCTGAGCAAATTCCCTTGTGGTATGATTGAACATTCCTTGGGTATATGCCCAAGAGTGCTACAGGTGGGTCTTAGGGGAGATAGATTCCCAATTTTCTAAGGAAGTGCCATATTGATTTCCAAAGTGGCTGTACAAGCTTGCATTCCCACCAGCAATGAGGAGAGTTCCCCTTGCTCCACATCCTCTCCAGCATAAGCTGTCTTCTGTGTTTTTAATCTTAGCCATTCTGACAGGTGTAAGGTGGTATCTCAGAGTCGTTTTGACTTGCATTTCCCAGATAATTAGGGATGTTGAGCAATTCCTTAAATGTCTTTCAGCCATTTGAACTTCCTCTGTGGAGAATTCTCTGTTTAGTTCTGTAGCCCATTTCTTATTTGGACTGTTGGGCATTTTGATGTCTAATTTCTTGTGTTCTTTATATATTCTGGATATCAGCCCTCTGTCAGATGTGGCATTGGTAATGACCTTTTCACATTCTGTAGGCTGCCGCTTTGTCTTGTTGACCATGTCCTTTTCTCTGCATAAGCTTCTCAGTTTCAACAGGTCCCTTTGATTGATTGTTTCTCTCAGTGTCTGTGCTACTGGTGTTTAGAAAGTGATCTCTGGTGCCAATGCATTCAAGACTACTTCCTACTTTCCCTTCTTTCAGGCTCAGAGTAACTGGATTTTTGTTGAGATCTTTGATCCACTTGGTCTTAAGTTTTGTGCATGGTGACAGATATGGATCTATTTGCAGCCTTCTACACATTGACATCCAGTTATGCCAGAACCATTTGTTGAAGATGCTTTCTTTTTTCCATTGTACATTTTTGGCTTCTTTGTCAAAAATTATACGTTCATAGGTGTGCAGGTTAATGTCAGGGTCTTCAATTTGATTCCATTGGTCCACATGTCAGTTTTTATACCAGTATCAAGCTGTTTTTATTATGGTAGCTCTATAGTAGAGCTTGAGGTCAGGGATCGTGATGCCTCCAGAGGTTGTTTTATTGTACAGGATTCTTTTGGCTCTCCTGGGCTTTTGTTTTTCCATATGAAGTTGAGTATTATTCTTTCCAGATCTGTGAAGAATTGTGTTGGTAATTTGATGGGGATTGCGTTGAATCTGTAGACTGCTTTTGGTAAGATCGCCATTTTTACTAAGTTAATCCTGCCTATCCATGAGCATGGGAGATCTTTCCATTTTCTGACATCTTCTTCAATTTCTTTTTTCAGGGACTTAAAGTTCTTCTCATATATGTCCTTCACATGCTTAGTTAGAGTAACTCCAAGTTATTTTATATCATTTGTGATTATTGTAAAGGGTGATGTATCTCTGATTTCCTTCTCAGCCTGTTTGTGTATTGTATATAGGATTTGATTTTGATTTTTTTGATTTGATCTTGTATCTTGCTATGTTGCTGAAGGTGTTTATCAGCTGCATCAGTTCCTTGGTTGAATTTTTGGGGTCACTCATGTATACTATCATGTCATGTGCAAATAGGGAAAGCTTGACTTTTTCCTTTCCTATTTGTATCTCCTTAATCTCCTTATGTTGTCTTATTGCTCTGGCTAGAACTTCAAGTACTATATTGAATAAGTATGGGGAGAGGGCACAGCCTTTCCTTATTCCTTATTTTAGTGGTATTGCTTTGAGTTTCTCTCCATTTAATTTGATGTTGGCTGTTGGCTTGCGGTAGATTGCCTTTATTATGTTTATGTATGTTCCCTGTATTCCTGATCACTCCTACACCTTTATTATGAAGGGCTGTTGGATTTTGTCAAATGCCTTTTCTGCATCTAGTGAGATGATCATTTGTTTTGTTTTTCTTTGAGTTTGTTCATAATGTGTATTACATTGATGGATTTTTGTATGTTGAACCACCCTTGCATCCCTGGGATGAAGCCTACTTGATCAAGATGGATAATTGTTTTGATGTGTTCTTGTAATCTGTTTGCCAGTATTTTTATTGAATATTTTTGCATCAATGTTCATGAGGGAGATTGGTCTGTAGTTCTCTCTCTTTGTTGCATCTTTGTTTTGTTTAGGAATTAGGGTAATTGTAGCCTCAAAAAAGGAGTTCAGTAATATTCCTTCTGCTTCTATTGATTTCTAAATTAGCTCTACAAGTTTCCATTCCCACCAACAGAGGAAGAGTGTTCCCCTTGCTCCACATCTTCTCCAGCATAAGCTGTCTTCTGTGTTTTTGATCTTAGTCATTCTGACAAGTGTAAGATGGTATCTCAAAGTTGTTTTGATTTGCATTTCCCTGATGACTAAGAATGTTGATCATTTTCTTAAATGTCTTTCATCCAGTTGAGATAATCCTTTTGAGAATTCTCTGTTTAGCTCTGTAGTCTATATTTTTAAAATTAGACTGTAGGGTATTTTGATGTCTTATTTCTTGAGTTCTTTATATATTCTTGATATCAGCCCTATGTCAAATGTAGGATTGGTGAAGACCTTTTCCCATTCTGTATGCTGTCACTTTGGCTTATTTACCATTTCCTTTGCACTACAAAAGCTTCTCAGTTTTAAGAGGTCCTATTTATTAATTGTTTCTCTCAGTGTCTGTGCAACTGGCATTATATTTAGGAAGAGATCTCTGGTGCTAATGTATTCAAGACTACTTCCTACTTTCTCTTCTATAAGGTTTAGGGTAAATGGATTTATGTTGAGGTTTTTGAACCACTTGAACGTAAGTTTTGTGCACAGTGACAGATATGGTTCTATTTGCAGTCTTCTACATGTTGACATCCAGTTATGCCAGTACCATTTGTTGAAGATGCTTTCTTCTTTACATTGGACAGTTTTGGCTTCTTTGTCGAAAACCATATGTTCAGAGGTGTGCAGATAAATGTCAGTGTCTCAGTTCAGTTTAATTGGTCCACAAGTCAGTTTTCATGCCAGTACTAACCTGTTTTTATTACTGTAGCTCTATACTAAAGCTTAAAGTCAGGGATTGTGATCCCTCCAGAGATTGTTTTATTGTACAGGATTCTTTTGGCTATACTTGGGTTTTTTTTTTTCTTTTTTCCTTATGAAGGTGAGTATTGTTCTTTCCTGGTCTGTGAAGAATTGTGTTGGGAATTTGATGGGGATTGCATTAAATATGTAGATTGCTTTTGGTAAGATTGCCATTTTTACTATATTAATCCTACCTATTCATGAGCAATGGGAGATCTTTCCATTTTCTGAAATCTTCTTCAATTTTTTTTTTTTGGTCAGGTACTTTAAGTTCTTTTTGTACAGGTCCTTTGATTCTTATTGTTACCTCAAGGTATTTTATATCACTTGTGGCTATTGTAAAGTGTGATGTTTCTCTGATATCTTTTTCAGCCCATTTGTCATTTGTATACAGGAGGGCTACTGATTTTTTTGAGTTTGCCATGTATCCTGCTATGTTGCTGAAGGTGTTGATAAGCTGTATGTGTTCCTTGACCAAATTTTTGGGGTCACTTATGTGTACTATCATGTCATCCTCAAATAGTATTAGTTTGACTTTTTCCTTTCCCATTTGTATCCCCTTGATCTCCTTTTGTTGTCTTATTGCTCTGGCTAGAAATTTAAGTACTATATTGAATTAGTATGGGGAGAGTGGACAGACTTGTCTTGTTCCTGATTTTAGTGGAATCACTTTGAGTTTCACCTCCCATACTTTGATGTTGGCTGTTAGCTTGCTATAAATTGCCTTTATTAGGTTAAGCTGTGTTACTTTTATTCCTTATCTCTCTAAGACGTTTATCATGAAGAGATGTTGGATTTTATCAAAGGCCTTTTTAGCATCTAGTGAGATGATCATTTTTTTTTCTTTCAATTGGTTTATATCTTATATTACATTGACAGACTTTCATATGTTGAACCACTCTTACATCTCTGGGATGAAGCTTCCTTGATCATAGTGGATAATTGTGTTCTTGGAGTCTGTTTGCCAATATTTTATTGAGTATTTTTGCATCAATGCTCATGAGGGAGATTGGTCTGTAATTCAGTTTCTTTGTTACTTCCTTGGGAATCAGGGTAATTGTAGCCTCGTAGAAGGAGTCTGATAATGTTCCTTCTATTTCTATTGTGTGGAGCAATTTAAAGAGCACTGGCATTATCTCCTCTTTAACAGTGTGGTGGAATTCTGAGTTGACACCATCTGGTCCTGGGAGTTTTTGGTTGATAGACTTTTAATGACTGTGTCTATTTACTTAGGGGTTATTGGTCTATTTAAATAGTTTATCTTGTCTTGATTTAACTTAGCTATGTGGTACCTATGCAGGAAATTATCTATTTCTTTTAGATTTTTTTTTTCAGTTTTGTGGAGTACATTTTTCTTTAGGTATGACCAGATGATTCTCTGGATTTTCTTATTGTTAGTTTTTATATCTCCCTTTTATTTCTGATTTTGCTAATTTGAATGCTCTCTCTCTGCACTTTGATTAGTTTGGATAAGAGCTCATCTATCTTGTTGACTTTCTCAGAGAGCCAACTACTTATTTCATTGATTCTTTGTATTGTTCTATTTGTTTCTATTTTATTAATTTCAGCTCTCAATTTGATTATTTCCTGCTGTCTATTCCTCCTAGGTGGCTTTGCTTCTTCTTGTTCTAGCATTTTCATGTGTGCTGTTAAGTCACTAGTGTAAGATTTCTCCAACTTCTTTATGTGGCCATTTAGCACTATGAATTTTCCTCTTAGCACTGCTTTCAAAGCATCCTATAAGATTGGTTATGTGGTATATTCATTTTCATTAATCTCTAGGAAGTCTTCAACTTCTTTCTTTATTTCTCCCTTGACCCATTGGTGATTCAGCTGAGCATTATTCAGTTTCCATGAGATTGTAGGCTTTCTGTAATTTTTGTTGTTGTTGAAATCTAACTTTAAACCTTTGTAGTCTGATAGAACAAAGGAGGTTGTTCCATTTTTTTTTTATCTGTTGAGATTTGTTTTGCAGATGAGTATGTGGTCGATTTTAGGGAAGGTTCCATGGGGTGCTGAGAAGAAGGTATATTCCTTTTTGTTAAGATGGAATGTTCTGTAGAGCTTTATTAAGTCCAATTGTGTCATAACATAAGTTAAGTTCCTTATTTCTCTGTTAAGTTTTGATTTGGCAGACCTGTCCAGTGGTAAAAATGGGGTTTTGACGTCTCCCACTATTAATGTGTGGGGTTTTATATGTGATTTAAGCTTTAGTAATGTTTCTTTTACATATGTGGGTGCCCTTGTGTTTGGGGCATAAATGTTCAGAATTGAGACTTCATCTTCGTCGATCTTTCCTTCAATGAGTATGTAATGTCCTTCATCATGTCTTTTGATTGATTTTAGTTTGAAGTCTATTTTGCTGGATATTTGGATGGCTACACCAGCTTGCTTCTTAAGACCATTTGATTGGAAAGACTTTTCTCAGCCTTTTATTCTGAGGTAGTGACTATCTTTGAAATTGAGGTGTGTTTCTTGTATTTAGCAGAAGGATGGGTCCTGGTTTCAAATCCATTCTGTTAGCCTGTGTCATTTTATAAGTGAATTAAGTCCATTGCTTTTAAGGGATGTTAATGACCAGTAATTGTTCATTCCTGTTATCTTTTGGTGGTAGTGTGTGTGTACTTCTCTTCTTTTGATTTTACTACTGTGGGGTTATCTATTGCCTGTGTTTTCATGGGTGTATTTGACTTTCTTAGGTTGAAATTTTCCTTCTAGTGCTTTCTGTAGGGCTAGGTTTGTGGATAAGTACTGTTTAAATCTGGTTTTGTCTGGGGATATCTTGTTTAGTCTTGGCTGGCATCCATGGTCTCTTAGTGTCTGCCTTACTTTTGTTTTTCTGGCTTTCAAAGTCTCTATTGAGAAATCAGGTGTTATTCTGATGGGTTTGCCTTTATAAGTCTCTTGGCCCTTTTCCTTTACTGCTCTTAATATTCTTTCTGTACTCTGTAGGTTTAGTTGTTTAATTATTATGTAATAAAGAGACTTTTTGGGGGGTCTAGTCTTTTTGATGTTCTATAGGCTTCTTGTACCTTCATTGGTAGTTCCTTCTTTAAGTTGGAAATGTTTTCTTCTATAATCTTATTGAATATGTTTTCTGTTCCTTTGAGTTGGTATTCTTTGCCTTCCTCTATCCCTATTATTCATAGTTTTGGTCTTTTCATGGTGTCCTAGATTTCTTGGACATTTTGTGTCATGACTTTTTTGGCTTTGGTATTTTCTTTGACTGACAAATCTGTTTCCTCTACTGCATCCTCTACACCAGAGATTCTCTCTTTCATCTCCTGTATTCTGTTGGTTATGCTTACATCTCTATTACCTGTTAGTTTACTCTGATTTTCTATTTTCAGAATTCCCTCTGTTGGTGTCTTCCTCATTGTTTCTATTTCCCTTTTCAGGTCTTGATCTGTTTTCTTGACTGTTTTATTGCTTTTTCAGGATTTTCTTTACAGGATTTATTGTTTTCTTCAATTTTTTTGGTTTTCTTTTCCTCTATTTCTTTATAGATTTCTTCCAATTTTTGTTTGTCTTTTTCTCAATTTATTTATTGATTTCTTCCACCTTTTTGTTTGTCTTTTCCTCAATTTCATTTTTCATTTTTTTTCTTGAAATGCCTCTAGCATCTTCATGACGCTATTCTTAAGGTCACTTTTTGTGCTTCTTCTACCTTGTGATGTTCAAGTCTTGCTGTTGGAGGAGTGCTAGGTTCTGGTGATTCTGTATTGCTCTTTATGTTGTTGTATGTACTTCTGCCTTGCTTTCTGCCCATCTCCTCCTCTAATGTGTATAAGAGGTGCCTGTGTCTGAGCAAATTGCTGTTGGTCCATTCTATCCTTGTTAGTGTCTGTGTCTCAGGGGGCCCTTCTGTGTCCAATCCTAGCTCTTCGTCTAATTGGAGCAGGCAGATTCTGTGTCTCAGGGAGCTTTCTTGGGTCAACCCTAGCTAGTTGATTCTATGACTACTGATCCACTCTTGGGTTTATCAGGGCTCTTGTGCCAGTCAGAGATGACAGACTCTATGTTTCAGGAAGCCTCTCTTGGTCCAATGAGAGGTGGGAGAGTCTACTCAGAAAGTCACTCGGTCTAAAGATAGCTGACAGATTCCCTGTCTCCTGAGGTTACTCTTGGTCCAATGACATATCTTTGTCCAATGAGAGGTCTCTCTAGGCCTGATGAGAGCTGGGGGTTGGTTTCCAAGCCTCAGAAAGTAGCTGGGTCCTCAAATGGATTTGTATGGGAGCACAGTATGTAGATTGCAGGGTCTGTTGTGAGGTCTTGGTGAGGGAGGGGCCTTCCTGCAGGAGCCCTGCCTGCTGACAGGCAATTGGGGCTGAGTTAGGAGGTGTTCCCGGGTGAAGAGCTGGGGCCCAGGAATGGGTCCTAGGAGTATGAACAGAGTCAATCACCTCTAGGTCTGATGAGAGCTGGGGCTGGAAGAATCTTTTATGCATGGTAGTTTTTCCTTAAAATAAGCCACAACGGGTTGGGGATTTAGCTCAGTGGTAGAGCATTTGCCTAGCAAGCACAAGGCCCTGGGTTCGATCCTCAGCTAAAAAAAAAAAAAATAAAGCCACAAAATAAGTTTGATTAAATCCACTTTGCATCCAAATGCTGAGTCATTTCTTTACTCAACAAATGATCAAGAAAATACAGTAGTGGCAAATAACAGATAAATGAGGTCACATACAAAAGGCTGACATTTAGCAAAATAATAAAAAATTATCCTCGTGGTGACCATTTCTTCACTTATCCTTCTAAGTTTTATGAATAACATCAGCTTGAAGAGAAGCAAATTCTATGATTAGGGAAATGACAACTGGAGGTGCAAAGAACCACACTGGCACATGCAGAAACTGCCATCAGAACAATTTGACAAGTTTTTGATGCTTTTTCTCCTTTAATCTTACACATTTTTAAGGTAAAAAGAAAATTTATGGCTGGTGATATGTATATGCTCAAAATTTATTTAAAATCTATGAAGGTAAAATGTAACATTATAAAGCTTTAGAAAAATATAATTATTTATATTTGAAAATAGTTGTTCCTTTGTCTGTTGTATGTAGACATCAGAAGCTCAACACATGGCCATTGTCTATAGAAAAAGTGGCAGTGACTTAAAGTGAATACTTCAGTTAGAGAAGTCACACATGAGACAGAATGTAAGTGCACATAATATAGTTACTTATTTTTATTACAATCACCATTATTAACTTGTACTTTCCAATGATCAAAATATCACATTCTAATAAAATACAGAGCAATGGGTCTCCAGAACCAATTATAGAAAGTTAAATTCACAGATATGCTTTGTTCTATACAAAATTTGATAGTAGAGATATCTGACATTAATAAAGAACTACTATGCATCAAAAACTATTTAAAAAATAAATAATTTTAAGTAGTTAGGAACACACCATTATTTGTATGCACCTTGATAATGACTAAAGGTATTCAAAGAGAAGAAGAAGTGGTACAGAGAGAAAAGATAGAAATGAAATGACATGATGCATGACCCTTAATGAAGGTAGTCAGTATTGAGACAAAGCTAGACTTTGGGTGCTATGGCAGTATCATTTAACTTGTCAGAAGAGATCAACAGCTTTCTGCCTTTCTACAGCTCTTCCCTTCTTGATGTCATCTGCACCTCTCTCTGCAACAGCAGTTCTAATATTCTTAATCACATTTATCTTGTTTTCCAGCCTTAGCTCAGGATTCTTGGCATAATGCTAGCATCTTCTTGGCTTGTGATGCAGTGATGACTTTTCTTCAGACAAAACTTTCTCCTCTCTTATATTCTCTTTTAGCATTTCCTTGACTATTAATTCACCTCACTAATTATTTTTGTTACTTTCTCCTGTATACCCAATGCTTAAATGCCAGCAGAAGTTTACAGTGTGAGATATTTTAAAAATGATGTTAGCAATTATTCAAACTTACTGAAATGATGCTACCTGGATTAGAGAAATACTGTTCCTAAGGTGCTTAACACTCAGCAACAAATGTTGCTACAGGTGGTTTGAAAAGAGCAAGGTACTTAGGTTTCACCAAGAGACTATAAGATGGTAAAAGTCCCTTTAAGATTCTGTCTTTACTATGAGATTCTAAAGATTGCCTGGATAATAGTGCCAAAGCTGACCATTTTAAATTTTAAAGGAAATGGATGTTGGGTCTAGGAACATAGTTGAAAAGGTAAAACTCCTACTGCACAAACATGAGAGCAATGTTAAAGCAAGGATGTTAACACACAGGGAATATTATTTACATCATAAGGCATGGTACCCTAGCAATGAAGGGGCAAAGACAGAGGATCCCTGGACTTGTTTGGCCCTCCAGTCAAATATAATGGGTGAGTTTCAATTCAATAGTAGATTTTGTACCACAAAATGAAACAACAAAACACAAAAACTTCACAGAAAAAGAATTGAGGTTGGCATCTGGATGAGGTCATAGGTGATTATAAATATTTTTTTACATAAGAATGTCAGAGTTGAACTCATGCTCACACAAGCACTAGAAACTCCTCCCCACACATATACCAAGTTAAGACCAAAGTAATAAATAAAAATTGACAAAGACTTAAAACTGAAATGTTTAGTTTGAATTTTGTGCCAAGGTTATTAATTTTAAAAAAGTTAAACTATAAGATAAAATACTGGCAACACAGATAGAGGATACAAAAAAAAATGTTGAAAAAGTTAAGTTCAAAATCTGTGCTTGAACAGTGACCTCATCTCTTACCCTGTGAGGTTTTGGTACCTCTGAATATTTCTGTGGGATTCTGGATGCCCCAATCCTCCTCTGCTTTGGGCTTCTGCCAAATCTGTCCCCTTTCTGGAAGAACAATCTTGTACTTTGTGTTAAATATTAAACTCATTTTTAACTACTGTTAAGTTCATGTTTCTTACTTACAAATCCATACAGATGTACCATACACTAGGGTTATTTAGATGAATTTCTAAACATTCTTATTAAATTTTTTTAAAAAAGCAGAGCCAGATATAGGGGTGAAAACATGAGTGATCAGGAAAATAGGGAAAGCCACAGCTAACATTACCTCACCAACTCCACAACTTCCAAAGGTGAGATATTTCCTGTCTACCCATGCCTATATGCCTTACTGTTCTGCCTTCTGATTTGCTCTCTCTGTCCAGCTACATTACTTCCTTTTCCTGCCCAGCTCTGTCACTTCCTGTTTGTCTTTACAGACCTCCAGACCCCCATGGTTAACTAGATTTAGAATTTAAGGCATGTGCCATCACACTTCGCTCTATTTCCAGTGTGGCCTTGAATTCACAGAGATCCAGACAGATTCCTGCCTGCCAAGTGATAGGATTAAAGGTGTGTTCTAACACTGCATGACTTCTGTGTTGTGGCTGGCTTTGTCCTCTGGTCTCCAGGCAAGTTTTATTTATAAAAGCACAAATAAAATATCACCACATTTCAGCACAAATAAAATATCACTATACCTCTTAAGATGGTGTCCCTTATGACCCCTCCCAAAACCATTGACTGACCTCTGCTTAGTGACTATTTTTTTTTTCCTCTGATCATCAGGCAAGTTTTATTGGGAGACACAGTATATTGGGGGACATAATACATCACCACATTTTTTCTTCTTTTTTTTTGTCTAATGCTAAAGAAAAATGTTATAACTAATATAAGAATAAAACTATGTACAATAATTACAATAACTATATAATATGTACAACCAAGAAATATATCAATAATGTCTAGTCCATTTGCATTTGACAAATTCAGTGAAAATATTGCATTATCTATCATATTTTGGTAAGACCAAAATAAACCTTATTCACTTTTTATCCTATTTCTATGATGTCTTTCAATTTTATGCACTTTATACTTCTTTAGTGAGTTTCTTTTCTAAAAAAAATTAAATAAATAAAAAATAAAAATAAATAAATTACTTAACAAGGAAAACTGTAACTACAACTTTCTAATCTTCAACTCCCTTCAACCAGAGAAGGAAATAATATCACCTAGAAAAACAGGAAGTGCCAACAAGTGACTTCCACAAAATGTAAGTTATAAGAGAAACAGCCAGCTACATCAAACAGTCACCCAAGGTTTCTCTATAAAATCTGAGCATCATCATCTTTAGCCTACAGGCTTAGCATACGTGATAAACTCATTTGTAAAGCAAGGCCTACAGCTCTACCACACATTTGGTGCAAGTTTTTTCATGTACCAGATAAACTTGAATTCTACCAGTGTCATGTCAGGACTCAGGATTTTAAATTCTGGAAGTTGCTGGGATTTTTGTAATTCAGCTTCCCTTTCTTCTCGGCTTGTGAGTGGCTTCATCTCCTTTATTAAATGCCAGTATAACACTGAGAGGCCAGACTCTGTCAGCATATTCACTCACCCAAGAATAACTGTTCCAGCTACTGTTGTGTTGCACACAAGGAGCCATTGGTCCACTGCCTGCTCAGCTGCATTCAAAGGAAGAGGCACTGTGCCTTTTCCAGATTGCAAAGTCACTTCAGTGATGGTGTCATATTGTCCTGGCCTCAGAGGATGACTGTTGCCAAAGCTCTAACCACACTTGTCTTGGTAAGGATCAGCAGTCACCTGCGTGTGTGTGTGTGTGTGTGTGTGTGTGTGTGTGTGTGTCCCCTGCTTGTCCATTTTGGACAGCATACTGTCAGCAGTCAGTAGGAGGGCACTTCCTTGCCCAGTGGCTGACTTTTGCCACAATGAAAGTTAAATCCATATGCAGTTTCTTCAATGTCCATATCTTTTCTGAAGTAGATTAGTGCTGCCAGGAGCAGACATGTCTCATAGTCATGAAAACAGAATGAAAAAAAAATCTATGTTATTAAAACATCTTAAATGCCATATTCTATAGATTTCTGAAGTTTTGGAAGATGACCAGTAAATCTGAAATATATCACTGTTTGACCTTGAAAACATACCTAATATGACTACAAGTTCAATTGTAATGACTAACTACTAACATCCATTTCTTTATATCCTAATAGTTGGTAATAATAACTTTTAAGAATTAGCAAATTGCATTACATTGTGAAATGAACTACATAGGTACAATATCCTGAACAAGATTAGAAATATATGTATAGAATTTTCTAACAAAACCAGTCTCAAAATTGTGTCAGTATATACAATTGCATACAATATACAAAAAAACAAACCAATATAAAATATTTAATGCTAGTAGTTGTCTTTTAAGAGTAGATTCAATAATCTATTTTATCTATATCATATCTATATCCTATCTTTTTTCTTTTTAGAGTAGATTCAAACATCTACCCTTTATTCTATCATGTCTATATCTTTTTTCCATAGTAGATTCAATAATCTACCTCTTATCTATATCTTCTTTTTTTCTTTTCTTCTTTTTTTAAAAAAACAATAACCTTAAATCTAATCTCCTTTGTTTAATCTTTTTTTCTTACTATTAATAGTAACAACTTTTAACCAACCATCCTAGGCAATGACAATTATCCAAAACACATTGAAAGACCAAAAGCCACCCACCCCACCTCTTGGGAATGTGGGCATTGTGTTATTAAAATTGTTTCCTGCTGTTTGGGGGTGAAGGCATCTTTAGGTGTTCCTGAAAACAAAAATTTTGGATTATCATATCCTGGGAGTGGTAGCTGTATCACTTGTTGTCCAGTCTCCATATAATGCAAAAGTACAGGGCTTATCTCAAGTCCTCACACGAATAGTCTACAAGGCTGGATCATCTAATCTAGCCATCTGGAAATTGTCCAGAGAAGTTTGTAGTTCAAAGCTGATCTTTGGGTGATGTTTGTCAGGTTAGTGGTATTATTTTTACCCATGTGGAATCATCTTTGTGAGCCCCCATCTTTTTGGAGGCTTCAAATTTTCTGTTAGGTCTGGTCATGAGTATCTGCAGAAAACTGATAGTGACTCCAACATAAAAACATGTATAGGCAGCTAAATGAAGCCATTTTTTCCTAGAATTAGTTAGTACTCTATAGGAAAATTAATATCATGACAAAAGTTTATATATGTGTTAATCTTATAAATTTTGTTACAAAATTCATATTTTAAGAAAAGATTAAGGAATCAAAATAGAACAAAGAATTATGAGATTAGTGGCAATAGAATAATCCCTAAATTTTGGTTTTCTGCTCTCCCATATCAGATGACTCTTCTGACATGATACAGAGATTTTGCATTTTCTTTTTAAGAGCCATTCTCTAATTCCAAATCTAGCTTTATTTTTTTAAAGGAACTAGTACTACATAAAGACCACTTATGTTAAGTTTCTGTAGAGAAAAGCAGAAACAAACATTTAGGAAGACTTATGACATTTATATGTTATATACCAGTAGGCCAACTTAATCTTTTTCTTGGAACATTTTTTTAATGGATTATTTGTCCCTTTTCTTCAGATGTCTCATTTGTCCAGTGTTCTTCAGATTCCTCAGCCTTTTTCTTCTGAAAAACAAAAACAAAAACCCTTCCACAACCCCAACTTTGGAGAGTTTCCCTTATTGCAAGTTATATCTGATTAAATGAAAAGATTTGTTAGTGGTATAAGTTAGTTTAAATTGAATGGTCATGCTGGAAGATGGGCTATCATCTCTTCTAATTAAGAGTTATCTCTTGTACAAATTGAACCTTTATCAATTTTGATGGTATCTACAGATTATATTCTCCTGTAGAAACAAAAACAAAACCTTGAGCCTAATGTAATACATATCCTGGTTTTCATTCTGAAGTCAGCACATCTTTAAAGTATATAGGCTGATTTAATTCTGTAGTTATTTCTATTATCCAGTGTCTCACCAGAGCTGTTCTTCCTTTCTGAGTAGCATTGATAAAATTCAAAGTTAATAGCTCATTACATAATCTATTTCTGGGAGTTTGTTACATGATGTTTTTTTATCAATTTCTTATTATGAATTTTTTATTCATTTCGTATTAATAGTTTAATATCTCCATAAAAAATTACTGAAAAATTTCCATTTCCATTTCCAAAAGCTCTTTACCAAGGTTCACTTTCTACTCATAATTTGTCAATGTCATCCTTAATTAAAGGTACTACAATTTATGCTGGGTCTTTTCCTGCTAATTAATGAAGAGTCAATTTTCCTTTTAAAGTCAAGTCAGAGGTCTTTTCTACATAGGTTTTTAATTTTTTACTCTGTTTATTTTGGTAGAAATAGCCATTCCAATATAATATCTTCCTTTTGCATTAAAATTCATGTAAGATAATTCTTAGAGTGCAAAATAATCTAAGTATAATAAAGCTTTGGATCCACATGGTGCACATGTCCTTCTTGTACTTTCTTTTCCACCAAGGCCAACTTTCTCTGTTTCAGCTGATAATTCTCTTGTACTATTTAAATCTTTGTCACCTTGTAAGGTTTTAAACAAATTACTCAGTTCTTCATTTTTTAACCCCAACAACAGTTCATAGATGGGAAATGTCTCCAAATAATCTTTGAAAGTCAGTAAGTGTCTATATTCAATTGATCTCTCCTAATTTGCACCTTTTGGGGTCTATTTTTTGTAGACCTATTTTATGTCCTAAATAATTAATAAAATCTCCTCTTTGTATCTTTTTGAGAGCAATTGGTAATCCCCAACAAGGCAAATTTTTCTTTACTTATTCAAACATTCTTTCTAAGGTATTTGCATTTGAATAAGCTAGTAAATTCTCATCCATATAATGATAAATTATAGATTTAGGAAATTATTTACATGTTACTTCCAATGGCTGTCATACTAAATATTGGCACAGGGTTGGGCTATTTAACATTCCCTTTGGGAGAGCCCTCCATTGATATCTCTTACCTGGCTGAGAATTATAAGTAGGCACCTTGAAGGCAAATCATTCTCTGTCTTTTTCTTGTAAAGATACTGAGAAGAAACAGTCTGTTAAATTGATAAGTATCAAAGGCTATCCTTTAGGTAACATAGCAGGCAAAGGAATTATAGATTGTAGAGAGCCCATTGGCAGAATTGCTTTGTTAATTTCTCTAAGGTCTGTTACCATTCTCCATTTACCAGATTTATTTTTAATAACAAACACAGGAGAATCCCAAGGGCTGGTTGATTCTTCAATATACTGAAAATTTAACTACTCTTGTACCAGCTCTTCTAAAGTCTACAGTTTCTCTGTTGTTAAAGGCAATTGCTGAACCCACACAGGCTTGTCTGTTAACCATTTTAAAGGTAGAGCTGTTGGTGTCTTTGAAAGATCATCAGTTGTTGTGCCCTGTCCTTGTACAATCTGGATGGCCAGTAACTGCTCTTTATAATATCTCCTAGTATTTCTCTCAGAAACATGTGTTAATTTATGGTTTTTTTGGAGGTTGGAGGGATGTTAATCTGAGTATTCCATTGTTGTAATAGATTGTGTCCCAATAAATTCATAGCTATATTAGACATATATGGCTTTAATTTTCCTCTCTGTCCTTCTGACCCTATCCATTCGAGCCATCTTGTACTCTGTTTCACTTGAGATAATGTTCCAGTCCCTAACAGCTGACCATTTACCTCCTGAAGATGCCAATTTGGATGCCAAAATTCTAATGAATTATTGTGATGTCAACACCAGTCTCTACAAGACCTTCCAAGAGAATTAAATTTATTCAGATTCTTAATTTTGGTCTTTGATCATTTATAGAAGTTTGACAAAAAATTCACTTTATGATTTCTTCTGATTATCCTGTTCTCTCTGCTATAGTTGTTCTATCACCCTAAGGAGTCTGGTTTATTACAATAGGCATCTGGTTAGTGGCTCTGAGAAGGAGTTTCTCCTATGATAGCAGGAAGGTACTGAACTGAATTTGCCATAGGGGCCTGTGAGAGGTCCCTCAGTGAGTTTCCCAATGTCAGAGGCAAATGATTACCTTGTATGTCACTTGTTGATCTACATTCATTGCTCCAATGGTTACTTTTACCACACCTTCTGCATAATCCTGAAGGTACGGCCATTCTATTGTCATTGTTCTTAGAATAAACATGTTTCTAGGAATGGCATTTACAGTACCTTTTCAGAAGACCTTGTTTACCACAATTAAATAATCTGACATTAGTATTTTCCCTCAAAGCTCTTGATATAACCTGTCCTATCCACATATCCTCATGGTCATGAGACTTAATATTAATTGTGTCCCTGATCCAATCTTCCATGTATGCTGATATTGCCTTTAACAGCCCGATTACCCTCTTGTATGCTGTATTTGCATTCTCAAAAATCAATTATTATATCTCTTGGTTCTAAATTTGGTATCATTCTATGTATTGCTAAACACAGCCTTTGTAAGAAATCTATGAAGGGTTCTTTGCAGCTTTGTACAACTTTTGTAAATGACTCAATTTTTTTAACCCTTTGGATTTTTTTCTTTACTTTTCAATTATATTTGTGTTTCAATTTTACCTATCAGCCACAGGTTCACTTGTCCTCCCCCTCCCACCCCTCCCTCCCCCCTCCCCACTCCCCTCCATTCCCATCTCCTCCAGGGCCAAGACTCCCCTGGGGATTCAGCTCAACCTGGAAGATTCAGTACAGGCAGGTCCAGTCCCCTCCTTCCAGGCTGAGTAAAGTGTCCCTGCATAACAAGCCCAAGGTTCCAAATAGCCAGCTCATGCACTAAGGACAGGTCCAGGTCCCACAGCCTGGGTGCCTCCCAAACAGTTCAAGCTATTCAATTGGCTCACTTATCCAGAGGGCCTGATCCAGTTGGGGGCTCCACAGCTTTTGGTTTGTAATTCATATGTTTCCATTAGTTTGGCTATTTGTCCCTGTGCTTCTTCCAATCTTAGTCTCAACAATTCACACTCTTACAGTCCCTGACTCAATTTTTTTTTCCTGCTTCCTCAATTATGTTCCATGCATTCATGGCTGCCATGTGGCATAGAATTAGGGTTTAGTTACCATAAAAACATTTTCTTTGTAAATCAGTATAATCACCTTCTCCAAAAAGCTGATCTTGGAAAATTTCCACACCTCCAGTCCCACATCATTGTTCTACATTTTTAGCCTCCTCTTTCCACTGTATTCTCCACTGTAGTGGTGGTCTGGCCTCTAGCACTGCTGTAATTAATTCATTCCAGTTCTGAGGGATAATTCTATTAGAAGTTGACTCTGAGATTAACATCTGCTTTACAAATGGAGAATTCATACCATATGATACTATATCTTCTTTAAATCTCCTTAAATCTAACATTTCCACTGGAGTCTGGTTAGCTCATACACTTCCTTGAACATTTGGCACTTCCTTTATAGTTACCGGGTAGATTAATGTCTGCTGCCTGGCAATCTGAGGCTGGTTCTCTGTAAGTGTATAATTCAATTTTACATTTAAATTCTTCTGTCTGGGTCCTATTTCTCTATAATTCATTTTAACAGGTTTTTCTAAAGTCAATCCTGAGATAGGTTTACCTTTAAATTCTCCTGTCTGGGTCTGAATTTCTACATACTTTGTTTTAACATGTTTTTCTAAAGCTTTTATCTTGGCACTCAAATTGACCAATGCTTTTTTATGCTAAAATAAAAATGATCAACCAAAAAAACAAATGATCAAACAAATAATATTTATAATTGATGTTACATACATCCCATCAACATTATCCTCTCATTTAATTGTTTCATTTTCAGACTGCCTAGTGTGTTATCAAACAGAGACCAAATTCCTTCCATTGTAAAAATGTTCCCCATTTTTTAATGTCAGAAAAAAAATCTCTTTTAACTTCTCTCTCCCTTTAATATATCTTAAGTGATTTACCAAGTCTGTCAACTGCATAGAACAGTAGAAGTCAGAGGGAATTTCAAAGCTAGTGTGGTAGCAGTCTGAGGTGGGAATCCAGAGATACCCACCACCCACCAGGAGAGAAAAAAAAAAGAGATCTGGCCATATGCAGCTCCAGCTTCAGCCATGGGCCTGTGAGGCGACAAGAGTGTTTTTTGTGAATTCTTGCCATGTTGGAGTGTCAAATGTAGGTGAATTTCTAAATGGTCTTATTAGGTAAAAAACATGGAGCCAGACATAGGAGTGAAAACCTGAGAGATCTGGGAAATAAAGAAAAGCCACAGCTAACTTCAGGTCACCAGAGTTATATACTTTCAATCATAATAATTTATACCATCATATTTATTGCTTTTTATTTAATATATGTCATTAAGACACTCTTTGGATATAATATTTGCTCCAAATCACCAAAAGCAGCTTGCCATCTATTTTTCTTTGGGGTGAGCTCACATTTTATCATCAGTATTTTCCCTTTAGATAAATCCTATGTCATCTTCTTAGCTCTCTAAAGTCTTCTGGCAGCAAGTGTCAGAATTAATTCTATAATACTGGAAGTAACTACCTTTATCATCCCAGTACATACTTATAACTATCATATTGGGATGCAAAGAACTTAAGATATTCTTTTCAGAATCATTGCCCAAGCCAAGGATTCAATGCCTTTCCATTGCTGAGTGACTGTACATTTGCATTTATTCCTCCATCAAAGACTAGATACCAACAATATTATAAACATTATTCCATTTCAGTGTCCAGACAGCTTTGGAAGGAAGTCAGGAGTTGTGTGTCAGGCCATTTTGCAATCACAGAGTAGTACTGTGTGTTGAAAACTTGATTTATTCTTTTTTTAGTAAGAACTGAAACTAGAGTCCCTTCTGTTGGATGGTGTGAGGTGTGGAATTTGAAATTTGTTTTCAGTGACCATTCTCAATTAGATAAATGACACTATAGAATTGCACATGTATTATGTAATCTACACATCATATCAAGCAGAATTGGTATTGCATTTGCTCTGCTGAATATGAGTTGATGTATGCCAGCCTGTGTAACTCCAGGTTTTCATCAGGACAGTGACTTGCTGGATCAGCGGAAACATTGCTTTACTCTGCAGTCTGAATGTGGAGAGGATCTATACTTCTCTGTGGAGTTAGAAAGTGACCTTGCCCAATGGGAACGAGCCTTCCAAACAGCCACCTTCTTAGAAGTGGAGCGGATACAGGTAAGAGCCTGTGGAGTGCAGTGTGTATGTGTGGTACCCAGGGAAATGTAACCACTCACTGAAGTTTGCAACATACATGTGCACAGTTCTATGAGGTTTCCCTCCATCTCAAATATATCCAACATTTGGCTGTTTTTGAAAATATTGAATAGGCATATCTGAATAATCACTGATTTTTTTTCATAATTTTGCCTTAGTAGGCTATTTCCTATTAAATATTTCTATAATTTGAATCTATATAGAAATTGCTCTGGCTGTAGTTATTGATAAGGTTGTTTCCAATTCTGTAGACTTGGCCACATAGCTTCTAGATGCTGCCCTTTCATCTGTGCTTTTCATAACAATTCATAGTATGTGAGGCTTTCTTCAAGAGTTACTTGATCTGTGGGCAGCCTCCTCATTTCTAAGGCTACCTAACAGACCCCCTCCATAGCAACTCTCCCTTCTTCCACTGTACCAAAAATACCCCTCTATTTCACTGTTTTCTTCAGATGGCTCACATCATAAGATTGAAAAGATTTGTCATAGGTGGCTTACTTCATTCCTCTATGAGTTGAAGTCTAACACATTTTGTGAATCACAAGTGTCTAGTCAGTATTTACTGAATTGTATTTCTCTAGTATGAAGCCATATCTAGATCAAACTTCACAAATATTTTAACCTTTAATTGAAACATGAAATGAGATACCTCACAGAATTGGTTTTCTGTTTAACCTGGAGCAAGTCACAGCAAAATTCAAAGTTAATTAGGTTCTTGCCCCTTGCAATAAATTCATAGATCTAGGACCAACATACATGGACACTTATTATTAAACTCAAATGATGACAGAAATGAAAGGAAGATACCAGGATTCTATTTAACTTTAGGATTGTCTTGTATTTCATAATTTATCTTTGTTAACTACACTAGAAATCTGCAAAAAGTTGAAAGTTGGAAAGTTTAGATTTTTATTTTCATATTTGACATTGTGAATGTACTAAACAGGAAAACATAATTTAATTTCTATAAAGTGAGTGTCTCAGCTTCATTAAACTTGGTAGAAAATAAAGATATGAACGTGGCAGGATATACCTATAATGACAGCAATTGGGAGGTAAAGGCAGGTTAAAAAAAAAAAAAGTTGAATTTCATCCTCAACTACATCCAATTTGAATTCAATCTGTGCTACTTAAGACCCTGTAGTAACATAGCAAAATACAATAAATAGGAAAACATGACCTAATAAAAAATAGGTAGAATAGGAGAAAACTAATAACTTAATTAAAGCTATTGAAAAAGTCATGAATAAAATTTTTTTATTTTGAAATCAATCTGTATTACAAGGACTACATAGTAATATTTTCTATCTTAAATTATATTTACTTGCTTATTTGTACTTTGTTTTGAGCCTATAATAAACTTAGAATAAATACAAGCATATTTAGAAAAAGTATGATCCATAAAAGCACACATTTTGAGTACATTCCATTTCATCATTTAAATTTAAATTTTAGAAAACATAGTGAATGTTGAAACATAAAAGTCACAAATTATGTAATTAAAATGTTATGTTTCCTAACTTAAAAGAAATAATGTAAACTATACTACAGTTAGCCTAAATTTAATGGCTTTATAATTTTACCAGGGTCAGTGAATTTTGGCAGTAAAGGTCACATTTGTTCCATAACTATATGCTAACCCAATTCAACAATTACCTCTTTTAATATGTCTTGGAGAGTATATTAACTTCAAAAAGTTATTACACTTACTTAAAGTTACTTTTGATTAATTCTATATATGTCATTATCTGGTGATAGAAATTTATGTCCAGAAGGTCTTTAAAATATTTATTCTTGGGTTGGGGATTTAGCTCAGTGGTAGAGTGCTCGCTTAGCAAGCGCAAAGCCCTGGGTTCAATCTCTAGCTCAAAAAAAAAAATTCTATGTATATTTTACCTATGGATGCTGTATAATACATAATTATGCAAAAATCTTGTCAAGTAATTCATGTTTGAGCTTCCATAAAAGAATAATTTTTTATTACTTTTTCACACTAAAATAACATCTCATTACATACATGTAGCAATTAAACAATAAATAAGCATTTTTTATTTAAATGTATCGAATCCACTCAGATTTTTTGACATTTTAAGTTATACAGAAATATTTTAGTGGATCTCAACTTAATATCATTTATTTGTTTCCATTTGATGACTATCGAGACAATGTAATTTAATATGGAATGTTGAACTTTATGAGAAAATTCTAATGCACTATAACAAATCCAATTTCACCTGGAATCTTTCTTTCAATGATGATATGAAGAAATAGCAAACAATTATACTTAAATAAAAAGTAAACACTATAGCTTTGAATATTCCTTAATGTTGATAGTTGTTTTAATAAATTACTAATGACTAAATGCATCTATCTAATATGTCCATGTATTAAGGAAATACGATAATACCCAAGCACATACTTTTAGACCCATTTAGTACATAGTTATGTTTTTAATGCAAATTAGGTTTTAATCATATGAATGGGTATTTGTGATAGGCAATATATTATATATAAACACTATACAAATACAATATAAGCATTGGTATTTGAAAAATGCTGAAGGAAATAGCTCCCCCATATGTTAATTATGATTATAGTTCATCTAGTATAGCAATTTAGCTTGAAATGAAATTTAAGGAAAACTAGAAAACTATATATAAAAATGCTTCTTTTCTGATTTATGTCCTTTTTATATTTTAGTATCTATATTTACTCATCTTCCCAAAATATTTACAAGTAAATTTATGATGTTGAGAATCAAACATAGAGCCATATTCATGTTAGGAATTATTAGACTACTGAAACTCACTCAGGCAGTTATTAAGTATTATATGCATAGGGAGAAGATGTTGATATTGAGGTTATATTAATCACATGGAAACTAACAGTAATCTCTTTTTCTTCAGTGCAAGACCTATGCATGTGTGCTAGAGAGTCACCTAATGGGCCTCACTATTGACTTCAGCACAGGCTTTATCTGCTATGATGCAGCAACAAAGGTAATATGTTCCAGTAGGCAGGAGAAATAGAATGGCAACACTATCACTTGAAAATGAGTGAAAACCATTTGAATTTCTTAAAGAATGCAAAATAATTATATGTTAGATATAAGATCTTCATTTTCATTCATGGAACATAAATTACATTTTAATGTGTTTTTCCCAAACAAAATTCGAGTTTTCACAGTTAATATACTGAAGTAAATATATATCATTCTGTCCTTATATGCTTAGAAATATAGAAAGATATTCTTGATAGGTTATATATAGGTAGATGGAATATGGATAATATGTGAATATATGATAGGTAGATGGTAGGTAATAGATGGATAAAAGATAGGTGATAGATGTATAACAGATCCTTTCTAAAAAATATAGCTTCAAATTATGAGAACATTTTCTTTCTTTATAAATGATTTTTAAGAGTTCCTACATGACTTTCCTGAATTAAATCTAGATGATGAATGTAAGGACAACATTTTTTTTTTATTTTTATACTTGATGTCTCAGAATTAGGTACAGAATGGTGCAATTTAGGTGTTTGGAAATTCTAGCAAGTGTCTGTTACTTAACCTGAATGCTGTATATTGTAATAGCTTTCACGTTTCACAAAAAATTCATGCCCTTTGGATGAGGAATGTACTTTTCTCAGCAATAAATGCCATAAGAATTATCAGTCTTTGTGATTATGGGGTAACATGTGATACAGCTAAAGTACTCCACATTTCTATTATCAGTTGGAAGTGATCCTCCACCTCTTCTGGTTCCCATTTCCTAGCCCATGATACAGCTTCTGCATTGGGCTTCAATTTGCATGAAGGTGTCTTGCTACCCTTTTCTTTATCAAAAGATTTTCTAGCATGGTTTAAATTGAAACATTGCCTCCCACTAGTTTAGGGATTAATGAATAATCTGTTATTAATCTTCTCTCAAGTTAATGTGTGCACAAGGGTTTCAAAAGAATATCTATAAAAATAAGACAGTGACAAATATGGGTGAGGAAAGTAGAATATAGATTGTTAAGGAATGAAGCCAATTGAATGGTGTGCTGAGCTAATCACATGAACAGACACCAAGCATATGCATAGAGAAATTGCAATGGTTCAATATCTAGCATCTGTGATTGTCATTTAGTAAGTCCCTACTACCTAAGGATTACTAGGGATAGCTTGATTTTCACAGTAAAACACAATATTACACACTAAAAGAACAGTATTCTGTCACATAATTTGTGGTCTCTGTGTGATGCTTAAAGTATACTCAGTAGTTAAGATTCCCCAGATGTAGCTAGCCTTCTAATACTTTTAGTTCTATGTAGGCACCAGTTCTACTTCTCAGTATTCAATGAGTTGTGTGGGTATTGTCTTTAGCAATGGGACCTTGTAGTCAGTTTGTGAAGAGCAACCTATTTTCTTGGCAATAACCTAAATTGTTTAGTGATTTCTGTGTGGCCTCTTTGGCTAACAACTCAATTGGGTGTAACACAATCCCAGTACTAGAAGCTTTGTTTGGTGACAAGAAATGGACAGTTGAGGCTCTATCATACTTGTTGTTTAGAAACTTCTTTAGGATGCTTTCATACATTTTAGAAAGTTTCCCTACTATAGTAGAGATCTTAAAATGCCTTATTAATAAGATCAAACCCAAGGCCAGTTATTGGGGTGAATGCTGGCAGATCAGAGAAGCAGAACAAGCCACAGTTTCCTCACCTCACCAGTTCCTCAGCTGGTCTTATTTCCTCAGATTGGAAGCTGCTGTGTCCTCATCCCAATTGCTCTCAGCTGAACTGTGCTGCTCCAAAGCCTGAACGCTAAACCAGCCAAAATGCTTAACTAACTTAGTTCCTGGTCCTCAGGCCTTATATACCTTTCTGCTTTCTGCTAACACTCCCTGGGATTAAGGGATGGATTTCTGGGATTAAAGGCTGTGTCACCATGCCTAGCTGTTTCTAAAGTGGCCTTGAACTCAGAGGTCTGGCTAACTCTGCCTCCCAAATGCTAGGATTGAAGGCATATGCTACCACTGCCTGTTCTCATGTTTAATACTGTGGCCATCCTGCTCTCTGACCCCAGATAACTTTATTTCGGGGAACACACAATATTTCAGGGAACACAATACCCCCCACAACCTACTACTCCACTAATGGCCCTCAGTTTTAGCTCTCTCTATTCACAATCTCTCAGCCAACCCCATCTGCCTTCCCACACTTTACCTGATCCTTCCATTTATGTGCCACTTCCAGTCCCAGTTCTCTCATAACCTTTATTGCATTTTTCCCTCCCAAGGAGATCTATGTCTCCTGACCCCACTCCTTTCCTGTATGTCTAACTTCTTTGTGTCTACATATTGTAACTTTGTTATTAATGGCTAATGTCCTTGTGTAAATGAATAGACACCATATTTATCTTTCTGGGTTTGGGTTACCTTCTAAAGATGCTGTTACCTAATTCCATTCATTTGCCCACAAATTACATGATGTCGTGTTTTTAGAGAGCTGAGTAATACTTTATTGTGTAAATGTACTCCATTTCCTTCATCCATTCTTCTGTTGGGGGATATCTAGGGTGTTTACAATTTCTGGCTATAATTAATAGAGCAGCAATAAAAATGACTGAGCAAGTGTCCTTCTTGTGGTATAATGACATATCCTTTGGGTATTTGCCCAAGAGCAATGTAGCTGGATCTTTGATTCCCATCCTTCTGAGGAACCGCAATACTGATTTCCTTACTGGCTGTACAAGTTTGCATTCCCACCAGCAATGTAGGAATGTTTTCCTTGATATACAATGGATTATTTTTTCAACTAAAGTGCACTGAATAAAAATATTGATTACATGTTATATATATGCTTTAGTTAGAAACAAATATATTCTCAGTCTTTGTTATGTACTCTTAGGTGTACCTTGAAACTTTTACTGAACTTGTTTTCTCAGGACCAATATTAGATAATCATAGAGTAGAGATTTTTTATCAGGGACATATTTCATTTTGCTGGGGATGGAATAGTCCTATCTCAGTGAAAAATTTATTTATGTTATGTTTTTGAGAAACATGGGAGCCACCTGATATATATGTAAAAGAATAGATTGAATATTAAAAGATAGCCTTTGAAAAATACATTTAAATTTATATATTAATATTGGAACACATTACTAAATAAGATTAACTTTCATATATTAAGCATGTAATTTCTTGACTTGAATGCAGACATTAACTTTGTTGATTTACATTTCCCTTTCTGTCTCCCTTTAGGCTGTACTATGGAGGTATAAATTTTCTCAACTTAAAGGCTCCTCAGATGATGGCAAAAGCAAAATCAAATTTTTGTTTCAGAATCCAGATACTAAACAAATTGAAGCAAAGGTAAACACAAGAAACCCATCAAATAATACATTTCCAATTACATCAGTGTCTTGAAGACACAATAAGGAGAAGGTTTAGGACCAATAAATACAAATATTCTTTGTCTACCTTGAAATATCCCTCTCATCTTAGAGTACTTTTACTTTAATTCTCTAGTGACAGATTTTCACTGAAAGGCATCATTCCAGAAAAATTATATTTGACTGCTTCTGGGTCTTAGTTTTACTCTGGTATGAACTAAAATTATGTGAGAATAAAACAGCATGCTAAGACCTGAGGGAGCTATATGGCTGTTTCTTAATTTAAAAAATACTTTTAAAAAACTAGTTGATTCATAGTAATCCATCAAATCTTAAATATAAGTACAAATTCATAAAGAAAATGTTTTTAAGCAAATAATTGCTAAGTAATTATGTTTTAAAGAAGATTAGTTAGTAAATGGCTTTTCACATTGCTTTATATAAGTCATAGTAATCTGGAATATAATAGCTATTTTATTAGTTCTATAGAAAGTTTAAACAATTTCATATGTATAATTATTTATAATTGTAAAAATTCAAAAATTAACTTATTTCATTTACCATATTCCCACTAAGACTGTTTGAGTTAAAATAAATCATAAAAATATTATTTCTCTGAAGAAGAAATTGAAAATTTATTCCTGTGCCATGGAAACCCAATGTATTTTTTCTTCTATGAAGTCAAGTTACCTCAATTTATTTCTGAAAGCATTTCCCTAAGTTGATGGTGAGTCTTAAACTGAATTTCAAAGCCTTCCCAAGCATAGCTCTGTGTGGTGTTCTGTGCAGTTGCTTACCATGCTATTCTACTTTCTGACCACAAGCATTCCTTTTAACAAGGTGATAGCCCTGCTTCGTCCTGTACATCTTCCTATGCCCTCTTTCTACCTTTCCTCTCTTATGTCTGCATCCTTCTTGAGAAGTCTCTCCTACATTTATATCTGTCTTTGGTGAAGTAGAAACTGTGGTCCTAGCTTTCATGTACTTATTCCTTCTTTTTCATACTTCCAGTGCATGGGTGTAACCATATTCTTGCCTTGCCTTTGTATCCCATCAGGTTAGAAAATGTCTTTTTCACTGCCTTTTCATGTAGTTTACAGTTTCTGGACTTTCATTCTGATGTGGTATCCTTTCTCCACAGCCTTTGCCATTGTCATTTGCTCTCTCTTTTCTCCCTAGCTATCAATGAAGCATCATAGTTCTGGCAGTTATACTGCTCTTTATGATGACTTTTGGTGTTGCTATAGGTTCATACTAATGTAAACTTATTTATGATAACTCTGAATGGCTTTCTTAAGTTTTCAAAACACAGCACACATTCTAATATGGGTAAGCTTGCAACAGTAGTGCAGTATTTGATTGTTAGACATAATCTCAAAAAATATACACAACAAACACAAGGAATTTAAAAAAAGGAGAGTCACAGTGAGACACATTCAACTTTCAGGGACAGAGGAATAGCAGTGACAAATTCCCCAGGCATTTTCTGTGTATTACTTATTTCAAAAATACATTCTGGAGAACTATAAGTAAAAATGGATGCACACCAGAAAGCAAAATAATTCTGTCACTGCAGCAAACTGTGATGCAGCATTTGTTCTTCACTAGCAATGTTCTTGATCTACTCCTCCCACATAGACCTAATAAAAGCCAATTGACTTGTTTTCCCACATTAAAAACACATTATTTATCCCTCTTACTAACTGCATCATAGTAGCACTGAGGATCCTCTCACCACCCTGCTACCTATTCTTACTCATATTCTTACAATACTCTGTTCCCTTCTACTATTATATTACTAATGTCTAATGTATGGACAGCATTATATACAACTGCTGCCTTTCTGTTTTGAGCAGCATTTCACTCCATGTTTAAATGCTGCTCTATCACATGCACACACATTTCTTTATCTATGAATTGGTTGAGAGACTTTTATGTTTATTCAAGTCAACTGACTTGATGCTTACTTTACTGCAGGTGACACTTTGATCTAGATGGCTTTGGTGGGGTCATTGGGATTTCCTTTCTTATAAGATCATTTTGTCAGCAAACAACAACAAATTTACTTCTTCCTGCATTATCTGGTTATCTTCATGTCTTTGTTTTGATTAAATATTTTTGGCAGGAAGTGACATCTAAGTATAAAGTGATATGGTAGACATAGACATTGCTGCCTTACTTATGGTCTTTGTGCTTTCCGCTGATCCCATTGACCAGAGTGTTAGTTGCTGCATTGTCACCTCTTTTTTTTCCATTTTGTTGAGGTATATATTCCTTTAGTAATAGATTGAGATAGCTTATTATGAATGAATGTTTACTTTTGCCATTTTTTTCTATTCTGAATAACATATGATCATAAGGTTTTGTTTCTAACTGTGTAAAGTGAAACATCCCTAGATTTCAACTTAATCAAAGTGAATGATTCTTTCTCATGCTATTGAATTATTATTTGTTAATATAAAGGAAAAATGTTTGGTTGGAGACACTAATCAATTGACTTTTACATCATTGTATTAAAACCTGTGAATAGTGTTTAACACTTTGTGAGAAATTTAAGAAATATTTAAGGGAATTTGTTTGGGCTTACACATGACATGTGTGAGCTTTGTTTCTTTGTTTTGTTTTGAGCTGTGTGAGATACATCACCATGGAAAAGTTCACTAGCTTTTTTTTCTAAAAGCACAAACTCATGCGTCTTCATTTTATTACTTAAAAATGTAATAAATTTCCCCAATGTTTTCCAAGTCTCCTTAAGCTTCCCAGGACCTTTTTGACAAGTCCTCGAAAACTTACTTGGATTTCATGGAGTGGAATCCCTTATAATTTATTAAATTTCTGTTTTCTTTTTAAACATATGGGAATCAAGATTGTGGTCATGATACCTGAAAATTTAATTTACAGAAAAACAGTACACTGACATAATCATATGCTAACATAACTCACAAAGACAGATAAGTATATGGTTAATATAAGGGTATGTATAGAATGAACTTGTTACTGGCCCCATGTTATTGGCACTCTCTGTGTCAATAACATGTCACACCTGTCATGTAAGGAGCGGTACAGGACTATAACCTTCTTTATTAGAGCCCATACGTCTACTTTTCCTAGGAATACATTCTTAAGAGTTGTCTGCATACTGGGGTACTCTAGCACATCATTGAAGCAATCTGCACATATACTATGAAACCTCTTATCCATGGTTTCATATTCTCTGATTTTGTTAACGTATAGGCAATAGTATTTTAAAAAGCAATAGATCATAAATTCCAGGGAAAAAATCACAGATTTTAAATTGTGTACTAGCTGAGGTAGATAAGAAATTGAGTCCTGCCTTTCTTATAGCATGAGTCATCATTTATAAAGGGAGTACGAGTACTAAATATTCTAATCACCCTTTCCTTTGGCTGTTTTTTAAGTATTTTGAAAGGTACAACACATTTAATAAATTATTATCATCATTATTAATTATTTTATATGTATATATATATTCTAAATACATTTAAATATATATGAAATAAAGCATTTTATTTTAGCAACTTTTAGAAGGAAGAAATTAGAAAAAGTGTAAGTATACATGTATGTCCTTTGATGCAAAAGCAAAAAATTAATGAATGTGATTTCTATATGGAAGACATTGCTCTGAGACCATAATGTAGCTTTAAATTCTACAATTTTTGAAGTATAAAGGAAGGACAAGACCTTAAATTACAGTACCATCCATTTGTACACAGAAACCAAAAGAGTGTAAATGAGTATTCACAGGCTATAGAGTAATAAGCCCATTTCTTTTCACCTCTAATGAATGTAGAGCCATGGGTTTCTATTCGACAATCCGTGTGCTCAACTAAAGAATTCAGCCTTCTTTCCAATACAGAAGTCCCAACTAACAGACTCCTCTGTCTTTAAGAAGTCCTAAAGAGCCGGGCGGTGGTGGCACACGCCTTTAATCCCAGCACTCAGGAGGCAGAGGCAGGCAGATTTCTGTGAGTTAGAGGCCAGCTTGGTCTCCAAAGCAAGTTCCAGGAAAGGTGCAAAGCTACACAGAGAAACACTGCCTCAAAAAAAGAAAAAAAAAAAGTCCTAAAGAGGGGATAGAAAGATTGCTCCTGTAGTTAAGTGTACTCACTGCTCCTCTAGATGACCCAAGTTTCATGCTCAGCAGCCAAATGATGGCTCACAATCATCTGCAAGCCCAATTTCCTGAGATTGGACACCCTCTTCAGACATCTCCAGCACCACACATATATATGGTAGAGACACATATACACAGACAAAATGCCCTTATACAATAAATCTTTAATTTAATTAAGTAAATCCAAAAAAAGGAACTCTTAATGCTAAGAAACTTTCATTTATGAGTCACTCTATTCTAAAAAAATTATATTAGTTCTTTTCATGTATTAGCTCACAATATTTCCCTCTGAAAATCTACTAAGTCCTTGGAAGCCTTCAGTAAATTCATGGAGGCAAAGATGAGAATGACAGTCCTCATCTGTCTGCCCTACTCTGTTTCTTTGACATATAATCACCCCAAAATACTGGGCCTTCCTCACCCTAGTCAATTGTAACTATAAACAAACAAAATACTGTGAGTCATAATCAGCACAGAACCCACTATATACTGTTTCCCATCCTTCAGCTCATTGGTCTTCATGTTTGCTGCCATCTACAGCAAGCGCTAATGCTAAAGATGTGGTGGTGTTCCATGTCTCTTCTATTAATTTTATTTTTGTGAACTTACTACTTTAATTTATAAACTTAACTTTAACATATATATGTATGTATATATATGAGAAAAACAGTACTTGCTTAATTCAGACTGATTTGTGATTTTGCTGGGCCTTTATAGAAATAATCTTATCATATTAAATATGACAATAAGTGATAAAATATAATAAAAATGATAAAAGTTTTGTTTATTATAAATATTAAATAAAAGTAGTTCTGTTTTAGGATTTTAAAATTCTTTTTAATTATTTTGTTATGGTATTAATTTTATTCAGGATAACAGTGCTTTTGTTTCCATTTGAGTTTTTCAACACAGTTTAAGTTGAGAACACATGCAAAGAAACCAGGACTTTCTGTGGTTTCAATCATGTATTGAGAGATCTTACAATATCTTACAAACAAGATTAATCTACTGTGCCCTGTTTGCTTAGACAACTATTCTTCTCATTAATTTATATTTTCAGTTTCTAACTGCACACCTGTTTTATTTAGAGAAGGAAAAGTCTCTTCAAATTTTAAAATATAATGTCATAAATAGGGATGCACAATAGATAGAATCTGAATATACATTTATAGAAAAACATACATAGCACCTTCTGAACAACATGTTCTGAAATCACTGCAAGAAAGGGTAATTATAACACATTTCCAGATCATTTTCTCAGAGTCACTGATGTATGAGTCTGGTCTAGATGTTCACTAGCTTTGGTACGTGGCCATTTGTTTGATAGTTCTGATGGTCAGTTTCAAGGATAAATGAGAACAGATATCTCTGGCAGGTCATGAGAATCCAATGCAGAAAACACTGTGCAACTCCAGGCAAGTTATAGGTTTCTATATCCTGAAACAAAGGGCTTAACAGAATCACACAGATACAGCAGAAAAAGGGGAACTTCATTAGAAAAAGATGCACTTCCAAGGTAGTAAACAGACCAGAGAAAAGAAATATATTTAGTATCTGTGACCCCACTGTGGGGGCTTTTATGTCACACAGCATGATTTTTTTGGCTCATTGTATACCATGGACTTTCTCAGGTCTTCTCTGTTATATGCTCTTCTAAGTATAACTTAATTCATCGCATATCCCATTATGATCTTAAAACTATACTGAGTGGTGTGCATTTTATTAGCATTATGATGAGCCTTTAGGTCACTTCCAGACACTCAGTACCCTTGTGCCAGAGCTCTTAGCCAGATGTGCTTATCCTTGGCTTTAAGCCAGACATGCTCAACCTTAGCTGAGGTTATCCAGTCTTCTTTTTTACTTTTTGCCAACTGCTTCTCTAGCATGCTAATTTTGTGCATGGCTGGCTTGACTTCATTCGCTCTGACCCTGTTCTCCTGCCTTAAAACCAAGCTCCAGAAAAACAAAGTACCAAATATTTGGAATTGACAGTTTCTTGATGTCAAAATAATTTTGAACATTTCTAACTCCCTGAAGTATTCCAGGGTGGACTAAATACACCAAGCCACTACTGCAGAAGATACTACTCCATGTATCTTAATTCCTCCTGATGATTTCCAGTATGGGCTTCTGGTGTGAGAAAGAATGTGATAAAATGATGGATAAGAAGTACTTCCTATCTCAGGCTAGGAAGTCTAATAACATAGGATTCAAACGTAGCTCTGACAGAGTCAGAACTAGGTAAACAATTTGTGTCTAGTTGCTATGGTGAAGGCCGAGAGCTGGGAGAACACCTCCTTTCCTGAAGACACACACTTCAGTTCTGTTCTTTTTCCACTTAAATCACATAGTTAATTGAAGGATTTTGGAAAAATTCACCTGAGTATTATGATCTAAAAGGAAGGAAAGAAATGTTGAGTGGTGGAGTCTGGTGTCACACAGTTTCAAACATCTGACAATACCAGTCACAAAAGTTAGTGTCTCCATGGCTACTTTCATCATATCTTCTCAGAGGTCACATAAAATATGCAATCCTGTGTCTTCAATCCCTAGTCTCACTCATTTCTCACAATAACTCCACATTCCTTAGTATGGAACATCTTGTTACTTCTCTTTCCTCCTTCAACAATTCCTATTATGTAGCCAATAGGCTATGTTATTCCAATTCCATAATAAAAAATGATCAACCACATATTTGGTTAAGAGACTAATTCTTAATGGCTCCTTTGAGTGAAAACTACTTATTACTCATGTCTTATGTTAGAGGGGACTTGGGTGTGCTTGGCACATTTATCTTTTACCACTTGGTTCTGTTGAAAATATGGCATGAGATGTGTGATAACTCCTGGAAACCTGATAACATCTGTGTGTGTCATTGTGAGTCATCACTGCCCTCTTTCAGTCCAGTCTACTCATATCCATTGAGGAATGCAGCACCTGGTTGGTCCTCTATTGCCAAATCATTTTTTTTTGCTTTGCATATTGTAGCTAAAAAATTATCTTTCTTTTTGCACATGAAATTATTGTAAAAGATTTCTGTCTTATTTTTATTTTTATTCATTTATTTTTTTCAAGGAGGTTTTTCTGTGTAGCTTTGCGCCTTTCCTGGACTCATTCTGTAGCCCAGGCTGACCTTGAACTCATAAAGATCCACCTGCCTCTGCCTCCTGAGTGCTGGGATTAAAGGTGTGCACCATCACTGCCCAGCAAGATTTCTTTTTTAATGAAAATATATTATTTTCCTCATACAGTATATAGTTTTCCCTCCCTCTACTCCTTCCAGTTCCTCTCTACTTCCTCTCTCCACTTGATCCACTCCCTTTCTATCTGTCATTAGAAAAGAACAGGCTTCTAAGAGATAACAACCGAACATAACAAAATAAAATATAATAAGATGAAGGAAAAACTTTCATACCAAAGTTGAACAAAGCAAACACACAGGAGGAAAAGGATCCCAAGACCAAGCAAAATATTGTCACCTATTGTCATAGTCAGGAGTTCCATAACAATATTAAGCTAATAGCTATAATATATATGCAAAGGACCTGGTACCAATCTATGTAGGACCTGTGCTTGCTGCTTCAATCTCTGTGAGTTCATATGCATCTTGCTTGGATGATTCTGATGGTCTTGTTCTCCTAATGTCCTCCACCCCCTCTGACTCTTATAGTATTTCCACTTCCTTTTTTTTTTTTTTATGTGATTCCCCTAGAGCACTGAGGGGAGGGATTTCATGGAGACTTTTAATTCAGACTCTCTCTCCAGATAATGTATGGGTGTGGATCTCTGCATCTGTACCAATTTGCTATCAGAGGAATACCCTCTGATGATGACTGGATAAGGCACTGGTTTATGCAGTTCAAAAAACCATCAGAAATCATTTCATTGTTTTTTGTTTGTTTGACCAGTAGAGTATGGCGTTACCCTAGGGGTCTTTGGGCTAGCTAGTCTCTGGTTCTTGGTTACCTAAGCAATGTTTGATATGGATACCTTCCCATATAATGTACTTTACATCAAATAAGACATTGGTTGGCTACTCCCTCAAGTTGTGTGCCATCATTACCTTAGCATGTCAGAGCCAGCTCCAGCAGTATTCAGGTACCAAAGAGGAGAGGTAGAGCTAGCAAAGGAGGAGATTGACACAATCTGGGGGTGAATCAGGATGGCTGCCTGTTTACTGAAAATAGGCTACACTTTATATACTCTATAATTGCATTATAGTTTAATCACAAGTAGTATTGAAAGCATACTCAGTGATTCCAGGGTGAAAGTGGTCATCAACCTAACTACAGCATTTTTCTTGAATCAAAAAGCAGTAAGTTTATCAAGAATCTAAATGTCTATAGTTCTGTAAGTTTCAGTAACCCACCAGGCACCCTTTTACACTTCCTCCTGCACAGCACCAGACCTTGTGGGCAGGAGATGTCAGACATTTATTTCATTCCTCAAAGGACATGATACAAAATTTGTACCATGCAGCATAATAACCATTGAGTTTTTTTTAACTGCATTCCTTTATGCCTTAGTCTTGTAATAAGGGCCAGCTCACCTCATATATTACCAAATGGGAAGGTCCTGGCATCCTACAATTTTTCTATTATACCATACCCTTCGGATTCCTTCATTTAATGTATGCTCTTATATATGGCAGAGGGGGATAAAGCCAGTCTGACTTCTTAACATAATCTGTTCCCTGTCAGGCTTACCAGATCTTGCCATTCATCCAGTAAGCCACTAATCATGGGTATTATTCTTTACTTATTGAATGAACTTTTTCCACTAATGGCCTCAGGCCCTGGATCTGGGTCCATTATTTTTCTTGATTGTGTCCTTTTCATCTTTGGGGGGAAAGGTGTGCCCAGCTCATAAATCTTTAACTTCTCAATTTTTAGTGTATTCAGCAGTTCACCAAGGGGATTCTTGTGTGGAAGTAATTAAAGAGTTAACATACTTTATGTTTCCACAGTGGTAGAGGTTTTTTCCAAAGAATTATTTTGTTTAAGGAGACTGCCATTGTATACATTTTCATCCTCCACCAAAGTATAAGAAAACTCCCATAACACATAGTGAGAATCATTCAAAATGAAAGTTAAAAGGTACTAGAGAATTGTGATCCATAATGTCGAATCACTGGAACTTTGTCAAGCAGTGGTCACCATGGGTTCCATGCCACTAACATATTGCAGCCAGGAGAGATTGTAGATCAAAGGTTTTGTGCCTGGGCTAATGTCCACATTTTGTTTTTGGTACTCTGTGGAATACCTTTCCACACTGAAGAGACTAGAATATAGGGATGAAGGTTCCACATAGGAACAAGCTTTATTACTTCATTTTCAATGAGATGTGTAGAAGTTGTCCTTGGCAATGAGGCCAGAGAGCAACCTTGTGTTTTAGCTTCAGTCTGGGTTGTTTGGGGATTTCCATGAGTCACCCTTGGAAAACAAATCAATAGAATGCCACTCAGACCAGTCACTGGAAGCCTAAGCTTGTGTACAAAAGATGGCTAGTTGATACTCTGTATCCCCTATTACTTGGAGTCCTCATTAGGATTACATTCATAGACTTCATTGACTTCATAGTACAGTTTATACTGCGCTAGATTTCCACACCACATCCCAAATGCCAAATAATTCTCCCTTTACTCTCGCCCTCCAGCCCATATCCCCACAACATGATTTCCTCTGGAACACCAGTAAAATTTATTTTATTTCTCCTTCCTAGGGAAGTCCATGCTTTGCCCTACACCCTTTCTCTTTATATAACCTCCCTGGGTCTACTGATTATAGCTTTGTTATCATTTATGTAATAGTTAATGTCCACTTATGAGTGAATATATACCATATATATCTTTCTGTGTCTCAGCTACCTCACTCAGGATGATTTGTTTTCTAGTCCATCTTTTCGCTTTCAAATTACATGATGCATATTTTTTAACAGCTGAGTAATACTTCATGAATGTATTTTATTTTATGTTTCTATTGACAGGCATCTAGGTTGTTTCTAGTTTCTATTGATTATGAAAAAAGCTGCTATGAACATAGTTGAGCAAGTTTCCTCGTGGGAATATGGAGGAAGCTTTTCTGTATGGCTGAGTGTTGAGGTAGATCAATCCTAATTTTCTGAGGAACCCTCATATTGATTTCCAAATTAACTGTACAAGATTACACTCCCACCATCAATGGAGGAATGTTCCCCCTTGCTTCACATCCTCCCCAGAATGACCTGTCATTACGTTATTGATCATAACTCCTCTGACATTTATAAGATAGAATCTCAAAGTAATTTTGATTTGCATTTCCATAGCAGCTAAGAATGTTGAACATTTCTTTAAATGTTTCTCAGCCATTTAAGATTCCTCTATTGAGAATTCTCTTAATCTGTACCCCAAATTTTTATTGAAATGGATTTTTAATATGTTTTCTTCAGTTCTCTATATATTAGATATATTAGTCCTCTTTCAGATGTGGAGTTGGTGAAAAACTTTTCCCATTGTGTATGCTGCCTCTTTATCTAATTGATGGTATTCCTTGCCTTCCAGTTTTTCATTTCATCAGGTCCCATTAATTACTCATTGATCTTAGTGCCTATGTGATCAGTGCCCTATTCAGAAAGTGGTCTCCTGTGTCAGTACTTTCAATGCTATTCCACACTTTCTCTTCTATCCATTCTAGTGTATCTGGTTTATGTTGAGGTCTTTGACCCATTTGGACTTGGGTTTTGTGCAGAGTGATGATTATTGATAGATTCGATTCCCACTCTTTAACATGTAGACATCCATTTTCCAGTTTGAGCAGCACTATTTGTTGAAGAGATTCTTTCTTTTTTCCAGTGTGTATTATGGCTTTTTTTTTTTTTAAATCAAAAATGAGGTGCATATATGTATTTGGTTTTTGTCTGGGTATTCAATTCAATCCCATTGAACAATGTGTCTGTTTTTGTGCAAATGATATGCAATTCTTATTACTATAGCACTGTAGTAGAGCTTAAAAATTTTGATGGTGATACCTACAACACTTATTTTATTTTTAAGAATTATTTTCCCTGTTGGATGAGCACAGGGACAAATAGCCAAACAAATAGAAGCACATGGATTATGAGGCAGGGACTGTGGAGCCCCCAGCTGGATCAGGCCCTCTGGATAAGTGAGACAATTGAATAGCTTGAACTGTTTGGGAGGCAACCAGGCAGTGGGACCCGGACCTGGCCTTAGTGCATGTGCTGGCTGTTTGGAACCTTAGGCTTACACAGGAACACTTTGCTCAGCCTGGATGGAGGGGACTGGACCTGCCTGTACTGAATCCACCAGGTTTAAATGAATCCCCAGGGGACTCTTGGCCCTGGAAGAGATGAGAATGGAGGGGAGGGGCTTGGCGGAAGGTGAGGGTAGGGGTGGGAGTGGGGAGGACCAGGGAACCCATGGCTGATATGTAAAATTAAAACACAAATATAATAAATAAATAAAGAAAGAATTATCTTGTGATTTTTGTTTTTCCATATGAAGTTCAAAATAGTCCTTTCAAAACCTGTATAGAACTGTATTAGAATTTTGATGGTGATTGTACTAAATATGTAGATTGCTTTTGGTACTATGGCCATTTTAACTATGTTGAAAATTCTTCTGATCCATGGACATGGAAAATCTTTACATCTTAGGATATCTTCTTCAATTTCTTTCTTCAAAGACTTTTTTTATCATACAAATCTTTCACTTGCTTGTTTGGAGTTACCACAAGATATATGTATTAGGGCTATGAAGAAATTTTTTATTGTTTTACTGATTTCTTCCTCAGTCCATGTGTCATTTATATATAAGAGGGCTACTGATTTTATTTTTTTAGTTCATTTATGTCCAGCCACTTAACTGAATGTGTTTATCAGTTGTAGGAGTTCACTGATGGAATTTTTAGGATATTTTATTTATACTATCATATCATTTTCAAATAAGATACTTGTATTTCTTCCTTTTCAATTATAAGGCAACTGAAGTCAATCAAGGGGATAATAATTGAAAAGGAAGAAATAAAAGATTGACTTCAGTTGCCTTATTGCTCTAGCTAAAACTTCAAATTACTATATGGAATAGATATGGAGAAAGAGGACAATGTTGACTTGTTTAGGATTTTAGTGAAATTGTTTGAGTTTCTATCCATTTAATTTGATGTTGGCTATAGACTTGCTATAAAATGTCTTTGTTATGTGTAGGAATGTCCAATGTTTCCCTAATCTCTCTAGGACTTTTATCATGAAGGCATGCTGGGTTCTGCCAAAGGCCTATTCTGCAGTTAATAATATGATCAAGTGTTTTTTCTTTTAATTTTTTATAGTATAGATTACATTTACTGATTTTCATATATTGAACTGTCCCTTCATCTCTAAGATGAAGCTTCCTTTTTCATGGTGGATGATCTGCTCAATGTGTTCTTGAGTTTAGTTTGGAAGTATATTATCAGATATTTGATCATCTGTACTCAAAGGGGAAATTGTTTTGTAATTCTCTTTCTTTGTTGAGTCTTTACATGGTTTCAGTATGAGAATAACTGTGGCCTCATAAAATGAATTGAGCAATGATCCTTCTGTTTCTGTTATGTGGAATAATTAGAACAGTATTGACACTAAACTCTTCATTGAAAATCTGGTAGAATTCTATGCTAAAGCCATTTAGCCTTGGATTTTTTTTTGGGGGGGGGCAGGAGTAGGGGAAGACTGTTAATGATTGCTACTAAACTAGGGATTATAGGTCTATTTAAATTGTTTACCTAATCTTGATTTTACTTTGATAAGGTTACTTATTGGTAAAATTATCTATTTCTTTAAGATATTTTCATTTGCAGGAGTGTAATATTTTAAGCATGTCTTCAGTATTCTCTGAATTTCCTCAGTGTCTGTGATTATGTGTCCCTTTATATTTCTGATTTTGTTAACTTAGGTATTGTTTATTCACCTTTAGTTAATTGGATAAAGGTTTGTCTATCTTGTTGGTTTTATAAAAGGACCAACTCATTGTTATCCTGTTTCTTTGTATTGTTCTCTTTGTTTCTGTTTCATTAATTTCAGCCTTCAATTAGATTATGTTGTCCCTTTCTTTTGATTGTGCTTGTTTCTTTTTTCCAGAGCTTTCAGGTGTGCTGTTAACTTCTTATTATAAGATATCTCCATATTTTTTTGTGTGTATACAGTGCTATGAGTTTCTTTTTAACACCCCTTACATTGTGCCTCATATATTTGGGTATGTTACATATTTCTTTTCATTGAATTCTAAAAAGTCTTTCATTTTGTCTTTCTTTCAATCTTGACCCATTTTTCATTCAGTAGAGAGTTCTTCTGCGTGCATGAGTTTGTAAGCTTTATGTTGTTACTTTTGTTGCTGCTGTCTATCTTTTTTGTTGATATCCATGGTGCTCTGATAGGATGCAGGGAGTCATTTTAATTTTCTTGTATGTTTTGATTTACTTTGTATCTAAATAAGTCATCAGTTCCAATCTGTAAGGTGCTGAAAAGAAGGTATATTCTTTTGTGTTTAGGTGAAATATCTGTTAGGTCCATTTGGTTTATAATGTCTTTTGGTGTGAGAATTTCTCTGTTGTTTTTGTTTTGTTTGTTTTTGGGGGGGGGTTGTTGTTTTGTTTAGTTTTGTTTTGCTTTGCTTTGCTTTGTTTTGTTTTGTTTTGGTCTGCATGACCTGTCCATTGGCAAGAGTAGGATAATTCTCCTAATGTTGTTATGTAAGGGTCAACAGGTAATTCAACCTACTGCAGTGTTTCTAAACAAACTTGAGTGCCCTTGTGTTTGGGACACAGATGTAAGGACTGAAGTATCACCAGGCAGTTGTGGTTGGTACAAGACTTTAATCTCAGCACTTTGAAAGCAAAGACTAGTAGATATGAGTTCAAGTCCAGCCTGTTCTGGAGATTGAGTATCACAGAAGCCAGAGCTACCCAGAAAAATCCTGTCTCAAAAATATTGAAATGTCACATTGATAGATTTTTTTCTTTGATGAATATGTGGTGTCCTTATTCATCTCTTTTTATTAATTTTGTTTCGAAGTCTATTTTGTTAGATATTAAAATGGCTATACCAACTTTCTTTTTAGGTCAATTTGATTGGAATATATTTTTCCTTTGTTCCTGATATAAGTTCTAATCTTTTTTTTTGATTTGCCTCATTTTTTTCTTTATTATTATGTGTTTTAAATTTTATGCATCAGCCATGGGTTCCCCTGTCCTTAGCCCTCCCCCCCCCACCGCCACTTTCCCCCCAGCCCCTCCCCTCCATTCCCATGTCCTCCAGGATCAAGGCACCCCTGGGGATTCATTTAAACCTGGTGAATTCAGTAGAGGAAGGTCCTGTCACCTCCTTCCAGGCTGAGCAAAGTGTCCCTGTGTAAGCCCAAGGTTCCAAACAGCCAGCTCATGCACTAAGGACAGGTCCTGGTCCCACAGACTGGATGCCTTCCAAACAGATAAAGCTATTCAATTGTCTCACTTATCCAGAGGGCCTGATCCAGCTGGGGGCTCCTCAGCCGTTGGTTCATAATTCATACGCTTCCATTCATTTGGCTATTTGTCCCTGTGCTTTTGGCAATCTTGGATTAAACAATTCATGTTCTTGCAGACCCTCCTCTTTCTCAACAGTTGGACACCTGGAGCTCCACCTGGGGCCTGGCTGAGGATCTCTGCATCCACTTCCATCAGTTATTGGACAAGAGGTCCAAGACGACTGTTAGGGTGGTTAGTCATCTGATCACCAGACTGGGTCAGATCAGGCTATCTCTCGACCATTGCCAACAGACTACAGAGGATATATCATTGTGGATTTCTGGGGACCTCTCCAGCACTCTGCCTATTTCTGTTCTCATGTGGTCTTCATTTATCATGGTCTGTTATTCCTTGTTCTCCCTTTCTGTTCTTGATCCAGCTGGGATCTCCTGCTCCCCTAAGTTTCTTTCCCTCAAACCTTGCCCTTCATTACTCCCACTGTCATCCAGGTTGTTCATGTAGATCTCAACCATTTCTCTGTCATTGGGTGATCTTTGGGTCTTTCTTAGGGTCCCATTTTCTAGGTAACCTTCCTGGAGTTGTGTAGCAGTATACTCATCTTTGTTTTACATCTAGTATCCTTCTATGAGTGAGTACATACCACGTGTGTCCTTCTGAGTCTGGGTTACCTCACTCAGGATGATTTTTTTCTAGATCCATACATTTGCCTGCAAACATCAAGAAATCATTGTTTTTCTCTGCTAAGTAGTACTCCATTGTGTACATGTACCATATTTTCTTTATCCATTCTTCAGTTGAAGGGCATCTATGTTGTTTCCAGGTTCTGGCTATTACAAACAAAGCTGATATGAACATAGCTGAGCAAATGCCCTTGTGGTATGATTGAGCATTCCTTGGGTATATGCCCAAGATTGCTATAGCTGGGTCTTGGGGGAGATGGATTCCCAATTTTCTAAGGAAGCACCACATTGATTTCCAAAGAGGCTGTAAAAGCTTGCATTCCCACCAGCAGTGGAGGAGAGTTCCCTTTGCTCCACATCCTCTCCAGCATAAGCTGTCATCTGTGCTTTTGAAATTCAAAGAGAGATACAGGAAGAGGGCAAGAGACATGCCAGCCACTGCCCAATGAGCAACATGTAATGGGACACATGTAAAGCCATGGAACATGTAACAATACATAGATTGATAGTTATGGGATGATATAAGATAGAAGAACTAGCTGGTGAGAGGTCAGCCATGGCCATACTTTGCAAATAATATAAGCCTGTGTGTGTTTATTTGGAATCACAGGACTACAGGAACCAGGCAGGTCCAAGAAAACTTCAACTACAGGAGGTCCCATTTATTAATTGTTGCTCTAAGTGTCTGAGCTACTGGTGTTATATTTAGAAAGTAGTCTCCTGTGCCAATGCATTCAAAAATGGCAATCTTACAAAAAAGCAATATACAGATTCAATTCAATCCCCATGTAAATCCTAAAAGAAGTCTTCACATACCTGGGAAGAACAATACTCAACTTCATTTGGAAAAAACAGAAAACTCAGGATAGCTAAAAGAATGCTGCATAATTAAGACACCTCTGGAGGCATCATTATTCCTGACTTCTAACTCTACTATAGAGCTAGAGTAGTAAAAACAGCTTGGTATTAGCATAAAAACTGACATGTGGTCCAATGGAATTGAATTGAAGACCCTGATATTAACTCACATACCTATGAACACTTGATTTTTGACAAAGAATCCAAAACTGTACAATGGAAAATTGAAAGCATCTTCAACAAATGGTGCAGACATAACTGGATGTCAACATATAGAAGACTGCAAATAGATTCTTAACTATTGCCATGCATAAAACTCAAGTCCAAGTGGGTCAAAGACCTCAACATAAATCCAGTTACTCTGAACCTGATAGAAGAGAAAGTAGGAATTACTCTTGAACACATTGGCACCAGAGATCACTTTCTAAATGTAACACCAGTAGCACAGAAACTGAGAGAAACAATCAATCAATGTGACCTGTTGAAACTGAGAAGCTTATATACAGAAAAGGACATGGTCAACAAGACAAAGCAACAGCCTACAGAATGGGAAAAGGTCTTCACCAACCCTATATCTGTCAACGGGATGATATCCAGAATGTATAAAGAACTCCAGAAATTAGACATCAGAATGCCCAACAGTCCAATTAAGAAATGGGCTATAGAACTAAACAGAGAATTCTCCACAGAGGAAGTTCAAATGGCTGAAAGGCATTTAAGGAATTGCTCAACAACCCTAATTATCTGGGAAATGCAAATCAAAACGACTCTGAGATACCACCTTACACCTGTCAGAATGGCTAAGTTCAAAAACACAGAAGACACAGCTTATTCTGGAGAGGATGTGGAGCAAGGGGAACTCTCCTCCACTGCTGGTGGGAATGCAAGCTTGTACAGCCACTTTGGAAATCAATATGGCACTTCCTTAGAAAATTGGGAATCCATCTCCCCCAAGACCCAGCTGTAGCACTCTTGGGTATATACCCAAGGAATGCTCAATCATACCACAATGGCATTTGCTCATCTATGTTCATATCAGCATTGTTTGTAATAGCTAGAACCTGGAAACAACCTAGATGCCCTTCAACTGAAGAATGGATAAAGAAAATATGGTACATATACACAATGGAGTACTACTCAGCAGAGAAAAACAATGCCATCATGAGGTTTGCAGGCAAATGGATGGATCTAGAAAAATTTACCCTGAGTGAGGTAACCCAGACTCTGAAGGACAAACATGGTATGTACTCACTCATAGGAGGATACTAGATGTAAAACAAAGATGACTAGAGTGCTAGAAAATGGGTCCCTAGGAAAGACACAGGGATCACCCAGTGACAGAGAAATGGATGAGATCTACATGAACAACCTGGATGACAGTGGGAGTAATGAAGGGCAAGATTTGAGGGAAAGAAAGCTTAGGGGAGCAGGAGATCCCAGCTGGATCAAGAATAGAAAGGGAGAACGAGGAATAACAGACCATGATAAATGAAGACCACATGAGAACAGGAATAGGCAGAGTGAAAGATATCAGTGACAAATGGTTGTTTCTTCAGGTTATTTTGTTGTTTTTATTGGTAGTAGTCATGGTGGTATGTGTGTGTGTGTGTGTGTGTGTGTGTGTTCTTCCACTCTTTTGATTTTGTTATTGTGAGATTACTTAATACCTGTATTTTCATGAGTGGAATTAACCTGCTTCCATTTGTAGCACATTTTGAAATGCTGGGTTAATAGATAAATATTGTTTAAATTTGACTTTATCATAGAATATTTTAATTTTTTTTTCTTCTATTGTGAATGGAAGTTTTAATGAGTCTAATAGTCTGGACTAGCATCTGTGGTCTTTTAGAGTCTAGTGCACATCATTCCATTCCTTTTGGTTTTTCGAGTCTCTATGAGAAGTCAGTTGTAATTCTAATAGATCTACCTTTATATGTTAATTGGTCTTTCCCCTGGTAGCTTTTAATATTCATTCTTTGCTCTTCAAGTTTAGTGTTTTGATTTTCTGGTCCAATCTATTTGGTGGTCTGTATACTTCTTGTACTTTTCTTTATAAACATCTTCTTTAGGTTTGGGAACTTTATTTCTATGGTTTTGTTGAAAATATTTTCTGGACATTTGAGCTGGAATTCTTCCTTTTTTCTTTTTTTCTTTTTTCTTTTGGTGTTTTGGTTTTTTGAGACAGGGTTTCTCTGTGTAGTTTTGCACCTTCTTGCTTTAGAGACCAGGCTAGCCTCAAACTCACAGAGATCCACCTACCTCTGTCTCCCAAGTGCTGGAATTAAAGGCGTGCACCACCACTGCCTGGCTCCTCTTTTCAAATTTGTATTATTCTTATGTTTGGTCTTTTCATAATCTCACAAATAATCTGGATGTTTTGTTACAGAAAATTTTAAAAATTAGCACTTTCTTTAAACAATGTATTATCTATTTTTTTCATCATAACTTCAATGCTTGAAATTCTCTTACATCCCTTGTATTCTGTTGGCAAAGATTGCCTCTGTAGTTCCTGATCTATTTAGTTAGTTTTCTGTACCTTGATGGTAGGTTTCTCCACTGACACAGTAAGACATATCAAGGCAAATTTAAAAAGTAAAAGAAAAAGTTTATTTTGAGCAAAGCAACTCCCAGTTGAGTTCTACAAGCCCTAGGGATTAGGGCAGGAGAAGAGGCAGAAGAAATTATGTTCCCGAACTAAAGCATGAGGCTTAAATACCCTCTAGTCAAGGTGTGACGACGTGCTGATATTTTATAATAGCAATAGTTTCTTTTTAATATACTTAAGGAAACAATATACAAAGCTGAGCTTTCCCACCAATTCTGTGTAACAGGAAGAAACTCTGATTACACAAACTGAGAATTTTGTGATAGCTAAGAAAAAACAGCCAGCACCAGACTTGAATAGTTAGCTAAAATACAAACATCCTTCAAAATGAATTGTCATAATAGCAAGACAGAAAAACTATGTTGAACAAATGATACCTTTTGGGAAGTGACTTCATCATTCTTGTTGAATTTCACATTCATTTAATCTCTTTCGCACAATTCATTGTTAATATACTTAAAACAGAACCTCCTTTTAAGGAATCACTGTAATATATAAATATTCAACAAGAATCATTTTAATAAAGAATCCTCATTTAGTTCAAATTCTAATATGCACTGAGTGAAGGAAAAAAAGTAACAAAACGTATTTGTTTAAAAAAGTTGATTACAACAGATACAATTCACATCAGACTAGCTTTGTTTCCTCTTCCCCACTTACAACCATGTTAATTGGGTCACTTCTTTATGCTTGAGCAATCAATGTACTTTCAGGACACTTGCCCAGCAGTACTTTTAAATCCATTCTTATAGGGTGCAAATAGATTTTAATAATTTATAAATACATGTGGGTTATGCTCGATAATTATACACAGGAATGAGAAGTTGATAGAAATGCCACAGTAACAGGGGCCTAGAAAAGAGAAGGGGCACCTTAAAAGAATGGATAAGATCAGACCAAGGACTTCTAAGGGAATGGATGATACAGGAAATGAAAACATTTCTTTGAAAAACAAGTAGAGCAGCACTGTTCTTGGTCAGGTGCAAGTGTGGAACAGTTGTCTCATGATATCTGTACAATGCTCAAAATTGTGTCCTTAGACACAGATTGCCTAGAACTTGTACTAGATTTTTGAAAAATGTAAGATTTCTGAATGATAAATTAATCCCCCAATTTTTTTTCTATTTTAATAAAAGCTAATTTTGCAGACATGTTTCCATGTAAAAATCTAGGTATTTAGCCACCTAGCACTGATTATTTTTGCATGTCTAAGCTCAGTTACACATGGCTTCACTCTATAAAACATATTTACAACATGAAGATACATCTATAAGAAACCTACATTTCAAGGGTTTTACAAATCAATCTTATATCTTTCCCCTGAATTGACTCTCACAGACCCTTGTCCCCTTATCATTTACAGGCTGCTGTGTGACCAGTTGTGACACTGGTCCTGGCATATTTTTAACTATTGGAGTACTAACCTTTGGCTGTGATGAAACAGGTGGAGTACTAATCAAAGGTTTGATAAGGACTCTGTTAGTTTAAGGTGTGCTTATTCTTGGAGACACATAAGATCTTGCTGATGAAGCATCAGATATTAAAGACAGTGGAGTGATTAGATGGCTTGGCCTGTGTAGATAGCTGGGCAGCTTGAGAAAACAGAGACGTGATGTTGAAAGCAGAGGGTCTAGGCATTTTGAGCAGTAACAGATTTACTTTGGATATGTCCACATTAGAATTACTAAGCTGTAGTATGGCTTGCAAAGCAGGAAGCAGCTAAGCAGACTTGGGTGCTGAAGTAAAGGTTGTATTGGTGATTGTGGAACAGGAGAAACAGGTATTTTTGAAGCAGATGTTGGAGGTGCAGATGTGTGGTTCAGGCCAGAGACTGAAGATGTGGAAGGAATTGTGCTAGAGTGTGAAACTGATTTGTCTCCTGAAGCAGATTCCTTTCAATGTTTTCTGGGCAGGGACAGAAGCTGTGGATGTAGGTAGTTTTGATAAAGTGGATGCTACATTAGCATCAAATGATTTTTTTTGACTGGTGATCAGATTGAAGTATAAATGGACTAGAAAGAACAATGCTTCGGGTCATAGTTGGATGAACCACTCTGCTTTGATGGGGTACTGGCTAGCGTAGAGCTATTGTGAGTCTCTCTGCTCTTGGCAGTCTGGAGTCTGTCATTGTGTCTGCTTGTTTGAGACAAAAGGACTTGGGCCTCTGGCAACTTCAGGGAAACAGCTGTTGCAGCTGCCAAAAATGAAAAACTGAGCTTTTGGTGCCTTTTCTTAGTTGAAGATTCTCTAAGAGGACAGCATTTGGAGAGAGAAATGAATGGTGCTTTATGAATCAAGCAAGGGTGAGATGGAGATTTCCAGCTGAACATTATTTACTAAATTTTTCATTGCCATAACTCATGCAGTTTATGTTTTCTTTGTTGCTTCAATTTCCATTTTAGGGTCTGGAAGAATTTTATCCATTTCCTTTATATGTTTGTATTTTCTTGACTTTCTTTAAGAGGTTTACTCATTTCCTCCAATAGTTTGTCTTTTCCTGGATTTCTTTCCCCCCACCCCAAGACAGTGCTTCTCTGTGTAGCTTTGTGCCTTTCCTGGAAGTCCCTGTGTAGCCCAGGTTGGCCTCGAACTCACAGAGATCTGCCTGGCTCTGCCTCCCGAGTGCTGGGATTAAAGGCATGCACCACCACTGCCTGGCTTTTCCTGGATTTCTTTAAGGGATTTTCTCATTTCCTCCAAATATTTGTTTGTGTATTCCTGGATTCCTATAAGTGATTGATTCATTTTTAAGGAGCTCTATCATCTTCATATAATTTGTTTTAATTTTTTTCTCCCTGTACTTCAGCTATGTTGGAATATTCAGGGCTTGCTGTGGTAACATTGTTGGGCTCTAGTAGAGACATATTGGCCCTGGCACTTAATGATTTTGTTCTTATGCTGACATCTAAACATCTAGATTTGGGATGATTTCTAGATTTATCTTGCTTGGATGGATATTTTTTCCTTGTTTTCTGTTTCATCTGTGGATTTTCAGAGAGTGTGGTAGTTGTGGGTTGCCTGTTTTACTGGCCTGCTGCGCTATTATGTTTGGAGTGAATTCCTCCTGGTGTTAGAGGTTGGGATATAGCAAAGAGTGGGGGAAGAAGTGATGGGGGGGATCTGTGGTATCCCCAGATGTGGACAGGGTAGGAAAAAGGCTAAACCTGGTGTCCTGATGTAGCACCTTGGGAGTAAAACTGAGGGATTGGTTCTATACAAAAAGAGAGGGGGAGGGTATGTAGTCAGTCTACCTAATTTTCTGGTTTCTAGCTATGGGTTGAGCAAGAGGAGCCTGCTTGGGTTTGGGACTGGGGTACAGTTACAAGTGTGGGGAGGGAATTTAGGAGCAGGTGATTTATGGTATCCACTGGAGATGTGGGCAGGGAGGAAGGGAGGCTGCAGTTCCTGATCTTTTTCAATCCAAGGAATGACACTGGGGGCTTTGGTCTGCAGGAACAGTGAGTGACAACCATTCTTGATTTGATTTATTGGTTTATTTCTCTGCTTTCATTATTGAAGAGAAGCCTGTGTTCAATGTGAGCTTTTCTAGCTCTCTAGGTCCTTTACAAATTCCTAATAATCATTTCTTCAACTTTCTTTTACAAAAATTATTTTCATAATAAAAAGATGATATTCACATTTTTCAAAGGAATGGACTATTTAAAGCATGAAAACACAGGCAGTCTTATTTCTCTCCCATTCAGGCAAGACTGCTGTCCCTTGATTATTCTATTTATTATTTCTATGTATTTCTGAATTCCAGGGATGAGGGCATATTCTTTCTTTTAAATACTATATATACCTTTAACTCACGTAGAAAACAATCTTATTGGTGAATTACAAGCTGATAGATACAGACTTTTCATTTTCTAAAAGTCTGCATATATCTTATGGCTTCCCTCCTGTATATATAACGTGATCTCAAAGGTAATGCATCAAACAAAGAGTTTTATCTTTATGCTAGAACTGTTCTTCTTACAATGTCTCAGCATCTGTGAATGGTAGCTTCTCCCACTTGTACAGCTTTACCTTCACAGCTTGCATCTTTCTTTACTGAAAAAATGTCCAGTGCCTCCCCATTTTCTAGCCCACAAAGCTCATTCTAAATGGAATCACCAGGTGACCATTTAATAAGTATATCAGTTCTTGCCATTATCACATCTTAGTTCAAAAGCCTCTTCCAATGTTATTCACTGTGAAAAACATAAAAACTCTATATAGAGCATAGATGTGGTGTACTTGTTGACTTTTTTTTCTCTGACTTAATCTTCTACTCATCACTTCTTTAAATTCTATGTTTTATGTTGCAAATCCTCCTAGAATGCCTCTATATCATCACCTATAGCACTATATTCCTCTTGTCTAGAATACTTTCCAATAAACATCACAATGGTCCACACTGGCATCCCTTTCACTTAAACCCACAAGGCAATGTGGGTTTACTGCCCTACAGTCTCTTAAATCTCCCACCTCTTCCTTTTTCTGAAGTACCATCAGTACTTTTTTGTCTGTCTTGATTTGATACATGTTTTTAACAAACAGTGAAGGATGCTGATGAATATTTAATGAATGATCAAATACTTAATTTTGAAAGTAGGTTTTACTTAGTAAGATTCATGGAGGAATAAAAGTCAGGAAAGCTATGTTATAAGGGAACAGCATAAAAAGCCCATGGATGTTTGGGAATGGAAGTCTCAGAAGCATGAAAAATGGGTAGTGGGGGAGGGCCTATCCTCTATGAATTTGTACAAGTATGAATAAGGAAGCTCTAGGGATTGCTATGGCTACAAGAGCTGATCATGGATGCAGAGAACTGAGGATGTGATATTGAGTTAAGGCCAAGCCAGGATCCATCAGTCTCCTACAATTTCTTCTAAGTATCTACTTCTTCCTATAATCCACTACAAACCACAAATTGGTAAAATAAAATTGTAAGGTCTTAATCAACATCACTGAAATTATTTGAAAAATAAGTAACAAGGTGAAAAGAATAAATAAAAACCTTGATATTACTTAAAATACCTCAATATTTAGGAGAGCTTGACAAACAAGTTATAATTTAAAACTAAACAGAAGTAATTTTGAGAAATATTGCTTTAATATTTGTGTTCAATAACATTCAAAATTATCTAAATGAATTATGCAAGACACATACAAACTTATAAATACATAAGATATGTTATATAAAATATTTAATATAGTATGTTATTAATCATTATACATTAATATATGTTCTTTTATATATATTATATATTATTAATATATGTTATATATTAAATAGTATATATTATTTAGATATATTTATATATGTGTGTTTCCTGCTGAGTTCATTTAGATGAATTATAATTAATTCAATTAATAATTCTATAATATAAATAATATATAATATATAGATATATTTAATATATACTATTATACAAAGTAAGAGTCAATGAGGGCATAGATTTAAGAGGGATGGATGCAATGGGTTAGATGAAATGGAGAGTGTTTGGAGAGGACATGGAAGGCACTGCATAGAGGAGAAAAAAGGGAAGAAGAAATGATATAACAATATTTTAATATTTTCTTAATTTGAATAAAGTAAATGTTAGACAATTTGACAGAATTTAAAAAAAGACTTCCTTGGTGGAAATGTTTTGGGGAATTAAAATAATTAAGTGTATGTTTTTTACTAGTATCAGAAATGTCACTATACTAATCTGACTATGAACTATTAAAAGGTTAAAGACAACTGTTAAAACAATAGATGAACCCTATAGTGTTCCTATTGCAAAGCCCAAGAAAATACACAATACCTTTTAATTTTCTTTATCGGTTCTCTGATGTATTATAATCTGTTCTAATAGGCTGAATATCTTTGTATAATTTGCAAATATCAAAAACAGAATGTAAATTAGTTATAGTTCTTCATGCTTCACCAGAAATATATAATTAAATAACAAAGAATATGCATCATAAACAAAAGCCTTTAAGAGTCAGCCTCAAAGTCTTTCTCACAGGGTCCAAAGGAGACACTACATCAGCAGAGGAAATATGATCTGAGGGTTGAATCTGCTTACACCATGCTCTTTCTATCTGTGTCTCTTTATTGTTCTAAAAATGTCCACCTTTATGGTTAGGGTGATGTCCACTTATAAACATATATAACAGTAATTCTTTTGACAATGCAATTCAAGGATTGAATTTCTCAGGGTCACCAAGGCAGATCAGATTCACACACAGAGCAATATGTCAGCTTTAATTTACAGCACAAAATGGGAGTTGGTTAGCAAATGCTCCTTGATGTGGTCAACTAGAGGTTAAATCAGCAAGGGAATCTAAGAAGAGAATTTGTGTGCTTAAAATACATTCCTAAGTGTGGCTAAGTAATAAGCTAAAAGTTTATAATCAGTATAAGTTATAAATAAGGTAAAAACTGTCTTTTTCTCCAGGAGCCACTTCCTAGTGGGCAGGATTAGCATTTGGGATAACTAGACGACTTGATGAAGTAGTGGTGCAGTTTTCACCAGTGTTGGCTGGCTTAAAAGAAAGTCTCAGATCTAAAAGATTACACCTATTGCTTAAGGATATAGAACAAAGAGATAATTTAAGCTTAATTTGCACAAGAAATATAATCTGGCACCTTATGCTCTGGCTGAAGCAGCATAAGTCTTTAGCAGGTCTGTGGCAAAGTTTACTTTCCTTTGGGAAAGTGCAAGAAGCTGATTACCTTTCTCATTATTTTCTCAAGGTAAATGCACGCAATAAATTTCTAAGCTAAAATCTTGTGTTAATAAAGCTAAGTGATAGTAAGTACAAGAAGTTAAGAATCTTTTAAGGTGACATTAGTTTAGGTCATCACTACTCTTATCTGTAGGTGAGGTCAAAGCCAGGGCATGCTTGTCCTCTCTCTATCTAAGTGTCTGTGAATCAACATTTTCAGACATGTAGTAACTCTGTGTCCTTGATGTGCCTGGAAATGTCTCAAGGGAGATACTTTGGCCCAGACACTTAACACTGACCATGCCTGCCAATAAATGTAATTGCAGGAAAGCAGATTTCTACTTGTACATTGGAGAAACAAATTCCTGGTTGTGGGAAGCAGGATTTTTGACTATGTGACTCTTTTCACGCATAATTAGGGAATGTTATCAATATAGCCAAAATGCATCAAAGACTTTTAAACTGTGGGAAATGAACCCCAAATTGTAACAGATGGGAATGTAAGCTATGACTTCTGCAGCAAGAAGTCTATAGCCAGAAACAAATTCATTCAAAAGGCAATAACTCCAACTCGCCTCACATGATGGTTCAGTCCTTTATCAGGACCCATTGTTCTGATAAGTTGCCCTTTATCAATGATGGCTGAATCCATACTGCATAACCCTGCAGCTCTAAACACATCATTAATTTCAGTGTTTTACTACATATAAGTTATCATCATTACAATGATAAATAATCTGCATATTAGGTTCATTAAGCATATAGATCTATTAATCAGGCTTCAATCTTCTTAGCATTATAATGTTGATGAGAGTATTATAATTTTATATATTATATATTCTTGATTCCAGATGTTTGTTACACATAAAAATTGCCACTTCTTGACAGTATTGTGAAGAAATTAATTTTCCCCTGATTTATTTATTTCTCTTTTCCTTTCAGGAGTTGGAATTTTCAAATTTATTTGCTGTTCTTCACTGTATTCATTCATTTTTTGCTGCCAAAGTAGCTTGTTTGGACCCTCTATTTTTAGGCAATCAGGCTGCTACTGCTGCTGCTGCTGCTGCTGCCAGCTCTGCTTCTACGAGCAAAGCAAAGCATGTGGCTTGACATGCTGAGTTCTACCTTAGAGTCCTCAGGGTCACTCCTCACTTCCACCCTGGGGAGACCACACTTTCACCAAGTCAACAATGAAGTAAGACTGCAACTCCATCAGAAGGAAGGCCAGGAAGTATCTGCAGCATATCTTACCCTGTCAGGCACCTGCAAATAATGCTGGATAGGCAGAACAGCCTATTCTTTCTCCTCTGATCTTTATCTTATCAGGACATAGATGACCCTATGTATAGTGACAAATGATTGGTGTAAAGTATGTAAATAACATAAAAGTTGTAAGCTACCTATAAATAAAAATGCCAGTTAAATGGTTATTTCTCTATTTTAGATTATTTTGTATGACAAATACATAGTGGGCCAAAAACATGAACTAATGCCCTATCATTGTGTTAAGAGTATAAAGAAGTTTACAAAAAGATGAAAGCAAGGCAAGTAGCATGCAAAAAAAAAAATAGTAATAATGAAGTTAAGACATCAAAAACAGAAGTACCTTAACTTTCCCAACCTATGGTTCCACATGAGCATTCCAGTTGTGTTTACCTGATTTTAAATGTTATGCATAACAAAAAAGACAATTAAATTTGCCTGTAATAACACACTAGGAAATGAAACACTTTTTCTTGGGTGAATGTTACTAAAATGTTTTATATTAGCAAATGGTACTAGTCATGAATGGTCAAAATACTCATGACTCTCCTGTTCTTCATTTAAACATATTTATTCTTAGTTTTGGCTTAATGAGATTTATGAACAAATTAGGCTTTCATAAATTTAAGTGACCCAAAGCTCTGGCAAAGAAAATCATATCAACAAATGCCGTGTAAGAAATAAGACTTTGTAATCCTTTTCCATTTAATCAAAATTGAAAAGTTCCTGAAAAGTAGCCACAGACCTTTTGAGAGCTGGGGATGTTTTCATTTGAGTGTATTTATGAGTAAATTAAGTGAGATTTAAAAACAAAATTCCAAATACATGTCATAGAATGTGATGGAGAGTGATCAAGTGGTTTCAAATGATTAGGCCACTGCAGCTAGCTTGTGTTAGCATTAGAAAAGTGAAAGGACAGAAATTTGCAGTGTGGAGGTATATAATCTCAGCTGAGAGTCAGATCTTGCTAGTTATACAAAGCAGAAAGCATTCTCTGGTCCTCATCTAAAGCTCTCTAGATGTCTGCTTTTAAACAACTGGCTACTTATTGAAAGGTAAATATACAGTACATTTTTATTTGTTCACATTACAATTGAACATTTTTCTATCCCTTTTTAAATGACCAAGTTTCTATTCAGTAGTTCAATATTATTTCATTAAATAGAAGAAAATTCCACATAAGACTTGAGAGGAAAACAAAAGTATTTGTTTAGGGGAACATATGTCCATGAAAGTAAAGTCAACAAATAGTAAGTAATTTTCATAACCATTAGAAATATTAATTCATTTTGCATCAGGTCAAGTGAAATCTCATAATGAGATAAAAAAAAAAAAAAAAACATGAGGTTAGGTCTTAGATGACTTTCCAGAGTAATGGAAAAAATTAATAATAAATGTTTACAAATTCAGTCTTTATAATAAATTTCAGTGTATACCTACAATTAATCATATTGGAATTACTGCTTACTATATCCACCAAACACAAAAGCTATTGTAAAATTTGAATATCACCAAAATCTGAGTTCTGACTTTCTACCATAAAGGCAAAAGAGTAAAGACTAACAAACCTTACTATCTCTTCTGAAACCTCTGCTACTGAGCATGGTGCAGCCACAGGTTGGGTGACCTGTTCTGTAGTGCTTGTAAAATGTGACTCTCATCTAAAAGTAAAATAAATTCTAAATAGCCAGGGATTTAAAAATATACAGAGGTTTTCTTTAATCATTTAAAATATTTTATAGGACTGGAGAGATGACTTAGTGGTTAAGGGTTATTATTGCTCTTTCAAAGGACATGGGTTTGGTTCCACCACCCACACGTTGACCCACAACCATCTGTAACTAAAATTCCAAGGGTTTTGATGCCCTCTTTTGAAGTCAGTAGCACTAGGCATGCATGTGTTGCATAGACATACATACACCACATATTTGAAAAAGCAGATTTTACAAAGTTCCAATTAAACATACAAAAATGACCTTTTTGTTGTAATATCAAATATTCTATCAGGGCTCACATTGAGGAAAACAGCAAATGTATAAGATGAGATCTCTGAGTACAGAGTTTGTGTCTTATGTGTACTTGCAGACACATAAATGTATAGAGACAAGCATAAAATGCTAGGCTTAATTATAATGAAAGAAAATGTTTCACAAAAATGTATAGCATAATTTGAATTCAGCTATAAAGTGTTGCTTGAATTAAAACATATTGAATCAATCTTAGTATTGTTACTTTTTACATTGATTAAAATAGCATCATGAAGAAATTGTTGTTTAACACAATAGTGGCCCAAGCACCAATTAGGAAAATACTGTTCTGATTTTCATCAGTTTAACAGTTAGTGTTTTATGCTTTCTTTATACTACTATTAAACATTGTTATTTGCTGTTGTGGCTTGGACTACTTGAATGAGAAAGTTTAGAAATTAATCAAAACACAGATTTCAGTTTCTCAGCAACTTAGGTTTAGATATAGAATTTTTTTTCAAAAACCAAGTTTCTGTATTAAACACATATGAGAATGCTTAATGATATGTTAACCCTCTAGTGCCTTGGTGGATGTGTACTCATATACATATATATAGAGAGAAATTAAAGGGCTTATTACAGTGTACACAGTATAAGCTTAAATAGATATGTAGTGATTGTGAATTAAAGACAGGAGTTTAAAATCACTTGAAAACTGCTAAGATAAGGTCTTTTATGTGGTAAAAATAACAAATCAACTGAACTGAAATATATTAAAGCAGGGGCATTTGAATTTTTTATAGTGCAACTTCAAAAACACCTAATCGATTATTTTTTCTTTCTATGTCAGTACATAGAAAGAAAAATCCCCAATACTTCCCATCTAATCTTATTTTTAAAGAGCAGGATGAGCTAATATTTTCTCACTCATATTTCAGGCATGAACTGACTTATTTTTTAAAGCCATTGATCATAAAACTCACCCAGCAAGAAGAAAGACAACTAATGATAAGTCAATATTGGCAGACAGAGAAAGCACTTCCATATATATTATGTGGTTTTCTTCTGGACACATTAGCTGATGAATCTACATATCCCTCATTTATGGTGACAAAGATTGTTCATCATATAGTCCATGTAGAATGCTGGGCATAATTGAAGTTTGATTTATCGCTCAGGAAAATTGATTCTTAGCAATCACTTTACTTCACTGTTTCAAATCAGAAGTGTGGAGAAGTGTTCCCAATCCAAGGACAAGCTTATACTTAATTCTGTAAGGTAAGTGTCCATTTTCCAACTTAATGATAAAAATTTCACTCCTGTAGGTATTGATTATGAGCTTAAGGACTCCCTTGAGGCATATCTCTAGAATCATCGTTTGATGATATTTTGTTCTGACTCCTTAATACTTAAATTCATGTCACTTTACATTATAGCTTACCCTTAATGATTAATAAAATATTATAAATGTTATATATTTTATACATATTACAATGTAGTGACATAGAAAGAAAAATGTAAATTTCTTTATTTCCTATTTAAATGTTTGGTGTATGTTTCTAAAATGTAAATTCAGATCTGTGACAACTTGCCACTCTCTGAGTTCATCAATGACTTTTTACAAAAAAAGCAAACAGAAAAACCTTTGTTATTGAAGGATACTAGAAAATAAAAATAGAAGCTTTTATTACTCCCAATTTTGTATCCTTTGTCTGGCTTTGATCTATAAGTTCCAAAGAAATTTAAACTACAATCCTGACAGAATGAAGTTGAATGTAAAAGGGAAAATCTGACCTCTCTAGCAGAGTACAAACCAGAAACTCAATCTGTTCTGGATCATTAATATTCATGAACATTTGGTGTCTGACCTCTGAAAGACAGGAGAGACATAAGGAAGGTGCTATTTGTGAAATTACTTAACCAACCAAAAAGTTACAGCTTTTGAAAGCATTACAATTTTGCTATCTATATAGTGGTCCATTAGGAACAGGATCTATATTGAGAAGCTAGGCCATAGACATCATTATCTTATCACTAATAATTGAGGAGCAATTACTGAGGTATAATGTTCCTTCCCTTAAAGCCATAATTGTTATTCATGTGATCACAACATCGTAAGAGCATGCTCACAAGAATCTCTTCCAAACAATCCCAATGGTCATATTGTCCTTGTTACTAAATGAACTCTAAAACTTTTCCAGTTTGTTGCTGTTGTTCCATCTTTTTCAGTTTGAAATCCAAGAAGATATTTAGACATCATATTTTAAAAAGTAGCAAATACCCATCATGTATAATTGCAATAACTGAAGTGAATACAAAAAAAGAAATAGTAAGTCTTAACACCACTAAAATAAACAGAATCCATTTTAGATGAATGTTGCTCAATCCATCATTGTCCACACAGAAACAAATGAAGAAAATAATAATTATAATTAACTTAACAACAAAATACTCCAGGATTTTAAGAAATGCAATGGGAAACAGTTATTCAGAGAAAATATATGAACAAAATTAACATAATATATGCTATCTTTTAGTCATTAAATTTTAAGGAATTTTTTTTAGAAACCATGCTATTCTTTATTGTTAAATTTTGTAAGAATTTAAAAATCAAGATATTAAAGGATACATAGAACTTGCTTACACTATATTTTTTTATCATATTTAGTCTCTCTTTTCAACTCCTCCATGACCCTCTGCCACCTCTCTTCAAAGTCATCATTTTGGGGTGAGGGGCCAGAGTGACAATCTCCGGGAGCATGATTGACCTACAAGGATTGTACCCTTAAAGAAAACTAATTCTACCTTTCCCATCATCTGTTAATTGTCAATAGCTCCTCAGATAGGGGTAAAGTTGTGCATGTAGTCAGTCCTTGTGAGTTCATATGTGCTAGTGTCCTGTTGTGTTTGGAAAAGGGTTTCTTTGTAGTTATCTACCACCAGTGGCTCTTTTAAACTGTCGTGCCTGGGACTTGAGAAACAAGCATATGATATAGATGTTCAATTTGTGTCTAATAGCTTTTATCTTGATTAACAACTATAACATATTTGCTTCTTGGAATTTATGCTTTTCAAAAGAGAAGGAGCTATAAACAAAGGTGGAGGTTTACATGTATTTGAAAAAGGCAGATGTTCTAAAGAACTTTAATTAAAGTTTTTGTTTCAAAATAAGTTCTTTGAGTTTTGATAAATGAATATATCTCTGTAACATCACCAAGATTAGTATTTAAAACAATCTCTCCCTTCCTCACCACACATACATTGCTGTTTATACACATGGGCTGCTGGACCAGGATTTTACCCAGATTCTTGGAATCTAAATACACTAAGCTATCTCCTGAGCAATTGTTTTCTATTTTCAAATATATAGGGAGCAAGAGGGCGCTTCTAAAACATGGCAGCTTTCTTAGTGAGAATGCATCTGAGTTCCTCTCATGGTGTCGATCAGTCTGTGTGATTTCATCATGGGAAAATTTCTCTCATATGTGGATGTACTAGGCCTTGTGCCTTCTCACTAGAGATGAGAGTTCCTTGGTTCTAGTTTTTGGGGACAACATAAAATGTCACTCTATAGCTTTATATGTACAGACTTGTTTGTGGAAAAACATTTTCAATTTACTTTATTAAGTTCCTGGACTACTATTGCTATTCCCTAAGCTAGATATATTTTAATTAGTTGCCAAAGTAGCTCCCCACTTTCCTACAGGCTTCAAACCAGTGAATTGCTGTTCCAGATCTCAGTACCACTTGGCATTGCCACCCTTCATGATATTAAGAAAGGTTAATATATTTCCCTAAGCTAAATATATTTTCATATGCTAATTTGACACAGTTGTTTTTAGTTTGATTTTCCTTTCTAATGAAGTCTCTTTTCAAATCCTTCAGCATTGTATAACTTTTTTATTTGGCTTTTAGAATAATTTGTATTTTATGTGTTTTGCCTGTTATCATATTCATGCTGTGCCCGTGGAAACCTAAAGAACATGTTGGATCCTCCAGTTCTGGAGTTATAGTTGATAGACACCATGTGGGTGCTGGGTACTTAACTTAGGTACACGGGAAGAGCAGCCAGAGCTATTAACCACTGAGCCATCTCTCTAGCTCTTAATCACAGTGTTTTTTTAGTTATAAAGCTTGTGTTGGTACGTATTAATTCTCCATAGTGTTTGGGTTCATAAATACATTTCATGCAAGAAAATCATGTAATTGGACTACATTATCACATTTCCTCATCATTCCTATTCAAATATTGCCATCCATTACCCAAGAATATCTCACACATCTCACTTTCAATGTCATGCCATATTTACACACTAAATTAATTTACAAATTTATATATTATCTGACATGACAATGGAAGTGATATGCAATACATATGTACATATGTGCTTATGATATACACACACATTTTTTTTTTTTTCGAGACAGGGTTTCTCTGTATAGCCTTGCACCTTTCCTGGAACTCGCTTTTGGTGACAAGGCTGGCCTCGAACTCACAGAGATCCTCCTGGTTCTGCCTTCAGAGTGCTGGGGTTAAAGGCATGTGCCACCACTGCCTGGCTCACGCATACAATTTTTATGTATCATAAAAAATATAGAATTAAAAAAGTGAGAATATGCAATGTTTGTCCATCCTATTCTGATGTATTTTATTTAATATGATTATCTCCAGTTGTTTCCATCTTCTTGACAACAGCACATTTTCCTTCTACTTTATGGCTGAACACAGGCAAGGACTTCCTATAAATGGTTGAAGTTGCTTATATATACAATTAATCATTGTGAATGGATCACAGGAAGGTAAACAGCTTCTGTTTAGTAAAACAGTTAAGGAAAAGTCCAGTCTGCAGAACAGGAGGCTATCTATCTCCTGCCTACACATGGGAAGATGACTCATACCTATCAGCAGATATATTGGTTTCTTCTTGAGTATGGAAAAATTATAATCATAATGGGAATCCTTCACCATATAGATGTCAGCCAAACTCTGTAACCATTAGTCTTGGTTCTCTTAGAAATATCAAATAGGTGTTCAGAATTTGATAGAGTACATTTAATAATAATTTTTTCCTTTCTTGTTTGATTTTGGTATAAAACACAATTTATAGCTTATAAATTATTTTTAAAGAGAGATCACAGTTATTTTATATTCATCTCAAGAATCTTCATATTCAAGGATTTAGCTTCAGAAATAGATTTATCAACTATATGAAATTAGTTTATATATTTATCTGAAAACAAGAAAGGACAACTTCAAGATACATAAACTAATTATCGTGATCTGTTTTGATAATGTTTGTTAAAATTTATTCTTGGGCTAATAATGTAACTCAGTGGCAAAGAACTTGGCTAGCCTATGCATGGAAGAGGCACTAAGTTCAATTTCCAACACTGAAGAAAAAAAAACAAACCAACAAAACTTTCTGTGGAATGATGGTTCATTCATTAAGAGGACATGCTCTTGCAGATGACCTGGGTTCAATTCCTAGCATCTCATCAGGCAGCTCACAAATACCTGGAATGCATGTTGTATAGGGACCTGATACCTTATTCTGGCCCCAATGAGCACACACATACATCAAATCTAAAACAACAAAAATCAAACAAATAAATGAAACAACAATTTCATCCTAGTAGAGAAGCTTATGTAATATAAACATTCCTGAGACTAAGGCCAGAAAACAAATATTTAGAGATAATCTTAGACAAGAAAGGGAGATATGTGGTGAACATAACCAAATGATGTTGCTGAGTTGCCAGGTTTGATTCCCACACAGTGGCACAAAAATGTCTGTAGTTATAGTTCCAGGAGATCTGACATTTGCTTGCTTTTACACCTCTGCAGGTACATCACACATGTAAATACAGGCAAAACAAATACACATAAAATAAAGTAATAAAAATATTGTAAAAGCTATAAATAGAACAAACCATCCATGGCCGTTTGAAAGGAAATGGCTCACAAAGTGAGTGGCACTATTAGGTTTGTATGGCTTTGTTAGAGTATGTGTGGCCTTGTTAGAGTATGTGTGGCCTTGTTAGAGAAAGAATGCTGTGGTGGGGTATTCTTTGAAGTCTACTTTGCTCAAACTATGCCCAGTGTGACACAGTTGCGTCTGCTATCTGCAGATCAAAATGTGGAATTCTCAGCTCTTTCTCCAGCACCATGTCTGCCTGCATACTGTTATTCAGATAATAGATTAACCCTCTTTACAAGAGGTGTCATGGTAATCATATCTCTTCATAGCAATAGAAACTGGAAGACACTGTGTTATACCAAAGTGCCTTTGTGAATTTCATTATTTTTCAAATAAAATATTTTCCATTCATATAGGACATTTATCATTTCCCAAATAATACACCATTTAATGAAAGTTTGGCATTTAAAGTTAATCCTTTCATGGCAAGCTTGAGATTTAATAGTTTACATTTTCATATTTCTCTAAATTCCATTAGAAGCTTTAGAAAAACTTGTCAAATTTATAGTACCTCCACTTAAGTCATAGTTACACAGATGTACAGAGAGGAAATGTTTGTGAAAGTATAAGTTGTCATAGAAACTTAATAAGTATTTTCATCATTTTCAATATATATATATATAAATGTTTCCCACAGTGTTTTCTGTGGAAACCTTTGAATTAACTTAAGTTCAACTTTTGAAGTGAAGGATTCATTGTAGATGAAATAATGAGAAACTGAGTCTCAATTAGAAGAAAACTAATCAGTTAAAACCAGTAAGAAGGTAATAGTAAAAATAACTTTAAGCATCAGTCCAATTTCATTTGAGAACAGTGCAGGAAATAAAGTGTTGCCTTAATTATACAAAATAATTCAACTAGGTGATACAAGTCAAAGAGTGGTAATGGAAATTACACAATTATAAAGCCTTTGACAAATATCACAGACTGAGACAATAGTTTCAGCACCACAAGATCCAGAGGTCTCAAACCAGTATTTGGTTTACCATTTACCATAGTTTCATAGCAAGGATTTGAGGCATGTCAGCTCATTTACTTAAATCTGAAAGAGTTTGATTATGATTCTTTATCATGGATTTTTGTGGTTTTATCCTGTTTGGGGAGTTTGCAGAAGCTTAAAACTTCAGACCTCTGTGCATTTTATAAATCTTAAATAGCCACAGTGCTCACTATTACTCCAATTAAAAACTAGGATCCAGATCTAAACAGAATTCTCAATAAAGGAATCTCAAATGACTGAGAAATGAAGAAATGTTCAACATCCTTATTTATCAGAGAAATACAAATCAAAACTACATTGAGATTCCACACTACACTGGTCAGAATTGCTAAGATCAATAACAAAAGTGACAATTAATATTGTTGAGGATGAGGAGCAAGGGTAACACTCCTCCACTGCTTGTGGGAGTTCAAACTTATACAATTACTATGCAAGTCAATATGGAGGTTCCTCAGAAAACTGTGTATCCAGCAATCTCAAGACTCAGATATATTATTCTTAGGCATATTGCCAATGTATCATAAAGGCACTTGCTCAACTCTGTTCATAGTGGCTTTATTCATAATAGCCAAAACAAACAAACAAACAAACAATTAAACAAAACTACATGTCCCTCAATCAGAGAATAAATAAAGAAAATGTGCACTTATACAATGGAGTATTTCTCAGCAGGTAAAAAATGACATCTGCTGGGTGGTGGTGGCACATGCCTTTAATCTCAGCACTCAGGAGGCAGAGGCAGGCAGATCTTTGTGAGTTTGAGGCCAGCCTGGTCTATAGAGCAAGATCCAAGAAAGGTGCAAAGCTACACAGAGAAACCCTGTCTCAAAAAGCCAAAACAAAAAAAATGATATCATGAAATTATCAGGCAAATGGATAAAACTAGAAAAAGTTCCTGTGTGAGGTAACCAGGATCCAGAAAGATAAAGATGGTATGTATTCACTTCTAAGTGAATATGAGCTATTAAGTAATTGATAACCATGATCTAATCCACAGACAAAAAGAGGCTAAGTAACAAGAAGGGCTCAAAGAGAGACAGTTGGGTCTTGCTGGAAAGGGGAAATAGAACAGATGTCACTGGTAGACTGTGGGCAGGTAGGTAAAGGAACAGGATGGATCTGGAAGGTTGGGGGATGGAAGGAGACAGTAATGAGGGAGATAATAGTAATTAGTGGCTCCCATTAGCCTTTCCCCAGTGGTGAATGGGTCCTGCATAGGATGTAAGGAGTCAGAGTGAGAAGAAGTGAGCCAGGCTATGGTGGTTGGGAGAATCTTGCAGCCTGACTGCCTAGCAGTCACAGTGTTTATTTATACAGAATTTAGTAAGCAGAGATACATTCATGATGTTCCAAAACATAGACTATATCATTTTTGTTTTGGGACATGTGTTTTACTTCTGCTCATCTTTTAGTCATCATTAATAAACTATGACAGAACAGAGTTATCATTTCCAATCATTTTTCCCCAAGTTTTGACATCATTATAAACAGAATTATTCTTCTTACTCATTAACCTCATACCCCAATTTTTGAGAATCTAGAGGCACATGACAGCCTGTTCTCAGGATGGTAGCTTTGGTTGCTTCAAGAACACTAGACCAAAACAAAATCTTTAACCACTCTAGGCATTTTGCCATGTCCCAAGCAGTTTATTATTAACTCTTAGTGGTCATAGTGCCCGGGAAAAATCCTCAGGCCAAAGCTGCTGCAATTATTATCCAAATTCTGACATCAATATTAACATTTACAACTTTATAGAATTTGTCTATGTCTAATTCTGGCATTCTGTTGTTCTTTGGTCATATGACAATGTAGTGGCTCTGCATGAGCTAACTTTTCTAAGACAGGGAGGTTCTGACACCTCATAATTTTATCATCTTTCCACTCCATACTTTGCTCATCAGTATGTCTCTACATAGGGCAGAGTTGTATGCCATGTAATTGTCTCAGTGTACAGTGGAAAGAGGCTTATAATCTGAACTTTGGCCAACTTCTCTAACCCACCAGGTCTTTTTGACCTTTTTGAGTTTACTTTGTTTTGAATATCTTGTTCCTCTATAAGTACAGGGACAGATGTTTCAAGAATGTCTCATAGCCTCATGAAGAGACCCCCTGGCTTCTTTATTGTCACAACCTTAAACATGTAAGGAAAACCTTCAAGCAGGTAAGGATATCTCCCTAAAAGTAGGGGTAATAGTATACTCAAGACTGTCCTGGGGAAGCTTAGAAGCAGCATACCTGGGAGAAGGCATAAATGATTCATAAGGAATTTTCTATCAATCCAATATCCCCAAACTATAAAAATATTAAAAGCCCCTCAAGTATGCAACATGTGGGAATGAAAACCAAAGGTGGCATGGCAGCCATAATATGGCTTCGCTTTGCTGGATCTTTGTCAAGCAGCTGTGCTGGTGTTATGACTTCTGCCATTCCATTTAGATATGGCTGTGCCAAGGGTCCATATTTCAGATGAAATGTGCAGTAGCAACTCCTGGGAACCTATATAGATTACAACCCTAAAAACATTGTCCTGTGTGAAATAAACCAGGACAAATCTCTGTGGTGTAGCATTCCAGCTACCCGAAGTTACTAGAATTGATAACTGAAGACAAAGGAGAAACATTGATGGTGTTCCAGGATAGGGCATAGGAGTGGGCCTAGAATGCTGCATATAGCCAAATGGGTAACAGATTTTGCCCTGAATCTTTCTAACTGTTACAGAACTAGAAAAAGGTGTTGATTGCTATTGTAAATATATGAGATATATCTAGCTTGTTCTTCGAAGGCCATTAGGTCATTGTGGGTTCTGTATATTTCACCTCTATGACTATCATTTACATCATTTTTTGAAGAAGAGTTCTTGGTGAGTTAGACTAATGCAGAGGTTTGGAAGACAATGGCCCCCAAAGCGAGTGGTACTACTAGGAGGTGTGGCCTTCTTGGAGGAAATATGTTATAATGGGGACAGCCTTAGAGACATCTTTTACTCAAACTTCGCTCAGTGTGATTTTCAGTCACTATTCTTTTGCTTGCAAGAGGTAGCACTCTCAGTTCTGGGAACATAACCATAATCGAAATCATGATGATAATGGACTGAACCTCTGAAATCATAATTTAGACACCTCAATTAAATGCTTTACTTTATAAGATTTGTAGTGATTATGGTGCCTTTTCACAGCAATAAAAACCCAAACTAAGACAACTAATAATCAAACAACAGTTTTAGAACATAATCACAAAGCTGTCAATGCTTTTATGAATGGTATATTAATCTTCTAAGATAAGTAGAATTGAGAAAGGAGAATGCTGACAGGAAATATGACAGCAGAGTCAGTTTATTTTGATGAGATATCCTTCTTGTTCCTAAAGATACTACCATGGAATATACAAGAAATCAGATCTGTGGATGTCATCACTGGGCTTTCAAAGACAGTCAGGGTTGGCAATATTGTTTACTCAGGATTATTTGACTGGCTCTTTTACTTCTCTTATTTATTGAATAAAATTTTCTAATTGAAGAAGAGATGAGTTGAGGCCATTCATTTTACTCTAAGTAATGTTATTAAATCTGGTAGATGTTGCTAGCAGAGACTCAGTCTCTTACTGCTTCCACATTTTCATTTTGTAGAATGTATTTGGCCAGTTAAGTATGATGAACATTCCTCTATGTACATATTGCTTAAGTTAACTGCTGTTAACCTTGGTAGTATACAGCAGGTAACAACTAGTGTTGGACAAGTTGACCCACCAGATGCAGGAATCCCTGTTGGGGGGCCAACTTGGCAAAGCTGTGGAGTTATTGACTATAAATGAATGACTGGTTGTTTCTTTGTTCATAACTTTCTGGGATGTCAATGCTATGCCTACCTTATAAGAACAATTGTGGGGACTTTCCACAGCCCTTCAGTGGTGCGTTTTAAACTTATTGGTCACACATAGAGCTATAGGTACTCAGGAGAATTATTTAAGCAATATAATTTTGGTATATAGAAATGATACTGAGATATTTTACATTACTCAGACTGACAGGATTCTCAGTCACAAAGACAGCATTTTAAACACATAGCTAACTTTAGAACTCAGAGCAGATTCAAAGCAGGCTCTTTGTCCCTAGAGACAAATATATGAGTTCATTTTTCCACGTGTTGTTTTGATTATTCAAGGTGAGAGCTTGGAGCAACTTAAGACATAACTTTCTCAGTAACTGACTTTTGAATATACTCCTAGCCTCAGTTGATGTGACAAACTCAAGTTTCAGTCTGTTTACTTACTATCTGGGAACCCTCACAAACTTAGAACTAAATGCATGGGTCAATGTGACATTACTAGCCTAAGAGAAAATACCTGACTTAACTTGTGTTATGAAAATGGGTAGGTCTCTGAAATGTAACTTAAAATTGTCCATATTTTGGCTGTGAGAAGCAGAAGTGATGTAGAGAGAGGGACTGAGGAAGAGCAGCATAGGAGAGCAAGGCAGTGGCAATGGCAGTGGCAAGAGGTAGAGTGGAGGATAGGTGTGGAGAGATAAATATGGAGACAGTGAAAGTAAATTACATAAGCTGCTGTGTAGAGAATGAGAAGGAATGAAAGCTAATTATGAAGTTGTGAAGAGATTTTTCAAAGTTTTTTAAGATGAAGTAAAGAGAAAGTTACCATCAGAAAGAATCTGCATTTCTGTATTTTTCTCTTCAGATAGAAAAGGTCTAGCCCTCAGATAAGAATTTTTCTTAAACTCTCACTACTCTGATGTCTTCTTTTTGCTACCCTGAAGCAGATTGGAAGCTGGCCTCTTGGTCTATCATAGTTAATGTATGAAATATTTACTGTGATGTTATTCCCTACTGTAGTTTGCTTTTGGAAAATCTCAGACTAAATAGAGTATAGATAATTTAGTTACTAAATGTTTTAGACAAGCTACAGTACAAGATAAATATTATCAAACCTAAGAGAATAAGGAAGAGATCACAGAAAAATATGTACATTTACTGCCTTATTTTATGGCTGGTGTTTGGTGGCTAAGGGTAGCATGAAAGAGAATTCTCCTTGGTAAACATTGGAGAAAGGAAGCATTTGTGTCAAGAAAAGGACTAAAATCATGAACAAAAAACATACTTTGGGTTATTGGTCTTGAAAAATAATCTAAAATAACACTGAGAAATACCAGGATCAAGTGATGCTCATGCATAGTTGTGCAATATACACATTTATTTATCTGACTTCAAATACAGAAGTTAGGTAAGGAAGCTAATATATTAAACAAGTATTAGTAATAACAAAGGAGATGAGGGTATGAGTATATGACAAGGCTACAACTGTCCCCAAATGTTGAAAAATGCACCTTTTCTTAAGTAGCTAGGCATTAGTATGCTGGAGTTTGAGGATGGCATTTCCCATCATATTCAACCTGGAGTCTTATTTCCTGGATCCCAATAACTTTAGAAAAAGAAGTATCATAATTGTTCCTGTCCTTTTAAGGTAAGTAACCAGGTGAAAAAGAAGAGATACAATGGCATTGCTGAAGTCCATCAAGAAAAAACTTCTTCCTCCTCATTAAAACATTGAAATCTACCAAGAGCTTCATAATGTTCCCAAAATATCATGTTTTGTTGCATTCATCCTTATAAGTGTATATACCTGACTAAGCAATCATCCCTCATGACAACTCATATACCTGAAAATATGATAGAGACACACAAAAGGATTTTTCATTTAGTGAGATGGTATACTTATAAATCCCAGAAGGAACTCCCTCAAAACAGCTGCTTGTGTATCTTCACTGCTAAGCCTATTCACTTTTCTGACTTCTAATTCAAAAACCATAACTTGTCCCTGACCTCTTTCTCATCTTTGAGTACCAGCTAAAAACTGAAGCATACTTTGCCTGACACAATAGGATTGCTCACTCTTTCCCTAAAGAATTCTCCCCCACTTTCTATAGCTATTTCTTGACCTCTCCTACTAAGTAAAAAAAAATGACTTCCTGTCTTCCTCTTCCCTTTACTGACAGCTTTCAAGATGAAGAGTTTGTCTTCCATATTGTTTGTGCCTCAAATTCTAATAAAATTTTCCTTGGGTTTTTTCTTAAGAATGTCTTCAATTATTGTACCAACCAGACTAATAATTCACAAAAGGAAACAGTTGAGAAAATGTGGTGACTCAGATTGGATTTTAAATATTTTCCTCTGAGAAGAGAAGTGACAATATTCTATGATTTGGGAATTTCATGTAAGGCAGACATATGATTAAAAGTAGAAGTTACTCTTTTGAGGGAGGCAAGCATAAGAAACAGCTTAGACTAAATAGAATGTCTCATTCCAATCCCTCCCCTCAGAACTCAGTGAGCCCTGGGGAAGGGAAGACAGAAAGTATAAGAGTCAAAAGGGATTGAGGACACCAGAACAAAGCCCTCTAAGTAAACATGAGCAAAGCTCATATGAACTCAGACACTGAGGTAACATGGATAGAAGAGGCACAGGTCTGCTCGCACATTTTCTATGCTTATATTATGGCTTCCCTTTTAGTGTTTTAATGAATGGATTTCTAATTCTTATCCCTTCTCTTGTGCTCCTTTCTTCATTTGTTTTGTTTTTTCCAACTTTGATGTGATAATATTTCTTTTATCTTATTATATTTTATATTGTTACATTTAAAAAGTGAATGAATAAAGGTCAACAAGTGAGCTGTCATTTACACCTTCTCAGGGAAGGAAAAAATCAGTTTTCTCCAAAGAAGTGATACTGGTATGTCAACCACTCTAGGGCAGGCTTCATGTTATGGAGTAGTTGATGAACATATGATGGACTTGGCAATTCTTGTTTGTGCTTTTATTTAGATACAGTTTGTGGTTGGTTGGTTTTAGGGGTGTGGTTTCTAAGTTTGAGAGATTTTGTTGATGCATTGGAGTTTTGTTTGTTTGTTTTTTCTTAGAATTAACTTAAAGATGTGTAGGCAGGCATTTAGAGAAGATGTGGAAGGACTTATGGAGAGGGTGCCTGAACTGAACTGGCTTACCCCAGTGATCAGATCAGTGAATGCCCTAACTTTCATCACAGATATTTTGTCCAGTGACTGATGGAAGCAGATATAGAGAACCACAAGAAAACACCAGGCAGAGGTCCAGGAGTCCAGTGAAAGAGAGTGAAGGGGGATTCTATGAGCAAGTGTCAAGTTAAACAATTTAGAAAAAAACCTGTTAAAATGTATTACAGACAAATTCAAACCCAGACATAATTTAAAGGTTAAATTATCTCAGGATTGAATTATATGGTTACAGAGATACAGGCTGTTTTCAAACAACCAAACTTAATCTATCTAGTAACCTTACAGGAACTGCTAAATATTCCTGTACAAGCAAATTGGACTCCATTGGAAATGTTAGATTTAAGGAGATTTAAAGACACTATAGTATCATAAGGCATGCATTCTCCATTTATAAAACAGATGTTAAACTCATCATCAACTTGTAATAGAATTATCCCTCAGAACTGGAAAGAATTGGTAACAGCTGTCCTTTAGGCCAGTCCACAGTTATAGTGGAGAACTTGGTTTAAAGAGGAGGTTAAAAATGATAGAACAGTCTAGAACTAGAGGTATGGAAATTTCCCAGAATCAGCTTCTTGGAGAGGGCAATTTTGCTGATATAAAAAGGCAATGTTTATATAATAATCAAACTCTAATTCTATGCTGCATGGCAGTCATGAATGTGTGGGACAGAACTGAGGAAGCAGGAAAACAAATTGAGTCATTTATGAAAGTTATACAAGGCCCCACATTGGGTGCCAATTGTAGTCATATTTCTAAATAGTCTTATTAAATATAAAACATGGAGCCAAATATAAAAGTGAAAGGCTTAGAGAGATCAGGGGAATAGGGCAAGCCACCAGCCAACCGTACCTTACCAACTCTGCAGCTTCCAAATGCAAGTTACTGTCTACCCACGTCTATATTCCTGTTGTTCTGACATTTGATTTGCTCTATCCATTCAGCTACATCACTCCGTCTTCCAACATAGTTCTGTCACTTCCTGTCTCTCTACACAGACCTCCAGAAATCCATGGTTAACCAGTTTGGGAATTTAAGGCCACACCTAGCTCTGTTTCCAGTGTGGCCTTGAATACACAAAGATCCTGCCTGCCAAGTGATCTGATAAAAGGCGTGTACTAATATTGCATGACTTTTGTGTTGTGGCTGGCTTTTTCCTCTGATCTCCAGGCAAGCTTTATTTATTAAAGCACAAATAAAATATCACCACACCCATTTCTTTGGACTATGCACTATGATGCAGAGTGAGAAAGTAACATAAGGTAGTTCTTGGCAATATTGTTCTTTAACACTTAAGCAGCACAATACACACCAAGTGCTGTGAAAATTTTGCCAAATGATGAAAACTTAAATATAACACAATCCTCACTTGGAACTATTTTGTAGAAATCAAGCAGAATGGTTGGAATTGCCTTATTTGGAGGATCTTGTAAAGAAGTGTTGGAAGTCAGCCATGCAAGGCATAGACTAAATAACACTTTCTACCTACCATTTCATCCACTGTTATGGTTATTGCACTCCTCCAGAAGGAAATGCATGGCTCATCAGATACAATTAGTACACATATTTCTTTTTAGCCATAGAACCTCAGCAATACAAGGAATAGCTTGAAATTTCTGAGGACCTCTCAAACACCAATAGCATTACCCAAATCTGAATCTGTCTTAATTTTAATATTCTCTTACCTCAATAAGGACTTCCAGAAACCCAAATGGTCTGCCCCCATGACATAGCATTACCTGCCTCCTGTTAACTCCAGAAGTAGGTTTAACTTTTCCTTGATACAGTCCTGACTCTCTAAGAAAAGAATACATTCTAGTACTACTTACACATCTGCATTATTGACCCTAGCTCAAAGGATCTGACTTTCTCTCTCATTTTCATTTTCCTCTTCTGGCAGTTTCCAGGATTTACAGTTGGATGCCACACTCACCTCAACATGTAATAAAATAGTCTTCAAGCTTCCTTAGCAGTCTGTTTTTCTAAAAGAAATGTGCTAAATGTCAAAGTTCCATTCTTATTCTAATCACTAAAAAATATAGATGAGCAAGACAGTGGTGGTACATGCCATTAATCCAAGCACTAGGGAGGCAGACCCAGGCAGATCTCTGTGAGTTTAAGACCAGCCTGGTCTACATAGTAAGATCCAGGACAGGCACAAAAACTACACAGAAAAAGCCTGTCTCAAGGACAAACAAACAAACAAAAAAGAATATAGATGAAATTAAAAATGATACCAATGAGATTAACAATGGAAACTTAATTACCCAGCACTTGGTATTCAGTATAATACAGTGATCTAAAGTACTTATAGCCTCATTATTTAGATAACTGGAAAAAATGTAAGCAATAAAAAAGCGATCTTTACTTTAAAAGTTAGTATTTCCTACTTTTTTAATTTAGAAAATTTTTCTTTTATTTTTACATAACAATAAAAGATCCCACTCTTCCCTCCTCACACAACCCCTACCCCTCCCAACAAGAAGGCAAGGCCTCCCATGGGGAGGCACATCCAGTAGAGGCAAGTCTAAGCACCTCCCCCTGCCTCAAGGCTGCACAAGGTGTCCCATCATAGGTAGTGGTATCCCAAATGCCCACTCATTGCATCAGAGATGGATTCTTATCCTATTGCCAGAGGGGACCCAACAAGATCATGCTACACAACAGTTCCACCATGCAGAGGCCCTAGCCCAGTTCCATGTAGGCTTCACAGCTGTTGATCCAGCTTTCACAGGTTCCCACTAGTTTCGTTTGGTTATCTCTGCAGGTTTTCCATCATGACCTTGGTGCACTTGCTCATAGAATCCCTCTTATCCCTCTTTTCTCTCTTTGACTGGACTCCTAGAGCTCTGCCTCAAGGTTGGCTGTGGATATCTGCATCTGCAACCATTAGTAACTAGAGAGAAGCTCTGTGATGACAGTTAGGGTATTCCCCAATCTGGTTACTGAGGTAATCCAGCTCAATTCAGGGATCTTCTCCACTATTTCTAGTAGTCCAAACTGGAGTCATCCATGGGGATTCCTTGGAACTTCCCTAGCACCTGATTTTTCTCTATCCCCAGGATGTCTTCTTCTATCATGGATTCTCTTCCATTGCTTTTCCACTCTATCCCTGTTCAAGCTTGATCATTCTGTTCCCTTATGTTCTCATACCCTATCCCCCTAAACCACATTGCCCTTCACTAATTCCCAGTTTACTCACAGAGTATTTTCCCTTCCCAGGGTGATCCATGCATCCGTCTTTGAGTTTTCCTTGTTAGATAGCTTCTCTGGAGTTGTGGGTTGCACTCTGTTTATCCTTTGCTTTCCATCTAGTATCCACTTATGAGTGAGTACATAACATGTTTGTCCTTCTGAGTCTGGGTTACCTCACTCAGGATGATATTTTCTAGTTCCATCTATTTGCCTGCAAATTTCATGATGCCATTGTTTTTCTCTGCTGAAGGACTATATTGTGTATATGTATCACATTTTCTGAATGTATTCTTCAGTTGAGGGGTATCTAGGTTGTTTCCAGGTTCTGCCTATTATGAATAATACTGCTATGAGCATAGTTGAGCATGTGTCATTGTGGTATGATTTTGCATTCATTGGGCATATGCCCAAGAGTGGTATAGCTCAGTCATAAGGAAGATTGATTCCCAATTTTCTGAGAAACCACCATTCTGATTTCCAAAGTGGCTATACAAGTTTATATTCCCATCAACAATGGAGGAGTGTTCACCTTGTTCCACATCCTCGCCAACATAAACTGTCTGCAGTGCTTTTGATCTTAGCCATTTTGACAGGTATAAGATGACATCTCAGAGTCATTTTGATTTGCATTTTCTTGATGATTGAGTAATTCCTTAAATGTCATTCATTGATTTGAGATTCTTCCTTTGAGAATTTTCTATTTAGCTCTGTAGTCAATTTTTAATTGAATTCTTTGGTATTTTGATGTTTAGTTTCTTGAATTCTTTATATATTTTGGAGATCAGCCCTCTGTCAAATATGGGGTTGGTGAAGACCTTTCCACATTCTGTAGGTTGTAATTTTGTCTTATTTACTATGTTCTTTGCCTTAAAGAAGCTTCTCAGTTTCAGGAGAATGATGAGAGAATATCTATATGCTGTGAAAATACATTGCTCTGATAAATAAAGCCATTTGGCCTATGGCAAGACCGCTTAGAGGCAGGTGGGAAATTCAAAGAGAGATACAGGAAGAGGGTAAGAGACATGCCAGCCACTGCCCCATGAGCAACATGTAATGGGACACATGTAAAGCCATGGAACATTGACAATACATAGATTGATAGTTATGGGATGATATGAGATAGAAGAACTAGCTGGTGAGTGTTCAGCCATGGCCATACTTTACAAATAATATAAGCATGTGTGTATTTATTTGGGATCACAGGACTACAGGAACCAGGCAGGTCCAAGAAAACTTCAACTACAGGAGGTCCCATTTATTAATTGTTGCTCTAAGTGTCTGAGCTACTGGTGTTGTATTTAGAAAGTAGTCTCCTGTGCCAATGCATTCAAAAATGGCAATCTTACCAAAAGCAATATACAGATTCAATTCAATCCCCATGTAAATCCTAAAAGAAGTCTTCACATACCTGGGAAGAACAATACTCAACTTCATTTGGAAAAAACAGAAAACCCAGGATAGCTAAAAGAATGCTGCATAATTAAGACACCTCTGGAGGCATCATTATTCCTGACTTCTACTATAGAGCTAGAGTAGTAAAAACAGCTTGGTATTGGCATAAAAACTGACATGTGGTCCAATGGAATTGAATTGAAGACCCTGATATTAACTCACATACCTATGAACACTTGATTTTTGACAAAGAATCCAAAACTGTACAATGGAAAATTGAAAGCATCTTCAACAAATGGTGCAGACATAACTGGATGTCAACATATAGAAGACTGTAAATAGATTCTTAACTATTGCCATGCATAAAACTCAAGTCCATATAGATCTAAGACCTTAATATAAAACCAATTACACTGAACCCAATAGAAGACAAAGTATTTCCTACTTTTAACATCACTTTATAATATTCATATTTATAGATCAGCCATTATCTTTAAGTTTTTAAGCATTATTCTACAGAGTTACTTATTTAGTGCTATAAAAAATATGAGGTTTTCATACTTGATCATTGACAAGAGGAGAGCTGTATAAATTCACATTTGAGAGGGGTATTTAAAACACCTCAAAGTATTTGCAGAAGGAACTACATAATTTTGGGGCAGATCTACAATATATAAACAGGAGTCAAAGTAAAGTCAGTACACCTTGGGCCCAGGTAAAGCTTTAACGCAAGTTGTTGTCTAGTAGAAGACATATTTTAGCTCACATAAATGACATAATTATCCTTCCACCTCAATAGCACAATAATAGGATCTTCCATGGGTTCTAAAACGTCTTGTCATATTGGAAAGGGAAATTGTTTCCCTCAGCTCCCCAGTTCAAATGATAATGTGTTCTATACACACTGTCCAGACACACTCAGAAATGTTTAAACGTATTTGAGTGTCTCATGGGCCAACCAAAATCACATAATTAGCCACCATTGTCATAGCATAGAAATGCTGTGACAGCTACAGTGTTTAATATTGGTGAATCATAAAAAGTTAGATGAATTAAGGTGGGTAGGATTGCTCATCAAGTAAAGACACTTACAGAAAACCTAACACATTCAATCCTCAGGAGTAGTATGTTCAAAGAATATAACCAATTCTCACAAGCTGTCTTCTGACCCCCATATATTACAGTCTCAGAGAAACAGCTTCAAGACTGCACACAGGGTTTGCCAAAAATACACGGTGTTGGCTGAAACTATGCTTTTCTATTGGAAGGGTATAGGAAAAGTTACATTCATATTTATTCTGTGGAGTTTCTCCATTTTCTCAAGTTGGCTTCTTTCATTTCTTTCTATCTAAAGTCTCTTTTTTGCATATATCCCAACAACAACTTCTTCAGGCAAATGCAGAGTCACACAAACATCACATTCCAATTAAGTGAAAGATTTTAGAAACCATGACATATGTAAACATTTTGAGCTAACTCCCTGCATTAGAGGATAAGTTGGTAAGTCTCCAGGCAAGGAGGACCTAAATCCTCTGAAATAAGCCTTTTATCTTTTAGTATCAGCTCAAGTCTGGACTCTCCAAGACACAACCCACCAGAAAGATGAATATTCTGATTAAGGATAAACCAAGATGCAGGGTGTTCAGCATACTGTCTTGAATAAATTGGCTGTTTCTTGCGGTAGATTTCTTGTGATGCTATTGCTCTTTGCCTGCTATTACAACTTTGGCATTTAACCCAAAGCAGGATACTAATCATTTTGTGTGTATATTTCTGTGCTGGTATATTATATAACTTCCTCCTGACTTGTGTGTTTCTGGTGAGAAAGCAAGTCACACAATCAAAGCCTTTGTTCTCACAGTCAGATCTTTGTCCCATTCCCCAGTATAAACTTAGAAGTCAGCTCTCCTTCATTTGTCTCTATGGCAGACAGTTCATCAGAATTACTGTCTATGCAAATAGATCACAGTTGAAGGCTTCACAGGATAGGCCCAAGGATGGTATGTCTGAATTTGTTGATCCCTAGCCCTCGGAGATAAGGAGAGCAGAGTGTCCTCTTCTCACCTTGCTCTACCAATGAAAGGAAATGCTGCTTCAGGTAACCTTGTACTAACCTTAACTTTTAACTCTTTTTACTTACTGTCAACTCAGTAGATTAATGCAATATTCTAACTAAGGAGACTTACTGCTTGTGTTTTACCCTGAGAGATAACAGAAAAAGTTATTAAACCATTTGCTATTTCTGGAGGAAGGTAATTTCCCACAAGCACCACAGGGATTCATGGGACAAATGACCAGAGAAGCTGGGAGGTATCTGGCTCAAGATTTTGTGCAAAATAGGCATAGCTCCTCTCCTTGTATTAACTACTTAGAGGAAAAGTTGTAATCTTTAAATCTGAAAGGCTCTTTAATGCCAGTTAACATTTGGTGAAAATGCTAACTCAGACATATGCCAATTCCCCCTACTGCTTATATAGGTTGCTAGGGTTACTGGCTTCCTCTATGCACTGGCAAGGAAGCAGCACTAGGAAAGAATAGTTTCTGCTGTGGCTTGCTTGCCTGAATTTTATTGATTATACAACTTTTAGCTTATTATCTAGCGATACTGAGAAATGTAGGGTAGCATACAAATTCCCCTCTTCTCTTCTTAGATTTTCCTAATGTTTTAATCTCCTTCTCTCTTAATTGAGGTCTATTCCCTTTAAGAATTCATGAAGTTTTTTATTTGTCATTCACATTTGGAGCCATAAGAAAGCTGACAGTTACTGTCTGTGTAAAACTCTTATCTGTTTTATTACTCTAGAAAAAAAAAAACCTTTTACTTTACTGTAGGCAGAGAGTTGCTGATTTTAAGTGTACATAAGCTGAAAACTTCGCAGAATGGCAAGAAATATAAAGGATATGCCAAGAAGAAGACATGGGTGAGTTGATTCATTTTTCCTCGGATATCTTAGGTTTCCCTAACTTGCTGTAGCTTCTTGGTCTGAAACCTAAAGTGGTCTAAGAGTCTGGAACCCAAAGTATATCATAACTAGTCAGAATATATTTTTACAAATTGAAGTCAGGAATGGATACAAGGATTAAATCGTTTGCCATCAAGTAATAATTGGACTTGTTTACATTTATGACCTAGCCAAATAGCTTAGTATGTGATTGTGAACTAGACTGCTATTTCTGGAAATGTATATCTAAAAATCCATTACTAAGACATCTTGTCTTATTTTAAAGTTACTTTAAGCCTTAAATCAGCTGTCTAGAGTTAGAGAGATAAAACAGTTTTCTTATGTCATTGTGAGCTGTGAAAGAAAACAGCTCTCAGGGACTTATACTTTCTGACTTGTTATAATATTTTGTATTCATACTAGATAGTTATAATTTCTTCAGTTATTATAAAAGATAAGTTAGATATAAAACCTTAGACTCACAAATATAAGATAGATAGGATATCTTCTTTAACATTGTAACTATAATTCTTGCTTGATAATTGTTTTGTTATCTAAAATTTTACTATATAAAGGTTAAAACCTTGCTTTTTGAAAAAAAGAAAAGGGGAAGTGCTATGGGATGTTCTGTATATCAAATGTGTTGCTCTGATTGGGTAAAATAAAGTACTGATTTCCAGTAGCCAGGCAGGAAGGATAGGGTAGACGGGACAAGGAGGAGAATTATGGGAAGTGGAAGGCTGGGAGAGACACTGCCAGCCGCCACCATGACAAGCAACATGTAAAGACACCAGTAAGCCACAAAGTATAGATTAATAGAAATGGGCTAAATATAAGAGTAAGAGCTAGACAATGGTAGTCCTAAGCTAATGGCCAAGCAGTTTAAATAATATGTCTGTATGTTTATTTTACAAATGGGTTGTTGGACTAACAGGTCTTGGCAGGGGTTGGAGAGAAGGTCTCCAACTACAATGAGAACTCTGTACTTATCATTATAGGTATCAAATGAACAATACAGCTTAATGATGAGTCATCTTTTAGACAGTTCACAGAATAAATGCCCACAAGATTGAGATGTAATCATGAGATTACTTTTACACAAATACATGAGATTACATATTACAGTACAGGTAGTTAGGAGATTCCACAGCTGTTTTTACATATGTGAAATTACAGGCAGAAGTAAACAATATTCAGAGTCTGTGAACATGTATGACTTGCTTGCAATGAGGTTCCTCCATCAGATAATTTTTCATAACATAAATTTATCTGAACATAAATTGCCATCTGCTGTATTTATGCCATGACTTGTGGCATCCACATATGGGCCATGGCAGGTGTATGCACATGTTCATTAGTACACACACACACACACACACACACACACACACACACACACACACGCACACACATTAGAGAGAGTCTGCTAGTGTCCATTGGACTAAGTGGTGAGTCTTTGCTCTGCTAGCCAATCACTCCAATTCACCAGCCTGTAAGAGCCCAAGCTCCTTTCTCCTCCCATCTTTTACTGCCTGGGCATATCAATTCCTGTCTAAGCCTTCCTACTGCTGGGATTATAGGTGTGTGATCCCAAGTGCTGGAATTAAAGGTGTGTGCCACCACTGCCTGGTTCTATTTCTCTTTTAGACTGGATTAATCTCATGTAGCCAAGTGTGGCTTGAACTCACAGAAACCCAGACAGATCTCTGCCTCTGCTTCTGCCTCTGGAGTACTATGATTAAAAGTCTGTGTCAACACTTCCTGACCTCTATGGCTAACACTTCAGCTAGCTCTATCCTCTAATTGTCAGGCAAGTTTTACTTCATAGATTATAAACAATATATCACCACCCATCTGTAGTGAAGAGAACATTGAAAAGAGATAAAATGAAACATCAACAGAATGGAGGCAATATTAATTATTGGCCTAAAGACACAATCTGTTCCTTACTTTGCAACTAATATTCACTTATGAGTGAGAACATGCCATGTTTGTCTTTCTGGGTCTGGGTTACCTTACTCAGGATGATTTTTTTTTTCTAGTTACATCCATTAGCATACAAATTTCATGATGACATTGTTTTTTTGCCACTGCATAATAATCCATTGTATAAATATGTCTAATATTCTCCATCCATTCTTCAGTTGAGGAGCATCTAGGTTGTTTTCAGGTTGTGGCTATTATGAATAATGCTGCTATGAACATAGTTGAGCAATTGTTCATGTGGTATGATTGAGCATTCTTTGAGGTAGGTTGATTTCCAATGTTCTGAGATACCACTATACTGATTTCCAGTATGGCTGCAGAACATTGCATTCCCAGCAGCAGTGGAGGAATATTCTCCTTTTTCTACTTCCTCTCCAACATTAGCTGTCATCAGTGTTTTTGATCTTAGCCATTTTTGACAGGTGTAAGTTTTCATCTCTGAGTCATTTCGATTTGCATTTCCCAGATGGCTAAAGATTTTGAACACTTCTTTAAAATGTCTATTGGCTATTTGACATTCTTCTATTGAGAATTCTCTGTTAAGATCTGCAATCATTTTTTAATGAAACTATTTGATATTTTAATCTCTACTTTCTTGGGTTATTTATATATTTTGCAGATCAGAATTTTGTCAGATATGGGGTTGATAAAGTTTTTTTCCCATTCTGTAGGCTGCCATTTTGGAAGCTAAGTAAACAGGAGGACCCTAAATGATACATACATGGATTACCTCAGGAAGGTTAAAGAGTTAAGATCTCCTGGGTAAACTGGAAGAAGAAGCTGGAGGGGATGGGATGGGTGATTGTATCATGGGGGTTCGAGATGGCCAAGTTGGACAAGGAATGGAGAGGGAAAGCAATGAAAGAAATATGTTGACATAGTGAACCATTATGGTGATGGGAGAAAACTGGAGCAAGGGAAATCACCAGGAACTTACAAGGAGGTCCTCAGATAAGACTCATAGGTATGGTAGATAGGGTGCTTGAACTAGTCTTCCCCTGTACTCAGATAGGTGTCCACGCTAATTACCATCATAGACCATACATCCAATTACTGATGGAAGCAATTATAGAGACCCACAGGCAAGCACTCGGCTAAGCTCCTGGTATTCGAATGAATAGAGGCTGAAAGGACTACACAAGCAAGAGAGGTCACGATCATGATGGGTAAAAATTCAGAGATAGATTACCTAAGCTAGTGAGTGTTCATGGACACTGGAGTGACTGCTGGGGAGCCTGCATGGTACCATACTAGGCCCTCTGAAAGTGTTTGATACCTATGTGGCCTGATATATTTGTGGGTCTCCTGGTAATTGGACTAGAATTTTATCCCATAAAACAACTGGCTTTTTAGAGTCCATTCCCTATGAAGTGATGCCTTACTTATCTGTGATGCAGAGGGGAGGGGCTTGGCTCAGACCCAACTTAGTATGCCAGCCACCATTGACTACCCAAGGGAGGCTTCACTGGCAATAAGGAGGGGACGAAGGTGGGGTGGAGGGAGGAGGGAGAGCAAGAGAAGGGAAGTGAGGGAGAACAGAGTTGGTATGTAAGATGAAAGAAATTTTTTAATAAAAATAATTTTAAAAATACAATATAAAAATGAATGTAGAGATTGGGCAATGGAAACTCTCATTCATTACTCAGGGGCAGAGTCATGTTAGTTTCTCAGTTTTAAGAATAATACCTTTTGGTATGTATACACTTGAAGTGAAAACCTATTTCAAGTAAAAAGATTCCTGAAAATGATTTTGTATTATAGATAGTTGACATATACAATAGAATAAAATAACTATTAATAAAATGAATGTTTTATATCAGCACAATGTTACATTATTTTTTCTCCTTTTTTATTTATTATATTTGTATTTAAATTTTACACATTCCACCCAGTCCCTCCCTTCAATTCCCATCTCCTCCAGGGCCAACACTCCTGTGGGGATTCAATTCAACCTTTTGAATTCAGTACAGGCAGGTCCACTCCCTGCCTTCCAAGCTGAGCAAAGTGTCCCTGTGTAAGCCCAAGGTTCCAAACAGCCATCTCATGCACTAAGGATAGGTCCAGGACCCACTGCATGGGTGCCTCCCAAACAGTTCAAGCTATTCAATTGTCTCACTTATCCAGAGGGCCTGATCCAGCTGGGGGCTCCACAGCTTTTGGTTCATAATTCATGTTTCCATTAGTTTGGCTATTTGTCCATGTGCTTTTCCAATCTTGGTCTCAACAATTCACACTCTTAAAGTCCCTCCTCTTTCTTGACAATTGGACGTGGAGTTCCACCTGGGGACTGGCCAAGGATCTCTGCATCCACTTCCATCAGTTATTGGATGAGAGTTCCAGCACAACAGTTAAGGTGTTTGGCCATCTGATCACCAGATTAGGTCAGATCGGGTTTGCTCTCGAAAATTGCCAGTAGTCTATAGTGGATGTATCATTGTGGATTTCTGGGGACCTCTCTAGCACTTTGCTTCTTCCAGTTCTCATGTGGTCTTCATTGATCATGATCTGTTATTCCTTGTTTTCCCTTTCTGTTCTTGATCCAGCTGGGATCTCCTGCTCCCCTAAGCTCTCTTTCCCCAAACCTTGCCCTTCATTACTCGCATTGTTATCCAGGTTGTTCATGTAGATCTCATCCATTTCTCTGTCATTGTGTGATCCCTGTGTCTTTCCTAAAGTCCCGTTTTCTAGGTAGTCTCCCTGGAGTTGTGTAGCAGTCCAATCATCTTTGTTTTACATCTAGTATCCTCCTATGAGTGAGTATATACCATGTTTGTCTTTCTGAGTCTGGCTTACCTCACTCAGAATGATTTTTTTCTAGATCCATCCATTTGCCTGCAAACCTCATGCTGTCATTGTTTTTCTCTGCTAAGAATTACTCCATTGTGTATATGTACCATATTTTCTTTATCCATTCTTCAGTTGAAGGGCATCTAAGTTGTTTCCAGGTCCTGGCTATTACAAACAATGCTGATATGAACATAGATGAGCAAATGCCCTTGTGGTATGATTGAGCATTCTTTGGGTATATGCCCAAGAACACTAGAGCTGGGTCTTGGGGGGGATGGATTCCCAGTTTTCTAAGGAAGCGCCATATTGATTTCCAAAGTTGCTGTATAAGCTTGCATTCCCACCAGCAGTGGAGGAGAGTTCCCCTTGCTCCACATCCTCTCCAGCATAAGCTGTCTTCTGTGTTTTTGATCTTAGCCATTCTGACAGGTGATATCTCAGAGTCATTTTGATTTGCATTACCCAGATAACTAGGGATATTGAGCAATTCCTTAAATGTCTTTCAGCCATTTGAGCTTTCTCTGTTGAGAATTCTGTTTAGTTCTATAGCCCATTTCTTAATTGGATTGTTGGGCATTTTGATGTCTAATTTCTTGAGTTCTTTACATATTCTGGATATCAGCCCTCTGTCAAATGTGGGCTTGGTGAAGAACTTTTCCCATTGTGTAGGCTGTTGCTTTGTTTTGTTGACCATGTCCTTTTCTCTACATAAGCTTCTCAGTTTCAATAGGTCCCATTGATTGATTTTTTTTCTCTCAGTGTCTGTGCTACTGGTGTTATATTTAGAGAGTGATATCCAGTTCCAGTGTGTTCAAGACTACTTCCTACTTTCTCTTCTATCAGGTTCAGAGTAAATGGATTTAATTTGAGGTCTTTGATCCACTTGGATTTAAGTTTTGTGCACGGTGACAGATATGGATTTATTTGCTGTCTTCTACACATTGAGATCCAGTTATGCCAGAACCATTTGTTGAAGATGCTTTCTTTTTTCCATTGTACATTTTGGGCTTCTTTTTCAAAAATTATATGTTCATAGGTTTACAGGTTAATGTCAGCTCTTAAATTTGATTCCATTGGTCCACATGTCAGTTTTTATGCCAGTACCAAGTTGTTTTTATTATGTTAGCTCTATAGTAGAGCTTGAGGTCAAGGATTGTGATGCCTCTAGAGGTTGTTTTATTGTACAGGATTCTTTTGGCTATCCTTCATTTCTTGTATTTTCATATGATGTTTAGTATTATTCTTTCCATGTCTATGAAGAATTGTGTTGGTACTTTAATGGGGATTGCGTTGAATCTGTAGATTGCTTTTGGTAAGATCGCCATTTTTACTATGTTAATCCTGCCTATCGATGAGCATGGGAGATCTTTCCATTTTCTGACATCTTCTTTAATTTCTTTTTTCAGAGACTTAAAGTTCTTGTCATATAGGTCCTTCACATGCTTAGAGTAACCCCAAGGTATTTTATATCATTTGTGGCTATTGTAAAGGGTAATGTATCTCTGATTTCCTTCTCAGCCTGTTGGTCTAATGTATATAGGAGGGCTACTGATTTTTTGAGTTCATCTTGTATTCTGCTATGTTGCTTAAGGTGTTTATAAGGTGTATCAGTCCCTTGGTTGAATTTTTGGAGTCACTCATGTATACTATCATGTCATCTGCAAATAGGGAAAGCTTGACTTCTTCCTTTCCAATTTGTATCCCCTTAATCTCCTTATGTTGTCTTTTTGCTCTGGCTATAACTTCAAGTAATATATTGAATAAATATGGGAGAGGGGACAGCTTGCCTTGTTCCTGATTTTAGTGGTATTGCTTTGAGTTTCTTTCCATTTAATTTGGTGTTGGCTGTTGGCTTGCTGTAGATTGTCTTTTTTATGTTTAGGTGTGTTCCTTGTATTCCTGATTGCTCCAAGACCTTTATCATAAAGAGGTGTTGGATTTTGTCAAATGAAGGCATTTCTGTATCTAGTGAGATGATCATGTGGTTTTTTTTCTTTGAATTTATTTATATGGTGTATTACATTGACAGACATTCATATGTTGAACCATCCTTGCATCCCTGGGATGAAACCTACTTGATCATAGTGGATATGTTGTTTATGTGTTCTTGGAGTCTGTTTGCCAATATTTTATTGAGTATTTTTGCATCAGTGTTCATGAGAGAGATTGGTCTGTAGTTCTCTTTCTTTGTTGCATATTTGTTTAGTTTAAGAATCAGGGTAATTGTAGCCTCATAGAAGGAGTTTGGTAATATTCCTTCTTCTTCTATTGTGTGGAACAATTTAAAGAGTATTGGTATTAAGTCTTCTTTGAAGATCTGGTAGAATTCTGCAATGAAACCATCTGGTCCTTAGTTTTTTTTTTTTTTTGGTTGGGACACTTTTAATGAGTGATTCTATTTCCTTAGTTGTTATTGAACTATTTAAATGGTTTATCTGGTCTTGGTTTAACTTAGGTTTGTGGTACCTATCCAGATAATTATCCATTTCTTTTAGATTTTCCAGTTTTGTGGAGTAATGTTTTTGAAGTATGACCTGATGATTCTCTGAATTTGCTCATTGTCTGTTGTTATGTCCCCCTTTTCATTTCTGATTTTGTTCATTTGCATGGTCTCTCTCTGTGTTTTGGTTAGTTTGGATAAGGCCTTGTCTATTTTGTTGATTTTTCTCAAAGAACCAACTTTTTGTTTCATTAATTTTTATATTGTCTGTTTCATTTTTTTTTCATGATTTTCCTTTAGGGATTTACTGTTTTCTTCTGCTTTATTTGTCCTTTCCTCTAGTTTTTTTATAGTGTTCTTCCCATTTTTTGTTTGTCTGTTCCTCCACTTTATTTTTTATTTCTTCTCTATAAGGGTAGAGTCTCTTCATGATGTTATTAATAAGGTTGTTTTCTTCTGCTTCTTCCATTCTGTGATGTTCAGGTCTAGGTGTTGGAGAAGGGTAGGTTCTGGTGATGCTGTATTGTTCTTTATTTTGTTGTATGTACTTCTGCCTTGATGTCTGCCCATCTCCTCATGGATTCGTTCTTGTTCTTATCAGTGTGCTTGGACCAGACAGAGCTGACATATTTAGGGAGCTCTGGTCCAGATGAGAGTGCTGGCCAGATGGGAGCTGGGCATTGAGCTCTTTGTCTCAGGAAGTCCCTGGGGTCTCTTTATCTTGTCCAGATGGGAGCTCCTCTTATCCAGATGGGAGTTCCAGGGCTGGTTTGGAGCTCTGGTCCAGATGGAAGTTGCAGGGCAGATGGTAGCTGAGGATTCTGGTCCAGATGGGAGTTCTGGGGCAGGGTGGAAGCTAGGGACTGGTTTCTAAGCCTCTGGAAGAGGCTGGGGTCTCTCTGGTCCAGATGGGAGTTCCAGGGTGGATGGGAGCTGGGGGTTGATCTCTGAGTCTCAGGAAGTAGCTGGGGTCTCAGACAGATGGGTATGGGGCCAGGGTGTGGAGATTGCAGGGTCTGCTTGCAGTCTTAGAAAAGGGGAGCCTTCCCACAGTGCCTTCCAATTGACTGGAAACAGGTGCCAAGCTGTGCAGGTCTTCCCTGTAATGGCTATTGCCCAGGGGTGGGACCTAGAGTGGGGGGCCTTTCTGACTATTACCCCAAGCACTCACCTCTGGTCCAGATGGGGGTTCTGGAGCAGAATGGAAGCTGGGGGCTAGTTTCTAAGTCTCTGGAAATGGCTGGGGTCTCTGGCAGATGGGTGTGGGGGCAGGGCTTGGAGGTTGTCAGGTCCACTGGAGGGTTTTGGAGAGGGGGAACCTTTGCTGTGGGGATGGTCAGTCCTGCCCTGTGGCCAGAACCTGGGGCCAAGTTGGGAAGATTTTCCCTGGAATGGCTGGTGCCCAGGGCTGGGACCTAGGTGTGGGCCTCTCTGGGTGTGACCCCAGGCACTCACCTCTGGTCCTAATGGGAGTACAATGTTATATTATTTATTAATTAAAAATAAGTGAGCTACCAAACCACACAGTATCATAGATGATCTTTAAATGCCCAGAGTAATTGAAAGGGGCAAGTGTGAAATGTACTAGGAGGACATTGGCTATGGAAAAGGCAGTAAAAGGGCTAGTAGTTCTCAGCAGTTCAAAAAAAATGGGTCTGGTGTTCAAAAGATGGACACAGAGGTGAATATGGACATCAAGTGTGTACATTTTTCAGGATACCTCATGATGGATATAAACACAGTTTTATGAATGGGTATAAACAGGCACAAGTCACACTTTTTACACACAACTTGCTCTTTTAGAACATTTTCTGTGCTCATTTCATTTCCTTACTAAAGCTTTGCCTTTTCTAGACACCAATCATGCTAATAATCATTCAGAAAGATCAGATCATGTCATCTGTTATTTAAAATCTTCTATAAATTTCCTACATCATTTGCTGTAAAATTTAAAAAAAATTTAAATTTACACAGAAAAATTATATGACCTGGTTCTTAATTTCATCCACTCACTGAGTTATCTTTAATGAGCATATCCTAACCCACTAAATAATTAGAGAAACTTTAAGTATGCATTGGGTTATTTCACATTATGCCTTCATGTCCCATCCCCCAACACTGCATCACATCTCCTGATCATTATGCCTGTACTGAATCTGCTAATAGTTTCTTTCTGTCTTAATACCTTCATGAGATCTTTCTGTTTCATTAAAAAAAACTATACAAAAGTCACCCAAGAGCTGACATATATATTCAATTGCCTATGTATTGGTACCTGTTTGTATACTGGTCCTACTCATTTTCATTAACATATCTTCTATGAAAGAACAATGCATGTTACTTCATAATAATTTAGTAATTTACCCTATGATCAAAATATATTGAGAGCAAAATGTTACATTGAGAATATAAAAGTAAAATTTGAATGCTCTCACTTTGTCAAATGTATTTGTTTTCTCTTTATCTAATATATATTCAAAATTTGTTCAATATGGTATTTTTGTGTCATAAAACTTAAGAAAAGGATGGAAATAATTTCTTCATTTCAAAGATCACTCAACTGAAAATCAATTCTAAACATAAAACTACAAAGAAGGAATTCTCAGCAACATTTATAAATCATTTATGATGCTTGGAAATGATAGTGTCAGACAATTATCAAATCTTACCAATGAATGCAACTATTTATTGAGAAAGTAACATCCCAAGCAAATGTGAACTGGCTCTGAAAATACTTTGATTGAACAATATGCCAGTTAGATTTTACAGTACTGTACTCACATTTGTCAGCCCTGAAAGAAAACAAAGATGATTATAACTGGCAGCACAGTATGATAGACAATTGTTTACTAAGGTAATGATAAAATGTAAAATTTATAGATACTAAACTTTTTTTTTTTTTTTTTTGGTTTTTCAAGACAGGGATTCTCTGTGTAGTTTTGGTGCCTGTCATGGATCTCATTCTGTACACCATGCTGGCCTTGACTTCAAAGACATCCAGCTGGCCTTGAACTCAAAGGAGACTCTGCCTCCTGAGTGCTGGGATTAAAGGACTGCTCCCCCACTGCCCAGCCAATAAGAAACATCTTTAAAGTTAATTTAAGACACATGTTTTATGAGGGTGTTAATTTTGTAAATTTCATTCATTTCCGTGGGGATTGATACTGTGCTGAGGTACATCTTTATGACACATCTGATAAGAGTGACATGCACTCAAAGATTCTTTGGGAAAAAAAAAACAATGAAAAATTGCATTACACACACACCCTGGATACAGGGCCTCCAGACAACTGTTCCTCCAAAGAAAGCAGTATGTGCTAGGGAGATGAGGTGCCTGAACAAAGCACTGTTTCTATTTCAAAATGTGTACTACATATGTGGTTTATTACAAAAATTAGCATACAGTTTTCATTACTCAGAATTAATATTTTAACCAAATAGTAAATATAACTCTAAAATTTGATATCTAAAATCTAATGTGTGCTAGCAATTAGAGGAAAAGTTAAAATAATTACTACTTAATTCTGTGAGCATATATTGCTCTGATATATGTGAAAAAATATTACTATTTCTTCTTTATCTCAGTGTTTTAAGTTCAACTTCTGGTTTCTGAAGCAGATGCTTTAATATTTCTTCTTGTTTAATAGCAGTATGTTATACTAACTACTACATTTTGAATTAATATTTTTTTACTTTATTCCTGTTTCATTTCCAGCATCCATGTTCAGTGAAAAATATAAACTCCTTAAATATTTCGTTGGCATAAAGAGTCTTATTGTAGGCACCAGGCTGCAGGCTTGGCTTTACATTAGAGCAGGCATTAGTGTTTTCTTTTTTGTGTTGATGTTATTCTTGTTTGTTTGGTTTGGTTTGGTTTGGTTTCTGTGCTGAGTGCCTCTGCAGGGAGCTGTGAGAGGACCCTGAGAGAGCTGGAAAATGACAAGGTTCAACATATCTGAGGCAGCAGCATCTTATATAAATTATCTATGATTATTTAAAAATGAAAGCCTATATCTCCACTGCTCTGGAGCATCCCCCAGCAGCAGGCCAACTGGTGAGAGATCTGTGGTCAGAATGCACAACCACTCCCAACACCCATTGGACTTTGTAGCCTCTACAACCAACTCTGCCACCCAAACCCACCAACTCCATCATCCTCCCCATGGCCAACCATCTACCACATTATCAGCAGTCCTTATAGGCACAAATACCACCTATACCAGATGGAATAACAGCAGCTATACAACCAACAACTACTCCACTTGGAAGAACAGCAGCACCTATAGACACAAGAACCAACTACACAAGTTAGAACAACAGTACACACTATATGCACAAAGGTGATCCATACAAGCTGGACAAACAGCAGCCCTTATAGGTACCAGCACCACAAAACCAGTTGGAGGAAGAATCTCCATTGACATGGGCATAACACACACCAGTCAGAAGAACAGACTCTTTAGGCACAAATGAAGCCCATACAAGCTAGAAGAACTAGAGGATACACTGCACTAAAGGCTGCCAAACACCCACAAACCTCAGTTGAGACAACCTTACTAGACCTGAGGACCAGGCAACCACCAGAATCCTTGGTCATTCAAGTCACAAGACCATAAAGGAAAAAGATAATAAAGTAACAAAAGACCCATCCAACAAAAAAAACTACAGGAACCAACAACTGTACATAAACTTATCTCAAACCCAAATGGGAAAATGACAGTGGAGAAATACATGTAACAACATGAAGGGCAATATAGCACCACCAGAATCCAGTGGCCATACAAAAGGAAGAACTTAACATCCCAAAACAGATGAAGCCAAAGAAAATGACCTTAAAAATAACTTTATGAAGATGACAGAGGCCCTACAAGAGGAAATGAAAAAGTCCATTAAAGAAATCAAGGGAAAGACAAAAAATTTAAAGAAATCAGTTAATTCCTTAAAAAAAAAAAAAAAAAAAAGAACCAAACTGGCAAAGAAAACAGTTCAAGACTTGAAAATTGAAATAGAGGCAATAGAGCTTCTGTCCACCCTGGAACTCCCATCAGGACCAGAGGTGAGTGCCTGGGTTATAGTCATAGAGGGAACTGTCCCTGGGTCCCACCGCTGGACACAGGCCACCCCTGGAGGACCTGACCAACCTGGCCCCAGTTTCCTGCCAATCAGCGGGCCCTGCAGGAAGGCTCCCCTTTTCCAAGACTGCAGGCAGACACTGCAGTCTCCACACCTTGCCCCCACACCCATTTGACCCAGACCCCAGCCACTTCCTGAGACTCAGAGACCAACACCCAGCTCCTGTCCACCCCAGAACTCCCATCTGGACCAGAGGTAAGTGCCTGGGGTTATAGCCAGAGAGGCAACTGTCCCTGGGTACCACCGCTGGACACAGGCCACTCCAGGAGGACCTGACAAACTTGGCCCCAGTTTCCTGTCAAGTGGCAGGCCCTGCAGGAAGGCTCCCCTTTTCCAAGACTGCAGGCAGACACTGCAGTCCCCAAACCCTGCCCCCACACCCATCTGCTGGAGACCCCAGCCACTTCCTGAGAATCAGAGACCAGCCCCAAGCTTCCATCCTGCTCTGGAACTCCCACCTGGACCAGAGACCAGAGGAACTCCAATCTGGACAAGAGGAGCTCCCATCTGGACAAAATAAGGAGACCCCAGGGACTTCTTGAGACTCAGAGTCTCAGCTCCTATCCGGCCAGCACTCTCATCTGGACCAGCACTCCCATGTGGCCCAGAGCTTCCATCTGGACCAGAGAGAGGCTCCCTAAATCTGTCAACTCCCTCTGGACCAAGTACACTGATAAGACCAAGAACAAACACAAGAGGAGATGGGCAGATGTCAAGGCAGAAGTATATACAACAAAATAAAGAGCAATACAGCATCACCAGAACCTAGCCCTTCTCCAACAGCTAGACCTGAACATCATGGAATGGAAGAAGAAGAAGAAAACAACCTTATAAGTAACATCATGAAGAGGCTAGAGCCTTATATAGAAGAAATCAAAAATAAAGTAGAGGAATAGACAAACAAAAAATGGGAAGAATGCTATAAAAAAAAAACTAGAGGAAAGGACAATTAAAGCAGAAGAAAACAATAAGTCCCTGAAAGAAAATCATGAAAAAGCAAGGGAGGAAATCCAAGACATGAAGAGAGAAATAGAAAAAATGAAGAAGACGCTAGCAGAAGGAATGTTGGAAATAGAAAATCTGAGCAAACAAACAGGAACTTCAGAGGCAAGTATAACCAACAGAATGCAAGAGATGGAAGAGAGGATCTCTGGTGTTGAAGATACAGTTGAAGAAATAGATTCATCAGTCAAAGAAAACACTAAAACCAACAAAGTCATGACCCAAAATGTCCAAGAAATTTGGGACACCATGAAAAGACCAAAACTACGAATAATAGGGATAGAGGAAGGAGAAGAATACCAACTCAAAGGCACAGAAAGTATATTTAACAAGATCATAGAAGAAAACTTTCCCAACTTAAAGAAGGAAATGCCTATGAAGATACAAGAAGCCTATAGAACACCAAACAGACTAGAGCCCCCCCAAAAACTCCCCTCACCACATAATAATTAAAGAACTAAATGTAAAGAATAAATAAAGGATATTAAGGGCAGCAAAGGAAAAAGGCCAAGTGATTTACAAAGGCAAACCCACCAGAATAACACGTGATTTCTTGATGGAGACTTTGAAAGCCAGAAAGACCTGGTCAGATATAATGCAGACACTAACAGACCATGGATGCCAGCCTAGACTAATATACCTAGCAAAACTTTCAATCATCATAGATGGAGTGAACAAGACCTTCCAAAACAAAACCAGATTTAAACAATACTTATCCACAAACCCAGCCCTACAGAAAGCACTGGAAGGAAAATTACAACCTAAGGAAGGCAGATACACCCATGAAAACACAGGCAATAGATAACACCACAGCAGTAAACCCCAAAGAAGAGAAGTACACACACATTACCACCAAAAAATAAAAATAACAACAGGAACAAACAATCACTGGTCATTAATATCCCGTAATATCAATGGACTTAATTCACCTATAAAAAGATACAGACTAACAGAATGGATATGAAAACAGGACCCATCTTTCTGCTGCATACAAGAAACACACCTCAAATTCAAAGACAGACACCTCCTGAGAATAAAAGGCTGGGAAAAGACTTTCCAATCAAATGGTCTTAAGAAGCAAGCTGGTGTAGCCATCCTAATATCTAGCAAAATAGACTTCAAACTAAAATCAATCAAAAGAGATGATGAAGGACATTACATACTCATGGCAGGAAAGATCCACCAAGATGAAATTTCAGTTCTGTACATTAATGCCCCAAATACAAGGGCACCCACATATGTAAAAGAAACATTACTAAAGCTTAAATCACATATAAAACCCCACACATTAATAGTGGGAGACTTCAACACCCCACTTTCACGTCTGGACATATCAGCCAAATTGAAACTTAACAGAGAAATAAAGAAATTAACTGATGTTATAACTCAAAGGGACTTAATCGATATCTATAGAACATTCCACCCAAACAAAAAAGAATATACCTTCTTCTCAGCACCCCATGGAACCTTCTCTAAAATCGACCACATATTTGACCAGAAAGCAAATCTCAACAGATACAAAACAATTGAAATAACCTCCTGTATTCTATCAGACCACCATGGTTTAAAGTTAGATTTGAACAACAGAAAAAAACACAGAAATCCTACAATCTCATGGAAACTGAATAATGCTCAACTGAAATACCAATTGATTAAGGAAGAAATAAAGAAAGAAATTAAAGACTTCCTAGAGATCAATGAAAATGAATACACCACATACCCAAACTTATGGGATACTATGAAAGCAGTGCTAAGAGGGAAATTCATAGCACTGAATGCCCACATAAAGATGCTAGAGAAATCTCATGCTAGTGACTTGACAGCACACCTGAAAGCCCTTGAACAGGAAGAAGCAAAGTCTCCCAGGAGGAACAGACGCCAGGAAATTATCAAATTGAAAGCTGAAATCAATAAAATAGAAATAAAGAGAACAATACAAAGGAATAATGAAACAAAGAGTTGGTTCTTTGAGAAGATCAACAAGATAGAGAAGCCCTTATCCAAACTAACCCAAAGACAGAGAGAGACCATGCAAATTAACAAAATCAGAAATGAAAAGGGGGACATAACAACAGACAATGAGGAAATCCAGAGAATCATCAGGTCATACTTCAAAAACCTCTACTCCACAAAACTGGAAAATCTAAAAGAAATGGATAATTTTCTGGATAGGTACCACATACTTAAGTTAAATCAAGACCAGATAAACCATTTAAATAGTCCAATAACCCCTAAGGAAATAGAATCAGTCATTAAAAGACTCCCAACCAAAAAAAAAAGCCCAGGACCAGATGGTTTCACTGCACAATTCTACCAGATCTTCAAAAAAGACTTAATACCAATACTCTTTAAATTGTTCCACACAATAGCAGCAGAAGGTATATTACCAAACAATTACCCTGATTCCTAAACCAAACAAAGATGCAACAAAGAAAGAGAACTACAGACCTATCTCCCTCATGAACATTGATGCAAAAATACTCAATAAAATACTAGCAAACAGACTCCAAGAACACATCAAAACAATTGTCCACCATGATCAAGTAGGCTTCATCCCAGGGATGCAAGGGTGGTTCAATATATGAAAGTCCGTCAATGTAATACACCATATAAATAAACTCAAAGAAAAAAACCACATGATCATCTCCCTCAATGCAGCAAAGGCATTTGACAAAATCCAACACACCTTCATGATAAAGGTCTTGGAGTGATCAGGAATACAGGGAACATACCTAAACATAATAAAGGCAATCTACAGCAAGCGGACAGCCAACATCAAATTAAATGGAGAGAATCTCAAAGCAATACCACTAAAATCAGGAACAAGGCAAGCTGTCCCCTCTCCCCATACTTATTCAATATAGTACTTGAAGTTCTAGCCAGAGCAATAAGACAACATAAAGAGATTAAGGGGATACAAATTGGAAAGGAAGAAGTCAAGCGCTCCCTATTTGCAGACAAAATGTTAGTATACATGAGTGACCCCAAAATTTCAACCAAGGAACTGATACAGCTAATAAAAAGCTTCAGCAACATGGCAGGATACAAGATCAACCCAAAAAAAATCAGTAACCCTTCTATATACAGTAGACAAACAGGCTGAGAAGGAAATCAGAGATACAGCCACAAATGATATAAAATACCTTGGGGTTACTCTAACTAAGCATGTGAAGGACCTATATGACAAGAACTTTAAGTCCCTGAAAAAAGAAATTGAGGAAGATGTCATGGAAAGATCTCCCATGCTCATGGATAGGCAAGATTAACATAGTAAAAATGGTGATCTTACCAAAAGCAATCTACAGATTCAACACAATTCCCATCGAATTACCAACACAGTTCTTCACAGATCTGGAAAGAATAATACTCAACTTCGTATGGAAAAACAAAAAAACCAGGATAGCCAAAAGAATCCTGTACAATAAAACAACCTCTGGAGGCATCACAATCTCCGACCTCAAGCTCTACTATAGAGCTACTGTAATAAAAAGAGCTTGGTACCGGCATAAAAACTGACATGTGGACCAATGGAATCAAATTGAAGACCCTGACATTAACCCGCACACCTATGAAAATATAATTTTTGACAAAGAAGCCAAAAATGTACAATGGAAAAAAGAAAGCATCTTCAACAAATGGTGCTGTCATAACTGGATGTCAATGTGTAGAAGGCTGCAAATAGATCCATATCTGTCACTGTGCACAAAACTTAAATCCCAGTGGATCAAAGACTTCAACATAAATCCAGATACTCTGAACCTGATAGTAGAGAAAGTAGGAAGTACTCTTGAACGCATTGGCACTGGAGCTCACTTTATAAATATAACACCAGTAGCACAGACACTGAGAGAAAAAAATCAATCAATGGGACCTGTTGTAACTGAGAAGTTTATGCAGAGAAAAGGACATGGTCAACAAGACAAAGCAACAGCCTACAATATGGGAAAAGGTCTTCACCAACCCCACATCTGACAAAGGGCTGATAACCAGAATATATAAAGAACTCAAGAAATTAGACATCAAAATGCCCAACAATCCAATTAAGAAATGGGCTATAGAACTAAACAGAGAATTCTCCACAGAGGAAGTTCAAATGGCTGAAAGACATTTTAGGAATTGCTCAACATCCCTAATTATCTGGGAAATTCAAATCAAAATGACTCTGAGATACCACCTTACACCTGTCAGAATGGATGAGATCAAAAGCGCAGAAGACAGCTTATGCTGGAGAGGATGTGGAACAAGGGGAACTCTCCTCCACTGCTGGTGGGAATGAAAGCTTGTACAGCCACTTTGGAAATCAATATGGCACTTCCTCTAGAAAATTGGGAATCTATCTCCCCCAAGACCCAGCTATAGCACTCTTGGGCATATACCCAAGGAATGCTCAATCATACCACAAGGACATTTGTTCAACTATGTTCATATCAGCTTTGTTTGTAGTAGCCACAACCTGGAAACAACCTAGATGCCCTTCAACTGAAGAATGGATAAAGAAAATATGGTACATATACACAATGGAGTACTACTCAGCAGAGAAAAACAATGACATCATGAGGTTTGCAGGCAAATGGATGGATCTAGAAAAAATCATCCTGAGTGAGGTAACCCAGTCTCAGAAGGTCCAACACAGTATTTACTCACTCATAGAAGGATACTAGATGTAAAACAAAGATGACTAGACTGCTACACAACTCCAGGGAGACTACGTAGAAAATGTGACTCTAGAAAAGACCCAAGGATTACCCAATGACAGAGAAATGGATGAGATCTACATGAACAACCTGGATGACAGTGGGAGTAATGAAGGGCAAGATTTGAGGGAAAGAAAGGTTAGGGGAGCAGGAGATAATACCAGCTGGATCAAGAACATAAAGGGAGAACAAGAAATAATAGACCATGATAAATGAAGACCACATGAGAACAGGAATAGGCAGAGTGCTGGAGAGGTCCCAAAAAATGCACAATAATACATCCTCTATAGATGCTGGCAATGGTCGAGAGAAAGCCTGATCTGACCTAGTCCAGTGATCAGATGGCTAAACACCCTAACTGTCGTGCTGGAACTCTCATCCAATAACTGAAGGAAGTGGATACAGAGATCCTCAGCCAGGCCGCAGGTGTAGCTCCAGGTGTCCAACTGTTGAGAAATAGGAGGGTCTGCAAGAGCATGAATTGTTGAATCCAAGATTGCAAAAAGCACAGGGACAAATAGCCAAACGAATGGAAGCACATGATTTATGAACCAAAGGCTGTAGAGCCCCCAGCTGGATCAGGCCCTCTGGATAAGTGAGACAATTGAATAGCTTGATCTGCTTGGGAGGACCCCAGTCTGTGGGACCAGGATCTGTCCTTAGTTCATGAGCTGGCTGTTTGAAACCTTGGGCTTACACAGGGACACTTTGCTCAGTCTGAAAGGAGGTGACAGGACCTGCCTGTACTGAATCCACCAGGTTTAAATGAATCCCTGGGGTGCCTTGATCCTGAAGGACATGAGAATGGAGGGGAAGGGCTGGCAGGTAGGTGGAGGTGGGTGCGGGAGGGGGGAGGACAGGGGAACCCATGGCTGATGTATAAAATTTAAGGTACATAATAATAAAGAAAAAAAGAAATAGAGGCAATAAACAAAACAAAATGTGAGTGAATTCTGGAAATGGTAAATTAACTGGGTATAGAGATGCAAGTATCACCAACAGAATACCAAGGAAAGAAGAGAGAATCTCCAGTGTTGAAGATATGATAGAGACAATAGATTCACTGGTCAAAAACAATGTTACATACCCAAAATCCTTAAAACCAAACATTCATAAAAGCTGGGACTCCATGAAAAGACCAAATATAAAAATACTAGGGACAGAACAAAAAGAATTCTAGCTCAAAGGAACAGAAAATGTATTCAACAAAATTACAGAATAAAATTTCCAACCTAAATAAAAACATGCCTGTGAAAACACTGGAAGCTTACAGAACACCAAATAAATTGGAAAAAAATCCATTGCCACATAATAATCAAAATAATAAATATACAGAATAAAGAAAGACTATTACAAGTGGTTAAAAAACAATAAAGGCGAAGTAACATAATGGCAGACCTATCACAATTATACCTGAATTCAAAATGGAGTCTCTAAAATCCAGAAGGTATTGGACAGATGTTTTGCAGATGCTAAGAGACTATGCATGTCAGCCCAGGCTACTATACCAGCAAAATTTTCAGTCACCATAGATGAAAAAAAATGAGAAAATCAATAACAAATCCAAGCTTCCAGAAAGTACTAGAAGGGAAACTCCAACACAGGGAATTTAGCTGTACCTATGAAAACACAGGCAATAGATAATCCCACACTAGCAAAACCCAAATAAGGGAAACACACACATTATCACCCCTACAACCCAAACCAAAAGATAACATGAAGTAACAGTCACTAATCTTCAATATTTCTTAATATCAATGGAATCAATTTTCCTATACAAAGACACAGGCTGACAGAATAGATACAAAAATAGGTTCATTCCTTCTGTTGCATACAAGAATCACACCTCCTTCAAATACAGACATTACCCCATAGTAAAGTGTTGGGGAATGGTTAGGGCCAATCAAATGGACTTAAGAAGCAAGCTGGTAAAGCTATCCAAGTATGTAACTGTAGCTGAAAATTTTCCTGTGTTCTCCCTGGTATGCAGCTGCTCAGACCCAAATAAATACACAGAAGCTTATAATATTTACAAACTATAAGGCCTTAATGACTCAGGCTTCTTGCTAGCTAGCTTTTACATCTTAAATTAACCCATTTCTACAAATCTGTACTTTGCTACATGGCTTGTGACTTACCAGTATTTTCATCTTTCTTCTTATGGTGGTGGCAAGCAGGATCTCCCAGCTCTGTCTTTCTCCTTCCTCTCTCTGTAGTTGGAGAGTCCTGCCTAACCTTATTCTGCCTCACCATTGGCCAAACAGCTTTATTTATCAATCAATCAGAGCAATACATATTCCCAGAATACAGAATTATATCACATTCTATTCACAAGGAAGGTTTTAATTTCAGCACAATAAAATTACATATAAAAAAAGTTATCAAGCAAGAATTGTAGGTATAATATCTAGTCTATTTGTATTTGGCAAAATTAAAGAGGATATCCTATCTATCCTATATTTGTGAGTCTAAGGTTTCCTATTTACCTTAGCTCTTATCTTAACCAAGGAAAACAATAATTATAACTATCAAGTTTTCAACTACAGAAAAGATATAATATTACCTAAGTAAACAGGAAGAGTATTGTAAGCAATTTCCAAAAATTTAGAATTACAGAGACAGTGGGATGCTTGGACAGTCACCCAAAGTTCCTCTGTAACATTGGGGCATCCATCTTTAGTATATAGGTCTTAAGTTTTTCAGTTACTTTTTCTTGTGTCCTGAGAAAGTCTCACAGTTTCTCCTGTGAAGCAAGAGCCTGAAGAACCATTTTGCCTTGCAAAGTTCCGTGGTCACCTTCCTATGTGTTCCACATGTCCAATTTACACAACAACGTATCATCAGCAGTTCTGGCTAGAACAGTTTCTTGCCCAAATGGCTATTTTTGCCAAGAAGAAGATAAATACTATATGGAGTATCTTCAACACCCATCCTCCTTTCTGAAGTAAATCGATGCTGCCAGGAGAAGACATGTCTCATTGTCCAGAAAGTAAAAGTTTTTAAAATATTTTAAATGCCATATTCTATATGTCTTTGAATTGTTTGAAGATTACCTATCTATCTGAAATATATCTTTGTATATGTAAAAAAACTAAAATGATTATGATTATCATAGATGAATGAATATTAATCTGTATTTCTTAATTATCCATTACAATTTAAATGAGTAACATAAACATAATACCTTAAAAAAGAGGAGAAATATATATACAGTATAACAAAATTAACTTTATATATGTAATAAACTAAAATGTACAGCAATGTAAAACATTTTAAATAAGTTGTTGCTCTTTAAAAGTAGATTCAATAGTCAACCCTTTTATCCTAGCATATCTATATTCAACTTTCATCTTAAGAAAGACATTTCATTTAAAATCAAACACATTTAAATAAAAACAAACATTTATAAACAGTATTTTGTGAATTTCTGCACAGATTCTCTTATTACTTTCTGCTGATAGGGGTACTGGTAATCTATGCTGAGGAAATTAAGAATTATGGTCAAGTCCTAACTGGAGTAGTCTGTAACAATGTATTCTCTGAGCCAGTTGCCTTGAAGCTGTTTTTAGATGTTGCATCATCTGAGCCTCTCAGGGGGTCTTCCTTGATCAAACCATATTAGCCTGGAAGCAATGCACAGGGTCTCATCTTCTGTGGAAACAAAAGCAGAACCTCTTCTTAAAAGCAACATATCCCTAAACACAAATTTTGAAGTCAAGATACTTTTAGAATGTACATATTGGTTTAACTTAGCAGCCTTTACAAGCAAATGTCTTTCTGCAGTTAAAAATCCGAAAGAGAACTGTAGCTGGAGACCTTTTCTCCTGCCCCTGCCAAGCCCTGTTAGTCTGCCAACCCACTTACAAAATAAACACACAGATGCTTATATTATTTAAACTGCTTGGCTGTGGCAGGCTTCTTGTTATCTACTTCTATCTTAAATTAACCCATTTCTACTAATCTGTACTTTGCCATGTGGCTTGTGGCTTACATCTCACTTGTCATGGTGACAGCTGGCAGGTCTCTCCCTCCACCTTCCTGTTCCCAGAATTCTCTTCTCTGCTTGTCCTGCCTATACTTCCTGCCCGGCTATTGGCCAATCAGCATTTTACTTACACAGAGCGATATCCACTTTCCCTTTTCTTTGTTTTAATGAAGGTTTTAATTTTATATAGTAAAATTAGTATAACAAAACAATTATTAAGCAAGAATTACAGTTACAATATTAAGGAAGATATCCTATCTATCTTATATTTGTGAATCTAAGGTTTTTATATCTAACTTATCTTTTATCGTAATTAAGGAAAATTGTAACTATCTAGTTTCAACTACATCAAAGACCTCAGAAAGATATATGACCTGAGAAAGAGGAGGAGGATGCAAGCAACTTTCAGCAGTCTTGCAAGGTAGACAGAGACAGCTGGCAGTCTGGACAGGCACCTGATGTTCCTTTGTAAAGTTGGGGCATCTGTCTTCAGCCCACAGGGCTAAAGTCTCTTGTGTAGCTATAACCGCCTTGCTAAATAAGAAACACAGAGCCAATTGTAGAGGTAATAGCCCAAGAGGTCAGAGCAATAGCTGAGAGCTGAAAACCTTACCCTTCACTGCTTCTGCTGTCTTTCCTCTCCACAAGAGAGTTACTTCCTGTGCCCTGTCTTTTATAGAGACTTTCCGTTCTGCCTTCTCATTGGTTGTAAACCCAGCCACATGACCTCCTCATCACTGCCTGTCTGTATAGACCTCCAGGTCTTCTATGGTTGGTATTGAGATTAAAGGCATGTGTTGCCCTGCTGGCTGTATCCTTGAACACAGAGATCTTGCCTGGCTCTGCCTCCCAAGTGCTGGGATTAAAGGTGTGTGCTACCACCACCCAGCAATCAACTTTTGAATATACTTTTAAAAATGAACTACTTGTTTTAAGTAGGAAAAGTAATGAAAATTTTTTTGTCTGAGTTTTTCAAATGTTACTGGACTGGACATTGTTATATATAATGGAGTTTTTCATCTGAATCTGTCAAATGTTAATGGACTAGCCATCATTAATGTAATCTTGACTGTGTATATTGTATATACTTATTGGATATGATTTTTCTTGTATTAGTTATAAACTTTTTTAAATTTTAGACAAAAACAGGGAAAATGTGGTATTGTGTTCCCAAGAATATTGTGCAGGCTAATAAACTTATCTGGGTTCAGAGAGCAGGACAGCCACAATATTAAACATGAGGATAGGCAGTGGTAGCACACACCTTTAATTCTAGCATTCCAGAGACAGAAATACCTCTGGATCTCTGAGTTCAAGGCCACATTAGAAACAGCCAGGCATGGTGACATACACCTTTAATCCAAGAAATTGAGCCTTTAATCCCAGGGAGTGATGGCAGAGAACAGAAAGATATATAAGTCCTGAAAACCAGGCACCAGGCTAGTTAAGCATTTGGCTGGTTAAGCAATTTGGCACGTTAAGCATTCAGGCTTTGGAGCAACACAGTTCAACTGAGATTCATGTGGATGAGGACTCAGAAGCTTCCAGTCTGAGGAAATAAGATCAACTGCAGAACTGGAAAGGTGAGGTAGCTTTGGCTTGTTCTATCTCTCTGATCTTCCAGCATTCACCCCAATAACTGGCCTCAGGTTTGATTTTATTAATAAGTACCATTAAGATTCTTGATACATCCTTAGTCACCTTTCTTAGTGTCCTGTAGAATGTCTGGTGTCAACGTCTAGTACGTTGGGGTCCCTGGGTAAGGGTCTCGCAGAAATCAGGACATAGGGGATGCAGAGCAAAGGCAGCAAATGCAACTGCATGCTGTACTTTATTAGCATCAGACTTATATGCAATGTGCACACAAAGAATCTCAACAACCATTTCCTCATCTGTTGTATCCCTAGCAACTTACTTAGACAATGTTTGGCATAACACAACACTCCCCTATGTTCTAGTTATTCAGAGTGTCTCAGGGCATGACATCCTGGCCAGACGCTATCTCATTGTCCTCTATACTAACTTCCTCTTGTAAACAAAGCTTAAGCAAGACAGGTTGAAAAATAACATGCTTTACAGCAGAAAGCCTCTTCCGTGTTCCCAGGCACCTGTTACTTGTGACTTGAGATAAGGGGAAGAGAACATTTTCTCCTCCTAGCTCTATCCTGCCAGAGCTGGCCTTCATCCCAGTCACAGTCATCAAATAGCCTTGAGAATCAGAAGGAACATTAACTGCTTACATAGGCATATCTCCACAGTCTGGCAGTTTCCTCTGCAAAGCAGGAACCTGAAGGACCATTTTGCCAAGCAAAGTTCAGTGGCCACCTTTCTATGGGTCCTGCATATCCAGTTGATCAAGCAGTCCAGGCAAGAACAGTTTCTTGCCCAAATGGCTATTTTTGCCATGGTGAAGATAAACTCTATATGAAGTGTCTTTGATGCCCATCCTCTCTGAAGTAAATCTGTGCTTCCAGGATCAGACATTCTCAGTATCCAGAAAGTCTAATTTTTTAAAAATATTTTAAATGCCATATTCTGTAGGTCTTTGAAGTGTTTGAAGATTACCTATCTATCTGAAATATATCTATGTATACTTATAAAACTTAACTAACATGCTACATACAAGTTTGACTATCATAGATGACTAATTATTAATCTAGTTTTAAATTATCAATTACAATTTTAAATGAGCTGTATAAACATAATACCTTAAATGAGAATAGAAATATATGTAGATGAAAACCTTACCCTTCACTGCTTCTGCTGGCTTTCCTCTCCACAAGACAGCTACTTCCTGTCTCCTGTCTTTTATATAGACTTTCTGTTCTGCCTTCTCATTGGTTCTAAACCCAGCCACATGACCTCCTCATCACTGCCTGTCTGTACAGACCTCCAGGTCTTCTATGGCTGCTATTGAGATTAAAGGCGTGTGTTGCCATGCTGGCTATATCCCTTGAACACACAGCTCTGCCTCCCAAGTGCTGGGATTAAAAGCATGCACCACCACCACCCAGCTTCTGCTATGGCTTGCTCTGACCCCAAGGCAACTTTATTAATGTACAAATAAAATCACATTTCAATACAAATAAAATATCATTATATTTCCCCTTTTCTATTTTAATAAAAGGAAAAAAGTTATAACCAATATAAGAAAAGCTATATACGAAAGTACAATAAGTATATACCATATATAAAAGCAATAAACACCTAAACAATGTCCAGTCCATTTGCATTTGACAAATTCAGAGAAAATAATTCCATTATCTATCCTACTTTGTTAAGTCCAAAATGTACCTGATTCAATTTCTATCCTAACTTATATTACTAACAGAACTGTCTTATAACGTCTTTCAAATTTACACACTTACACCTCTAGTGAGTTTCTTTTTTGAAATTCTTAACAAAGAAAACTATAACTATAAATAACTGATCTTCAACTCCCTCAGAGACCCAAGAAGGAAATAATACTACCTAATAAAAAAATAAAAACAGGAAGTGCATGCAAGCAGCTTCCCTCCACCCCACCCCCACAAAAAATGTGAGTTGACAGAAACAGCCAGCTGCCTGGACAGTCACCTGAGGTTCCTCTGCAGTGTTGGAACATCATATTCAGCCTATAGGCTTATTGTATCTGACAGACTCATTTTTGAACTAGGATGTAAACAAGGCCCACCGTTCACCTTCACATTTGGTGAGAGTAGCCCATGTACCAGAAACACCTGAATTCCACTAATGTCATTATCATGGTTCAGGATTTTAAATTCTGGAAATTGTTGATATATTTTTTTTAATTCAGCTGTCCATTTTTCTTGGCTGTGTATATGTGGCTTCATCTCAACATCCCATTCTTCTCCGCATCCCTCTATTATATGCCAGTCTACAATTGAGAGGGGTGAGCTTAGTTATTCTTCAAAAATAACTGTTTCATCTGCTATTCCATTGCATATCAGAAGCCATTGGCCCACTCCCTGTTCAGCTGCCTTCGAAGAAAAGGTCACGGTACCTCTTACAGATTGCAAAGGTCACTCACTTCAGGCATAGTGCCATATTGTCCTGGCTTCAGAAGATGCCTTTTGTTAAAGCCACAACCACACTTGTTTTGGCAAGAATTGGTAGTCCTTGGTTTCATGTCCTGTCTGTCCTGTTTGTCAGCAGTTGATTTGAAGATACTTTGTTGTCTAGTGGCTAACTTTTGCCACAATGAATGTTAACTCCATATGCAGTTTCTTCAATGCCCATATTTTCTCTGAAGTAGATTGGTACTGCCAGGAGTCGACATGTCTCAAAAAAGAAAAATTCCTAAGTTATTAAAACATTTTAAATGCCATATTATGTAGATCTCTGAAGGGTTTGAAAATTACCTGTCTATCCAAAATATATCTGTTTGAACTTGAAAACACACCTAATATGACTACAAGTTCGATTGTATTATCTAACTACTAACTTTCATTTCTATATATCCTAATAGTTCATAATAATAAGATTCAAGGATTAGAAAATTGCATTACATTGTTAAATGAATGGTATAAGTACAGTATCTTGAGCAAGATTAGAAATATGTGTATGGCATAATCTAACTATATATATAATTTGTATACAATATAAAACAATCCAATCCAATGAAAAGTATTTAAAACTAGTTGTCTTTTTCTTTTTCTCTCTCTTGTTTTTAAACAAGCATCTTAAATCTAATCTCCTTTGCCTAGACCTTTTCCTAACCCTTAACAACAACTTGTAACCAGCCCTCCTAAACAATGAAAACTATTCCAGATGCAAAACCCATTAAAAGACCAAAAAACAGCCTGCCCCACATGACCCCTTTGGGAATGTGGGCATCATATTCTTAAAATTGCTTCCTGCTGGGTATGGGTGAAGGTATCTTTATTCTGAAAAAAAAAGTTGGGGTTAATTATCAAATTCTAGGAAAGATAACTGTATTCTTTGTTATCCATAATGCCAAAGTTCAGGGTTTATCTCAAGTCCTTATTCAAGTAGTCTTTGAAACTGGATCATCTCACCTAGCCATCTCAGAATTGATCTAAGCCCTTTCTAGTCCAATGCTGATCTGTAGATGATGTTTGTCAGCTTAGTGATATTATTATTGTCCATGTGGAATTGTCATTGTGGGACCCCATCTTCTTCCTGGAGATTTCAGTTCATGATAGGCCTGGCTGTGATTTCCTGCAGAAAACTGATAAGAGAATCAAACACAAAGACATATATAGGCAGCTAATTGAAGACTTTTCTCTAGAATTAATTAGTACTCTATATGACCATTATTATCTTAACAAAGTTTAATATATAGTAAATTTTGATATAAAATTCATACTTTAAGAAAACTTTAAAGAATCAGAGTAGAATCAAAGAATTGAGATTAGTAATAGTACCTTAATTAATTTAGTTTTTCTCCTGTCCCATGTCAGAAGATGGTTCTTTCTTCTGGTATGATACAGGGAGTTTGCATTTTCCTTTTAACAACATGCTTGAGTTTAAAGAAGGAGAGAGCCATTCTCCAACTCCAAAGTCAGCTTTAAATTTTAATTGAACTGGGATTACAAGAAGACCAATAGTGTTATTTTTTTTAGAGAAGAGCAGAAACAAACATTTAGGAAGATTTATGAAATTTTGTAGATGGTATACCAATAGGCCCTTTTACTCTGTTTACTGGGATAGATGATTTGTCCCTTTTCTTCAGTTGTCTCATTTGTCCAGTATTCTTCAGATTACTTAGCCTTCATTCTCCTAAAAGACAAAAACAAAAACCCTTCCCCAAGACCAATTTTGGAGAGGTTCCCTTTTGGCACGTTATATCTGGTTAAATGAAAATGCATGTATTAATGCTGTAAGTTAGTTTAAATTGGATGGTCATGTTGGTTGATGAACTATCACCTCCTCTAATTAAGAGGTCTCTCTTGTTCAACTCAAACCTTTATCAGTTTTGATGGTATGCTTATCTTCTCCTGCAGAAACAAAAGCAAAACGGCATCCCCAACATAACACATATCCTGGTTTCCATTCTGAGGTCAGCACATCCTTGAAGTATATAGGCCGATTTAATTCTGTAGTTTTTTCTATTAACCAATGTCTCTCTGCAGCTGTTGTTCCTTTATCATTAGCATTGAGAAAATATCAAAGTTATTAGAGTATTGTGCAGTCTATTTCTTGGGTTTTTGTTACCCTGTTCTGTTTATTTATCATGTCCTTTAGAGTTCTGTTTGATCTTTCAATAACTGCTTGGTCTGTAGGATTATGTGATATACCTGTAATATGCTTTATATTGTAATAAGCAAAAAACTGTTTCATTTTAACAGATACATATGCTGGAGCATTGTCAGTTTTAATTTGTGCAGGTATACCATGATGGCCATAACTTCTAGCAAATGAGTGATTACAGAATCAGCTTTTTCAGAACTCAAAGCAGTTGCCCATTGAAATCCTGAATAAATACCAATGGTATGGTGAACACATTTCAATTTTCCAAATTCAGGAAAGTGAAAAACATCCATCTGCCAAATTTCATTCCTCTGAGTACCCTTTGGGTTACATCCTGCTAGTAATGGTGTCTGATTGTAGAAGGAACAAGTACGACATTTATTTACTATTTATTTGGCTTGTTGCCAGGTTATGGAAAAATCCTTTTTTAAACCTTTACTATTGACATGATAGGTTTTTTTAATGAAATTATGAGGCCTCCAGCACATTTCCTATCAATAGTTTATCAATCTCATCATTACCTTGTGCTAGAGGGCCTGGCAGACCAGTATGGGATCAGATGTGAGTTATATATAAAGGATGACTCCTTTCCCTGATTGTATCTTGTAATTGAATAAATAGTGAAGTTAATTCTGAAGCATCAGGAATAAATTCTGCAGTCTCAATATGTAATACCACTCTTTCAGCATACTGAGAGTCAGTAACTATGTTGAGAGGTTCTGAAAAATCCATTAGTACCAACAGAATAGCATACAATTCCGAATTTGAACTGAATTATAAGGACTTTGAACCACTTTACTTAAATTTTCTGATTTGTAACCTGCCTTTTCTTGTTTGTTGGCGTCTGTACAAAATGTATGAACTCCAGATATGGGTTTTTCCCGTACAATTCGAGGCAAGATCCAATCAGCTCTCTTTATAAGATCAATTCTATTGCTTTTGGGAATATTTGCTGTTAATTTCTCCCAAAAAATTACTTCAAGCTCTTTGCCAAGGTTCACTTTCTGACCATAATTTTTCAATGTCCTCTTTAGTTAAAGGTACAACAATTTCTGCTGGGTCTATTCTTGCTAATTGATGAAGTCTCAATTTTCCTTCCAAAATTAAGTCAGAGATTTTTTCCCCATAAGTTTTTAATTTTTTATTTGGTTTATTTGGTAAAAATATCCATTCCAATATAATATCTTCTCTCTGCATTAATATTCCTGTAGGAGAATGCCTAGAAGGTAAAATAACCAAAATGCAATCCAGCTTTGGATCAATACAATCCATGTGTCCTTCATGTACTTTTTTTTCTAACAAGGCCAATTCTTTCTCAGCTTCAGGTGATAATTATCTTGGACTATTTAAGACCTTGTCACCTTCTAAGGTTTTGAACAAATTATTCAGTAAATCATTTTTTTTATCCCACATAAAACCTATTTTTTTAATGTGGAAAAAAATCTCTTTAAAATATCTGATATAATTGACTTACCAATTCTGTGTATCTGTGTAGAACAGTAGAAATCTGAGGGAATTTCAAAATAGCTACCTAGCATCTGAGGTGGCAATGCAGAGAGAGACAGAGACAGAGACAGAGAGAGACAGAAAGTACAGCCACATTCTGGCTAAAAGCTTGAATCCAACCACATTTCCGCTCGAGCTGAGTTGAGCCTGGGCTAAGGCTTCCTTAAGCTCTGACCGACCATGTGTGCTGGTGTTTCAGCCGTAAGCAGCCTATCTGCAGTTGTGTGTAGCTACTGCAATTAGTGGTAGCTCCCGCAGGCCTGAGTTGTTCATAGCACTGGCTTTGTAAGCAAGTAACTCCAGCTGCAGTGGTAACCACTTATAGCTAAGGTTGGTTGGGCCTGAGTCCTTAGCCAAGCTAGGCCCCAGTTCTGCTTGAGCTAGGTCCATGTTACAGAGCCAGACCTGCCCAGGTGGGAAGCTGGACCCACTGCCGAGCCAAGCATTTTTTTAATGAATTCTTGCCATGTTGGGCACCAAATGGAGATGTAACCATCTTGTTAAATAAGAAACACAGAGCCAATTGCAGAGTTAAAAGCTAAGAGGTCAGAGCAATAGCTGAGAGCTGAAAACCTTACCCCTCACTGCTTCTGCTGTCTTTCCTCTCCACAAGAGAGCTACTTCTTGTCTCCAATCTTTTATTAGACTTTCTGTTCTGCCTTCTCATTGGTTGTAAACCCAGCCACATGTCCTCCTCATCACTGCCTGTCTGTACAGACCTCCAGGTCTTCTGTGGTTGGTATTGAGATTAAAGGCGTGTGTCCCCATGCTGGCTGTATCCTTCAACACACAGAGATCCACCTAGCTATGCCTCCTGAGTGCTGGGATTAAAGGTGTGCACCCAGCTTCTGCTATGGCTTGCTCTGACCCCAAGGCAACTTTATTAATATACAAATAAAATCACATTTCAGTACAAATAAAATATCACTATACAGTATAACAAAATTAACTTTAAGTTTGTATCAATAGACTAGAATCTATACCAATGTAAAACATTTAAACAAGTTGTTGCACTTTAAAAGTAAGTTCATTAATCTACCCTCTCATCCTAATATATCTGTATCGTATCCCCTTTTCTTCTTTAGAAAGAGATCACATTTATAATCAACCTGATTTAAATAAAATATTGGAATTTCTCTGACCCACACCAGAGGGCTCATATGATTTTGGACACAAGAATCTTTTAACCTTTTTTTTTTTTTTTTTAAATCAATATGCCTGGGTTTAGAGATGGAGTGAGCCAGTTCCATCTCCAAAGCCAGCTTGATATATTTGGGAATTTGGGTGTAGTTTCTTTTACTACTTCCTGCTGGAGGGGAGTGCTGTATCTTACGGGGACACAAAGAAAATTTTAGGATTATGGAGTAGTTCATGAGGAGTAGTCCAAGTCTGAGCCAGTTGCCTTGAAACCATTTTTGATGTTGGATCATCTGGGCCATGGTGTCATTGGAGACCTTTCAGGGGATCTTGGCTGCTCAAACATGATGCATCTACATCTGCAACAAATCCATAGCCTCTGGCTTTCTGTGGAAACAAAAACAGAGCCTCCTTTCCCAGCAACATATCATTAGATCCAAATTTTGAAGTCAAGGTGTTTTTAAAATATACATATTGGCTTAACTCTGCTGCCTTTACAATCAAATATCTCTCTTCAGTTAAAAATTCCAAAGACAACACAATCCAGACACTCTGTGTAATATCCATCTAATGTGGCTTATTTTTCATACTACCTTTACTGTCCCTTTAAAGACTTTATTTTTAAAAACTATCTATGTTTATATAACTGTATATATTCCTTTTTTTCTCTCTTTCAAGCCTACGTATATTTTTACACATGTTGTAAAGTTTTAAAGTCTTGTTTTATCAGCATCTGTTTACTGTAGCATTACTAGGGCTAAAACAGAAGTTTTGGCTGCTGGGTCGACCCACCTCAGCTTCGGTGGGTGGTATGTTTACTGCCAGCTCTGGGAGCCACCATCAACTCTTAGAAACAGTGGTTCTATGGTTTTATCAAAGCAGCATGTAGCCCAGAAACCTCCCTTTTTTTCAGCCATACTGCTGGTCAAACATGCACACCAGGAACCCGCCAACTTGAGAGAGACAATCAGGAGGCTGTTTTTAGCTCCGTTTTGAATTGATTATTAAATATTCTCAAGTTTAAGGTGGAAACTCGAGCCATTGGGTGCCATTTGTAGCTGGAGACCTTCTCTCCAGCCCCCACAAAGCCCTGTTAGTCTGACAACCCACTTATATAGTAAACACACAGATGCTTATATTATTTAAACTACTTGGCTGTGGCAGGCTTTTTGTTATCTACTTCTTCTATCTTAAATTAACCCATTTCTGTTAATTTTTATTTGCCACGTGGCTCGTGGTTTACTGGTACCTTACATCTCACTTGTCATGGCAGCAGCTCGCAGGTCTCCCTCCACCTTCCTGTACCCAGAATTCTCTTCTCTGCTTGTCCTGACTATACTTCCTGCCTGGCTACTGGCCAATCAGCATTTTATTTTCCCAGAGAGATATCCACAGTGGAGAACACAATCCATATTCTTTGTGTAATATCCAACTTTACATGGCTTATTTTTTATATTACCTTTATTGGTTCTTTAAATACTTTATTTTTAAAAAACTATGTCTTTATATAACTGTCAATTTTCAACTTCTTCTCTCTTCCAAGCATATATACATTTTTACACACTCTGTAAACCATTTGAAGTCTTGTTCCATCTGAATCTTCCTTATTGTGAATCTATTGCTTTAAATTGCAATGACTTGTACTGAAGCAGTAGCTTTAGCTGCTGACTCTTCCCACCTCACCTTTTTTAACATGACAGTGGTACCATCAGCTCTGGGAGCCATGTGCACCACCAACTTTTGGAAGCACTGGATTTATGCCTCCATTAAAGCAGTGTGTAAAAACTTTTTTTGTACAAACAAAATCTGTATCCACCACGCAAAATGCTGCACTGCTTGCTGATGCCTCTTTGTACTGCAACAGGAATCTGCCATGCTGCACTCAGGCACAAATGCTGCTGTGTTTTGAAGGCTGCATGAGACATGAAGCAGGAACCTGTTTTAGGCTCCATTTTATAATATCTTATTAAGTTCTCAGAGGTTTCAGGTGGAAACTTGAGCCAACACATTGGGCACCAAATATAGTTGTAAGTTTTCTCCATCCTGTCTGATCCCATGAGGTTTCACATTTTTCTGGCCTAGTGGTCCTATAGCCACTTATAAAATAGTCCCTCAGAAGCTTATATTAATTATAACTGTTTGGCCATTAGCTCAGGCTTATTACTGACTAGCTCTTACATTTAATTTAACCCATAATACTTATCAACATTTAGCTACATGGATTGGTACCATTTCTCAGTTTTGCCTTGTCTTCTTGCCTCCTCTGTATCTGGCTGGAAATTCCTGTCATGGCTCTTCCTCTTCCTAGAATTTCTTTAGTCTGCTCACCCCACTTGTACTTCATGCCTGGCTACTGGCCAATCAGCATTTTATTACACCAATGCATAAAAGCATTATCCCACAGCACTTTCCATTTTCTGTCTAACAAAAAGGAAAGTTTTAACTTTAACATAGTAAAATTACATATAACAAAATAGTTATAAAGCAAGATTTATAGTTATAATACCTTTGGTGTTTTTTTCTGTCTAACCAAAGAGGAAGTTTTACTTGGGATGAAATCAATAAAATAGAAACAAAGAAAACAATACAAATAATCAGTGAAACAGAGAGTTGGTTCTTTGAGAAAACCAATAAGATAGGCAAACTCTTATCCAAACTAATCAAAAAGCACAGAGAAAAAATAACCAAATTAACAAAATCAGAAATGAAACAGGGAATAAAACAACAGACACTGATGAAATCCAGAGAATCATCAGGTCATACTTCAAAAAACTGTACTTTACAAAAGTAGAAAATATAAACTGTATAATGGACAATTTTTTGATAGATACCACATGATAAAATTAAATCAAGACCAAGTAAACAATATAAATAGACTTATTAAACTATAATAGAAGCAATTATTAAAAGTCTCCTAACAACAACAACAACAAAAAAGCCTAGGGCCAAATAGATTCAGTGTAGGAGTTAATATCAATAATCCTCAAATTGTTCCACACAACAGAAGCAGAAAGAACATTGCCAACTACTTTTTATATAAGGCCACAGTTACCCTGATAACAAACCAAACAAAGATACAAGAAAGAAAAAATAGATTTACAGACCAATCTCCCTCATGAACATTGATACCAACGTACTCAATAAAATATTGGCAAACCAATAAAAGAACACGTAAAAGAAGATATCCACCATGACCAAGTGGGCTTCATGCCAGCCATGCAGGGATAGTTAATCAAAGATAATCTGTCAATGTAATCCACCTTACAAACAAACTGAAAAAACAAACAAACAAACATGATCACCTCATTAGATGCTGAAATGCCTTTGACAGAAATCCAACTCCACTTCATGATATCTTCTTGGAGACATCTGGTATTCAAGGAACATACCTAAACAATAAAAGCAATATGCAGCAAGCCAATAGCCAATATCAAATTAACTAGAGAGAAACTCAAAAGGATTCCACCAAAATCAGGAACAGAACAAGGCCATCCCCTCTCTTCATATCTATCCAATATAATATTCAAAACTTCAGCTAGAGCAATAAGAGATAAAGGTGATACAAACTGAAAATGAAAAAGTCAAATTATCACTATTTTTAGATGATAGAATAGTACAAATAAGTGAGCACCAAAATTCTACTATAGATTACTACAGCTGATTAAAAAAAAAAAACCCTTTGGTAATGTTGAGGCATAAAAAACTAACAGAAAAATCAGTAGCCCTCTTATATACAAACAATAAATAGTCTGAGGGAAAAAAATCAGAGAAACAACACCCTTTACAATAGCCACAAATAATATAAATATTTTGGAGTAACTCTAACCAAACCAGTGAAAGACTTGGGGCATAAGAACTTCACGTCTTTGAAGCAAGAAATTGAAGAAGATATCAGAAAATATAAAGATCTCCCATGCTCATAGATAGGTAGGATTAACATAGTGAAAATGGCAATTTTACCAAAACAATATACACATTCAGTGTAGCAAAACCCCAACATTATTTTTCACATACCTCAAAAAAATACAAAATTTCATGTGGAAAAACAAAAAATCCAGGCTAGCCAAAATAATCCTGCTCAATAAAAGAACTTCTGGTTTTGACATAAAAAAGACACATGGATCAATGGAACAAAATCAAAGAACCTGACATAAATCCACACACCTATGAACACCTGATCTTTGACAAAGACACTAAAACTATACAAGGTTGTGGGGGAGAGCATCTTCAAAAAATTGTCATGGAATAACTAGATGTTGGCATGTAGAAGAATGCAAATAGATACTTATACATCACCCAGCACATAACTCAAGTCCAAGTGTGCCAACATATATCTACTTACACCAAACCTGATAGAAGAGAAATTGAGAAATAGCCTTGAAAGCATTGGCACAGGAGACTATTTCCTGAATATAACACCAGTACCACAGACACTGAAGTTGACAATAGGACCTCCTGAAACAGAAAAAGTTTCTGTAAGGCAAAGGACATGGTCAATAAAACTAAACAGCAGCTTACAGAATGGGAAAAGATCTTCTCCAACTGCACATCTGAGAAAGGGATGATCTCCAAAATATATAAAGAACTCAAGAAAACTAGACATCAATATACCACATAATCCAATTAAAAAATGGGGTACTGTGGTGATATTTTATTTGTGCTAAAATGTGATATTTTATTTGTATGATTGCTTGGACATCTACTTTGGAAATCAATACAGCAGTTTTTCAGAAAATTGGAAATCAATCTACTTCCAAACCCAGCTATACCAATCTTGGGAATATACCCAAAGGATGTTCAATGATACCACAAGAATACTTGCTCAATTATATTCATAGCAGTGTTATTGATAATAGCCAGAACCTGGAAATAACCTAGATGACTCTCAATTGAAGAATGGATAAAGAAAATGTGGCACATATACACAATGGAGTACTACCCAGCAAGGAAAAAAATAATGACACCATGAAATTTTCAGGCAAATGGATGGAACTAGAAAAAAATCATCTGGATGAGAATTGGAAAAAGAAACATGGTATGTACTCACTTATAAGTGAATATTAGAAGTAAACTTTAGGATAAACAATCTAAAATCCACAGCACCAGAGAGAGCAGATAACTAGAAAAGACCCAAAAGGGATGCATGGATTTTTCTGGGAAGAGGGAATAGAAGAGATTTTCTGGGTAAACCCATGGTGTTGGAAAGGGGTGGAGGGATGGGAATTTGAGGGAGCAGGTTGAGCTGTCTTGTTTCAGGAAGTGATTTGGAGGTGGGATGGAGGGGGAGTATAAGAAAAGAGACCTCTTGATGGTGGTGGCATTTTGGAGTTTAGGTATACCTGTCACCAGGAAAACCCCCAGAAATCCACAATGATAACCCCAGCTAAGACTTCTAGCAATAGTGGAGAGGATGCCTAACTGTCCATCAAATGTAATCAGATTTGTGACTGCCTTAATTTTCATCAGAGACACTCTATCTAGTAACTGATGGAAGCATATGCAGAGATCCACAGCTAAGCACTGGGTAGAGCTCAGAGAGTCCTGCTGAAGAATGGGAGAAGGAATTGTAGGTTATAGGGGGGTCATGATGGGGTAACCCACAGAGAGAGCTGACCTGAGATTATGGGAGCTCATGGACTCTGGACTAACAGTTAGGGAGCATCCTCAGGTCTGATCTAGAACTTCTGCATATGTGTGACAGTTGTGTAGATTGGTCTCTTTGTAGGGGTCCCAGCAGTGAGATTCAGACCCATCCCTGACACATAGCTGGCTTTTGGTAACCTGTTTTTAATGCTGGATAACCTTGCTCAGCCTTATTGCAAAGGGAGGAGCTCAGTCTTGCCTCAACTTGATATGTCATACTTTGTTCAAGCCCATGGGAAGCCTGCTTCTTTCTGAGTGGAGGAGGAGTGGAAGGGTAAGGGAGTAGAAGGTTTTAGACTGGAAGGAGAGGAGAAGGGAGGAGAAACTGCAATAAGTATGCAAAATAAATGAAAAAAATATTATTTAAATAAAAAATAGTCTTACTTTAGATAGTTGTTACAGTGACTTAGACTGATAATCTTCATATCAAAATTATCCCAGATGCTCCCCGTGGCTCTCTTCACTTATTTTCTTCTCCACCTTCTCAGGAATGATACTTTCCACAGTGAGATGGGACCTCCCAACTTGATCATTAATCAAGAAAATATTACACATACATGCTCGTACATCTGTGTCATGGAGGCAAGTTTCCTGTTGAGGTTCTTTCTTTAGAGATGACTCTAGTTTGTGTTGACAAAAACTAAGCAATACAATATTCTATTAGCTTGTTGGATCATATACTTTGTATTTCTTGGTTCTATTTCATTGACCTGCAACATGGTTCAGCAAGTTACTAAACAGCATTTCTCCATGGTCTCTGCTTCCATTCTTGCTTCTATGTTACTACCTTGGTTTTTCTTAATTATGGACTAAGTGCAAATTGTAAGACAAATAAGTCATTTCTTCCAAAAATTGCTACTAGTCAAGATTTATCACAGCTATAGAGAATCAAACTAGCAAAAACACATTGTCTATCTCAGAACTCCCCAACAACAGAAACAAAAGCACTGAAATCTCAGAAATGTCAGCCAAGAAATTCAGAGTACTACATTTGGAAAGACTCAATGGCCACAATAGAACAATAAAACCAGCAGATGAACAAGCTAAGAAAACCAATTCAGATAAAGCAGCTACCAAAATGAAAAGCAAAAATGAACAAACAACCGTAGCAACAACTAAACAGCAATGTGGAAGAGAAATTAAAAATTGTGGAGAAGAATATGAGGAAGGAAATCCAAGTTAGAAAAAGAACCCAAAGAATTCTACAAAAAAGTGATCAAACTAGAAATTATATATATAAATAGTGATTTAAAAAGTGAATAATTACAGGGTTGGAGAGTAAAGTCGGTACAATAATTTATTCAGACATATTTAAAAGAAAGTAATATAAATGATATATCTAAGTAGTCTGTGATACATTCAATAAACAAAACAAAACAATGTGAGATATAAGTAGAATGTAAGATAAAGTCAAAAGTCATATACAAATGATTAAATGAAATGACATCTAGCATATTCCAAATCTAGAAAAATAAATTGACATTCAAATCTCCAAGTCATAACCTAATGTTATACCATGGCTGTAGAAAAGGAGAAGCCATCAAGACCAAACCCTGTAACAAGCAAAGAACAATAAATACCTGTGGAAATGGTAATAAAATAGAAACTCCAAGAAATAATAAATAAAATATATAGTCAAACTAACAAAAATGAGATAAAACTCACATGTAAACAAACAGCCATTAAGGGAGCATGAAGAACCAAATGAGGGGTTGGGGATTTAGATAAGTGGTAGAGCACTTGCCTAGTAAGCGCAAGGCCCTGGGTTCGATCCTCAGCTACACACACACACACACACACACACACACACACACACACACACACACAAAGAACCAAATGAAATATAGAATTTCATTCAGGAATACTTTGAAAGCTTATATTTAACGACTTGAAAATTTAGTGGATAATTTCTAAACTTATAAAATATATGTTCTACAAAACTTATTTCTAAATAATAATAATAATTATAATAATAATTTAAATATATCTATGTCAAACAGCAAAATTGAAGTCATTTTAAAAAATCTCCCAGAAAGAAAAGAACAAAGCCAGATAGAATCACTGCTGAAATCTACAAACATTTAGGGAAGAGCTAACTTCAATGTTGTTCAAATTGTTCCACAACATAGAAGTTGAAGGAATGACATCACACTCATGATATGATAAGTGATATATAATAAAAGTGTATTAAGACATAACAATGAAAGAAAATCACTACTTTTTCTGATAAAAAAGGATGCAAAATTTTTCAACAGAATACTTGCAAACTAAATTTAAAAAAAAAAAAAACAAAATGAGAAGAAATTAACACTCACCATTACTAGATCAGTTTCATTCCAGGGATTCAAGGCTGGTTCAACATACATAAATAAATGTAATATACCATGCAAATAAGCTTAAGGATAGAAAGCACCTTCTCTCTTGTTTTAGAAAAGGCAAATGACAATATTTAACATACCTTCATAATAAAAGCATTAGAGAAACTAGGAGTGGATGGAACATACCTCAAAATAATAAAAGTTATATATGACAAACATGTAGATACCACTATAATGAAAGAGGAATACTTCTGAGATCTGAAAAGAGACAAGAGTGCCATTTCTCCCACTCTCATTTTCTGCAATGCTAAAATGTCTTATCTATAATAATAGTATAATATGTTAAATATGTAACATTTTAAAAATGAGGGAAAGAAGTTAAACCATTTTATTTACAAATTAGTAGGTTTTATGCATAAAGCCTACGTATACTCCATCAAAAAACTTGAATGTGATAAATACTTTGAGAAAAGTGTTTATAATTGAGAACTGTGCCCAATGTGATTCTTGGGGATATAATTTGTCTTTATTCTGTCTGTGCCCCGAGAGCTTGGATGAAGTTAAATACAAAATTAAGGTCTAATATACTTAATAGATAAAGTTTCAAAAGAGGATAGCATTCAGGCTATGACTGGTCTACCGCCTACTGCTGTAATTGAGGTCTGTAGGCAGAGCAAGGAAAAATTGGACCCAAAAATGTGTTTAAAATGTATGTTTTGCTCCAAGAAAGAGCATGAACAAGTTAAGCCTTACAGACAAGGAACATTTGAGAGCAGATATCATTGTTAATGAAAATGAGGCAAAAGAGCATGGGGGTAGGTGCATGGGAGTTGGAGAGGAAAAAGAAGGTAGAACAATGTGCTTGCATTATAATCTCAAAAGTAAAAGAAAAAAGAGAGAGAAGAGCTATTGGAGAGAAATTTGATTTACCACTCTGCACTTGAAAAATAGCAGGGTATTCTGAAAGTAAGACTCATCTATCAATGGTTCCTCTATCTTGGGAAATGCAAATTCAGTTGGAAGGGGAGAGATTAAACAGACAGTGCACTGAAGGAGGTTACTGCTCCTTGAAGCAACTGCCTCCTGAAGTCTTTTCCTGGGGACCAACATAGAAGCTGATACAACTGTTAGTCAATTGTTTTATCAAGAAGTGGCCCCAGAATTGGGCAATATTTTCAACACAGTACTTGTTTTGCATACATGAAAGATGCAAGGATCAGGAGGTCATAGTGTATTACACTGCAGTTCCAGAGAGTTGCTGCAGTCAGCTAATTAGGGGCAAGTGAAAAACCCCTACAAGGAAGCTGGAAGATGTCACAGCATAAAGCTTTGAGTTGAAACCTAATTTGCAATGGAGAACCTAGAATGTTAAAGATGACAAGAGCATGGGACATCTCCTTAGGAAAGCTACCAGTTTAGAGTAGAGGCTGCAAAGAGAGAGGCTATGTGCTGAACAGGTGGCAGAGTTTGAGTGAGGAGTGGAGCTATTTAAGTCCATAAGAACCCTAATATACCCATCATACTCCTCAGATGCTTGATATTGAACTTCAGTGTTTGGTGTTGCGCTACTGATATTTTATCTGTCATTAGTCTAGTGTTTCCTGGTTGTGAACTCATTACTTCAATTTAGACTGTTTACTTTGTTTTGTTGTGTGATTTGAATAGTTCTCTTTTATATGTGCTCACATTTAAAGTTGTTCAAATATAAGATGAGACATAGCACTTATGCCTATTCATTTTCAAAGACTACAGAAACTTTTGAAATAGCACTAAATGTATTGTGAAACTGCTATGAACCAGGGGATAAGGATAATTGGCTGTCTTAAAGTGCTATGTTTGGCTACCAACTTGACAAGTAGTTGGCTAGCAAAAGTTAATAGATATTTTCAGTTTGCCAGAGCCTAGAGCCTCTGTGCTTGTATCTAGTTGGTTAACTAAGGTGAAAGGATCCATTTTAATTATAGGCGGCCCTGATCTCTGGCTGATGTTCCACACTGCATAAAAAAGGAGGCTTGCACAACAAAATCTATCTCTCTATTCATGATTGCTTATGCCATGTAAATAGCCACCTAAATTTCTTGCAAATGTTACTTCTGCCCCCATAACAAACTGTACCCTCAAACTGAGCCAAGATAAGATAAACCCTTGCTTCCTTCAGTTGCTTTTGTCAGACATGAAGTCACATTAATGAGAAAATTAGCTAATACAATGTAGTAGTATATGGTAATGTTTTATATTTGCTTTAATAAATAAAACTTGCCTGCAGATCAGAGGAAAAAGGATAGACATTATAAGTAAACAAAAAGTCAGACAGTGGTAGCACATGCCCTTAATCCTATCACTTAGCAGGCAGGATCTCTGTGTTTTCAAGGCCACACTGGAAACAGAGCCAGGTGTGGTGGCACACGTCTTACTTCTAACACTAGTTAACCATGGAGATATGGAGGTCTGTACAGACAGACAGAAAGTGACAGAGCTGTGTAGGAAGAGAAATTGAGGTAGCTGGACAGAGAACAAATCAGATGGCAGAATAGCAAGGCATATATATATATATATATATATATATATATATATATATATATATATATATATATATATATGTAGACAGGAAGTATCATACATTTGGAAGCTGTAGAGTTGGTGAGGAAAGGTTGGCTGGTGGCTTTCCCTATTTCCCTGATCTCCCAAAGACTTTCACCCCTAGTTTTGGCTCTGTGTTTTTTATTTAATAAGACCATTTAGAAATTTGTCTACATTTAGCCACATTAATATATCCAAGTATGCCTTTTGAACACCCAAAAGGACTTTTACACTTTATTGTAGTGTTTTTTTGTTTTGTTTTGTGTTTTGGTTTTTGTTGTTTTTTTTTGTTTGTTTGTTTTTTGAGACAGGGTTTCTATGTGTAGCTTTGCACCTTTTCCTGGAATTCACTTGGTAGCCCAGGCTGGCCTTGAACTCACAGAGATCTGTCTGGTTCTGCCTCCCCAGTGCTGGGATTAAAGGTGTGCACCAACACCACCCAGCCTTTATTGTAGTTCTAATTAATGTGTGTTATTTTGATATTAATATGGCAAACACTTTAAATAAACTTTGATTTGACATATAATTAAGCTGGGATTTGACATTAATGTATTTGGATCTTTGACTTTGGAAATTTAAATATTATATACATTACATCAATCTTTACTATACCTTCATGTGACTTGTTCAAGCATTTGTAGATTAGTCCATCCAGCCTGTTTTTCCTTTATGAAAAAAATCCTCCCACTGTGAGGAATCTCCCATAGCTATACTGTTGGTTTTGAATGAATGGAAGTAGCAAACAGAAACAAGCACCAATATATGGTAACAGTCATCAAATTGATATTTACAACATCCAACAGAAGAACTTAGCTAGGAAAGCTTTGTTAAAAATATAATGCTGGCATTTGTTCAGCTATGTTCATATCAGCATTGTTTGTAATAGCCAGAACCTGCAAAGAACCTAGTGCCCTTCAACTGAAGAATGGATAAAGAAAATATGGTACATATGCACAATGGAGTACTACTCAGCAGAGAAAAACAATGACATCATGAGGTGTGCCGGCTGTAGAGACTTGCGCACAGCCACACCCATAAGATGGTGCTGGCTTCTGCCCCCACCTTCCTGATGGTGAGTGCTCTCGGGAGTAAACAACTCCATATTTGGCTTAGTCCTAGGATCTGGCTTGCTTCCCTGAACCTGGACCTATCCGCAGTACCCATGTGGCAGGCTGGGGTTGGCCATCCAGGGACTATTTAGGTCGTGGGCGGGCTTCCCCCCGGGGTCAGAAGATTGTTCAAGGTTCCTGAGTAAACTGCTGAAAGAAGAGCTTGGTGTTGGGTCTTCCTTGCTGGTCGAGGCAGTTGTGACAAGTGGTGGCCCGTATGGGGAACTTCACTACTTTCAAAGAGGGCTCAGAACTTTCTGCAGTCAGGGCAGTGCACTGGTAAGTTCCCAGGTAAGGTGGGAATCCGCCACAAAAGCGAGGTTAAAGGAAATCCCAGGTAAATTGGGAACCTGCGACAAAAGCAGGGCTAAAGGAAATCCCAGGCAAATTGGGAACCTGCGACAAAAGCAAGGTTAAAGGAATTCCCAGGTGAATTGGGAACCCGTGACAAAAGTGGGGAGGTTTTTGCTCTTCTCTGTAGACAAAGAGAGAGTGAAAGTGAAACATTGTCTAAAAGGTTGCCAAGAGTGAAAGTGAAACATTGTTTAAAAGGTTGAAAAGTTTTAGACATGGGCGCTTCTACTTCGCACCCAATTTTTTTGGCTCTTAATGAGCTGCTTAGATCTAAAGATCTAAAGGTTAAGAAAAAACACAAATGCTGGAACAAGCCTATGTAGATCTGGTCAAAATGCTTAAAGGGAGGGGGCTGTTTATGGCCCCTGAAAAGGTACAAAAGGACAAAATTATTAATTATTTAGGAGCAAAGGTTAATGAGAGATGTATCATCCCACAGAAAGTGGAATTGAGAAAAGATAATTTACGAACCCTAAATGATTTTCAAAAATTGTTAGGAGATATAAATTGGATTAGATGTTTTTTAAAGTTACCAAATTATGACTTAAAGCCTCTTTACAACATCCTAAATGGGGATTCTGCATTAGAATCTCCGAGACAATTCACTGAGGAGGCACGGAAGGCTTTACAAAAGGTGGAAGAGAGGTTACAGGGTGCCTTCTTACAGAGGTTACAAGAAGGTAAAGACATTATCCTGTGCATCCTTCCTACCTGTTACCAGCCCACCGGGTTGTTATGGCAGGATGGGCCATTATTCTGGATCTATTCCAAGATTTCGCCAACTAAGTCCATTGAACATTACCCTACTGCTGTGGCAAACCTTGCCATGATTGGAATCCAACAATGCCTACAGTATTTTGGGGTCGCTCGGGTTACCATTATAGTGCCTTATACCAGTCGTCAAGTTCAAACATTGTGTGCTACAATAGATGACTGGGCCATTTTGCAATGTAGCTTTACTGGATGCATGGATAACCATTACCCCAAACACCCACTATTAGGGTTCTTTAAGGAACACCCGGTGGTATTCCCTAGGATAACGTCATCACAGCCCATCCTTAATGCCCTAAATGTGTTTACAGATGGATCTAAGACTGGATGTGGCATAAACATGATAGATACACAAGAGCCTGTACAACACCAATTTCAACCTGGCTCCCCTAAGATTGTAGAATTGAAGTTAGTGATTGAAGCCTTTAAGGCTTGTCCTTTTCCTTTTAATTTGATAACAGACTCTGCCTACGTTATTAATGCCCTCAAAATTTTGGAAGTAGCTGGACCTGTTAAAAGCTCCAGTCTGGTCTGCATTTTGTTTCAACAACTGCAACAATTGATTTGGCATAGGAAGTCCTGCTTTTATTCCCAACATATTAGAGCTCATACAGGCCTGCCAGGGCCCCTGAGCAAAAGTAATGATATAGTAGATCAATGGACTCAAAAGGAATGGATATTCATTAGCTCTGCCTTAGACAGAGCCAGAAACTTTCATGAAACATTTCAGGTCAATGCAAAAACGTTACAACAAAAGTTTCAACTTTCTCGAGCTGATGCTCGACAAATGATTCTAGATTGCCCTCAATGTGTAGTTTATCAACATCCGCCTAGTATTGGGGTAAATCCCCGGGCTCTACTCCCGCTTAAGGTTTGGCAAATGGATGTGACACACATCTCTGAATTTGGACACATAAAATATGTGCACGTGTCTGTGGACACCTGCTCAGGCGTCATGCACGCCACACCTTTGACTGGGGAAAAGGCATGCAATGTTATTGCCCATTGTTTGGAGGCCTGGGCAGCCTGGGGAAAACCTCATCAACTTAAGACTGACAATGGACCTGCTTACACGGGACAACAGTTTGCCTCCTTTTGTCATCAGATGGAGGTGCAACTTGTACATGGCTTGCCCTACAATCCCCAAGGTCAAGGCATTGTGGAACGTGCTCACTGCACATTAAAAGAATGCCTGCAAAAACAAAAAGGCAGAATAGGCCGCGGCCATACCCCAAAGGAAAGACTTTCTCTTGCTTTATTTACCATCAATTTTTTAAATTTGGATGCTCAGGGCTATTCTGCAGCGGATAGGCATCATGAGTCTCATGGTACAGCTAAAGGAATGGTAAAATTGAAAGATGTGTTAACAGGGCTCTGGCGCGGGCCCGATCCCATGCTGACATGGGCACGAGGTTCTGTTTGTGTTTTCCCTCAGGATCAACAAAATCCGGTGTGGGTGCCTGAATGCCTCGCTAGAAGAGTCCAGTGTGGGGATATCCACAATGGTCAGAATGATGATCCTCCTGCTCTTCCTCGTGACAATGCAGCCGAGAATGCTGGAAAACAGATGGGGGATACTGTCCGTGTTCCCGAGACCAATGCCAGTTCGACAACCTGATGGAACAGCTGAGGGTGGCTATTGTCACGGTGAACTCGAGCCGGGTGGATGCTGGACTGACAAAAGGATTATCTACATGGATCTCTAATGCCATGAATCATCTCAAGGAGTGGGCGGGCTTGGGAGCCTTAGCAGGCCTTTTGGTGCTGGTCTCCCTGGCTTGCCTGTGGTGCATCTACAGAGTCAGGGTTTCTCAACAGCGTAATATAGCCATGATCATACAAGCCTTTACTGCCATAGAGGCAGTACAGTCCCCTCAGGCCTGGCTGGCCACCCTTAAAGATTATTGAAGTGCAGGATGCGAGGCTGGTGCACTGCACTCGGGGCGCATGCCGTGATCAAGTCCCGAGAAGAGCATGTCTGATTGCACGTGGGTTGATACGCCAGTTCCCGCCTCTGCGAAAAAGGGTATCAGACAGGTCAAGTGTTCTTGGGTGGATGACACCTGGACAAACACCAGTACATTGTCCTAAATTTTTTCCGCAGAGATTGGACCTCTACTCTTGCCTGCTTGTTTATAATAAAACAGGGGGAACTGTAGAGAGCTGCACACAGCCACACCCATAAGATGGCGCTGGCTTCCACCCCCACCTTCCTGATGGTGAATGCTCTCAGGAGTAAACAACTCCATATTTGGCTTAGTCCTAGGATCTGGCTTGCTTCCCTGAACCTGGACCTATCCGCAGTACCCACGTAGCAGGCTGGGGTTGGCCACCCAGGGACTATTTAGGTCGTGGGCGGGATTTCCCCGGGGTCAGAAGATTGTTCAAGATTCCTGAGTAAACTGCTGAAAGAAGCGCTCTGTGTTGTGTCTTCCTTGCTGGTCGAGGTGGTCGCGACAGCCGGCAAATGGATGGATCTAGAAAAAATCATCCTGAGTGAGGTAACCCAGACTCAGAAAGACAAACATGGTATGTACTCATTCATAGGAGGATAAAATAGATGTAAAACAAAGATGACTAGACTGCTACTCACTTCTCCAGGGAGGCTACCTAGAAAACAGGACCCTAAGAAAGACACAGGGTTTGCCCAATGACAGAAAAATGGATGAGATGTACATGAACAACATGGACATAAGTGGGGGTAATGAAGGGCAAGGTTTGAGAGAAAGAGAGCTCAGGGGAGCAGGAGATCCCAGCTGGATCAAGAACAGAGAGGGAGAACAAGGAATAAATGACCATGATAAATGAAGACCACATTAGAATATTAAAAATCAAAGTGCTAGAGAGGTCCTTAGAAATCCACAAAGATACCTCCACTGTAGACTACTGACAATGTTCAAGAGAAAGTCTACTCTGGTGATTGGATGGCCAAACAACCTAACTGTCTTGATAGAAATATCATTCAATGACTGAGGGAAGCAGATGCAAAGATCTATGGCCAGGCCCCAGGTGGACCTTCAGGAGTCCAATTGGCAAGAAAGAGGAGGGAATTCATGGCCCATGGCTGATATGTAAAATTAAGTTAAATTATAAAATAAAATAAAAAACAAAACCAATAAAAGAAAATACCAAAACAAAGCAAAATTAAATTTAAAATGAAAAAAAAATGAAATCTGTTTTGTGCTGACCAATACTCATGGCAATGAGGCCCACCATAGGGTCTGGTTGAGACACTCACCCAGTGATATTCTATTGGAGAAAACATTCTCCTTTTCCTAGCTGAAATTAATTGCAAACAGATTCTTAGTTAGCAGGGGTAATATTTTTTGTCTACTTCCACTTTTCAGTACTAGAATTTTATCTAGTTTGAGCCAGTGTACCCTGTCAAAGCCTCTTTTAACATCTCTGTTGTGTCTGGAAGATGCTGTTTCCTTTCAATCATCCACTACCTCTAGCTCTTAAAGTCTTTTTCACTTCTCTTATTATAGATTCCTGACCCTTGAGGGGAAGGGCTTGGTAAAGACAAGTTAGGTCTAAGTGTCCCAAAGTTTCCCACTCTCTGTACATACATTTTCTAATTGTGTATTTCTGTGTTAATTAAGTTATTTAATTTTAATTAATTTTTAATGTAATAATAAATACAGAAAAATCACTGAAAGAAATTCTTTATAAAAGTTAATAAATTTGTTTTTTACAAAGCCACCTTTAAAGGAAAACAGAAAAAGAAACTATTAACACCAGATATGGGAAAGACATTAATTTACTGAGTGGATATGTGGGCACTAATTCCCAGCTTCAGATATTAGAAAGGCATCATTATATTGAGTGGACATTAGTTAACACTCAATGTATAATCAAGGAATGCTGTGAATAATTTTGTCATCACAAATTTGGAAATATAGATGAAATTTATTAATTTATGAATAACATAACCTCCAAAAACAAAAGTCTAAATCAGTCTGTACTGATTAAGGATCAAAACAATAACTAATAATCCTCTGTAACAGACTATTGATCACTTATAATCACTTGGTGATTATATTAAGCAGTTTAAATAAAACAAATTTCTCTCTTCAACCTTGATGACCTTCCAAGATTAGATGAGATGGTGTACATTCCCAGATGGTTTAGAAAATGGAGAGCAATTGATTGAGTAAGGGGAAAGAGATCACTACAAGAGGGTATTGGAGGGAAGAGAGGAAAATAGCCCTAAGTTTGTCAGAAAAGGCCAAAAAGGAACATTTATTTACCTAAAATGATACATAATGTGTATAAATGTATGTGCATACATATAAATACATAGTTTAAATGAAGTTATCACCTGTGGACTGACAATGATTCCCCAAAGAAACACAGGCTATCCAATTAAAACCCCAATAGCAGACATGAAAAAAAAACCTCTTTCAAATTGTTTGTCAAGGGAGCACAAGAGATCCCCAAAACTATATAGAGTATTACCATTGGGCTTTGTGGACTTCCAGAAGTTGAAGGTGAATCTCTATTTTTCAAGAAATTATGTAAGTTAGACAAAAGACTTAGATGATTTTGGTTGAATATGAATTGAATGCTCCTCCAAGAGGAATAGCTTTAACAGTACTGGAAGATTAAAAAAAAGCTTCCACAGCTGTCTACCTAGCAGGGATACCTATGAACCACAGCAATGACCAACATGGCAAGATATCTCATATGAGTGCACTAGTGGTACTCATATCAGTGGTAAAAAAACAACTGTTTAATTAGAATTAAAGCCTGCTCAACAGGAGGAAATGGCTTGGCACTAGAACCTACTCATCTATCATGATTTGTAAGGTGATGTAACTGAAAGGAGAGTATACTGCTGCCACTTATTAAACCAGCATAATTCTTAACTACATTCTAAATATTTATTCCTATTCCTTAGGGTAAATTTATCTTTGGTACTTTATTAATGAAATTTATTTTGTAACAGATGGAAACTTTCAAAGAATATCATAACTGGTCAAAATGTGGATAAAAACTGATATTTTGATGCTTAGCCTCAACAAATAAATCTACAATGCAACTCTTGTACCTAAGGCTTAAGGATGATCCAGGAAGAGGGGGAAGAAAGATTTTAAGAACCATAGAACCAAAAGTCTACTAAGAGATTATCTTTTCTGGATATGACATCTTTATCCATGATACCTCAACAAGACCTGAATAAGAATAACATCAAAAGACATGCTAACATAGAAGGAGGAAATCTCATAAGTCATTCACCCTAGCCAAAGTACTGTAGGCACCTAAATAATTGTGAATGCAGGAGAAAAGTCTTCCCTAGGAATCAGCCCCTTAATTGATTATAAAATATCAAATTATCAGTCCTGAAATTAAATCCTGATATATATATATATATATATATATATATATATATTTGTATATGTATATATATACACATATATGTATGTATATATATACATATATATATATATATCACTAAATGCAATGAGCATACTTGTGTATATATATTCATATAAAAAGAAAAAGAGGCCATACAATTTATTTTTGAATAGCCTTCATACTGATTTTCACAATGTATGATTCCATGCAATAGTTCCATAAGGCTTTCCTTGCCCAATCCTAGAAAGCATTTGCTAGGATTGTTGTTTGTTTGTTTTCTTAAGAACAATCATTCTAGAATGAGATGGAATCTCTAAGTAGTTTGAATTTTATATTTCCCTAATGTCTAAGGATAATGAACATTTTTCCATGTATTTAATCTTTCAAAAGTGTCCATTCAACTCATGTGTCCATTTATTGATTGGGTTATTTTGTGGTTTTGACTTCTTTATAGTAGAACCATGATCATTATGGCAGAAAGCAGATGGGAATGTGGCTGGGGAGCTTTACATTCTGATTCTCAGGCAAAAGGTGGGGGGCAGGGCACAACACTTGATGACACACACACCACAGACAGATGGACTGATTCTGACTGGGTCTGGTGTCTGCTTTTGAAACCTCAAAGCTCTCCCCCCACCAGTGGCACACATCTTAATGCTTCCCAAACAGTTCTAGTAACTAGATTCAAACATACAAGTCTATGGTGGCCATTCAAATCGCAATACTACTGTCAAAAACAGGATGGGCAGAGGAATGAAGAAACTGTTTCAAGGGCAAGAACCCTTGCTGTAACTCCAGTGTTTGGCAAGGGAGTTCACTGGCCAATGAGTCAGTCTGGCCAAAAAAGCAAGCTGTGGATTTCAGTGACAGACCCTGTCTTAAAGGAATAAAGCAAAAAGGGAGAGAAGAAAATATTAGGCATCTCCTCTGGCTCCCTCATGCACACAGTGTGTGCACCCACTCACATACATGTACCACATAACACACACACACACACACACAGAGAGAGAGAGAGAGAGAGAGAGAGAGAGAGAGAGAGAGAGAGAGAGAGGTCATGAGCCTGAGGGTACCACAAAGTGGTGGTTTGAATGCTAAATGCCCTCTATAGGCTCAGGTATTTGAACACTGGTACCCAGGTGGTGGCACCGTTTAGGAAGGTGGTATGTTCTTGCTGAACAAAATGTATTACTTGAGGCAGGATTTAAGAGTTCATAGCCTTGCCCACTTCTAGACTACATTCTTTCAGCTTTCTGCTCCAGCTGTCTGCTGCTATGCCCCCCCACCTGACATGGACTCTTCCTCTGGAAAAGTAAGCCAAAATATGTTCTCGCTCAAGTTGCTTTTGGTCATGGTGCTGTATTACAGCAACAATAAAGTAACAAATAGCTAACATGAAAGACACAGGCAGGGCACTTTTGAGAAGCACAAACATATAATTCTCGGGGTGTGTCTCCTTTTGATTTGCATTCTTTCTAGTAACATTCATGCTTACCTTTGTGTTAAAAAAAAAAAAACTCCAATTCAGCTCTTTTTTGCTTTAAAGTTAAACATTCTGTCTTCATCTTTCATCTAAGTAGCTGTCTCTAAAAGGTACTCTGGGGGCCGCCCGTGACAACAGAGTTGTTTCTGTACTTTCGACCCACTAGGACTGACATAAACTTTCTCTACAGACAAAGGTTTCTTTGGAGAAATGGAGGCCATACATTTTAAATGGAGCAAAAGAGGGGTACATGCAAGGAGATGAAGAGAGAAAAGTGGAGGAGAAAATGATATAATTATATTTTAACTTTTGAAACTAAAATGAATTTTAAATTCAATGAAAAAAACTAAGTATATTATTGGCTCATATTGAGCACAAGTCAATTAAACATACTTGTTTTGATTTTTTAAAAATAAAAATTTCTTGCCAGGTGGTGATGGCACACACCTTTAACCCCAGCACTCGGGAGGCAGAGCCAGGTGGATCTCTGTGAGTTTGAGGCTGGCCTGGTCTACAGAGCAAGTTCAAGGACAGGAACCAAAGCTACACAAAGAAACTCTATCTTGAAAAAAAAATTAAAAAATAAACCATAAAAACATAAAAATAAAAATTTCTCACTTTCTGGATACTGTTTTTTTCTTATAGAATAAAAACAATGCTTTCTAAATCATTTTTACTGCAGCATCACATCAAAGATAGACAAATGAAGTACAAAAAGGGAAGTACACCAATATCTCATAAACATAAATGCAAAACTCCTAAAGAATATATTAGCAGAAATGTTTTGTGTAGTATTGCTTAAACTAGGCAAAGATATGTTGCATTTATTTATGCTGTACTTGTTTAATAATGCAAAGATTTGTAACATTTGTTTATAAAACATGTTTTAACAATGTAAAGATATATTATTTTGCTTGAGGAAGGTACCTGCATGACCTAATAAAAAGCTGAGTGGTCAATAGTGAGGCAATAGAGGGATAGGTGGGGCTGGCAGGCAGAGATCATAAGTAGGAGGAGGTCAAGAGAGAGAGCAGAGAGAAGAGAATAAGGGCGAAAGTGAGGAAAATGCCTAGTACTAGCCTGCCAGGCAGCAAACAACCAGCCAGACATGTAGTAGAACATACAGAATGAAGGAAAGTTAAAAAGTCCTGAGGCAAAATTTAGATGAAGAGAAATAGGTTAATTTAAGTTATAAGAGCTAATGGGACAGGCATAATATAAAGCCAAGCATTCATAACTAATTATAAGTTCCTGTTTCATGATTTGGGAGCTCGTTCTTGGCCCCAAAGAAAGCCTGCTACAGAAATGTACAGTAAAAATATACACCATGACCATGTGAGAATCCCATACAAGCAAGGATGGTTCAATACTAGAGACCCACAACCAAACATTATGAAGACAGAGAATCTAAATTGGAGATCTCCATTAGGTCCTTAGAAATTGAGGAATCACACCAAAAAGGGGGAGGAGAAACTGTGGAGTCAAAGAAGATGGAGGACTCCAGAAAACCATGACCCACTGAATCAATTAAGCAGAGCTCACGTGGACTAATAGACACCAAAGTGGCAAGTACAGGGCATGAATGGGTGTGCACCAAGTCCTCCAGGGCTGTTAGCTTTATGGCTAAAAAGTTTTGCATTATATGAGAAACACCAATATAAGGAGCCCATACATTTTTTTCAAATGCAAACAAAGAAAAAAAGGCAGGTTATAAATCAGAAAATTTAAGTAAAGTGGTTCCATATTCTTATCATTCTATCCAAAAATCAGAATTATATGCTCCTCTGATGACACTAAAATATCTTTTTGGAACTTCTCAACAGTTACTGACTTTCAGCATGTTGAAAGAGTGGTTTCATATATTGAAACTGCAGAATTTATTCCTGATGAGTTAGAATTAACTTCCTTATTTATTCAGTTACAAGATATAATCAGGAATAGGAAGCATCCCTTATATATAAATCATATCAGATCCCATACAGGTCTGCCAGGCTCTCTAGCACAAGGTAAAGAAGAAATGGATAAATCACTGATAGAAAATGTGCTAGAACCCTCAGAAATCCCTAAAAAAAATCATGTCAACAGTAAGAGCTTAAAAATGATTTTTCATAACCTGCCAACAAGCCAAAAAATGTGCTACTTTTTTTGACAAACTCCACTGCCAGCAGGATTTAACCCAAAGGTTACTCAGAAGAATTAAATCTGGCAGATGGTTGTGTTTCATTTTGTAGAATTTGGAAAATTGAAATTTGTACACCATACCATTGCTACGTACTCAGGACTTCAATGAACAACAGCCCTGAGTTCCAAAAAGTCTGATTCTGTAGTCACACATATACTAGTACTTATGAGCATTAATTGGTATACCTGTACAAATTAAAACTGACAATGCTCCAGTGTATATCTCTGGTAAAATGAAACAATGTTTTGCTTATTACAATAAAGAGCATAATACAAGTATACCACATAATCCTACAGGCATAGCAGTCATAGAAAGATCAAATCAAACACTAAAGCGTATGCTAAATAAACAGAAGCAGGTAACAAAATCCCCCAGAAATGATTATATAATGTTCTATTAACTTTGAATTTTTCAATGCTAATGAAAAAGGAATAACAGCTGCGGAGAGACATTGGATAACAGAAAAAAAAAAAAAAACTTCAGAATTAAAGCAGCTTTTAAAATGTGCTGACCTCAGAATGGAAACCAAGGTTTTGCTTTTGTTTCTAACAGGAGGAGAAAAGCTATGGATACCATAAAAAATGATAAAGGTTCTATTTGAACAAGAGAGACCTCTTAATTAGAAGAGGTGATAGTTCAACCAGCATGAATATCAAATTTTAATTAACTTATACCACTGACAAATGCTTTTTATTTGGTCAGATATAACTTGTCAAAAGGGAACCTCCTCAAAGTTACTGTTGGGGAAGGGTTTTTTGTTGTTGTTGTTGTTGTTGTTGTTGTTGTTTGTATTTCAGGACAATGAAGGATAAGGAATATAAAGAAAAATGGAGAAATGAGACATCTGAAGGAAAAGGAAAAATCAGAAGAAAAAAATATCCCTAGAAAAAGAGTAAATTGGCCTATTGGTGGATCACATATAAATTTCATAAGTCGTCTTAAATGTTTGTTTCTGTTGCTCTCTACAAACACTTAACACAAATGGTATTATGTAGTGCCAGTTCAATTAAAAATTAAAGCTGGCTTTGGAGTGGAGTGTGGCTCTCTCCTTCTCTAAACCCAAGCATGCTTGTTTAAAAAAATGCAAAATCTGTATCATGTCAGAAGAGCCACCTGATATGAAAGAGAAGAAAACCAAAAATAAGGGACTATTCTATTGCCACTAATCTCATAATTCCTTGTTTCTATTTTGACTCTTTAAAACTTTTCTTATGGTTTGGATTTTATATCAAAATTTATAATATATATATATATATATATATATATATATATATATATAAACTTTTTCATAATATTAATGGTCATATAGAGTACTAATTCTAGAAAGAAGGCTTCATCTAGCTTCCTTACATGATTTCAGTTTTAAATCTCTTCTGCAGAGAAACATGACTATGACTAACAATGACTTTGAAGTCTCCAAGAGATGATGAGGTCGCACAACTACAATTCAGTCAGGATGGTGATAATACCACTAAGCCAAAAACACCACCCAAAGATCAGCTTTGAACTACAAACTTCTCAGGACAATTTTGAGATGGTTAGCTGAGATGATCTACATTCACATACTACTTGAGCAAAGGACTTGAGACAAGCCCTGCATTTTCACGTTGTGCAGATACTGGATAACAAATGATATAGCTAACTCTCCCAGAACTTCAAAATTGACCAAAACTTTTTCTTTTCAGGACCCCCTAAGATGTTGTTTTCCCCAGACAGCAGGAAGTAATTTTAAGAGCATGATGCCTACATTCCCAATAGGTGGGATAGGTGGTTTTTGGTCTCTCAATGGGTTATGGATAATTGTCATTGTTTAGGATAGTTAGTTACAAGTTGTTATTGTTTACAGTCAAGATAAAGGCTAAACAAAGGAGATTAGACTTTGGGTTCTTGTTTGAAAAAAGGAGAAAAAGAGAATATAGATAAGAGGTGCATTATTGAAGCTACTCTAAAGACGATATAGAAATAATAGAATAAAATGTTAGATTATTGAATCTACTCTGAAAAAAGGAGAGATAAAGACCTGAGAGATAAAAGGAAGATTATTGACTCTACTTTTAAATGGTAATACTTTACATTGGATTGGATTTTGTATAATGTATACAAATAATGTATATTGACATAAATTTGAGATTGATTTTGTTAGAAAATACTATACACATGCTTCTAATCTTGTTTAAGGTATTGTACCTATATAGTCCATTTAACAATGTAATGTAATTTTCTAGTCCTTAAATGTTATTAACAACTCTTTGGGAAAATAAAGAAATGCAGGTAAATAGTCATTACAATCAAACTTGTGGTTGCATTAAGTATGTTTTCAAGGTCAAGCATAGATATATTTTTACATATACAGGTCATGTTCAAACATTTCAGTGATCTACAGAATATGTCATTTAAGATGTTTTAATAACATACATTTTTTTCTTTTTTTGCTCAATTATGTTTATATGCCTTTCTGTGCCTTGCCATCTTACTTCCTCTCTCTACCCAACTACATCACTTCCTCTTTCCTCTCAGCTCTATCACTTCCTGTCTGTCTGTGTAGACCTCTGGACCTCTATAGATAACTAGTGCTGGGATTATAGGCATATGACACCATGCTTGGCCCTGTTCTCAGGGTGTTCTTGAAATCACAGAGATCCTGATGAACCCCTGCCTCCTGAATGCTAGGATTAAAGGTTTATGCTACCACTGCCTGACCTCTAGCAGAACAAATTCTCTTCAGAGATGATGGGCATTGAAGAAACTCTCTATGGAGTTTAGGTTCATTGTGGCAAACGTTAGTCACTGGGCAAGAACATGCCCTTGCTTTAACTGCTGACAGTATGATGTACAAAATGAACAAGTAGGACACAAAAGAAAGAAAGACTGATCCTTGCCAAGACAAGGTAGGGAAGTTCTTTAGAAAATCCTGCTAAACAGATGAGTCTGTACGATATGCTAGGCCTGTACACTGAAGATGAGTACTCCAACATTGCAGAGAAATCTCTGGTGACTGTCCAGGATGCCATATGTTTCTTTCATTCCTCCCATTTTTTTGAAAGTTGCTTGTTTCCACTTCCTATTTAACTAGGTAATACTATTTCCTTTTTTGTTCTCTGAGGGAGTTGAAGATTTGATAGTTATAATTACAATTTGCCTTGTTAACAAATTCAGAAAAGAAACTCACAAAAGAGATGTAAAATGTGTAAGTTTGAAAGACATCAAAAGATAGTTTTCAGTTAGTAATACAAGTTAGGGCAGAAAGTGAGTTAGGTACACTCTGGACTCACCAAAAAAGGATATATAATGGAATATTTTCACTTAATTTGTCAAATGCAAATAGACTAGACATTACTGATATTTTTTATCTGTATATATTGTATATATTTATTGTACTTATTGTATAAATTTTTCTTTTATTAGTTATTTTTTATTTTAGACAAAAACAGTAGGAAATATGGTAATATTTTATTTATGTGCTAACAAATAAAGCTTGCCTGGGGATCTGAGAAAAAAGCCAGCCACTATATTAAACATAGGGGTCAGGCAGTGGTAGAATACACCTTTAACCCCAGCATTCAGGAGGCAGAGGTTCATCAGGATCTCTGTGAGTTCTACGACACCCTGGGAACAGAGCCTGGTATGGTGGCATATGCCTTTAATCCCAGTACTAGTTAACTATAGAGGTCCAGAGGTCTATACAGACAGACAGGAAGTGATAGAGCTGAGAGGAAAGAGGAAGTGATGTAGTTGGGTGGAGAGAGGAAGTAAGATGGCAGGGCACAGAAAGGTATATAGGCATGAGTATACAGGAAGTAGCTCTCTTGTGCTGATATTTCCTAGCACTAAGAACTTGTGACTGGCTTTTCTATCCCTCTGATATTTCAGTGAACCCCAATATCTGGCTTTAGGTTTTTTACTAATAAAACTGTTCAGCAATTCATGTTACAATTACCAGCATGGCAAGATATCCCATATGGTTGCAATAGTGGTACTCATATCTTGGTGGTAATAAACAATTGTTTAATTAGAATTATGGCCTGCTCAACAGGCCTTATTGTATTCTGTTTTGTTCTTTTTGTCTGTGGTCTTCTGGAGACCTCTTCTTTTCTGAAGAAGAAACAGAGTGGCAGTGGATCTGAGGGCGAGGGTAGTTGGAGGGGGAGCTAGGAGGAATAGATGGAAAAGAAACTGTGTTTCAAATGTATTATATGAGAGAAGAATCTATTTTCAATGAAATATTAAATATCAAATAAAGCAATTGATTACATAAACCAGCTAATATATAATATAATTTTTACCACTAATGCAGACAAAAATAATTTCACAAGTTGTCATACATATTGTGAATTGAAGTGTCTGTAGTTGGAATTTTCTTTGGGCCACCAATCAGCTCCCAAATAAAGAGACACAGAGACTTATTATTAATTATGAATGCTCAACATTAGCTTAGACTTGTCCCACTAGCTCTTTTAAATTAATTTAACCTGACTCTATTCATCTATGTTTTATCTTGGGGCTTTTTACCTTTGTTTCATTGTGTATGTCTTACATTCCTGCTTCCTCCATGTCATTCTATCTGGCCCCTGGCTTTTCCCTGGTGTCTCTTTTTCTTTCTTCCTCTGAGCCGTAATTCCCCCTCCTACTTTCTCTCCCTGACCAGTTCTGCCTATATGTTCTCCTGCAGTATTGGCCATTCAGCTTTTTATTAGACCAGCCAGGTTTTTTTAGGCAGGCAAGGTAAAATAGAAACACATCTTTACATAATTAAACAAATCAGTACATTTTTACATAGTTAAACAAATGAAACACATCTTTTCATAGTTAAATGAATATTCTGCAACATCTTCCATAGGTTCCTTTCTGAGTACTTGTTCCCAAGCTACTTGGGACAGTTGTGGAAGCTTTAGGAGGTATAGTATTACTAGAGGAAGTAAGTTGCTGAAGCTGGCCCTCAGACTTTGTAGCCCTATCCCAGTTGTTCATACTTTTTGCTTCCTGAGTACAGATGCAATGTAGCCACCACTTGTCATGCTTTTCTTGCAAATACGGACTCTTTGTCTGGACAAAAACTGAAAACAAACCTGTCCTTAAGTTACTTTGGTCAAGTATGTTGTCCCAACAATGAGGAAAGTAACTAAGATGCTCATGATAAAACATACATTAAATTCATATACAGTATATGACAAAATCCTTTGGTTTACTTTATTCTCAATGATGAGAACATGAACAAGGATATCATATTTGCATTCACCATACCATTATAACAACAATAAAAACCCCAGCAGACAGACAAGTAAGAAAGAAGTAAAACTCTAATTGTTTGCAGATAAAATGATTATCAGAAAAAAATCTGAAAAAAAATTACAAAACCCACTTGATGCTAAGGAATTATAACATGGTTGCAGGTACAAAATTAACAGGCAAGACAATATCTTTCCTATATTCAAGCAATACAAATAAAAGAACTTGGAACTTAAAAACATTATACTATTTATATTAAGACAGTCCCAACATAAAATGCTGGGGCATCAAGCTAATAAAATTTATTCTAAATCCATACAAGGAGTTTTGGGAGGCCCTACTGGTCAGAGGTTACAATCAACCATGGGCTGGCAGCTCTCTCTGAGCTCTGCAACATGGATGACTCCCTCCCCTTAGTAAAAGACACCCTGTTCTCTACCCAACCTTATTTGGAGACTGTCTCTGTGCCCAGACACATGTCTCATCTAGTATGACCCTTGACACAGTTCCCTGAAGGTTTCCTCCTGCTTCCCATATGATAGTTACACATTGTGCTATTAGCATCATGATAGGACTTCCACATATGATAACTAAACTTGTACTAGAAGCTTTATGATATGAGCATGCTGTTTAATTCAAACTGTCCTCATCATTTGCTTCTCCCTCATGTTGAAGTAAAGTTGACCCAATTTACTGAAGTCATCTCCCCATTCACTGAAGCTATCTCCATTGTGCTCACAGGCTATACAAAGCTTTCTTTCATTGCTTCTGCCTCTGTTCTTTATGTAATGGTGGTAAATTGGTTGCAAGAATGAAGAGCACTCCAAATAAGGAGGATCAGAATTTAGATGAAATAAATAAAATAACTAAGTAGAGGAATTGCATGTACATAGATAGAAAGTCTCTATGTGTTGAGATAACTGACCTTCCCAGTGTGATCTGTAATCTTAATGTAATCTCAATTAAAATCTCAAATGGTTATTATCTGGAGATTGGCAAAGTTAGTGTGAAGTTAGTGTGTAGACACAGGATACACCAACAGACAACACAATATTGAATAACAGATAGAAAGAAAGGCACTACCCACTTTAAAGACATACTGTAAAGCTACAGTAATCAGAACAGTTTTATAAAATATAACAAATATGACATAATAGTGAGTTCAGAAGTGCAGTCCACTGATCTTCAGAAAGGAAACAAAAGCAAGGCAATGGTGCTCCTTACTCAGCCTCTTCAGTTGATATAGAAAACTGGATATTCATGTGCAAAAAGAAAAACCTGACGTGTTTAACATACGTCCTAAGATCAGTCCCAACTGGATCCAGAAATAAATGTAAAATATGATACTAGAAGGCAGCCCTGAAGCAAATTCATGACTTTGGGATTATGGTGGCTTCAGTAGTAATACCAAAGGAATGGATGGCAAAGGAAATAATTGATTGACTATATTTCATTAATATTTTCTGCTCTGTAAAATTTATTGTTAATGCATGAAAAGATATGCCACATAGCCAGAGAAATTTATGCAAATATATACCTGTGTAGAACTGTATCACAAGATAGAATTAAGCAAGACTAATAGTCACCTGAAAAAAATATTAGGCAAGAAATCTTGCTGATACTTGACCAAAGATGATGCATAGATGACAAAAAAGAAAAAGAAAAGAAAAAGAAATACAGGGGAAAAAAGAAACAGAAAACAGATATTCTGAGTCATAAGGAACCAAGAGAGGCAGACTGAAATAATATTGCACCATGACCTGTTTATTAATAAATTAATGTACAACACACAGCATGCTGGCAAAATCAAATGTTGGTGAAGATAAGAAGTTAAAGAGCCCACCTCTTGGCTTCTGGGAGTATAAAGTGGTTCATACAGTTTAGAGCTCAGTGGTGGAGCTTATCTCAGCATCCTTGCCAGCAGAAACAATACTTGATATTTCTGCATAAGATTTGGTAACTTTAAATGTCCATAAAATATCCTCCTGCACATACATGTGCTTCTTCATTCATTGATATTACTTTAAAGAAAAAAATGTCCTTCAAGAGATTGAATAAACTGAATTTTGTGGAGGCAATAGAAAACTGTTTAAGGTTAAAAGGGAAATAATGAGTTTTGAGATAATGATAACATTTAGACAAAACTTAACCATATATTACAAAGTGAGATAAGCCAGTCTAAAAAAAGTTTTCAACACTGCATGTCTATTATTACAGGAAAATACAGATAAAAGAAAACTATGTAAAAACAACAACAAAAAAAGATTTGTGTTTACACATAGTTTGGGGAGAGGAATAGGAGGATTGAGAATTTTATTTTATACTTTTCATAAAATAGATTTTGATCATATTATTTCTCCCCTTTTCCTCTCCCAACTTTTCCCATGTTCTTCTAAATGTTTCTCACAACAAACTCCTTGTTTATCTAGCCCTCATTTGTTTTCCATCTTCTCTTCTACAATATTCCCTGAGTCATATATATGGAGGTTGTTTTATATATGAATCCACAGGGACTAGGCTCTACAGTTCTGCATTTTCATTAATTGTGGTTTTCTGTCATTGTCTCTGTTTGTTGTTAAAAAAAAAAAAAAAGTTTCCTTGATGAAATTAGAGAATTACACTTATCTGTGAGTCTAAGAACAAGTATTTAAAATGTAATTAGAGATCATGTTGGTGTAGTAAAGTGGTAGTTGTAGGTGTGACTCTGAAATCAATGACTTCATTAGCCCCAGGTACTTAGCAAAGTTTTCAGTGCTGGGCATGTTTTCTCTCTAGCTGAGAAAGTCTTTAGTCCATATAGAGAGCTATTGGTTACCATAAAAGTTTGTGTACAATTATTTCACCCATAATATTATCAAGCCATGCTGTTCATTGTGGTTCATGGACATAATAGCTAGGTGGAACTTCTGCTTGCTTCCTGAATCACACTATTGTCTATTTACCATAAAAGGAAGAAAAAAACTATACTACCCACAAGTCTGTGTATAAATATACATATAAAATTTAAATGAAATTTTCTCTGATAATACTCCTTCCAAGAGCCAAATACCAGCTTACAAAACCCCCAAATTTAGGCATGAGAAGTCCTCTGTAAAGTATTGAATTTTTTATGCTTACATATACTTACATAATCATATTTTTATACAAGTTACATTAGGATTATGAATTCTTTTCAGATAAATTTTGTTTAAATTTTTCATTTTGGCTTAGATTCTGTTTTTATTTCTTTCCATTCCTATTACCACTTGCTTTGTGGTCAAGTATATGGTAACTTTTAAAGAAGGTTCAATGACATGTGAAGAAGAAAGTATATTAATTTGTGTTTGGGTGAAATGTTCTGTACTATCTTAGGTCAATTTGAGTCATAACATCTGTTAATTTCATTATTTCTCTGTTTAGTTTCTGTCAGGATGACCTATCCATTGATGTAAGTGGCATGTTGAAGCCTCCAATATTGAAGTTCTAAGTGTGATTTAAGCTTTACTAATTTTTCTTTTGCAAATATGGGTGCCCTTGCATTTGGGGCATAGATGTATAGAATAGAGATGCCATGTTGGTAGATTTTTCCTCTGATGTGTATGAAGTATTCTTCCATGTTTCTTTTAATTAATTTTCATTTCAAATCTATTTTGTTAGATATTAGAATGGCTACAGAAGTTTGCTTTTTAGGTCCATTTACTTGGAAATACTTTTTTCAAAGCTTTACTTGGAGTTAATGGCAATATTTGATGTTGAAGTATTTTTCTTGTATGCAACAGAAGGATGAATTCTGGTTTCACTTCTATTCTATTAGTTTTTGGTTTTATATTTGGAAATTGAGTCCATTTATATTGAAAGATATGAGTGTCAAATGATTGTTAATTCCTGTTTGTCTTAATTAAGGTTTCTGCTGTTGTGAATGGATACCATGACCATAGTAACTCTTATAAAGGAAAACATTCAACTGGGTGGCTCACTTATATTTCAGAGGTTCAGTCCATTATCATCATTGTGTGATATGGTGGTATACAGGCAGACATGGTGCTGGAGAAGCAGCTGAGAATCCTACATCTTGCAGTCAACAGCAAATGATCTATCTAACTGGGTGTGACTTGAGTATGTATGAATCCTCAAAGCCCACTTCCACAGTACCACACTTCCTCCACCAAGACCACACATACTCCAACAAAACTACACCTCCGACTAGTGACACTCTCTTTGGGAGACATTTTCTTTAAAACCATCATACCTTTCTTTAATTGTTGTTGTTGGTGGTGGTGTGTGTTTGTACATGAGTGTGTTCTTCTACTCTTTTGGTTTTGCTGATGTGAAATTATTTATTTCCTGTGTTTTCATGGGTGTAGTTAACTTTTATTGTTTGGAATTTTTTTCTAGTGTCTTCTGCAGGACAGGATTTGTAAATAGGTATTGTTTAAATTTGGTTTTATTGTGGAATATGTTGTTTTCTCCATCTATGATAATTGAAAGTTTTTCTGAGTATAGTAGTCAGGGGTGGCAGTCTGTGGTCTCTTAGCATATGCAAGTTGTTCTCTTAGGCCTTTCTGGCTTTTGAATTTTCCATTGAGAAACCAGTTGTGATTCTAATATGTTTGCCTTTTAAGTTAGTTGACCCCTTTTCCTTACAGGTTTTACTATTTTTACTTTGTTCTGTGCTTTTAGTATTTTGATTACTGTGTTATGAGGGGGACTTCATTTTAAGGTACAAACTATCTGGCATTCTGTAAGCTCCTTGTACCCTGTAGGCATCTTCTTTAGCTTAGGAATATTTCTTAGCTTTTGAGTTGGGAATCTTCTCCTTCTTGTATTTCTACTATTCTTGGGTATGATCTTTTCATAGAGTGTCCCAGATTTCCTGAATGTTTTATGTCAAAAACTTTAGATTGAACATTTTCTTTGACCATTTTTTTCATTTTCTTTGATCATATCCTCACCACCTTAGATTCCCTTTTCTATTTTTGTATACTATTGGTGGTGCTTGAATCTGTAGTTCCTGTTTGCTTACCTAGATTTTCTATCTCCAGGTTTCCCTCATTTTTTTGGCTTCTATTTCTATTGAACAGTTTCATCCATTTCCTTCATCTGCTGTGTTTTCCTGATTCCTTAAAGGAATTTATTATCTCCTTTTTTAGGGACCTCTCTTAATGTCATAAAACTGATTTTAAGCTGTTTTTCTTGTGATTGAGTTGTGTTGGATTAGTCAGGGCTTGCTCTAGGAGGATAGCTGGGCACTGCTGGTGTTGTATCGCCCTAGCCATTGTTCATTGTGTTCTTATGCTGACCTCTAATCTTCTGGGTTTGTGTTTATTATAGGTTTAGGTGTCAATTTCAGAGTTTCTTTTTGTTGGGTGGATCTTTTTCCCCTTGGTTTCTGTTTTCTCTCTGGTCTTCTGTACTAAATGACCTTTGGTTCAGATGACCAGGGAATCTTCACTTCCCCTGCATTTTTGTCAGACTTTTGTGGCCTCTTGTGTTGTGGGTCCCAGCTTGCTTTCTGAAGTTCATAGTACTATCATGTCCTCTGGTAGAGAGGTAGAATTCTACCAGAGGTTTTTACCAGCATATGGAGCCTAGGGGAGGGGGGCACTGTTTTGGATAACTGGACAGGCTCTAAAGTGTATTAGTAGTGGTAGACAGTGTCTTTCCTGGCCTTCCTAGTATTGACGTAGTCTCTGGTAAAGCAGGAATTTTCTTGTAGAGTTGTGGGGCAGAATATGGAAGCTAGGGGAGGAGGGAGGAGGGTATCACTAAAGCATTCTTGCTTCAAGAGAGTCCTCTTGAATCTCAGTAGGACCTCTAAAGAAAGATAACAAGAATTTTAGTGTTCTTCAAGTATAATAATCAAAGAGACAAGAAAATAATTCAGTTTGGAAAAGAAAACAGACAAAGATACAGGGAAAACAAGACAAAAGGAGAAAAGAATAAAAGGGGGAAGAGCTTTGTTGTAATAGGCTATCTTTTCCAACTGGGATGGGAGGGGAATCTGAGAGTTGGGTTTCTCAGTGGATCTGAGAGTTAGGTGTTTTATAAGGCCTCTGGTCACTCCTAATTTACTGTTGTCTCACTCAAATATTTGTCCCTGTGAAGGAAGTAGCTACTTAGGAAAGCTTTCCTCTTTCCCACACTTGCCTATATCCATCTGACTCTGCCTCATTTGGATACATTGTCTGCTTTAGGGCTTTATATGTATTTTGGATTCTGATGGTTTAGTTAGTATACACCTTTGAATCTACAGTTAGTCTAACAGAGATTTAACTATCTGAGCTTTCTCACAGCACCCAACAGAGATACCATCACCACCTGAAGAACAGGAAGCAATTATGAAAAAACAACACCCCTTCTCCCTAAGGTTTCATATTTCTCAGGGTTATGGATTATAGTTATAGGGTTGGGGATGGAAGAAGCTATTAAATTCAGTATTCTCCTTAAGGAAAGAAAAAATGTCTCAAAAAAAGGGAACAAAAGAAATGGAATGGATAGGTATAAAATATTATGGTATATTATTGTATATACTAGTAAACAAATTTAGTAAAATAGCAGCCTTAGATAATTAGCACTGTAATATGCACTGTTAGGGATTCTTATATGTTGATACAAATGTAAACTATTTTATACACAATACACAAAATATCTTTAACAGAGATAGGAATGTATAGTGCAATATGCAATATGACAATAATCTTAAATATATATAAATATACAGAATATCTTAAACAGAAGTAGAACATACATACAATATGACAGATATACATTTACGTTTGTATCAATATACAAATATTTCAAATAAGATTAGAAATATATATACATTGTAACAAATACAATTCTGTATTTGTATCAATATACAAATTATCTTAAACAGGAATATAAAAATAGTTTACATTTGTATCAACATATAAGAATTCATAACAGTGCAAATTATCTAAGGCTGCTTTTTTACTAAATATACTAAATTTTGTTTACTAGTATATACAATAATATACCATAATATTTTATACCCATCCATTCCACTTCTTCTTTTCCCTTGTTTTGAGACATTTTTTTATTTTCTTAAGGAGAATACTGAGTTTAATATTTTCTTCCACACCCAACCCTACAACCATGATCCATAACCCTGAGAAATGTTAAAACTTTAGGGAGAAGGGGCATAGTTTTCTTAGAATTGCTTCCTGCTCTTTAGGTGGTGATGGTATCTCTGTTGGGCACTGTAAGAAAGCTCAGATAGTTAAATCTCAGTTAGACTAACTGTAGATTATGCAGCAAGTCTCAGAGTAATGGGTAAGATTGTCTGAAATTCTGCTAAGAAGTGCAGTACAATGATGATTGCCCTGGCATTATTCTGGATTAGATAGAGTTGATGGTGGTGTCCAATCTTCCCTTCTGGAGCCTTCAGAGATTGCTATTGAAAAAAACTTATTTTTTTATCAAATTGGAAAGTCTGGATTTAAAGATGACATGACATGCAAGAAAGGATTCTGACAAATCAAGAGTAAGCATGAAGAGAATTAGAATCATGAAGACAATGGTCCCTTTTTATTGGTTTTCTTCTGTCCCACACCAGAAGGCTCTTCTGATATGGGACTGAATAATTTCTCAACCTTTTCTTTTAGCAATACACATGGGTTTAGAAAAGGAGTGAGCCAATTCCATTTCCAAAGACAGCTTGGTTTATAATTGAATTGGAACCACAACTTTTCTAGATTGATAGAGATATAGATGTTAGACAGTGAGATTTTACCCTGTATAAATTGGTACCAATAGATTCTTTCTTTCTGCTGTAAATACCTGGATGTCCAAGGCCTTATGATTTCTGAAAGATGGGTATTTCTATTATCCTGGAAAGACAAAACCAGAACCCTACCCTAACCTTTGATTGTTAAATTTTTCTTAAAACTTGTAGAGATGTCACATTGGTGGATGAGCTTTTACTTCTTCTCATTAAAGGATTTCTCCTGTTCAAATCATTTTTTTATTACATTTCTTGGCACCCATAGCTTTTCTTCTCCTGTGGGGGGGGGGGGAATATGTCCTTTCCTAACGTAGGACATATTCAGTTTTCCATTCTTAGGTCAACACATCTTTAAAATAAACTGGTGGGTTTAGCTTAAGAGTTTTTTGTGTCATCCAATGTCTCAATGTCTCTCCACAGCTGTTGTTCCTTTCTCATCAGCACTGAGAAAATTCAAGGTTAATAAAGCACTATGCAATCTATTTCTAGGAGTCAATATTACCTGTTGCTGTTTATTTACCATATCCTTTAAAGATCTACTGGATCTTTCTATGACTGCTTGGCCTGTGGGATTGTGTGGTATACCTGTAACATGCTTTATATTGTAATAAGTAAAGAAGTGTCTTATTTTATTGGAGACATATGCTGGGGCATTGTATGTCTTAATTTGTACAGGTATTCCCATGATGGCCATAATTTCTAGTAGGTGTGTAATCACAGAATCAGCCTTTTCAGAACTCATAGGAGTTGCCCACTGAAATCCTGAATAGGTGTCAATGGTCTGGTGTACATAGTCTAATCTTCCAAATTCTGCAAAATGAAACACATCCATCTGCCAAATTTCATTTCTTTGTATACCTTTTAGATTGCTCCCTGCAGGTAATGGAGTTTGGTTATAAAAGAAACAAGCAGGATATTTATTTATAATATCCTGAGCTTATTGCCAAGTGATAGAGAAATCATTCTTCAAACCTTTGCTATTTAAATGGCATTTCTTATGAAATTCTGAGGATTATAGCACATTAACTATTAGTAACTGATCAATCTCATCATTACCTTGTGCTAGAGGTCCTGCCAGACCTGCACAGAATCTGATATATGTTACACATATAGGATGTTCCCTTTTTCTAATGATTTCCTGTGTGAATAATGAAGTTAATTCTGTATTTTCAGGAATAAATTCAGCAGTTTCAGCATGTAAAACAACACTCTCTGCATATTGAGAGTCAGTGGCTATATTGAGGGATTCTGTGAACTCCATCAGTATCATAAGAATGGCATACAGTTCTGCCTTTTGTACAGAGTTGTATGGACTTTGTACTACTTTACTTAAGTCTCCTGATTTGTATCCTGCTTTCAGCATAGAATGTGAGGACTCCAGAAATTGGCTTTTGTTGTACCATGTGAGGAAGAACCCATTCAGTCTTCTTTATGAATTCTATTATCTTGCTTTTGGGATAATGGTCATTAATCTCTCGCAAAAAGTTACTATAGGCTCTCTGCCAGAATTAATTATCTTTCCATAGTGATAAAATTGCCTCATTAGTTAAAGGTACTACAATTTCTGCTGGGTCCAGTCCTGTCAACTGGCAGTCATAATTTAACTTTTTGAATCAAATCAGAGATTTTTTCTATAAAAGTCTTTAATTTTTTGTTTGGTTTACAAAGTAGAAATATCCATTCCAATATAATATCTTCCCTCTGAGTAAAAATACCTGTAGGGGAATGTTTGGATACGACAAGAATGCATTTAAGTTCTGGATCCACACAATCCTCATGTGCTTCTCAAATTCTCTTTTCTACTAGAGCCAATTCCTTCTCAGCTTTGGCTGATAATTCTCTTTGACTATTTAAATATTTGTCCCTGCTAGAGTATGAGCAAAATTTTTAGTCCATCTTTTGGTATTCCCATGATACCCAGTAAGTTGGAAATGCTTCCTAACAACTTTTGAAAATCATTAAGAGTCTTCAATCAATCTCTCCTTTGTTGTACCTTTTGGGGTCTAATTTTTTTGTAGCTCTATCTTATATCCTAAGTATTAATAGAATCTCCTGTTTGTATTTTTTCAGGACCAGCTTGCAGTCCCCAGTGAAGCAAAACTTTTTTTTTTTTACTTCTTCAAACATGCTTTCTAATGTGTCTAACTTTGGATCAGCTAATAGGATATCATCCATACAGTGATAAATTATGGACTGTGGAAACTTTATATGAATTATCTCCAATGGTTTTTGCACAAAGTATTGGCATAAGGTAGGGCTGTTTAACATTCCCTGTGGAAGGACCTTCCATTTATATCTCTTTACTGGCTGAGAATTATAATTAGGTACTGTGAAGGCAAATTTTTCTCCATCATTTTCTTGTAAGGGTATGGTAAAGAAACAGTCTTTTAAGTCAATAACTATAATAGGCCATTCTTTGGGTAGCAGAGAAGGGAAGGGCATCCCAGTGTGTAGAGAGCCTATCAGCTGAATTACTTTACTAATAGCTCTCAGATATGTCAGCATTCTCCAATTACCAGACTTTTTTTTTTAAATAACAAATACAGGAGAATTCCAAGGGCTGGTAGATTCTTCAGTGTGTTGAGCATTTAACTGCTCTTGAACCAGCTGTTATAAAGCTTGTAGCTTCTCTTTTGTCAAAAGCCATTGTCCAACCCAGACATATTTATTAGTCAGCCATTTTAAAGGTAAGGCAGTTGTTACTTCTCAGAGTTCAACAGCAGTTGTGCTCTGTTTGTGTACATCCTGAATGGTTGGTGACTTTTTTTATAGCATGTTATGTGTGATATTATTCCTAGAAACATGTGTTGATCTGTATTCCTTTTCTGAGAGTGTAGGAATTTCAATCTGGGTATTCCACTGTTGTCCACACATCTCATCCCCAAAGATTTACTGCTACATTTGCTGCATATGGCTTCAGCCTTCTTCTCTGTCCTTCTGGCACTATGCATTCAACCCATCCCAAACTCTGTTTTATCTGAGATAGGGTTCCAACCCCTAGAAATTGGACATGTACCTCTTGAAAAATCCAATTCAGATGCCATGATTTTGGTGTAATTATAGTCACAGCTGCACCTGTGTCTACCAGGCCCTCCATAACCAGGCCATTAATTCGAATTCTAAGCTTTGGTCTTTGTTCATTTGTGGAAGTCTGCCAAAATATTTGTTTGATTGTGTTCTTTGGGAATTGTGACTCATCTATCAGAGCTGTTTTATCATCCATTGTAGTATCCGTTTTTATATTAGGCATTGGTTTATTCAGTTGTCCTGGAGAGGAATGTCTTCCACAGTGGCTGGAAATGTTTGTACCACCTTTGATTTGGGGTCCTGCAAGAGGCCCCTGTGGCATTTCCCACCAGTAAAGGGTTGCCTTGTATACCTATTTTTGTTCTGCACTCACTGGTCCATTGTCAGCCTTTGCCACATCTTCTACATAATCCAGGAGTTTGGGGTCTCCTGTTTGAGCTATTTCTAGAAGTAGTAATAACTCTAGGAGCACCCAATATACAGTTTTTACTTATATGACCTGGTGTACCACATTTAAAATATTTGATACCATGGGGCCTTCTTTCACCTCTGGGATTTGTCTCTCTTATCCAAGCCTCATTACTGTAGTTAAGAGACTCAACACCATTAGTATACTGAATCCATTCTTCCAAAGGAGCTGATCTGACCTTTAATGGTGTAAGTATTCTTTTGCATTCTGCATTAGCATTGTCAAATGCCAAGGACTCAGTTAATACTTTTCTTAATTCTTTATCTGACACAGCTTTTGTTATAGCTGTGTTCAGCCTTTGAAAAAAAAAATCAGTGAAGAGTTTGTGTAGTCCCTGATATATCTGTGTGTATACCTCAGTTGGTTTTCCAGGTTCTGGAACTTTCCCCCAAGCATTTAGAGCTGCTGTACAACCTAGGGATATTGTATGTTGATCATAACTGGCTTGTACATTCCTGTCAGTGAAATATCCCTCACCAAGTATTTGGTCTTGGGAGATCTCAAAACCTCTGAGTTTACCTTGTTGTTCTAAATTTCTTGCCTCTTCTCTCAACCAGCTTTTCCACTGTAACTGCTGGCTATATTCTAGAACAGCTGGAATTAACTGCTGCCAGTCATCTGGAATGATTCTATGTGAGATAGACCATGAATTTAATATCTATTTTACATATGTGGAGTGTATCCCATATGTAACTACTTGCTTTATATTTTTAAAGTTCCTTGTTGAAATTGGTTGTAATGTATATGTCAGATATGGCTCAGAGTGTGTATCATCTGCTGGCTTCTCATGGATGATGCCCGGATAAGCCATTGTATGAGAGCCATTTGGAGATGTTACAACCAGTATGGTTTTACCCTTCTGCTTATTAGATCCCTTGTCATGTTTACTGAGCGTTTCTTCCAGGGCTTGCAGACAAGTACCTAGGGTGTGTTCTAGGGTGGGAACCTTCTCTCTTACAAGGAATTCCAGATTTCTCATGGAATCATGGAAGTTTTATGTTCTTAAGAAACACATGATTCCATGGACCTTATCTAATCAATTAATGATAGCCTTTGTTCCTTATATAGTGTCTGAGTAGCCACAGCTTCACTCTGGAGAGTTAGTGTTCCATCCATTAAATATTCATATTTATTATCAATAAATAAATTTTGGGTACAAGCCTGTTTTGTAAATCCTGGTTAGCAGATTCCAGAGAGAATATCCTTTTATGTAAGCCTTCATTGCTATCTTTGAAAGCCTGTAAATCCTGGTTAGCAGATTCCAGAGAAAGAATCTTTTTTTCTGTAAGCCTTCATTGCTATCTTTTAAAGCCTGTATCAGTCCCAATAATGACTCATCTTTGTTATTATTATTAAACCAGTATTTGAACACTTTGTGAATTATTACAATGAATGCCAAAATGGTACAGGCCAGAATGAAGGTCGTACATTTCCAGGAAAACGTCATTCATCATATAGGCAAAAAGGTTTTTAAAATCTTGTGAGGTAATGTTGTTGGCCATATTACAAGAATTACTCAAAATTTGTTATTCAGTTTTAAGGTGTAAAATTATCAAGTACTTTTACTTGAAATAAGATGCTGGTTTGCCTATCTTAACTTTCTGTGGATTGAGGGGGTATAGTAGCACTTTTCAGCCAGCAGGAGGCATTGGTATAGCTCCAAAGCAGGTTCTGTTGAATGTCGTGGCTGTGGGCAGCAGAGTGAGTACTGGCAGTAGCCAGTTCTTCAGGTGGAGCGTTTCAGGCCACTCTATGCCCCTCTCTGCCTCTGCAGACAGGAGGTCTGCCAGCAGGCACAGCTCCAAGCCCTCTGTCTGTGTGCCTAAGTAGGGTGCTGCCAGGGACAGTGTCGTGTCTATTTTAACTAGGTGAAACTGTGGAAGCCTTGGGCCAGGGAGTGGAGCCAGCACTCAAGGAAGAGGGGGAATGCCTCACTCACAGTAGTTTTGCTGGTCTGGGGGTTAAACGTAGCATAGAGTTGAGACCAGATTAGCTCTTCTTCAGGAATGAAACTATGTAGGCTTTTCTTGGTTTTACAGAGCTCTGTAGGTGGTACCCTACAGCTTCAAGTGCCTGCCAACTTGGGAGGAAGCTGAGGGTGGGAGCCACCCAGGCCTTTGGAATTTGCTCCACATGAGTGCCAGATATTAGTGAAATTATTAAAGCCACTCCACATAGTTAAATGGGAGGTTTATTTTGTGGCATAACTTACAAATGAAGGGATAGGTAACAAGGGCTGGGAAAGATGTAACACAGTCTGGCGGAGTTCTCTGGAGAACTCTGCTAGGTCTGCCTCCAGCATCCAGGGGCCAGGAACCAAGAGAGCTGATTCATGACAGTTACTGAAGCCTCAATGGGAGTTGGAACTTCCAGATCAAAGCTGGAATGGTTAACCACTACACACACACACACACACACACACACACACACACACACACACATACACACACATGAGCAAGTATAGGAAATACTTACAATTTTCCATTAAAAAGAAGAGAGAGAAGAAAGGTGATGAAGAGAGACAGAGTGATAAATGAGGTTTTCAAAGTAGAGGAAATGGCTGTGTTTGGAGGTACTGCTAGATTGCACTCCAGACCTTATGCATGATAGTTACACATTTTCAATACTTGAAATCATTTGGAGGAAATGGGAGGATTTAACCATTGATAGATAACTTGGTTTCATTATTTTTTCTGTAGAGAAAATTTGATATTTGAGTAAAACTAGATCTAGGCAATAAAACAAATATAAAGAGTAGGCAACTTGCTTTTATTAGAATTTAGAAAGATTTCTAAGAGAAGGAATGATAAAATTACTAACTTAAAGGAAAAGACTTTTGGAAACAGTATAAGAATTAAATAGAGACATTGAAGGACTGAAGATTAACAACAACAACAACAACAACAAAACAACTTAGAAAGTGTGCCCAAACCTCAAGACCAATTTGGTAGAGTTTCTCTCTCCTCAAACCTCTCTTCTTCTCTGTCACAGCCTCCTATAACAGAAGAAATTCACTCCTTCTCCTTCCATCCCCCATCCTACTCTTTTAGCAATTCCTATGGGGAACATAATTCTAGACTAAAATAAAATACTGCTGCGGCTCCTTTTTAGATGAAAACCCAAGGAAGAAGTTCTAGATAGTATTTATGCACCTTTGGCAAATTTGAACTAAAATAATTGGCTATCTGTCTAATGATCTATTCAGAACATGTTAGAATGTACTAAAGAATTTCAGATAACACTGTTGACATATGAACCAAGACAGTATATATTATGACAATTAATTTATTGGCTTTTGGAAGGAAGGCAGAAAAATGGTTTGCTTGACAAAATAGAAAAACTCCTTTGAGGACCTTAAGAATCAGGATGTTTTCTAATTCTTGCCATGAATTAGGGAGCTGCTTTTCTGCTACACTAGAAAGATTATATCCACTAATTCTTCACCAAGCAAAACTACAGCAATGTAAAATAAGTCCAGGAGAAATTAACTTTTTAAGTAAATTTGGGGGAAAAGAAAATAATTAAGAAGCAGTGGAGAATTTCCCTTGGGAACTTTTCAGTGTTGCAGAAGTGGTGCCATGTTAACCTGCATTTATGGAGGAGGTAGATTGGCCACTGTGGTGTAGCAGAATGATATTGAATGGGACTCTCTTCCTGCAGGTGCCCTTGTTAACTGAGCATTCAAAATTCAATAAGTAAAAGAAAACAGACATGGCTACAAAATTATGAGCTTACAGTTAAACAAATAAGCTTATGAATAAAGCAACTACTAATTTCTTCTCTCTTGAAAAGGCAAAGCAATTTTAACTCTTGCAAAAGACCTGGCCATTTGAGAATGGATTGTAAGAAACTGAATAGAGTGCTCTTCTTCTACAGGGAACTGAAGGCCTCTGAGAGAGAACTTGAAAGAAAAAAAGGAGTTGAATAAGGTTGGTCTAAATAGTCCAGAGCTTTTTCTTTGTACATACTAATGTGGTAAGAAATGTAAAATCATTGTGAAACAAGAAAAAACAAAGGTACCAATTGGTACTTGGGTTAGTATATATGTTTAAATCTCACCAGGTTTAAAAACACTCTCCCTCAGAGGAAAAATACAATTCAAATGGTCTGGATTTCTAACCTATCATAGTTACCTTAAGATAAAACAGAAAATTTCAGTGAGGAGAAACTACATGTCATTATATATTTCTACATGTAAATCATTCTACTACTCCTTTAGAAAAACAAATTGTTCATAACTTTTTTTCACCAAAGGGAGAAATTATCTGAAACTTCCTGGACATTAACTATGTCTTGTACCTTATTTTCTCCATGTGACTTATAAATGAGTAGGAAATATTCCCCACTGAAGGAAATTGGCAACCTCTTTTCATAACTGCCAGATGAATTTTGTGTCAAAATACTCAATAAACAGGAGAAATACAGTCAGCTGCACTGTTTGAGATCACAATAGATAAAAGCAAACCCTAGCTAAGTATAAGTGATACTGTTTTTCTGTTTGTTTGTTTTTTGTTTTTCAAGACAGAGTTTCTCTGTGTCATTTTGGTGCCTGTCCTGGATCTCACCCTATAGACCAGGCTGGCCTCAAACTCACAGAGATCTGCCTGGCTCTGCCTCCTGAGTGCTGGGATTAAAGGTGTGCACCACCACCACCAAGCTAAAAAAAAATAATAAAATAAAAAAATAAAAAACTCTTTAATGCTGTGATGTTACAAGGATACACAGGAAACACCACATATTTTTCTCAAATTCTTAAGTCTCTTTTACAATATGTGAAATTTTTTTTTTTCTGAGTCTATTTAAAATTAGCACATGTTATTGTGTTCTCCCTTATATGATACCAGTTTCAATGATTAAATCTTTTTATTAAATCAGCTGGCTAAGTATCCAAAGACAAAATATAACTCCACCAACAGGAAACTAAGTACTCGAGTCATATGGTGTCTCTATCAAGATTGCACATAAACACATAATTCTGCTATTATTAATTTCCCTAGCCCCAAAACAAACATGAACAATTAAGGGGAATCTGAATGCTGAGTGAGATTGTTAAAACTGGATTCCAAAATATTCAATAAATGCCTAATCACTGTATAAGAAAATACTAAAATCGAACAGGCCCAACCATATACCATAATAGTAGGCCTAAAGGAAAGAACAGAAATTAAGTCCCTAAAGGTAGTTTTAAACCAGTCCCTGCCCTTGTGATCACAAGCTATAATACTTTTTTCTTCTTTTTGTTCATTTAAAGTGGGAGAATGCACTATAAATACTCTTTCAGAAAGACGGGGAAAGATAGAAGATCCTGGGACACTTCAGTTAACAATTAGCTCCACCCACCCCCACAAAAGGACATCCTTCTAATATCAAGGTCATTTATACCACTAGTGCTTTGCCAAAAAGCAGCTGAAGAAGTTACTTTAGGCTCTTCTTTCACCATTTCTGTGCTCTATTCCATAGAACTTTCCCTAAATTTATATCACACTAGCATTACTAGATGAATAATTGAACTTATGAGATTCGATGGCTGTCCCCTCCAATTCTTTTCCTGGTATACTGCAATGATGTTATCCTGCTGCATTATTGCTTTGACAGATGAATTAGAAAGGGATAAATATGACTGTGTTCAAATAACAAATATGCCTCTCTCCCTCTAGGAGGTATCTAATGGAAACACCTACAGAAAGTGTAGAATTAATTTTTGTTACTAATGAATGTTATGTACAAGATGAATAAGGGCATTTTACAGACAGGATATGCAGTTACAGTCAACATTTAAATAATCAAGAATGATCATTGCCTGAGATTAAATCTGATCAGATGGCAAAGCTCTGCCTTAGAACATGGTATTTAGTGTAAGGGGCAGCTAACCTTTAAAGAGACAGTCACAGTGAATTTGGAGTGGTGCATATTGCTACCTGTCTGCAATAACAACAGAACTCATAGGGAATAAAGTGAAATTAACCTTTTTCACAGGCTGAAAAAGATCTTACTAGAAGTGAAGAAACTGTACTAGGAACTCTAGGACAAGCTGAATTCATTGAAAATCAAAAAAAGACATTCTTTAGGAAAGTATTCTCTTTCAAAAGTAGGTCACATTTCAAGAATAGGAGAAAGGAAAGTTCTTTTAAATGAAAATTATGCATTACAAGGATGGATTAAAATATTAGACAGAGTGTTAGTACCAAAGATGCAAGGAGAAAGACCACCAACCCAAATTAATTGTCTAAATTAACTAAAGCAAGCAATTAATTAAAGCAAACTCTTTTATTCATGTACACAGGATGCCTCCCCATAAGGTAGAATATGAGACATCAGCATAGGGCATGAGGCAGACAAGGATTTTTTTATAACTAAGACCTAGGGCATTTTCAAATGGAGGATTTGGTGAGCAAAATAGGCAATGTTACAGAAACAGAACATAAGCATAATAAGTTAGTCATAATGATCTTCTGAAACAAAGTCATGATGGTCATAATGTGGTCATAATAACTTTTTGAAACAAAGGCATAGTTGGAGCTTTCCAGATGAGGCAGTACAGAACCATTTGTAGTTAAGGTAACAGGTAGAGCATAGCCCTATCCTTAAGAAAAATATTGCATTGCAAACAGGAATGATTCTAATTTGTCTTTACTATAAGGTGGCTTTCAAGCCTAAGATGAAGGCAGGCTGGTTTCATAAGAATATTCCATACAATTCCCAAACTCACAGGTTGGAAAGTGTTAGTATTTTAACACAATAAATTTGGCGACTATGTTAATACAGATAGAGTCTGAGGTAACTATGGGGTAATGACCAATGCTTCTCAAAGGAAATGCTAAGGCTAAGATCTACAGAAATTTCATGAAAAAAAAAACACTCACTTACAGAAAATAATAAATAGATTTTGTAAATTAAAATCTTGTTTTAAAGACTATGTTCTTTGATTAAATGAATCTTTGAATTATTCTATAGTCTAGTTAGCTAGTATTGGAAAAATATTAAATACTATATTCTGCCATTGGAAAGCAGATAGGCAGTGCTACAAAATAACTTAGATTGGATTTTCATTTACCATTTGGACTATGAGATGAGGACTAAAATTCGGTTATGTTTACAAAATATGACATTCTGATGTTGTGGATATCGCTCTGTGTAAATAAAGTTCTGATTGGCCAGTGGCCAGGCAGGAAGTATAGGCGGGACAAGAGAGAAGAGAATTCTGGGAAGTAGAAGGCTGGAGAGAGACACTGCCACCACTGCCATGAGAAGCAACATGTAAAGACACCGGTAAGCCACAGGCCATGTGGCAAAGTATAGACTATCAGAAATGGGTTAATTTAAGATAGAAAAAGTGGATAACAAGAAGCCTGCCACAGCCATACAGTTTCTAAACAATGTAAGTTTCTGTGTGCTTTCTTAGTTGGGTCTGAGCAACTGTGGGACTGGCAGGTAAGAGAGATTTGTCCTGACTGGGCCAGGCAGAAAAACTCTAACTACAAATGGCGCCCAACATGGGGCAAGAATTTCCACCTAAAACCTGAGAAAAAAGATTCTAAAACGGAGCTAAAAACAGCTTCCTAGTTGTCTCTCTCAAGTTAGTGGCAGCCTACAGGTTTGAGTTACTATGGCGGGTTCCTAGCGTGTGAGTCTGACCTGCAGTGTGGCGGGAATGAGGAATCTATAAGTGACACTTTACTCTACTGCATGGTGGATTTAGCCTTTGCTAGTTAAAAAAAAAAAAAAGTTTCTGGGCTATGCGCTGCTTTGATAGAACTGGTACACATGGCTCCAGACCCAGAGCTGGCGGTAAACTGTACCGCCGCCATGTTAGAAAGCTAAGGTGGGTGGAGCTAACAGCCACAACAGCGTTTCAGTCTTACAAAGATAGATATTACACAGAGAATCTGGTTTGTGTTGTCTTTGAGATTTTTAACTACAAAAAAAGATTTGATTGTAAAAGCTGTTGAATTAAATAAATATGTAAATTTTAAAGGTACCTTGACTTCAAAATTTGGATATAAGGATATGTTGCTTTGGAAAGGAGTCTCTGCTTTTGTTTCCACAGAAAGCCAGAGGCTGTGGATTTGTTCCAGATTAAGATACATTAGGTTTGATCAGCCAAGACCACCTGAAAGGTCTCCAATGACATCATGGCCCAGATGATCCAACATCCAAAATGGTTTCAAGGCAACTGGCTCAGAGGTTCACCCTCATGGACTACTCCATAATCCTAAAATTTTCTTTGTGTCCCCATAAGATACAGCGCCCCCTTCCAGCAGGAAGTAGTAAAAAAAACTACGCCCACATTCCCAAAATTATCAAGCTGGCTTTGGAAATAAAATTGGCTCACTCCTTCTCTAAACCCAGACATATTGCTAAAAAAAAAGGTTAAGAGATTCTTGTGTCCCAAATCAAAAGAGCCCTCTGGTATGGGACAAAAAAATCCACTATTTTATTTAAAACAGGTTGATTATAAATACAATCTTTTTCTAAAGATAAAAAGGGGATATGATATAGATATGATAGGATGAAAGGGTAGATTAATGAACTTACTTCTAAAGAGCAACAACTTGTTTAAAATGTTTTACATTGGCATAGATTTTAGTCTATTGATACAAACTTAAAGTTAATTTTGTTATACTGTGTATATATTTCTAATCGTGTTTAAGGTATTATGTTTGTATAGCTCATTAAAATTATAATGGATAATTAAAAATAGATTAATAATTAGTCATCTATGATAATCATACTTGTAGCCATGTTAGTTAAGTCTTCTAGATATACATAGAGATATTTCAGATAGATAGGTAATCTTCAAATACTTCAAAGACCTACAGAATATGGCATTTAAAATACTTTTAAAATTTAGACTTTCTGGACAGTGAGATATGTCTGCTCCTGGCAGCACCGATTTACTTCAGAGAGGAGGATGGGCATTGAAGACACTTCATATAGAGTTTATCTTCACCTTGGCAAAAATAGCCATTTGGGCAAGAAACTGTTCTTGCCTGGACTGCTCGATCAACTGGACATGCAGGACCCATAGAAAGGTGACCACTGAACTTTGCTTGACAAAATGGTCCTTCAGGTTCCTGCTTCGCAGAGGAAACTGCCAGACATTCTACAGGACACTGAGAGAAGTGACTGAGGGACTCTAGCCCTGTGGCCTAAAGACAAATGTCCCAACTTTACAAAGGAACATTAGGTGACTGTCCAGGCTGCCAGCTGTCTCTGTCTACCCTGCAAGACTCCCGAAAGTTGCTTACATCCTTCTCCCATTTCTCAGGTAATATTATATCCTTCTGAGGTCTTTGATGTGGTTAAAGGCTTTGATGTGGTTATCTATAGTTATAATTTCCTCAGTTATGATAAAAGATAAGTTAGATATAAAACCTTAGACTCACAAATATAAGATAGATAGGATATCTTCTTTAATATTGTAACTAATTCTTGCTTGATAATTTTGTTATATGTAATTTTACTATATAAAAGTTAAAACCATCCTTTAAAAAAAAAAAAGAAAAGGGGAAGTGTTGTGGATATCGCTCTGTGTAAATAAAGTTCTGATTGGCCAGTGGCCAGGCAGGAAGTATAGGCGGGACAAGAGAGAAGAGAATTCTGGGAAGTAGAAGGCTGGAGAGAGACACTGCCACCACTGCCATGAGAAGCAACATGTAAAGACACCGGTAAGCCACAGGCCATGTGGCAAAGTATAGACTAGCAGAAATGGGTTAATTTAAGATAGAAAAAGTAGATAACAAGAAGCCTGCCACAGCCATACAGTTTCTAAACAATGTAAGTTTCTATGTGCTTTCTTGGTTGGGTCTGAGCGACTGTGGGACTGGCGGGTAAGAGAGATTTGTCCTGACAGGGCCAGGCAGAAAAACTCTAACTACATTCTGACCTCTCATTTTGTCCACTTTTAAAAACTACCATCATAAATAGTATTTAGTGCAATGAAAAAGATTAATTCTGTTGGGAAGAAATTAATATTGTGGCTGGTATCATTTCACTGGGGGTAACCAGATGAGTCTTCCTGATCTACCCCTTTACTCATCATCTCCAAATCTAAGATGTAGCCAGTATCCTATATGCAGTGATGCTACCTACACTGGCAACCCTTCCTTATACCACAATCAATTTCTAAGTTTTCATCAGGGTCATCGTGTCTTTGCTGACCCACAGGTCCCTCTCATGCCATATCCAACCATCCCATGTAGCCAAATCCTATAAATCTTTCTATAGGGATTAGTCTTATAAGCCTGTCTTATCCTCCCCACCACCTACCCCCCATATTTACCTGCAGAGCCAGGCTACACACATCCAAGACACATATCCTGCACACCATCTCAGTTCCCTGTGTCTACCAGATTTTATTCTACCTTGCCCTATAACTTGTCCTATATATCCTCTCTTCTGTGCCAACCTTCTCTGTTCATATCAGGCATGCAAGTAATACAATAAGTACACATGTCCAGACCTCATTGCCAAAATACAAGAATTATAAAACATCAGGGCAGTCCCCCTCATTAAACCCAACAGTCCTGCAAAAATACTCTACAATGAGGACTAGAATTAAAAATAACAATCATAATGAATAAAGCAGAAGTTAAAAAGAATATGTAGAGAAAAAGTAGAGAATATAGATTAAATAAGCAAAGAATGTGGGGAAAACATAGGAAATGAACATATAGGAAATTAATGATATCATGGAAATACCAAACCTTCATATTATAGACATAGGTGAGGAAGAAGAATCCCAGAAAAATGGAATAGACCAACAAAATCATGGAAGAAAACTTCCATAAATGAAAGAAAGACATAACCATACTGATACAAGAAGCACACAAAACACCAAAAAGACAAGAGATAAGAACATCTGCATGGCACACCATAGTTAAAGTTAAAAGACTAAGTATACATAACAAAGAATGATTATGAAAGCTGTAAGAGGAAAAAAATGTAAGTCACATATGAAGAAAAATCCACCAGAATAAGCTTTGATTTCTTAATTGAAATTTGAAAGCCATAGAGCCTGGAGCAATATATTCCAAGTCATAAAAGACTAGGACTGCCAATCTAGACTAATATATCCAGCAAAACTCTTACCTGTCTTGGATGTGAACGTGTATGACATAGCAGATATTACTGTTAGGACTCTCAGTGATAAGTGGTAATAATTGTAATAGTGATCTTAACCATAGTAACTGCAGGAACAAGCAAAAATCAACAGTGACAGTAGTAGTTAAGTTAAAAATTCATTTTTAAAATTCATATTAATATTATAATGGGAAGAATGGCATGACAAGGGGAACATGGAGGAAGAAAAACTGGATTTTCACAAAAAATGTCAAGTGTAGAGAAAGAATAGAATTAAACTGAACCTGAGACAGAGTAGAGAGGGCAGAGGTGAAAGAGCCAGCAGCAGAAAGCAAAGACAGCTTGGTTGCACCTAACAGAGAAGAAATAGTGACTTTTACGCATTCTACATAGGTTTCAGTCAGTGGACCACTTGAAAAAAATGTGGAATGTGCAGAAAGATACCTGTCTTCAAAGTAATCAAGGTGAATCTTGGGTAATTGCGTGTCTCAAAGGATAACAAAATGAAGTTTAAATTGTAGGCAGTAGCTATGAAAATCAAATATTGATTCCAAGAAAACTGGAGGTTATCTAGGATTTGTGTGTGTGTGTGTGTGTGTGTGTGTGTGTGTGTGTGCGCATGTGTGTGTGTAGTGTCATAGAACATAGCCACACTGACATATGCCATGTTAATACTCTCCCCTCAGACACATAAAGAGAGTTTTTTTGTTTTTTGTTTTTTTTTTTTATCTATAATGCTCACTCCTTGGATCTTTACAGTTAACATTTGAAAACCATTGGAAACACTGAACTTGAAAATTTTATCTGGAATTTGAAACTTGTAGTCAAATACATATTTATCAATTCTTAGTAGTATTTCAAGAATAATTATTTCAAAGGTGGATTCCTAATGTACATAGTTTAAGTTGCCTGGGTGTGTGGGCTGTAGACAGCTCCACATTGCCATGAGCAGCAGCCTGAATGATTGATTCTTTAGGCCAAAATACTCTTGATTTTTGACACTGAAAGGAATTTCAAGGTAATCCAGTTATGTAGAGAGCAGGATTTTTTTACATTTTTCTTTTTTTTTATTATTGTATTTGTGTTTTAATTTTATATATCAGCCATGGATTCCCCTGTCCTCCCCACTCTGCCCCCACCTACCCCTACCCCCTCCCCTCCATTCCCATCTCCTCCAGGGCAAAGTCTCCCCTGGGGATTCATTTAAACCTGGTGGATTCAGTACAGGCAGGTCCAGTCCTCTCCTTCAAGGCTGAGGAAAGTGTCCTTCTGTAAGCCCAAGGTTCCAAACAGCCAGCTCATGCACTAAGAACAGGTCCGGGTCCCACTGCCTGGGTGCCTTCCAAACAGTTCAAGCTATTCAACTGTCTCACTTATCCAGAGGGCCTGATCCAGTTGGGGGCTCCACAGCTTTTGGTTCATAATTCATGTGTTTCCATTAGTTTGGCTATTTGTCCCTATGCTTTTTCCAATCTTGGTCCCAACAATTCACACTCTTACAGTTCCTCCTCTTTCTCGACAATTGGATTCCCGGAGCTCCACCTGGGGCCTGGCCAAGGATCTCTGCATCCACTTCCATCAGTTATTGGATGAGAGTTCCAGCAAGACTGTTAGGGTATTTGGCCATCTGATCACCAGACTAGGTCAGATCAGGCTTTCTCTCAACCATTGCCAGTAGTCTACATTTTTTGAGCTGAGGATCAAACCCAGGGCCTTGTGCTTGCTAGGCAAGTGCTCTACCACTGAGCTAAATCCCCAACCCATAATTTTTTGGGTTTTTTTTTGTTGTTGTTTTGTTTTGTTTTGTTTTGTTTCTGAGACAGGGTTTCTCTGTGTACCTTTACGCCTTTCCTGGATCTCACTCAGTAGACCAGGCTGGCCTCGAACTCACAAAGATCTGCCTGCCTCTGCCTCCCGAGTACTGGGATTAAAGGCGTGTGCCACCACTGCCTGGCTCATTTTTCTGAAAGGCGCAAAGCTACACAGAGAAACCCTGTCTCAAAAAAAAAAAAAAGAGAAATTTTCTACTCCTTCTACATACCACCCCGAGATCCCACCTCCTCTCTACTCCCACCCTCCATCCCTCTCTTCCATGCCACCCCACATCCCCACCTGTCCCATATCAAGGTATCCCATTGAGAGTCAGCAGAGCCCAGCAGACTGACCCTAGACAGGTCCAAGCCCCTTCCCTCTGCACCAAGGCTGCTCAAGGTGTCACACCACAGGCACCAGATTCCCAAAAGCCTGCCCACGCACCAGGGATGTATCCTGATCCACCTGCCTTGGTGCCCCAAAACAGTTCAAGTCAAACAACTGTCTTGCATATTGAGAAGGCCTAGTCCAATCCCATGGGGGCTCCACAGCCACTAGTCTACAGTTCATGGGCTCCCAATAGTGTGACCAGTCATTTCTGCACATCTTCCCATCATCATCTCAACATCTACCTGCAGAATCCTTCCTCTCTCTCTCATTGATTGGATTTCTGGAGCTCAGAATGGTGCCTGGGTGTGGATCTCTGCATCTGCCTCCATCAGTCAATGGACAAAGGCTCTATGTTGACAGCTAGAGTATTCACCAGACCAGTCACTAAAGTAGACCAGTCCAGGAATCCTCTAGACCATTGCCAGCAGTCCAAGGTGGGGTCATCCTTGTGGATTCCTGAGAGTCTCCCCAGCACCCTGTGTTGTCCTATTTCCATGATGTCCTCATCTATTGTAATATCTCCCTCCCTTCCTTCCCTCTCTGTCCCTGTCCCAGCTTGACCCTCCCATTTCCTTATGCTCTCATCCCACACTCCTTGCCCTATGCCACCCCAGTCTGCTCATGTATATCTCATCCACTACTTCACTGGGTCATCCATGTTTCCCTCCTAGGGACTTTCCTAGTTACCCAGACTCACTGGAGCTGTGAGTTGCAGTCTTGCCATCCCTTTCCTCACATCTGCTATCTACTTATGAGTGAGTACATACCATGTTTGTCCTTCTGGGTTTGGGTTACCTCACTCAGGATGATATTTTCTAGTTCCATTCATTTGCCTGCAAACCTCATGATATCATTGTTTTTCTCTGCTGAGTATTGTGTATATGTACCACATTTTATGAATCCATTCTTCGGTTGAGGGATATCTAGGTTGTTTCCAGGTTCTTGCTATTATGAATAGTGCTGATATGAACATAGTTGAGCATGTGTCTGTAGCTGGAGAGTTTCTCCTGGTCCCCACAAGCCCTGTCAGTCTAACAGCCCAATTATAAAATAAACACACAGATGCTTATATTATTTAAAAATTGTATAGACATGGCAGGCTTCTTGTTATCTACCTCTATCTTAAATTAACCCATTTCTATTAATCTATAAGTTGCCACATGGCTTGTGGCTTACTTGTACCTTACATCTTGTTTATCATGGTGGCGGCTGGCAGCTCTCTCCACCTCTTCCTTCCACTTCCCAGAATTCTCTTCTCTGCTTCTCCCACCTATACTTCCTGCCTGGCTACTGGCCAATCAGTGTTTTATTTTTTATTTTTTTAAATTATGTGTTTTAATTTTATACATCAGCCATGGGTTCCCCTGTTCTCTCCCCTCCCGCACCCACCCCCACCTTTTCTCTCAGCCCCTCCCCTCCATTCCCATGTCCTCCAGGACCAAGACACCCCTGGGGAGTCATTTAAACCTGGTGGATTCAGTACAGGCAGGTCCTGTCTCCTCCTTCCAGGCTGAGCATGTGTCCCTGTGTAAGCCCAAGGTTCCAAACAGCCAGCTCATGCACTAAAGACAGGTCCTGGTCCTACAGCCTGGGTGCCTCCCAAACAGATCAAGCTATTCAATTGTCTCACTTATCCAGAGAGCCTGATCTAGCTAGGGGCTCCACAGCCATTGGTTCATAATTCATGTGCTTTCTTTCTATTGTCTATCTGTCCCTGTGATTTTGCAATCTTGCATTCAACAATTCATGCTCTTGCAGTCCCTCCTCTTTCTCAACAGTTGGACACCTGGAACTCCACCTGGGGCCTGGCTGAGGATCTCTGCATCCACTTCCATCAGTTATTGGATGAGAGTTCCAAGACGACTGTTAGGGTGTTTAGTCATCTGATCACCAGACTAGGTCAGATCAGACTTTCTCTCAACCATTGCCAGCAGTCTACAGAGGATATATCATTGTGGATTTCTGGGGACATCTCGAGCACTCTGCCTATTCCTGTTCTCATGTGGTCTTCATTTATCATGGTCAAGGAATAACAATTCCTTGTTCTCCCTTTCTGTTCTTGATCCAGCTGGGATCTCCTGTTCCTCTAAGCTTTCTTTCCCTCAAATCTTGCCATTCATTATTCCCACTGTCACCCAGGTTGTTCATATAGATCTCATCCATTTCTCTGTCATTGGGTGATCCCTGGGTCTTTCCTAGGGTCCCGTTTTCTAGGTAACCTTCCTGGAGTTGTGTAGAAGTCTAGTCATCTTTGTTTTACATATAATATCCTCCTATGAATGAGTACATACCATGTTTGTCTTTCTGAGTCTGGGTTACCTCACTCAGGATGATTTTTTCTAGATCCATCCATTTGCCTGCAAACCTCATGATGTCATTGTTTTTCTCTGCTGAGTAGTACTCCATTATGTATATGTACCATATTTTCTTTATCCATTCTTCAGTTGAAGGGCATCTAGGTTGTTTCCAGTTTCTGGCTATTACAAACAATGTTGATATGAACATAGCTGAGCAAATGCCCTTGTGGTGTGATTGAGCATTCCTTGGGTATATGCCCAAGAGTGCTATAGCTGGGTCTTGGGGGAGATGGATTCCCAATTTTCTAAGGAAATGCCATATTGATTTCCAAAGTGGCTGTATGCTGGAAAGGATGTGGAGCAAGGGGAACTCTCCTCCACTGCTGGTGGGAATGCAAGCTTGTACAGCCACTTTGGAAATCAGTGTTTTATTTTAACCAATCAGAGAAACACATTTGGCATACTTGAACATCCCACAACACTTCCCCCTTTTCTTTTTTCAAAAAGCAAGGTTTTAACTTTTTATATAATCAAATTACAGATAACAAAACAATTATCAAGCAAGAATTACAGTTACAATATTAAAAAGATATTCTATCTATCTTATATTTGTGAGCCTAAGGTTTTATATCTAACTTATCTTTTATCATAACTGAGGAAATTATAACTATCTATCTTCAACTACATCAAAGACCTCAGAAGGATATAATATTACCTGAGAAATGGGAGAAGGATGCAAGCAACTTTTGGGAGTCTTGCAACAATAGACAGAGACTGCTGGCAGCCTGGACAATCATCCAAAGTTATTTTGTAAAGTTGGGGCATCTGTCTTCAGCCCACAGGGCTAGACTCTCTCAGTCACTTTTCTCAGTGTCCTGTAGAATGTCTGACAGTTTCCTTTGCAAAGCAGTAACCTAAAGGACCATTTTGCCAAGCAAAGTTCAGTGGTCACCTTTCTATGGGTCCTGCATGTCCAGTCGATCAAGCAGTCCAGGCAAGAACAGTTTCTTGTCCAAATGGCTGCTTTTGCCAAGGTGAAGATAAACTCTATACAGAATGTCTTCAGTGTCCATCCTCCTCTCCAAAGTAAATTGGTGCTGCCAGGAGCAGACATGTCTCATTGTCCAGAAAGTCTAATTTTTTTTTTGGGGGGGGGGGGTTTCGAGACAGGGTTTCTCTGTGTAGCTTTGTGCCTTTCCTGGAACTCACTTTGGAAACCAGGCTGGCCTTGAACTCACAAAGATTGGCCTGTCTCTGCCACCTGAGTGCTGGGATTAAAGGCATGCGTCACCAATACCCAGCTCTAAATTTTTAAAAATATTTTAAGTGCCATATTCTGTAGGTCTTTGAAGTATTTGAAGATTACTTATCTAACTGAAATATATCTATGTATACCTAGAAGACTTAATTAACATGGCTATAAGTATGATTATCATAGATGACTAATTATTAATCTATTTTTAATTATCCATTACAATTTTAAATGAGCTGTACAAACAATACCTTAAGCAAGAATAGAAATATACACATGGTGTAACAAAATAACTTTAAGTTTGTATCAATAGACTAAAATCTGTACCAATGTAAAACATTTTAAACCAGTTGTTGCTCTTTAAAAGTAAGTTCATTGAATCCCCAGGGGAGTCTTGGCCCTGGAGGAGATGGGAATGGAGGGGAGGGGCCAGGAGGAAAGGTGGGAGTGGGGATGGGAAGGGTGAGGACAGGGGAACCCATGGCTGATGTGTAAAATTAAAACACAAATATAACAAATAAAAAAAGGAGAAAAAAAGAAATTCAAAAAAGTAAGTTCATTAACTTACCCTTTCATCCTATTATATCTATATCATATCCCCTTTTGTTCTTTAGAAAGAGATCACATTTATAATCAACCTGATTTAAATGAAAATAGTAGTTTTCTCTGTCCCACACCAGAGGCTCTTCTGATTTCAGACACAAGAATCTCTTAACTTTTTTTTTATTCCAATATGCCTGGGTTTAGAGATGGAGTGAGCCAATTCAATCTCCAAAGCCAGCTTAATATATTTGGGAATTTGGGCATAGTTTCTTTTACTACTTCCTGCTGTAGGAGGGCACTGTATCTTATGGGGACACAAAGAAAAATTTAGGATTATGGAGTAGTCCGTGAGGGTATATCTTTTGAGCCAGTTGCCTTAAAACCATTCTGGATGTTGGATCATCTGGGCCAGGGTGTCATCGGAGACCTTTTAGGGGGTCTTAGCTGGTCAAAGCTGGTGTATCTTAATCTGGAACAAATCCACAGCCTCTGGCTTTCTGTGGAAACAAAAGCAGAGCCTCCTTTCCAAAGTAACATATACTTAGATCCAAATTTTGAAGTTAAGGTATGGTTAAAATATACATATTGGCTTATAATCAAATATCTCTCTTCAGTTAAAAATCCCAAAGACAACACAATCCAGATTTTCTGTGTAATATCCATCTTTAGGTGGCTTATTTTTTATACTATCTTTACTGTCTCTTTAAAGATTTTATTTTTAAAAACTATCTGTTTATATAACTATATATATTTCTTTTTTCTCTCTTTCAAGTCTATGTACATTTTTAAACACATTGTAAAGCATTTAAAGTCTTGTTCCATCTGAATCTGTCTTATTGTATTAAACTGTAGCATTCATTCTAAGACTGAAACTGTGCTGTGGCTGCTGGCTCTGCCCACCTATGCTTTTCAACATGGCGATGGTACAGTTTACAGCCAGCTCTGGGTCTGGAGCCATGTGTACCATCAACTATCAGAAGCAGTTCTATCAAAGCAGTGCATAGCCCAGAAACTTTTTTTTTAACTAGCAAAGGCTAAATCTACCATGAAGTGTAATGTGCCACTTGCAGACAGCTCATTCCTGTCATACTGCAGGTCAAGCGTGCCCACCAAGACCCCACCATAGTAGCTCAAACCTGTAGGCTGCTGCTAACTTAAGAGAGACAACTAGCAAGCTGTTTTTAGCTCTGTTTTGGAATCTTCTTTCTCAGGTTTTAGATGTAAACTCTTGCCAACCCATTGGGCGCCATTTGTAGCTGGAAAGTTTTCTCCTGGTCCTACCAAGTCCTGTCAGTCAAACAGCCCACTTATAAAATAAGCACACAGATGCTTATATTATTTAAAAACTGCATGGCCATGGCAGGCTTCTTGATATCTACTTCTTCTATCTTAAATTAATCCATTTCTATTAATCTATAAGTTGCCACATGGCTTGTGGCTTACCTGTACCTTACATCTAGCTTGTTATAGCAGTGGCTGGCAGCTCTCTCCACCTCCACCTTCCACTTGCCAGAATTCTCTTCTCTGCTTCACTCACCTATACTTCCTGCCTGGCTACTAGACAATCAGTGTTTTATTTTAATCAATCAGAGCAACACATTTGGCATACTTAAACATCCCACAGCATGTGCCCTTGTGGTAAGATTGAGCATTTCTTGTGTATATGCCCAAGAGTGATATAGCTGGGTCTTGAGGAAGACTGATTCTCAATTTTCTGAGAAACTGCCATCCTGATTTTCAGAGTGGCTGTACAAGTTTGCATTCCCACCAACAGTGGAGGAGTGTTCCCCTTGGTTCACATCCTCTCCAACATAAGCTGTCTTCAATGTTTTTGATCTTAGCCATTTTGACAGGTGTAAGATGGTATCTCAGAGATGTTTTGATTTGCATTTCCCTGATGACTAAAGATGTTGAGCATTTCCTTAAATGTCTTTCAGCCATTTGAGATTCTTCTGTTGAGAATTCTACTTAGCTCTGTAGCCCCCCCCCCCTTTTTTTGTTTTTTCGAGATAGGGTTTCTGTGTGTAGCTTTGCGCTGTTCCTGGAAATCACTTTGGAGACCAGGCTGGCCTTGAACTCACAGAAATCTACCTGCCTCTGCCTCCCAAGTGCTGGGATTAAAGGTGTGCGCCACCACTGCCTGGCTGTAGCCCATTTTTTAACTGGATTTTGAAGTCTAGCTTTTTGAGTTCTTTATATATTTTGGAGATCAGCCTTCTGGCAGATGTGGGGTTGGTGAAGATCTTTTCCCATTCTGTAGGCTGTCGTTTTGTCATATTGACAGTGTCCATTGCTCTACAAAAGCTTCTCAATTTCAGGAGATCACACTTAGTAATTGTTGCTCTCAGTGTCTGTGCTACTGGTGGTATATTTAGGAAGTGGTCTCCAGTGCTGATGCATTCAAGACTACTTCCTACTTTCTCTTCTATCAAGTTTAGTGTAACTGGTTCTATGTTGAGGTCTTTGATCCACTTAGATTTTGTCAAAGGCTTTTTCAGCATTCAATGAGATAATCATGTGGATTTTTTCTTTAGGTTTGTTTATAATGGTGTATTACATTGACTGATATTTGCATGTTGAACCATCCTTGTATCCTTGGAATGAAGCCTGCTTGGTCATGATGGATAATTTTTTTATGTGTTCCTGGATTTCTTTGGCCAGTATTTTATTAAACATTTTTGCATCAATGTTCATGAGGGAGATTGTTCTGTAATTCTCTTTCTTTGTTGCATCTTTGTGTGGTTTGTGTATCAGGGTAATGGTAGCATCATAAAAATAATTTGATAATGTTTCTATTGTGGAGAAAAATTTGAAGAGTATTGGTATTAGCTCTTCTTTGAAAATCAGATAGAATTCTGCTTTGAATCCATCTCTTTCTGGGCTTTTTTTGTTTGTTTGGGAGACATTTAATGACCGTTTCTATTATTTAAATAGTTTTTCTGGTCTTGATTTAACTTTCTTATGGGCTACCTATCCAGAAAATCATGCATTTCAGATTTTACAGTTTTGTGGAGGACATGTTTTTGAAGTATGACCTGATAATTCTCTGGATTTACTTGTTGTCTGTTGTCATGTCTCCCTTTTCATTTCTGATTTGGTTCATTTGAATGTTCTCTCTCTACTTTCTGGTTAATTTGGATAAGGGCTTGTCTATCTTGTTAATTTTCTCAAAGAACCAACTCTTTGTGTCATTGATTCTTTGTATTGTTCTCTTTGTTTCTATTTTATAGATTTCAGCCCTCAATTTGATTATTTCCTGGCATCTGTTTCTCCTGGCTGAGTTTGCTTCTTCTTGTTCTAGAGCTTTCATTTTTGCTGTTAAGTCACTAGTATGAGATTTCTCCAACTTCTTTATGTGGTAAATTAGAGCTATGAATTTTCCTCTTAGTACTGTTTTCATAGTGTCTCATAAGTTTGGGAATTTTATACATTTGTTTTCATTGAATTCTGGGTTATCTTTAATTTCTTTCTTTATTTCTTCCTTGACCCATTGGTGACTCAATTGGGCATTATTCAGTTTTCATGTGATTGTAGGCTTTCTGTAATTTTTGTTGTTGAAATCTAACTTTAAGATATGGTGGTTCCATAAGATATAGCAGGTTATTTTAATTTTTTTTGTATCTGTTGAGATTTGCTTTGTGACCAAGCATGTGGATGATTTTGTGGAAGATTCCATGGGGTGCTGAAAAGAAGGCAGATTCTTTTGTATTAGAGTGGAATATTCTGTAGATATCTATTAAGTTCATGTGAGTCATAATTATTGGTGAAATTATTAAGGCCACTCCACATAGTTAAAAGGGAGGTTTATTTTGTGGGGTAACTTACAAATGAAGGGGTAGGTTGCAGGGTCTGGCAAAGGTATAGCGCAGTCCGGCGGTGTTCTCTGGAGAACTCTGCTTGGTCTACCTCCAGCGTCCAGCATCCCCGAACCAAGAGAGCGACCTCCTCTTGATCCTCGGTCTTCCACTCCCTCCTCTGCCCCGCCTTGTGGGCGTGATCATTACTGAAGCCTCAATGGGGGTTGGAACTTCCAGGCCAATGCTGGGATGGCTATCCACTACACATAATGTCTTTTAGCTCCCTTATTTCTCTGATAAGTTTCTGTCTGGCAGACCTGTCCATTGGTGAGAGTGGGGTGTTGAAGTCACCTACCACTAGGGTCTAGGGTTTAATATGCAATTTAAGCTTTGGTAATGTGTCTTTTATGAATGTAGGTGCCCTTGTATTTGGGGCATAAATATTCAGAATTGAGACTTCATCTTGTTGGATTTTCCCTGTGATAAATAAGTATTGTCCTTCCTTATCTCTTTTGATTGATTTTAGTTTGAAGTCTATTTTATTAGATACTGGGATTATTACTCCAGCTTGCTTCTTAAATCCATTTGATTGGAAAGTCTCTTCCTAGCCTTTTATTCTGAAGTAGTGTCTGTCATTGAATTTGAGGTGTGTTTCTTGTATGCACCAAATGGATGGATCTTGTTTTCAAATTCATTCTGTTAACCTTTGTCTTTTTATAGGTGAATTGAGACAATTGATATTAATTGATATTAATAACCAGTTATTGTTAATGTCTGTTATTTTTTGGTGGTAGTGTTCTTTGTTTCCCTTCTTTGGTATTTGTTGGTGTGGAACTATCTATTGCCTGTGTTTTCATGGGTGTATCTAACACCCTTAGTTTGGATTTTTCCTTCAAATGCTTTCTGTAGGGCTGGGTTTGTAGATAGATATGGTTTTATCATGGAATATTTTTTTAACTCAGTCTATGGTGATTGAGTGTTTTGCTGTGTGTAATAGTCTGGGTTGGCATCCATGGTCTCTTACTGTCTGCATAATGTCTGTTCAGGACCTTCTGGCTTTTAGAGTCTCCATTGAGAAATCAGGTGGTATCCTTATGGGTCTGTCTTTATATGTTACTTGGCCTTTTTCCTTTGAAGCTCTTAATATTTTTTCAATATTTTGTATGTTTAATAATTATGTGGCCAGGGGGTTTATTTTGGATCCAGTCTATTTGGTGTTCTGTAACCTTCTTGTATCTTTATAGACATTTCCTTCTTTAGGTTGGGAAAGTTTTCTTCTGTGATTTTGTTGAATATATTTTCTGTGCCTTTGACTTGGTATTTTTTCCTTCTTCTATCCCTATTATTCTTAGGTGTGGCCTTTTCATGGAGTCCCAAATTCCCTGGACATTTTGGGTCATGACTTTGTTGTCTTTAGTATTTTCATTGGCTGATTAATCTATTTCCTCTATTGTATCTTCAACTCCAGAGGTCTGCTCTTCCATCTCTTGCATTCTGTTGATTATGCTTGCATCTGCAGTTCCTGTTCATTTACTCAGATTTTCCACTTCCAGCTTTACCTCAGTTTGTGTCTTCTTTATTGTCTTGATTTCAGATTTCATATCTTGAACTGTTTCCCTCACTTGTTTAACTTCTTTCTCTTTGCTTTCTTTAAAGGATTTACGGATTTCTTTCCTTTTTGTTTAACTTTCCCCCGACTTCTTTAAGGGAATTTTTCATTTCCTCTTTAATGATCTCTATCATTTTCTTAAGGTCATTTTTAAGGTCACTTTCTTCTGTGTTAGGATGGTTACGCCTTTCTGATGTAGGTTCTGATGGAGCCATATTGGGTTTTTGTTCTTGACTGTATTTTTGCACTGTTGTCTATCCATCTCTTTCTCCACTTGGTGCAAATTGTGTCTGAGGGAGGTTCTATCATTCTGATAGATAGTCTTGGTCCAGTGGAAGCTCTTGGTCTAGTCAGTGCTGATGGACTGTTTTCTCTGGGAACAGCTCTTAGTCCAGTTGGCCCTTGTGGGCTCTGTCTCAGCAAGTAGCTGCAATCTCTTAGTCCAATCAGGTGTTGGCAGACTCTGTCTCAGTAAACCATTGCAGTCTCAGATTGTGGGTGGTATTTGTGGGAGATGGGAATGAGTTATAGGGTCTGATGAGGGTTGATGGTAGTCTGATCTGTCTGCAGGAGGTCTGCCTCTGCCCACTGGCCTGAAACTGGACTGCAATAGGTGGTGGTATAGGGGAGCAGGCTTGTACACCTGGGCCCCACCTAGACAAAGACTCACCTCTTAGTCCAATTTGGTGTTGGTGGTTTCTGTCTCTGGGAACAGTTGCAGACTTGGAGGTTAGGTGGGATTTGGGGGAGGTGGAACCTGAGTTACATGGTCTGATGATGCATGGTGGTAGTCTTAGCTATCTTCAGGAGGTCTGCCTACAGACTGGCCTGAAACTAGGACTGCAATGAGTGTTTGTGTAGGAGCACAGGGTTGTACCCCAGGAACCAAACCTAGGGGCTGAGGTGTTCAGGTGTCCTCATAAAGACTCACCTCTTAGTCCAATCCTGTGCTATCAGGCTCTCTGCAGAGCTGGTATTTATTATGACAATATAAGAAGGAGATTTAAAAATGGGGCTAATGGAAAGTCTGGTGATAAAATAGGATAAGACATTCACAAGTGTGGGTATTGGTTTCCCAAGAGTGTGAAGTCAATTGTATTAGTGGTGTCTACTTTGTTTTCCTAAAAGTTAATTTAAAAAAAAGGTTGTCAAAATTTTTCTTTTCTTTTCTTTTTTAAAGATAAATAAGGTTACAGAGTGACACAGAATTTTTAATTTGATAACTTAAAGTCATATTTCACAAAGGCTGATCAAGAGAATTAAGGCATGTGTTTTACTATAAATATTTCTTTTGATATTCCTAGAAAATTGTTTTACAGATGAAAATAGAGAGTCCTTAATATTGATGATGCATTGATATTTTTAGAATTTTTACTTTATATACTTTTGTATAAAAGGAATATCTGTATTTTAGTAATCCTCATAGAACAGTTGTTACTTATATTAGAATTCTTGATTCAGCTAGTGAGAGATCTTGACCAGATTATGGGGTAAAGGCTCCTTCTTCTTGTGACCTCATAATTTTTCTACTGTTTCTATTTGACCCAAAGATAGCTTTCCATCATTAATTCTTTTCTAAATTACATAAAAATTATTATGTACTATTAAAAGAAAACTATAAACATTATTGTCATTTTATCAGTTACATATAATGAACTGTAATTTAAAATATATAAGAAAAATCATCAGAATGTATATTTAATACAGACTACTGAAATACAGTGACTTTCCTTACCTCCACAATTTTTAGTTTTCTTTGGAACAAATTGTTGGGAACCTAAAATTGGATGACTGTGCCTTGACCTTTCTTGCTTGGATGATCTGGCATAACTGCACCCTCGACTTGCAAAAACAATCGTTCCCGGAAAAAAACACAAAATGTACTTTTAGATTAACTTCCTGGAATATATTTGATTGAACGGTTGCTCAAGCATTGGACCAAAGAGACCTCCTCCTGACCCTTTTCTAATTGATTGATCGGTTGCTCAAGCATTGGACCAAAGAGACCTCACTCTGACCCTTTTCTAACATTTTTCATCTCCCTCCCTTCCCTTCACATCCACCAGTATATAAGCTTGCTTCACTTTGCAATAAACAAAACCTTGACACGACTCAGACTGACTCTGTCTTTCTTTATGCACCTGGTCTCCTTTCTCTCTCGCCCCCATTGGTCTTTCAGGAGGTGCCTCCTCGGGTCTGACCTAATAACCTGGCCTGCAGGATGGGTCAAGCGGCGCCCTAATGTGGGGCCCAAGGCACGGTGACCCACAGGACAATGGATAACAATGGAGCTCCAGAACACACAGGGTAGAGACGCCCGGACCGCATCACTCGTGCAAGGCGGGAAGTCTTGAGGTAAGTACAGTCATCCCATAACCATGGGCAAGGATCTATCAAAGGAGGTTCTTTTTATTAAAGAAATGAAAGGCAATCTTAGGGAGAGAGGAATAAGAGTTAAAAAAAAAAAGGATCTGATAAAATTCTTCTGTTTTGTGGAGGAGAAGTGCCCTTGGCTGGTAGTTAATGGCCCAGGGATTCACCCACTAACTTGGAATAAGGTTGGAAAAGACATCAACAAATTACTTAAACAGGGGGAAGATGTTCCTCATGCTTTCTTTAGCTTTTATGGCGTAATCTGAGATATTTTAAAGGAGGCCGAGGGAGACAGAAAGGTTTCACATTTACTGGCCCTTGTGGAGGATTTTCTGTCAGATTCCGCCTGCCCGACACCTGATTGTGAGCTGGGAGCCGGGGCAGCCACTCTGCCTAAAAGTGAAAGTAAACCGGCTGTGGGGGGGGGGTGTTTGCCTCTGACTGAGACTAATGGGGACGTTGAGATCACAGGCAGCCCTGCAGCTGTCCGGCCTCGAGTGCCCCGTCCTTTATTGATGAGCCTATCCCTGCCGCTGAATTAATCCCTCCTTTGTTAAAGTCTCCCATCCCAGTCAAATCCTATAATAAGATTTATCCTGTTATTCATAAAAATGCAGCAGGCGATGACTGGCTTGACCCTTCTTCAGAAATCAGCCTGGAAGAAGCGGCAGCATGTTACGAAAGAGAGAGATGTGATCCCCCTCCCTTTTCTCAGTCCCAAGCCTTTTTCAACTGCTGCCAAATAGGTGAGAGGAGCCTTCACTGGCCCTCTCCGCCTCCCTATGTCACTCCGGCTCCCTGCACTGCCGCCCCTCCACTCTCCTACCCTGGAGCAGAACGCTCGCCAGCACCACCTGCTGCCCTGGCTCCCAGGATGAGAGATCCCCCCCCTTTAATGACAATCTGAGAAACCCACCCCCAGGGCTCTGCCCTAGATGCATTGGGCCAGAGACTGTCGCTCCAAGACTGATGTTAACGGCGGTCTTGGGAAATGGGCTGCAGGCCCCGTTTCAGAGCCCCACCCATCCATCACAGCTCCATACAACCACCAACAACCCCTTCAACAGCAATCAAGAAGAGGGAAACCCACTGCCCCAGACAGCCTTGGCCAAACTTGCTCAAGACTATCCCGAGCCACACCAGGAAGCGCAGGACTGGACCTGTGTTCCTCCACCACCCAGATTGTAACCCCAGAAGAGGGAATGGTGATTATAGAGACCAGGGTCCTTGCCCCCACCCCTGCCTGGGATGTTCTTTCTTATAGGCTGAGCTTCCAGCTCGCTGCAAGGACTTTCTATCATTCCTTCCATAGTTGATTCTGATTATCAGGGAGAGATAAAAATCCTGGCCCTAGCCTCTCAGGGTCCTATCACCATCCCTGTGGGCCAACATATCGCTCAGGCTCTCCCTCTCCTGATGGTTGGACAATTTCCCCATAAGGGTCCAACTCATGGCCTTTCAGAACCAGGATCATCAGAAATATTCTGGGTTCAACAATTAATGGAGAGCCAGCCTATAATTAAACTTTCTCTGGAGGGAAAACAATTTCTGGGCCTTTTGGACACAGGCGCTGATGCCACTGTCATAGCCAAAAAATATTGGCCTGACTCATGGCCACTGGAGCCCACTGCCACACATTTAAAGGGGATAGACCAAATCCAAAATACACTACAAAGCTCTAGATTCCTAAAATGGGAGGACCCCAGGGGAAATACTGGAACAGTAAGGCCCTTTGTGGTTGAGGGGTTGCTGATAAACCTGTGGGGAAGAGATATAATGACACAGATGGGGGTCATTATGATGAGTCCCAATGATAAAGTGACCCAAATGATGCTAAAGACAGGCTTTCTGCCTGGCAAAGGGTTAGGAAAGTTTGAACAGGGGCAAACTTAGCCCATCATGCCCATCCCCAAGCTGGACAAAAGGGGATTAGGGACGGACCTTTTTTCCTAAGGACCACTGCTCTTCCTGCATGCCAAGCCAATAAAATAACTTGGAAGTCAGACGACCCAGTTTGCATAGACCAGTGGTCCATGCCTCAGGAAAAGGTTCAAGCTGCCCTCCAGTTGGTGCAGGAACAATTAGAGCAAGGGCATCTTGAGCCTTCCACATCTCCATGGAACACTCCCATCTTTGTAATAAAGAAAAAACTGGAAAATGGAGGTTATTACAGGATCTTAGGGAAGTAAATAAGACTATGGTCTCTATGGGGGCATTACAGCCCAGATTGCCATCTCCTGTGGCCATCCCTAAAAAATATTTTAAGATTGTTATAGATATTAAAGATTGCTTTTCCTCTATCCACCTGCATCCTCTGGATTGCAAACGATTTGCCTTCTCTATACCTGTTGTGAATCATGTTGGACCCAACCCCCGATTTCAATGGAAAGTTTTGCCCAAAGGTATGGCCAATTCACCCACATTGTGTCAAAAATATGTAGCTCAATCCATTGATCCAGTGAGGATCCAATACCCTGATGCTTATATTATACACTATATGGATGATCTATTAATAGCAGGGGAGTCTGAAGAAAAAACACAATATATAGCCCAAAAGATGATTACTATACTTCAAGGCCAAGGATTCTATATAGCCCCAGAGAAGATACAAACCCAATACCCTTTCTTGTTTTTAGGATTTGTGTTACATCCAGACCTTCTTTATATCCGGAAAATTCAGATCAAGAGAGGCAAGCTCTGTTGTCTTAATGACTTCCAGAAACTTCAATTAGCTATGACCTTATTTAAAAATGACCAAGGGAGAGGTACATCCCCTCAAAGATATTCTCAAAGGGGATTCCGATCCTCGGTCCCCCAGATAACTTACTGTAGATGCAGAAAAGGCACTACAAAAAAATGAGTTAGCCATTGCCCAACAATACACAGGTTATTTTGAGCTGACCTCACCTTTATATCTGATCATTTTTTCTACAGAATTTGCCCCCACGGGACTGCTTTAGCAAGAACCCATGCTCTTACTTTGGGTACACCTTCCTGTTGCAAAAAGAAAAATCCTTCCCACCTACCCCTCTTTGGTTTGCCAATTGATCGTGCTGGGGATAAAATCTTCCACATGATACTTTGGGCGAGACCCTGATGTTATTATTATGCCATATGATAAGGAACAGCTTGAATGGCTGTGTACCCGTAGTCCTGATTGGGCTATCCTTGTTTGTACCTATATAGGGAAATTTGATACACAGATGCCTAATAATAAACTCCTACAATTCTTTTCCATTACTTCTTTTGTTTTTCTCAAAAATACCCGAATGGAGCCCATCCCAGACTCCCCTGTGCTTTTCATAGATGGGTCAAAAAATGGTAGGGCTGCCTATGTCTTCAAGGGCCAAAAGAATGTTATGACAACTCCTTTCAAGTCAGCTCAGTTGGTGGAGTTATATGCTGCACTTGTTGTCTTTAAAGATTTTAAAAATTGCTCCTTTAATTTATATTCAGACAGTCGATATGTAGTAGGGGCTTTACAGACTCTGGAAATGGTCCCTGTAATTCAACCTATTACTTCTACCTTCCAAATGTTTTCTGAACTGCAAAAGTTAATCCGACAGAGGTCATTACCCTTTTATGTTGGCTATATTTGTGCCCACACAGGCCTGCTTGGACCCTAGGCTCAGAAAAATGAGCTTGCTGATTCTGCTACACATTCTATCTTAATTTCTCATCTGGAACATGACCAGATAGCAGCCGCTCATGAGGCTAACCGCCTTCATTATCTCAATGCTCAAACTTTGAGACAAAGGTTCTCAATTACCAGGGAGCAGGCTAGGGAAATTGTAAAAAGCTGTAAAAATTGCCTGATGCTCCTACCTGAACCCCATTATGCAGTAAACCCCAGAGGGCTTATACCTGGACAAATATGGCAGATGGATGTCACCCATGTTCCCTCTTTTGCTAAATTAAAGTTCATACATGCAACTGTAGATACCTTCTCTGGATTTATTTGTGTGTCCGCTCACAGTGGAGAAGCCACCAGAGATGTTATCAATCATATGTTACATGCCTTCACAGTGCTGGGCCAGCCAAAATGTGTAAAAACTGATAATGGCCTGGGATATACTAGTAATAAATTTAAACATTTTTGTTTACAATTAGGAATTAAACACATCACTGGAATACCCTATAACCCTCAAGGCCAGGGTATCATGGAGAGAGCTCACCAAACTTTAAAAAATACTCTTAGCAAACTCAGCTCACAAGAGACACTGTTTCCCTTTAAGGGGAACCAAAAGGCTCTGCTTTCTCATGCCCTTTTTGTGTTAAATTTTTTGACATTGGATATTTTTGGAAAATCTGTGGCCGAGCGGCACTGGCACCCAGAGACCAAACAAGGATATGCTCAGGCCCTTTGGAAGGACCCAATCACCAGAAAGTGGGGTGGCCCTGATCCAGTTATCATTTGGGGAAAAGGGTCTGCATGTATCTATGATTCCAAGGAAAATGGGGCCCGCTGGCTACCTGAGAGACTGGTCAAGCCATATACTGCCCCGAAAACCCAATCTAAAATCGATGGCCAAGATTAATGATCATCACTGTTTATGATGTCCAGGCTTTAACCCTGAGACAAAGATTTCTCTCTCTCTCTCTTCAGGTGTGGTTGAAGCCTCCTACAGAATGAGGGATTCTGCCCTTACTTGCCTTATCATGTGGCTCGTGCTGATGCCTACCATTGACACCAACTCCAGCCCTCATCTCTCAGTGCAACAGACATGGCTTGTTGTGAACCCCAATACTGGAACCATTGCCAATTCCACCTCCTCCAGCACATTCTCACAAGGGGCATGGTTCCTAGACTTATATGTAGATCTTTGTGATATAGTAGGGGGAGATTGGGACCCCTCTGATCAGGCACTCTTCCCGGGGTATGGCTGTTCCTCTCCGGGGTGACGTCATAGTACTAGAAATCAGAGATTTTATGTCTGCCCTGGACATGGTCAGTCCCAAGCCCAGTTAAAAAAATGTGGAGGCCTGGGGGATGGCTTCTGCACTGCCTGGGGGTGTGAAAGCTCCGGTCACATCTGGTGGTCTCCCCATAAAAAATCATCAAGGTCGAGGCTTGAGATCAGGACATGTTGGATACAGGCAAGTGTGATGGACAGCCCTGCAGACCCTGCTATGATTCTTCAAAATGGCCTGGCAGATCATAGGCCACTCAAGGGGGCTGATGCAACAGACTAAAAATTATATTCACACCTCAGGGTAAGATTGTTGACTGGACACAGGGCTTCACTTGGGGACTCCGCCTGTACCGAACAGGCTATGACCCAGCCACAACCTTTACCATTCGACTCCAAGTCGAAATGGTGTCTGCCATTCCAATTGGACCGAATCCTGTATTGTCCGCTCAAAAGATGCCTTCTAAGACACACCCCACACCACGTCCCACCTTAATCAGTCCCCTAATTATGCCATCATCAGGGCACCCAGCCCGAGTACGGGTCCCAACACCACTAAATCCCCTTCCCCTCTTGGAACAGGGGATAGATTGCTTTAGTTGGTCCAGGGAGCCTATCTGGCCCTAAATGCCACAGATCCAAACAAAACCTTGGGTTGCTGGCTCTGCCTTACCTCCAGTCCCCCTTATTATGAAGGAATCGCCTTTCAGTCTGCTGCCAGTAACCTCACTTCCCCGAGCAATAAGTGTCAAACTAGGCCCCACAAATTGACACTCACTGAGGTCACTGGACAAGGTTCCTATTTAGGCAAGGTCCCTCCAACCCATAGCCATCTCTGCAACCAAACTCTGACACTCTATAAAGGGAGTTATTATCTCGAGGCACCTGACGGGTCCTACTGGGCCTGCAACACAGGATTGACCCCTTGCATGTCTACTCAGATATTTAATGATTCTCATGAATTTTGTGTGATGGTCCAGCTATGGCCTCATGTCACCTATCATGAAGAGAGCTCAGTGATGGAGTCCTTTGAACAAAGGGGCAGATACACTTGAGAACCTGTGTCTATGACTGTAGCCCTCTTGTTAGGTATTGGAGGCATTGCTGCAGGAATTGGTATAGGGACTACTGCCCTTGTACAGAACAACCACCTTATGCAGCTACAAATGGCTATGACTACCGATCTAGAAGCCATAGAGAAATCTATTTCTGCTCTTAAGAAGTCCTTGACCTCACTCTCAGAAGTTGTGCTACAGAATAGCAGAGGTCTAGATTTGCCTTTCTTGAAGGAGGGAGGCTTATGCACAGCCTTAAAGGAAGAATGCTGCTTTTATGCCAATCACACAGGAATAGTTAGAGAATCTATGGATAAATTAAGAGAAAGATTGGCCCAAAGAAAGCGTGACTTTGAGAATTAACACAACTGGTTTGAGGGCTGGTTGAAAGGATCCCCTTGGCTTTCTACCCTGATCTCCACCCTCCTGGCCCCCCTGATCATTTTCCTTCTCCTCTTCACCTTTGATCTTTGGGCTTTTCAATGGTTAATGCAATTCATAAAAAATCAGATCGATTCGGCTCTATCAAAAACTGTCTCAGTACACTATCATCGTTTAGAGATTCCAGATCAAACTGTTAAAACAGATGAAAGGGTAAGGTTCAGCATCCTACAAACCTAAAAACCCCTTGCAACTAAAGGCTAGAGGGTACTCAATGACGGGATTAGTATGGGGCCTGTGCTGGAGGCACAACGTACAGAGGTCATCGAGACCAGCTCAACATGGCATGTTGCCAGACACAGGATGCACCCCATATAGCCTAAGACAGGGGCCCTCTCAAGTCATGACCAAAGCCTGCTTTGGCCATTTTAGAGAAAAAAGGGGGAATAGTTGGGAACCTAAAATTGGATGACTGTGCCTTGACCTTTCTTGCTTGGATGATCTGGCATAACTGCACCCTCGACTTGCAAAAACAATCGTTCCCGGAAAAAAACACAAAATGTACTTTTAGATTAACTTCCTGGAATATATTTGATTGATCGGTTGCTCAAGCATTGGACCAAAGAGACCTCACTCTGACCCTTTTCTAACATTTTTCATCTCCCTCCCTTCCCTTCACATCCACCAGTATATAAGCTTGCTTCCCCTTGCAATAAACGAAACCTTGACGCGACTCAGACTGACTCTGTCTTTCTTTATGCACCTGGTCTCCTTTCTCTCTCGCCCCCATTGGTCTTTCAGGAGGTGCCTCCTCGGGTCCTACCTAATAACCTGGCCTGCAGGACAGGTCAACAAATGATTGTTTCTAATTCAAGCACATAACATAATAATTTGAATATATTTAATAAGGTTTATATCAGAATATTTCAAGATTATAAACCATTCAAAAATTCAATGAATTGCCATTTGTGACATGAAAATGTGTACAATATAATAAACAGAGCAAATAATCAACCCTGTTACTCCAAACAACATCTAGGTGAGTTATGACTTCTAGGAAGATCAAAAAGAACATATATAATCTACCTGCCTGGCTTGAATGAATATATTCAAAGGACATATTTATGTCCTTTTTTAGCTATCAGATTTAAGTAATAGATCCCAAGAGATTGGTATTCCTCAGCAATCTTCAACAAGGAAAAGAAACTGCTGAAGCACTGGAACCCTGGTAGAAGAATTTGTCTCATGGAGAAGGAATTGCAACTTATTAAGTAACTAGTAGGGGAGACTTAGAGAATTAAATATCCTTCTTGGTCTCCTTATTTCACTTAACATAATGATCTTGGAAGACACCAGAAACATCACAGATCCAGTTACATGACCTTCAATTTATTCTTATCATGTTCCCACTCTATTCTCCCAAGATTTGCTGCTGATTGCCAGACATATTAATTTTTTCAACCTGTTTCACTCATTTTTAGAATCATTAAATCCCAAACCTTCTTGCTACTACAGATCTTGTAGATACCACACATGTTTCAGAGTCTCACATTCCTCCTAGATTTTTGATTGGTAGACCTCAATTGTGTTATTTGTCCTTGAGACCTAGGGATAGCCACACTGCAAGGGAAAAGTTATAGGCTCCTAGACTAAAATGATTGAGATACTGGACACTAAGACAGAAAAAGTAGAGCTAGATTGAGTTTGTCTTCCTAAATAGAAGGCAAACATAAAAAATTAAGATTCCCAACCATGTTGCAAATTAGCTTTCCTGAATACCTCTACTGAGACATGAAAGATGACTTGAGCAATACACAAGAAACTTTAAATTCAACCATCAATCTACCTACAAATATGCAGATCTCAACAAAGAAATAAAAACAATACAACACAGAAAATTAAAATAACCTACTACACCCCAAACTACAAGTCTCATAGTGACCCTTAATAAAAACGACATGGGAGAACTGATGAATTAAAAATAATAATTATAACTAAATTCAAATGGGTTAAAGAATCCAAGGACAAAGAGTTAATTGAAATGAAAATGTCAATTCAAGAATTGAAAGTAAAATTCAAATTTTTTAAAGAAAATATTACAATTGAACTTGAAAAAACCTCACTAATCCTACTAAAACATTATTGGAAAGCATAATCAAATAAACATATTTTGTACAAAAACACAGAATAAGGGAGAGAAGACAAAAGAGAAGAATTAAAACATTCAGAAAAATTTTCAAATGTATGAGCAGACCATAGAAGACCTCTGTAAAACCATGAAAAATCTATCCTCTGAATTATGATCAAAGAAAGAGAAGAAAATCATAGTAAATATAGAAAATATTTTTCCCAAAACCTAGTGAAACAGATTCACATTCAGGTTGAAGAGGCCTATTGAACATCAAATAGATAAGACCAGAAGAAAAATATTCCATGTCTCATTATTTAAAACACTAAAAAGAAAGAAAGAAAGAAAGAAAGGATATCAAAATCACCAAGTGAAGAAAGTCAAATCACTGATAAAAGAACACCTATTATAATAAATAGTGCCCAAGTATCTGACAGAAAATTTTCAAGCAAGAAGAGCTGGGAAAGATATGGCCCCAAGCCATGAAAAATCACAAACATAAACCCAGACTACTATGTCTAGCAAAACTATTCATTAAAATAAATGGTAAATTAAAATTTCCATTATAAAAACATATTAGAGAAATGTATAACTATAAAGGTATTTCTACATATGATAGTAGAGATAATATATCAATCTGAAGATAAGTATAATAACACAAGGAACAAAGAAATATTGCCATGACAGGTAATTAAAAGTGATATTAGAAAACGTAAAGTCAACACAGTATCAGGAATTAATGCACATTTTCAATAATAACTTTTAATATTAATTGTCTTAATTCCTCACTATAAAGACACCACATAACAAATTACAATAGGAGAGGTACTTCTTTTTGATGATAGAATTAGAAAAGTATTCGAAATAAAAATGGAACAAGAAGGTAAAGGTCTTTTAATATATGCCAAAAAAGAATTTTAAACAAATCCAGGTAGAAGATTCAAGGAAGGACACTTCATGCTGACTACAAGGCAATTCTACCAACAAAATATTATAATCCTAAAAATAAATACACCATGCATAGGAGTGTGGTGATATTGTGTTCCTGGAAATATTGTGCATGCTAATAAACTTATCTGGGGTCAGAGAACAGAACAGCCACAATATTAAACATAGAGGTTAGGCAGTGGTAGCATACACCTTTAATCCTAGCATTCCAGAGGCAGAAATCAGTCTGGATCTCTTTTAGTTCAAGGCCATATTGGAAACAGCCAGGTGTGGTTAAACCCATGCCTTTAATCCCAAAAAGTGAGCCTTTAATCCCAGGAAGTGAGGGCAGAAAGCAGAAAGGAATATAAGGTGTAAAAGCCAGAAACTAGAGGATGGTTAAGCTTTTAGGCTTTTGAGCAACAGTTCAGCTGAGATCCATCTGGATAAGGACTCGGAGGCTTCCAGTCTGAGAAAACAGGATCAACTGAGGTGAAGTGGCTGTGGCTTGTTCTGCTTCTCTGATATTTCAGCATTCACCCCAACAACTGGCTCCAGGTTTGATTTTCTTAACAAGACCTTCTAACAATTCATGCTACTTATGAGCACATGATTACATAAAGGAATCATAAATAAATGTAAAACTACATATAGACACCAACAGAGTGATAGTGGATTATTTCAATATACTACTCCCACCATAAATATCCAAATTAAATATAATAAAATTAAGATCACTTAGAAATAAATTAAACAGAGAAACCCTGGAATTAAGTGGCATCATACATCCCTAACAAATATCTGTGGAATAAAAGTACAATAAAAGTACACAATCTTCTTATCAGTCCATGTAACTTTGTCTAAAATAGATCATATATTAGGAGATAATGAAAAACTTAACAAATACAGGAAAATTGAAATCACATTTGGCATTACATTGGACCAAAGTGAAATAAAACTATATATCAACAGGAATAGAAGCTGTATAAGGAACAAAAATTTATGGAGAATAGCCAAAACACTACTGAATAAGTTCAGTTAAGGTCAAAACCAGGAAGGAAAATTTAAAATTTCTAGAATTTAAGAAAAATAACACAACACAGCAAATCTATGAGATTTTGTAAAGGCAGGCCCAAAAGAAACATTTACAGTGTTTTCATCAAAAAATTCTCAACCTCTAAAATGAATAAATTAATGATGCATCTGAATCTCTTAGGAAAACAAGAGAAAAACAACACTTTAAAAACGTAGATGGGGGGTTGGGGATTTAGCTCAGCGGTAGAGCACTTGCTTGGCAAGTGCAAGGCCCTGGGTTCGATCCTCAGCTCCAAAAAAAAAATGTAGATAGGAAGAGATAATAAAAGTCGGGGTAACAATTAAGAAAATACAAACAAAAATACAAACAATAAATACAGCAAAGAGGGGCTTCATGAAAAAGATTATGCAAATAAACTTTTAGCCAAACTAAACAAAAGAGCAATTACTAAAAAATAATAAAGTAAAAATTAAAAGGGAGACTTAATAACAGACATACAGAAAAGTCAGAAAATGGTAAAGAAATAACTAAAAATCCAGTAAACTAAAATGTCTGATATATACATATATATAAATGCTAACAAATGCCTTTGTTAATATGGTTCCATAAAAAGACCCCTTGAAAGGTCTCCAGATGATTCAACATCTAGAACAGCCTCAAGGCAACTGTCTCAGAAAAAAATATAGCCTCAGAGAATATTTCAGTCAGGATTGACCATAATATTAAAAATTTTGGGGTCCCCATAAGACAACCAGTGCCCCCAATCAGCAGGAAATAGCCTAGAAAACAACACCCACATTACCAAAAAATGGATTATGGATGTTTGTCTTTGTTTAGGGGTTGGTTACAAATTGTTATTGATCATAATCACTCTCTTTCTAAAAGAAAAGAAAGGAGATATAATATAAATATGATAGGATGAAAGGGTAGATTATTAAATCTACTTTTGAAGAGCAACAACTTGTTTGAAATGTTTTCATTGTATTGATTTTAGTTTATTGATAAAAATTTAAAGCTAGCTGGGTGGTCGTGGCATATGCCTTTAATCCCAGCACTTGGGAGGCAGAGGCAGGTGGATTTCTGTGAGTTCGAGGCCAGCCTGGGCTACCAAGTGAGTTCCAGGAAAGGCACAAAGCTACACAGAGAAACCCTGTCTTGAAAAGCAAAAACAAATGAACAAAAAAATTAAAGCTAATTTTGCCGTATGTATATTTCTAGTATTGCTTAGGATATTTTGCTTATGCAGCTAATTTGAAAATGAAATATATAATTAAAATACAAATTAACAGTCATCTGTAATAGTTAAACTTATCATATTAACTTGGATCTCTAGATATTCAGAGATATATTTTAGATAGTATTTCAAATACTTCAAAGACCTAAAGAATGTGACATTTAAAATATTTTTAAGAATTTAGACTTTCTGGACAGTGAGACACATCTGTTCCTGGAAGCACCAATTTACTTCAAAGATAATGATGGGTATTGAAAATATTACAGATGGAGTTTGCTTTCCTTATGGCAAATGCTGGCCATTTGGGCAAGAAACTGTTTTTTTCCTGGATTGCTTAACAAAATATATCAATTGGACATGCAGGACACATGGAAAAATGACCACAAAATGTTGCCAAACCAAGGCAAGATGGTTCTTCAGGTTCCTGTTCCACATGGGAGATGCCAACCTGCCACCCAAGGAGCAACATACCAGCAGACTGGTAAAGCAATGGAACACATGGGAAAACACAGATTAATAGAAATGAGTTAATTTAAGATGAAGGAGCTAGCTAGCAAGAAGCCTGCAATAGGCCATAGAGTTTGTAGAGCATACTAAGCCCCTGAGTGAGGCTGAGGGACTGTGAGGCTGAGTGGAACAAGAGGAATGAGGGACCACAGGGCCAGGTGGGACCAGAGAAAACTTTCAGCTACAAAGGGGAGATATAAGCAACTCAGCAAAAAGAATACAGAGAAGGATAACTAACCTTAATTCTATTTCAAAAAAGCATATGGGACCTACTACTGTAAAATATTTCTAAGATATATAAGCACATATTTTAAAAAATCTTAAATGGGGTTAAACTGCTAGATAATATGGAATAGCCAAAAATATCCCAGTGCCACCATTCATGCCTGCTAGAAGATCAATCTCTTCAATCAATCAATTCCCCAATCTCTAGGTTTCCTCCAGCAAAGACTTTCATGCTTCTTTAGGCCATGGCTGCCAGAATACCAGGTAGAAACGCCACCTGCTCCCTTTTTGGCAGATACTAACTGCTCAGAGACCATGCCAACTAGAAGACTGGGAATGCTGTCTACCTGTCCATGTACATTTTCCACCATCTAGGTTCATTCCCACAAATATCTCTGACAAACCAAAGGCCACACATACTGACATACAAGATAGGCACTCTGGCCATGGACCCCCCTCACCTCTATGTTCCTTCAGGCAGATCCTCTGCCCAACCACAGATCACACCTACCAGAAGACTAGGTAGGCCATCTGCCCATTGACCAGGTCCCTAACTATCTGCTCCATTAGGAAGATATTCCCTGCCCAACCACTGGCCACACCTGCTAGAAAACTAGGTAGAACACTTGCCTGTGGATCTTGCCCACTCTCTTTTCTCCCTTCATCAATCCCTACTCTATCACAGTCTACACCATCCAGAAGATCAGGTAGACCATCTTCTGTGCCCAGTACCTTCTCCCCTCATCAGTGCCATATTTCAGTCATCAATTCAGGCAGACACTCTCAGCTTGACCAGAAATCATACCAGCCACCAGAGCTCCAATTAAGGTGGATATTCCAGGTGCATCAGGTGGCCAAGAAGGAAACTAAAATTCCTCCCCTAACTCTGGCAGAGAACCCCTGCTTAAGAAGAAATGACACAGGACATCAGAAAGTTCAGCCCCCAACTTGGTTGGAGACCATCTGTTCAACCATAGGCCATACAAACCAGAAGACCAGAGAGGAAACAAAAACTAAAGAACAAAATACTTGCCCAACAAGGACAATCTCAGAAATTGGCACCTAGACCTATAATTACACAAAGCCAAAGACCTAGATGTGAATGTAAGAACACAAACAACAGCCAAAGAAATATGTCATCAAAAGAGCCTAGCTATCCTACTAGAGCAAACCCTGAATATTCTAATACAACTTAAGGACAAGAAAAATAACTTAAAGCCAACTTTATAAAGATGAGAGGAGTCCTTAAAGAAAAAGTTAATAATCCCATTAAAGAAATTGAGAAAAAGACAAACAAAAAAATAGAGGAAATGAATAAATCCCTTAAAGAAAGCCAAGAAGAAAAAAACAAACAATTGAAGGAAACAAATAAAATTTTGAAGACCTGAAAATAAAAATAGAAGTAATAAAGAAAACAGAACCTAGGAAATTCTGGAAATGGAAATTTTAAGTAAGTGAACAAGAACTACATATGCAAGTATCACCAATGGAATACAAAAGGAAGGAGAGAGCCTCTCAGGTGTTAAAGATACAATTCTTGATGCAAAACATCCATTAAATACTGGATATTAAAAAGACCAAACCTAAGAATAACAGGAATAGAAAGTGGAGAACCCCAGGTCAAAGTCCCATGAAACATCTTCAAAAAGATCATAGAAAAAAATGTTCCAAACCTAAAGAAGATGCCTGCAAAGATGCAAGAAGCATACAGAATACTACATATACTAAGCCAAAAGAATAATTTGCTTCACCACATCATAATCAAAACAGGAAATATTCAGAACCAAGAATATTAAAAGCTTAAAGGGCAAAAGACCAAGTAACACAAAGGTAGAACAATTAGAATTACACCCAACTTCTGAATGGAGATTCTGAAAGTGAGAAGGGTCTGGAGAGGTGACTATAAGGGGACACAGATGCCTGCACAGATGACTATACTCAGCAAGACTTTCAATCACCATAGATGAAGAAAACAAGATATTCCAAGCAAAAGTCAAATTTAAACAATAGCTATCTATAAATCCAAACCTAAAAATGATACTAGAAAGAAAATTCCAACAAAAGAAGGTTAACTACACCCATGAAAACAGAAAATAATTTCATATAAGTAAAGCCAAAAGAATGTAAGTGAATACAAACATTACCACCAACATATTCATAAACACATACTCCAACAAAATTAAAAATCATTGGTCATTGATATCTATCAATTATCAATAGACTTAATTCCCTAATAACAGAACAAAGACTAACAAAATGGATGTGAAAATAGGATTCATCTTTCTTTTACATACAAGAAACACATCTCAATACCAAACCTAGACATTATCTCAAAGTAAAATGTTTGAAAAAGATTTTCCAAGCCATTGGACCTAAGAAGCAACCTGGTGCAGTCATTCTAATGTCAATTAAAATAGACTTCAAACCAAGGATACTTTATACTCATCAAAGGAAAATCCACAAAGAAAATGCTTCAATTCTGAATATCTGTGCCCCAAATTCAAGGGCACTCATGTGTGTGAAAAAGAAAAGAAGAAAAAAATCAAACAGAAAAAAACACATTGACTCTCACACATTTATAGTTGGAGACTCTACCCCAATCTCACCAAAGGACAGGATCCAGACAAAACTAAACAGAATTTATAAACAGACTTTATAAACCAAATGGACTTAATATACCTACAAGGCATTTCACCAAAAGGAGAAAAGAATATATCTTCTTCTCAGTATCTCACATAACTTTCTTCTATACTGACCTTATACTCAATCACAAAGCAAGTGTCAATAGATGCAAGAAAAATTAAATAGCACCCTGCATCCTGTAAAATTGCCATATATTAGAGCTGGGTTTCAACAACAACAGAAACAAGAGAAGCCTACAAACTCTTGGAAACATAACAACCTTTTAACTGATGAAAAATGGGTCAAGACAGAAATAAAATTTAAAAAAAGAAATTAAAGACTTCCTAGAATTCAATGATAATGAATATATAACATAAGCAAACTGATGGGACACAATGAAAACAGTGCTAAGAGGAAAATTCATAGCAGCAAATGCCTACATAAAAAAGAGTCCTCTTACTAGCAAATTAAAAGCACATCTTAAAGCTCTAAAATTTTAAAAAAGCAACCAAAGAAGAGGAAATGGAATGAAATAATCACAGCAAAGTTGAAATAACAGGAAAAAAGAGAACAATACAAGGAATCAATGAGACAAAGAATTGGTTCTTTGAGAAAACTAGCAAGGTAGACAAAGTCTTATCCAAACAAACTAAAAGACAAAGAGAGGATATCCAACTTAACAAAATGAGAAACAAAAAAGGGGGTCATAAAACAGTATAGGTTTAGTGAAGATTTCTGCCAGATTTTTAAAGAAGAATTAATGTCAAAAATTCCCAAATTATTACACAAAATAGAAACAGAAGAATCATTGCCAAATTCACCTTATAAGGCTATGGTTACCCTGATACCAAACTACACAAACATTACACAAAGAAAGAGAATGGCAGACAAACTTCCCTCATAGATGTAGATGCAAAAATACTAAAAGAAAAGAAAAGAAAAAAATTGTGAACAGAATCCCAGACACAACAAAATGATCCTCAACCATGACCAACTAGGCTTTTCCCAGTGATGACAACATGGTTCAGCTCATGAAAATCTGTCAATGTAATCCACTATTTAAACTAACCAAAAGAAAAAAAAAAAAAAAACATGACCATCTCCACAGATACTGAAAAAGTTTTTGATAGAATCCAACTCACCTTCATGATAGAAGTCTTGGAGAGATTAGGAATATGAGGGACATATTGAAGCATAATAAAGGTAAGTTACAGCAAGCCTACCTAATATCAAATTAAATGGACAGAAAATCAAAGTAATTCTACTAAAATCAGGAAGAAGAAAAGACTGTTCTCTCTCTCTCTCTCTCTCTCTCTCTCTCTATCTATATATATATATATATATATATATATATATATATATATATATATATTCAATATAGTTCTTGAAGTGCTAGCTAGAGCAAAATAAACAACTAAAAAAAATCAATGGGAAAACTAATTAGACAGCAAAAGTCAAAGTATTACTATTAGCAGATGATATACTAATATAGATAATTGACCCCAAAATTCTACCAGAGAAGTCCTAAATCTGAAAAAGACCTTTAGAGAAGTGCCTAGATAGAAAATAAATTAACTCAAAAAATTAAGCCATTCTATATGTAAATGGTAAATGAGCTAAGAGAGAAATAAGGGAAATAACATGCTTCACAATAGTCACAAGTAGTATAAAATATCTTGGGGTAACACTAACTAAGCAAATGAAAGACCTCTATGACAAAACATTCAAGTCTTTGAAGAAGATAACAAGAGATGGAAATATCCCATGCTCATGGACCTGTAGGATAAACAGTAAAAATGGCTATCCTGCCAAAGCAATCTACAAAATCAACACAATCCCATCAAGATCTAATTACTTCTTTACAGACCTTAAAAGACTTAATCTCATTTGGAAAAACAAAAATAAACCCAGGATAACAAAAGAAAAAATTGTACAACAAAAGAACTCCCATAGGTATCACATTCCTTGAGTTCAAGTTCCAATATAGAGTAATAAAGTTATAAAAATGCATGGTATTGGCATAAAAACAGACAGATTGATTACTGGAATAGAATAGAAGATACAGACATAAATTCACATATCTTTGAAAACCTAATTTTTTAAAAAGAGTCCAAAATTATACAATGGAAAAAAGAAAACGTCTCCAACAAATAGTGCTTGTCTAACTGGATATTGGAAAGTAGAAGAATGACAAGCAATCTATGTTTATCACCCTGCACAAAACTCAAATCCAAGTGGATCCAAGACCTCAAAATATATTCAGATACAATGACCTGATAGAAGGGAATAGCCTTGAACATGGTGGGACAGGATACAACTTCCTGAATAGAACATAGATAGCAGACACTAAGACAGACAATAAATGGGAAGTAATGAAACTGAAAAACATCTGTAAAACAAAGGACACAATAAATAGAACAAAACAGCAGCCAAAGGAATAGGAAAAGCTGTGACAGAGGGCTGTTTCCAAATTATGTAAAGAACTCAAGAAACTAGACCTCAAAAACCCAATACTAGATCTAAACAGAACTCTCAACAGAATAATCTCAGATGGCTGAGAAACACTAAGAAATACTCAATATCTATAGCTGTGAAAGAAATGCAAATCAAAATGACTCTGAGATTCCATCTTACACCTGTAAGACTAAAATCAAAAACACAAGTGACAGATAATGTTGGAAAGGATATACATACAGCAAGGGGAACACTCCTCCATTACTGCTGGGAATAAAAACTTGTATGGTCACTTTGGAAAACATTGTGGAGGTTTTTCAGATAGTTGGGAATTAATCTACCTCAAGACTTAGCTATATCACTCCTGATCATATACCCAAAGGACACTCTATCATACAACAAGGACACTTGTACAACTGTGTTCATAGCAGCTCATAAAAGGTAGAACCGAAAAACAATGTAGATGTCCTTTAACCAAAGAATGGATAAAGGAAGTGATGTTCATTTACACAATGGATTATTCCACGGGTGTTAAAAAACAATGATGTCATGAAATTTGCAGGCAAATAGATTAAACTACAAAAAATTCATCCACAGTGAAGTAACCCAGAAAGTCAAACATGGTCTGTATTCACTTATAAGTGGATATTAGCTGTTAAGCAAAGTATAACCACATTACAATTCACAGACCAAGAGAAGTTATATAAAGAGGATCATTCTTCAGGGGATCACATTGATTTCTCTGGGAAGAGGAAACAAATAGATTTCGCGGAAAAATGGGAATCATAGGGGATGGAAACAGGAGGGATTAGGTGGAGAAGGGAGTGACAGAGTGAGAGAGTAGGGAGAGAGATGACTGAAGCAGGTGGACATTAAAGGACAGTGTAGAAACCTATAGTGGTGGAAACTTTCTGGAATCTATTTGGGGGTTCCTGAAGAGACTCTTAGTAATGGAAGATAAGAAGCCTGAACCACACATATTTTATAAACAGGCTATGCTCACAGTAGTAGGAGTAGGACACTAATGCCACCACTAAACTTATATCCTAGAATCTTTACTTCCTGCAAGATGTTTTGGGGCAATAGCAGCTTAGCGCTTATAGGAGTGGTCAACCAATGAGTGGTTTAACTTGAGACCTATACCATGTAAGAAAACCCATGTGCAACACTTCCTGGATGCAGGATCAATAAGCTGAGTGGCTAAGAGACAAATATGATTGATTAAAATATGTCAGTGGATCTTAAGGAGAATGGAGTTGGATGTGTGAGCTTGGTGGATGCGAAAAGGGGGAGGTTGTCCTTGGGATCTATTGTATGAGAAAAAATAGATTTTTATAGAATCAAAAAATGAATTAATAAATAAAAATAAAATTCCAGTGGAAGCAGATGCACAGACCCATATCCAAGCACTGGGCTGAGCTCCTGGAATTCAGGTGAAGAGAAGGATGAGGGATTATAGAAGCAAAGAAGGTCGAGATCATGAAGGGAGACCCACTCTCTGAGACTGCAACTGTTCCCTGAGACAGAGACATCCAGCACCTGATTGGACTAAGAGGTGAGTCTTTATCCTCATATGTGAACAACCCAGCCCATAGGCTTTCGGCCCAGGGGCCGTGTAGATGCCAGTGCAAAAGTACAGTCAACAACCAAAAACCAACCATGGCTCCATCAGATCCTATATCAACAAGACCTGGACAACCGAACACAGAAGAAACTGATCTTAAAAATAACCTTAAGAAGATGATAGAGTTCTTTAAAGAGGAAATGAAAAATTCCCTTAATGAATTAGAGTAAAAGTAAAAAATAAAAAAATGGGAAGAAATCAGTATATCCCTTAAAAGTCAAGAGAAAGCAATAAAAAAAAAATAAGGGAAACAGCTCAAGACTTGAAATCTGAAATCAAGACAATAAAGAAGACACAAACTGAGGGAATGCTGAAGGTGAAAAATCTGAGTAAGCAATAGGAACTACAGATGCAAGCACAATCAACAGAAAGCAAGAGATGGCAGAGTGGATCTCTGGTGTTGAAGATACAGTAGAGGAAATAGATTCACCCATGAAAGAAAACAGTAAAGCCAACAAAGTCATGACCCAAAATGTCCAGGAAATTTGGAACACCATGAAAAGACCAAACCTAAGAATACTAGGAATAGAAGAAGGAGAATAATGCAAACTCAAAGGCACAGAAAATATATTCAACAAAATCATAGAAAACTTTCCCAGCCTAAAGAAGGAAATGCCTATAAAGATACAAGAAGGTTACAGAACACCAAATTAGACTGTATCCAAAAGAAAAAGAAGGCCTCTACCACATTACTACTAAACATACAGAATAAAGAAAAATATTAAGAGCTGCAAAGGAAAAAGGCAAAGTTACATATAAAGGCAGACCCATAAGAATAACACCTGCTTCTCAATGGAGACTCTAAAAGGCAGAAAGAAGTTCCTGGACAGACATTATGCAGACTAAGTGACCATGGATGCCAATGCAGACTATTATACCCAGCAAAACACTCAATCAACATAGACAGAATAAGCAAAATATCCCATTATAAAACCAGATTTAAACAATATCTATCCACAAACCCAGTCCTACAGAAAACACTTGAAGGAAAAATCCAAACTAAGGATATTAGATACACCCAGGAAAACACAGGCAATAGATAGTCCCATACCAACAAAGACCAAAGAAGGGAAACAAAGAACACTACCACCAAAATATAACAGAAATTATCAATAACTGGTTATTAATATTGATTAATATCAATTGTCTCAATTCATCTATAAAAAGACAAGGGTTAACAGAATGGATATGAAAACAAGATCCATCCATTTGATGCAAACAAGAAACACATCTCAACTTCAAAGACAGACACTAATTCAGAATAAAAGGCTGGGAAAAGACTTTCCAATCAAATAGATTTAAGAAGCCAGATGGTGTAGCTATCCAAATATCTAACAAAATAGACTTCAAACTAAAATCAATCAAAAGAGATAAGGAAGGACATTACATATTTATCACAGGGAAAATCTGACAGGATTAAGCTTCAATTCTGAATATTTGTGCCCCAAATACAATGGCACCTACATTCATAAAAGAAGCATTACTAAAGCTTAAATCACACATCAAACCTTGCACATTAGTAGTGGGATACTTCAACACCCCACTCTCACCAATGGACAAGTCTGCCAGAAACTTAACAGAGAAATAAGGGAACTAAAAGATATTATGACTCAAATGGACTTAATAGATATCTACAGAATATTCCACCCTAATACAAAATAATATGCCTTTTTTTTTCAGCACCCCATGAATCCTCCCAAAATTGACCACATGCTTGGTAACAAAGCAAATCTCACCAGATATAAAAAAGAAAAAAAAAAGAAAGAAAGAACCTACTGTATCTTAAATGACCACCATTGCTTAAAGTTAGATTTCAACAACAAAAATTACAGAAAGCCTACAATCTCATGAAAATTGAATAATGCCCAAATGAATCACCAATGGGTCATGGAAGAAATAAAGAAAGAAATTAAAGATTCCCTAGAATTCAATGAAAACAAATGTACAACATTTCCAAACTTACGAGATACTATGAAAGCAGTGCTAAGAGGAAAATTCATAGCTCTAAATTCCCACATAAAGAAGTTGGAGAAATCTCATATTAGTGACTTAACAGCAAAAATGAAAGCTCTAGAACAAGAAGAAGCAAACTCACCCAGGAGAAACAGATGCGAGGAAATAATCAAATTGAGGGCTGAAATTCATAAAATAGAAACAAAAAGAACAATACAAAAAAATTTAAAAAAAAAACAAAGACTTGGTTCTTTGAGAAAATTAACAAGATAGACAAGCCCTTATCCAAATTAACCAAAAAGCAGAGAGAGACCATCCAAATTAATCAAATCAGAAATGAAAAGGGAGACATAACAACATACAACAAGAAAATCCAGAGAATCATCATGTCATACTTCCAAAACATGTCCTCCACAAACCTGTAAAATCTGAAATAAATAGATGTTTTTCTGGATAGGTAACCCATACCAAAGTTAAATCAAGACCAGATAAACTATTTAAATAGACCAATATCATCTAGAGAAATAGAAACAGTCATTAAAAGTCTCCCTACCCACCCCAACAAAAAAAAAAAAGCCCAATACCAGATGGTTTCAGTGCAGAATTCTATAGATTTTCAAAGAACAGCAAATACCAATACTCTTCAATTTGTTCCACACAATAGTAACAGGAGGAACATTACCAAATTCCTTTAATGAGGCTACAGACACCCTGATCCCCAAACCACACAAAGATGCAACGAAGAAAGAGAATTACAGACCAATCTCACTCATGAAGATTGATGCAAAAATACTCAATAAAATACTCTGGCTAAATGAATCCAGGAACACATCAAAAAATTATCCACCATGACTAAGTAGGCTTTATCCCAGGGAGGCAATGATGGTGCAACATAAAATATTAGTTAATGTAATATACCATATAAACAAACTGAGAGAACAAAACCACATGATCACCTCATTGGATGCTGAAAAAGCCTTTGACAAAATCCAACACCCCTTCATGCTAAAGGTTCTAGAGATCAGGAATACAGGGAACATACTTAAACATAATAAAGGCAATTTACAGCAAGCCAACAGCCAAGTTAAATGGAGAGAAACTCAAAGTGATTCCACTAAAATCAGGAACAAGACAAGGCTGTCTACTCTCCTCATAGTTATTCAACATAGTACTTGAAGTTCTAGCTAGAGCAATAAGACAACAAAGGAGATCAATGGGATATAAAATGGAAAGGAAAAAGTCAAACTTTCACTATTTGCAGACTATATGATAGTATACATTAGTGACCACAAAAAAATTACCAGAAAACTCCTATAGCTAATAAACTCCTTCAGAATGTGGCAGGATACAAGATTAACTCAAAATAATTAGTAGTAGCCCTCCTATATACAAATGATACATGGGCTGAGAAAGAAATCAGAGAAAATCACCCTTTACAATAGCCACAAATAATATAAAAATACCTCTGAAAAATTCTAACTAAGCAAGTGAAAAACCTGCAAGATAAAAACTTTAAGTCTCTGAAGAAAGAAATTGAAGAACATATCACAAAATGGGAAGATTTTCCATGCTCATGGATAAGTAGAATTTACAGAGTAAAAAGGGCAATCATACCAAAAGCAATGTTCAGTTTCAATGCAATCTCCATCAAAATCCAACACAATTCTTCACAGACTTGGAAAGAACAATACTTAACTTTATATGGAAAAACAAAAAACCTAGAATAGCTAAAAGAATCCTGTATAATAAAGCAACCTCTGGAGGCATCATGATCCCTGACCTCAAACTCTACTATGAACCTCTAGTAATAAAAACAGCTTCATACTGGCATAAAAACAAACACATGGACAAATGGAATCAAATTGAAGACCCTGACATTAATCCACACACCTATGAACATAAATTTCCCACAAAGAAGTCAAAACTGTACCATGGAAAAAAGAAAGCATCTTCAATAAATGGTGCTGGCATAATTGGATGTCAACATGCAGAAGATTGCAAATATATCTATATCCATTGCAACACACAAAAATTCAAGTCTAAGTGGATCAAAGACCTTAATATAAATTCAGTTACACTGACCTTGATAGCAGAGAAAGTAGGAAGTAGTCTTGAACACATTGGCACAGGAGACCATGTCCTAAATATATCACCAGTAGCACAGACAATGAGAGCAACAATTAACAAATGGGACCTCCTGAAACCAAGAAGCTTTTATAGAGCAAAAAACACAGTTAATAAGACAAAATGACAGCCTACAGAATGGGAAAAGGTCTTCACCAACCCCACATCTGACAGAGGGCTGATCTCCAAAATATATAAAGAACTCAAAAAGCTAGATATCAAAATACTGAACAATCCAATGTAAAAATGGGCTACAGAGCTTAACAGAGAATTCTCAATAGAAGAATATCACATGGCTAAAAGGCATTTAAGAAATTGCTCAACATCCTTAGTCATAAGGGAAATGAAAATCAAAACAACTCTGAGATACCATCTTATACCCGTCAGAATGGCTAAGATCAAAAACACTGAAGACAGCTTATGTTGGAGAGGATGTTGAGAATGGGGAACACTCCTCCTCTGTTTGTTGGTGGGAATGCAAACTTGTAAAGCCACTCTGGAAATCAGTATGGCAGTTTCACAGAAAATTGGGAATCAATCTTCCTCAAGACCCAGTTATACCACTCTTGAGCATATACACAAGAAATGTTTAATCTTACCACAAGAACACATGTTCAACTATGTTCATATCAGCATTATTCATAATAGCAAGAATCTGGAAATAACCTAGAGGCCCCTCAACTGAAAATGGATAGAGAACATATGGCACATATTCACAATGAAGTACTACTAAGTAGTAAAGTACAATGATATCATGAAATTTGCAGGCAAATGGATAGATCTAGAAAACATCATCTTGAGTGAGGTAACCAAGATGCAGAAAGACAAACAGAGTATGTACTCACTCATAAGTGGACACTAAATGTGAGGGAACAGATGGCCAGAGAGACTAGCTAATTAGGGAAAGACCCTAGGAGGAACACATGGGTGACCCTGTGAAGGAGAAGTGGATGAGATCTACATGAGTGGACTGGGTGGCAGGGGGTTGGCAGACGCAGGAGTGAGGAATGAGAACATAGGGAAATAGGAGGGTTGAGCTAGAACAGGGACAGTGTGGGTGGGCAGGGAGGGAGACACCCTGATGGGGTCATCATGGGAAAAAGAAGACGCAGGGTGCTGGGGAGGCTCTCAGGAACCCACAAGGATGACACCCCATGGACTGCTGGCAGTGGTCTAGAGGGTGCCTGCACTGGTCCTCTGGTGACAGTTCTAGTATATCCTAACTATCATCATAGAGCCTGTCCAGTGACTAATGGAGGCAGATGCAGAGATCCACAGCCAGGTGCCAGGCTGAGCTCCAGGAATCCAATAATGAGAGAGAAGAGGGATTCTACAGGTTGGGAACAGTGAGATCACGACGGGAAGTAGTGCAGATGACTGTCCACACTATTGGAGGCCCATGAACTGTAGACTAGTGGCTGTGAAACCCCCACGGGACTGGACTAGGGCCTCTGGATATGGAAGATGTTGTTTGGCAGGAATTATTTGGGGATCACCGAGGCAGGGGGATCAGGATCCATCCCTGGTGCATGGGCAGGCTTTAGGGAATCCAGTGCCTGTGGTGTGGTGCCTTGCTCAGGCTTGGTGCAGTGGGAAAGGGCTTGGACCTGCCTAGGCTCAGTGTGCTGGGCTCTGCTGACTCCCCATGGGAGACCTTGATTAGGGGAATGTAGGGATGTTGGGTGGCTTGGGAGGGAGGGCTGGGATATGGGAGGAGAGAGGCATATGCCTATAATTCCAACACTTGGGAGGCAGAACCTGGTGAATCTCTGTGACTTTGAATCTAGCCTGGTCTACAGAGCAAGTTCCAGGATAGGCTCCAAAGCTACATAGAGAAACTCTGTCTCAAAAAAAAAAAAACTGCTTTAAATCACAATCACAGCTCAGATTTATTATTTAGCAAAAAATTTGCATCCAGAAGCCAAACTGACTCAAATTACTTTAATATGTATGCTAAATATGAAGTCACACATCTCTTGTACACCATTAAGTGGTACTCACTTCAAAAGAGCTTTAGATTAGACCAGGTGCATTGCTAAGGAATAGCAAAATAAGCTATTCCTAGAAAAAAGCCATCCAGTTCACAAGGACTTAATAGCCAGATGTCTGACTTGTTAAACCAAGGTTAAAGGTGCAAAGGAACCTAATTGCTATGCCAATCTCTGTTGCTAAATTTGGCTATTAACATAGGACAGTGATTATCTCCCCACACAAACTCCTAATCTCAATTTTATGAAATGGGTATGTAAACTGAAGGCTCAAAGTTCAGCTAACTAACCGGTTTTTTGTTGTTGGTGTTTTGTTTTGTTTTTTGTTTTTTGGTTTTTTGTTTTTTGTTTTGTTTTGTTTTTTTATGCTGGATCCTGAAATTGTGGCAATGACAGGGCAGGGAGCAATTAATCAACCAAGGTCTATAGACAAAAATGGCTTTTGTTTAGATACACTGTAGGGGAAGATTTTCTAACTGGCCTGGGTTACTGAGAATAACCTGACTTCATATCCCTGAGAAAGAGTTGCAAGTTTTCTTTTTTATTTCTCTAGATAGACAACAAAATGACTGGTTCTTTCCTTGCAGCTTCAAGTTAAAGCCCACCAATTATAGAGCATGTGAGTTGTCAGGATGACTTGGTCTTTTATCATTTACTTAAGAAATGGAATGTAACCTTCAAATATATTCTTTTGGGTATATAGAGCTGTGAAGAACAAAGAGACAAAGGGTTCAACATGAGAGAATGAAAAAAAAGTAACCATCAAGAGTAAGTGTGAATTTTTTTCTTCCCTAAAAGCTCTCAAATAGAAAAGTCTAAGCCTCACTGACACCATGGATTTCTTCAAGCCCTGTGTGCAGCCTTGGGGCTGGTTCTCTGCAGCTGCAATAAGTCCCTATTGATAAAGATACCACATACTTGAATCATAGAACAAAAAGTACCTGGAAGCCTCATTAATCTTACTCAGCTGTGAAATCCAAGGTCTACAAAAACTACTGGCCTGACAAAACATGCCCAGTGGTAATAGTGGCATAAATATTATGGATTTAACGAACCAATTTCTGATTAGATTTAAGGCTCATTCCACAAGTCTAAGTACATACTCTGTAGTTAGAGTTTTCCTGCCTGGCCCAGTCAGGACAAATCTCTCTTACCCGCCAGTCCCACAGTCGCTCAGACCCAACCAAGAAAGCACACAGAAACTTACATTGTTTAGAAACTGTATGGCCATGGCAGGCTTCTTGTTATCTGCTTCTTCTATCTTAAATTAACCCATTTCTGTTAGTCTATACTTTGCCACATGGCTTGTGGCTTACCAGTGTCTTTACATGTTGCTTTTCATGGCGGCGGCTGGTGGTGTCTCTCTCCAGACTTCTACTTCCCAGAATTCTCTACTCTCTTGTCCCGCCTATACTTCCTGCCTGGCCACTGGCCAATCAGAACTTTATTTACACAGAGCGATATCCACAGCACTTCCCCCCCCCTTTTTTTTTAAGGAAGGTTTTAACTTTTACATAGTACAATTACATATAACAAAACAATTATCAAGCAAGAATTACAGTTATAATATTAAAGAAGATATCCTACCTATCTTATATTTGTGAGTCTAAGGTTTTATAGCTAACTTATCTTTTATCATAATTGAGGAAATTATAACTATCTAGCCTTCAACCACATCAAAGACCTCAGGAGGATATATTATTACCTGAGAACTGGGAGAAGGATGCAAACAACTTTCGGGAGTCTTACAGGGTAGACAGAGACAGCTGGCAGCCTGAACAGTCACCTAATGTTCCTTTGTAATGTTGGGGCATTTGCCTTCAGCCCACAGGGCTAGAGTCTCTTGGTCACTTCTCTCAGTGTCCTGTAGAATGTCTGGCAGTTTCCTCTGTGAAGCAGGAGCCTGAAGGACCATTTTGTTAAGCAAAGTTCAGTGGTCACCTTTCTATGGGTCCTGCATGTCCAGTTGATCGAGCCGTCCAGGCAAGAACAGTTTCTTGTCCAAATGGCTATTTTTGCCAAGGTGAAGATAAACTCCATATCAAGTGTCTTCAATGCCCATCCTCCTCTCTGAAGTAAATCGGTGCTGCCAGGAACAGACATGTCTCACTGTCCAGAAAGTCTAAATTTTAAAAGTATTTTCAATGCCATATTCTGTAGGTCTTTGAAGTAATTAAAGATTACCTATCTATCTGAAATATCTCTGTGTATACCTAGAAGACTTAACTAACATGGCTACGAGTATGATTATCATAGATGACTAATTATTAACCTATTTTTAATTATCCATTTCAATTTAAAATGAGATGTACAAACATAATACCTTAAACATGATTAGAAATATACACACAGTATAACAAAATTAACTTTAATTTTGTATCAATAAACTAAAATCTATACCAATGTAAAACATTTTAAACAAGTTGTTGCTCTTTAGAAGTAAGTTCCTTAATCTATCCTTTCATCCTATTATATCTGTATCATATCCCCTTTTCTTCTTTAGAAAGAGATCTCATTTATAATCAAACTGCTTTAAAGAAAAATATTGGTTTTTTTTCTGTCCCACATCAGAGGGCTCTTCTGATTTGGGACACAAGAATCTCTTAACCTTTTCTTTTAGCAATATGTCTGGTTTTAGAGAAGGAGTGAGCCAATTCCATCTCCAAAGCCAGCTTGATAATTTTGGGAATGTGGGCGTAGTTTCTCTTACTACTTCCTGCTGGAGGGGGGCGCTGTATCTTATGGGGACACAAAGAAAATTTTAGGATTATGGAGTAGTCCATGAGGGTGAACCTCTTAGCCAGTTGCCTTGAAAGCATTCTGGATGTTGGATCATCTGGGCCATGGTGTCATCAGAGACCTTTCAGGTGGTCTTGGCTGATCAAACCTGATGTACCTTAATCTGGAACAAATCCACAGCCTCTGGCTTTCTGTGGAAACAAAAGCAGAGACTCTTTTCCAAAGCAACATATCCTTATATCCAAATTTTGAAGTCAAGGTACCTTTAAAATTTACATATTTATTTAACTCAACAGCTTTTACAATCAAATCTTTTTCTGTAGTTAAAAATTCCAAAGACAAGACAAACCAGATTCTCTGTGTAATATCCATCTTTGTAAGACTGAAACACTGCTGTGGCTGCTGGCTCCGCCCACATCAGCTTCCCAACATGGCAGTGGTACAGTTTACAGCCAGCTTTGGGTTTAGAGCCACGTGTACCATCAACTATCAAAGCAGTGCATAGCCCAGAACCTTTTTTTTTTTTTTAAACTAGCAAAGGCTAAATCTACCATGCAGCAGAGTAAAGTGCCACTTGTAGACTCCTCATTCCCGCCACACTGCAGGTCAGACGCACATGCCAGGAACCCACCATAGTAGCTCAAACCTGCAGGCTGCTGCTAACTTGAGAGAGACAACTAGGAAGCTGTTTTTAGCTCTGTTTTAGAATCTTTTTTGTCAGGTTTTAGGTGGAAACTCTTGCCAACACATTGGGCGCCATTTGTAGTTAGAGTTTTCCTGCCTGGCCCAGTCAGGACAAATCTCTCTTACCCGCCAGTCCCACAGTCGCTCAGACCCAACCAAGAAAGCACACAGAAACTTACATTGTTTAGAAACTGTATGGCCATGGCAGGCTTCTTGTTATCTGCTTCTTCTATCTTAAATTAACCCATTTCTGTTAGTCTATACTTTGCCACATGGCTTGTGGCTTACCAGTGTCTTTACAGGTTGCTTTTCATGGCGGCGGCTGATGGTGTCTCTCTCCAGTCTTCTACTTCCCAGAATTCTCTACTCTCTTGTCCCGCCTATACTTCCTGCCTGGCCACTGGCCAATCAGAACTTTATTTACACAGAGCGATATCCACAGCAATACTCAGCACCATTATTGGAACCAAAATCCTGCTACTATACAGTCTGTAGATCCTAGGGCAGAGCATACATCTGTTACTCTAATAAATGGACAAAGCATCAATCTAAATCCTAATGATTTATCTTATACCTACAACCCAATAAACAGATCAATTCTCATCTGAGAAAAACTTTTTGTTATATACTTTGATTAGCACTAAGATGACAGGATTTAAAAGTGCACAGAACGAAACTGTAGAATGTTCAGTCTTAAGTGTGATGCCTATATCAGACCCTTTTCTCCAAAGGCTCAGAAATCATTTCAGAAGGGGTAAAGAACAATTGTAATATCCACAGCTGTTAAAGGTTTAAAATTAAGCTGTATTTCTGGACACAACAAGACAGTGCACATATTTGTTCATAGCACTTGAAACAGCACTGTAAACACCTACACATACACAGGCCAGAAAAACATTAAGAATGGAGAGGAGCAATAGGCATCAAGTCCCACTCACTGCTAAGAAGGTATTAGAAGTTGATAGACGCTAAAGAGGAAAAGTAAATTTTATGGCCCCTCCTAAACTAATCGTCTTCCAATAAAAACTACATATGAAAGAATATATGAACATCACAAACTGTACTTCATAAGCTTTTGTTATTGTTTTTTATTGATTTTTCAAAGGAAAGGTATAAATAATGATGGATCAAGGAGTAAGGATGATCAAAATACAACTTCTCAAAAAACTAACAAAAATAAGAACAAACACTTACCTACATTTACAAACCATGGTCTTCTATTCTAACTTTCTTTTAAATAACATAATATCTTTATTTTCAAAGTTGAATAAAACTCCTTTGTTTATATAAGCCATATTTTCTTTATCATTCATAGGTTGATGAACACCTACAATGATTCCACAGTTTGGATGTCATAAATAGTACTGCAGTTAACTTGGATGAGCAGATTTCTTTGTAGTATCATAACCTACATTGTTTTGCAATATTTCTAGCAGTGACATAAAAAGATCATATGGTAGTTCTCTTAAGTTTTTTGAGTAACCTCCATACTGATTTCCATAATGACTTCTCTAGTTTACATTTCCTCCAGCAATATATAAGAGGTTTCATTTTTGTTGGGTTTTTTACTATAATTTTTTATTCATTTTAATATACAAACCACAGATCCTCCTCTCATCCCTCCCCACAACTCTCCAGCCTTCCCTTCCACTCCACCCCCCATTCCCTCTTCTAACAAGGTATGGCCTCCCATGGGGAGTCAGCAAAGTCCAGTACATTCAGTAGAGGCAGATCCAAGCCCCTCCTCCTGCTTCAAGGCTGTGCACAGTGTCCCACCATAGGTATTTTCTATATTCCATCCTTTTAGAACATGTTGTCATTTGTCTGATAACAGAAACATGTGATTGAATCTTGCTAGAAGGTGTTTCCTGACTGGTAGAGGTTGCAGCCTCATTTGCACTTTCTTTGTCTTTTGAAAGAATAAATTTTATTTGCCAATTTTTCATTTTGTATTTGAGTTATTTATTTATTTTTGATGTTTCATTTTGAGGTCTTCATTTCAGACAGACATCTCTTATCCATTATATCACTTACTCCTGTAGGGTATCTTTCCATTACATTTTTTCCTTTTGTTCTACAAAGAATTTGTAATTTTTGCAGGGTTTTGTTTTTTCTATTATCAGAAGTATTTCCTGTGGTATGGGATTGTTTATGAGAATTGTTGTCCAAGCCCATATCATGAAGTGTTTCTTTTGTTTTCCTTTAGCGTTTACAAGACTGTAGGTCTTATGTTTAGATTTTTGATATACATTGAATTGACTGTTGTATGGGATTAGAGATTTGGATCTAATTTCACCTTTCTGAATGTAGCTATCAGTTTTCCTTCTACCATCCACTGAAAAGATCATCTTTCCTCCCATTGTTTTTAATAACAGTGAAAATTAGATGGAAATATCTGAACAGATTTATTTAGGAATCTTCAATTTTATTCTGTCAGTCTGTTTTAGTAGCAATATCACACTGATTTTGTTACTATGGCTCTATAATATAACTTGAAGTTAATGTTGTGATACTGTGTTTTGGTGTCTGAGGATTGCTTTAGCTTTTCAAGGATTTGGTATTTGATATGAATTTTACATTTTTTACTTGTTCTGTCAAGAATATTCTTGTGCTTTGCTGCTGCAACTGATTCCCCTCTTTCCCCCATCTTTTCTCCTCTCCATATAACACATGGCCCAGATCAGTGCATTCATGTCAACTCTGAACTCCTCCATATATCCTTCCCTCTGACTATACTTTCCCACATATCTATAATAAACATTCTCCTCTACCATACCTAGGGGAAGTCATGTTCTTTCCTTTCATTAAATAAGATCTCTCTCCAAGGAATTCTGGGCACTCCAAACCAAGCTGCTATTTTGACTCTCCTAATGTATATATAGATCATATGATTCTGCTGGCTTTTGTCACCAACAAAATTTGATTCTGAAATCTGCCCCTTCAGCTGCTTCATCAGTCCACTTTAATTAACCATCCATCTCTCATCACCTACTCAAGAAGTATCCTTTCTCCTGGCTTCAACTTTCGCTGCTGCCCACCACATGGACATCTTCCTTTTATACTATTTTTGGGCTACCCACAACATAGGTATATCCTTGCTCTACTGTTTGGGATTCCCACCACATAAGCATACTCCCTGCAATGCCTTTCATGGCCCTACCATATATGGCAATTCTACTCACTTTTAACTCTCCAGCTATTTTCTATACTACCTACTTTAACCACTTGTCTCTCCACTTCTACTGGATAAGTGTCACTACAGAGTGTTATGATATTGTACTCACAAGGTCCAGGTGGATAAAGCCAAGATGCTCCATGGCAGGTGAGAGACAGAGATACCATGCAGACAGCACTCAGTGAAGAGTTTACTTTGTTGGGGGGGGGGGAAGAGAGCGAGAAAAAGGACAACAGATGCAAACCTCACGGGAGGTAAGCAGAAGAGAGAGAGGAAGGGCTGGAGTTTTTCCTTTAACATAAAGGGTGGTGCCAAGGGGCAGGATCAGAATATAAAAACATAGTTCCCTGATTTGTCTACTTTTTCTACAAAAGAAACATCTGTGTGTCCATAAGCTTCCTTTTACCATACTGGACCCCATCATGTCAAAAGAGAAGCCTCACTGCTGTCACATGGGAATACCAAGAATTGAAATTCTTTTTACCACAAAAAAATTAACACCTCTGTTCCCTCATGGCTCCTCTCAGTTCCTTCCTAGGTCTTTCTTGCCTTCCCCTATGAGCTACTTACATGCTCTTGCATCCGTAATGCCTTATTTGTCCAATTTCTCACAGAGTTACCTATTCTATCTTTACTTTTGCTCTCCTAGGCCCATAAGTTGCAAGTTTCCTTGCCTTATCCTAGGAGTTGCCTGCTAAGTCCCAAAGCTTCTCTATATTGGTGAAATTATTAAGGCCACTCCACATAGTTAAAAGGGAGGTTTATTTTGTGGGGTAACTTACAAATGAAGGGATAGGTTGTAGGGTCTGGCAAAGGTATAGCATGGTCTGGCAAAGGTATAGCGTGGTCTGGCAAAGGTATAGCGCAGTCTGGCGGTGTGCTCTGGAGAACTCTGCTCAGTCTACCTCCAGTGTCCAGGGTCCTGGAACCAAGAGCGAGACCTCCTCTTGATCCTGGTCTTCCGATCCCTCCTCTGCCCTGCCTTGTGGGCATGATCATTACCAAAGCCTTAATGGGGATTGGAACTTCCAGGCCAATGCTGGGATGGCTATCCACTACATCTCTATGCCTTTGTGGCTTCTGCAATATTGGCACCCTCCATTGGGTAGAGATCCCGCTGGTTCCTTCTTGTCCCTTATGACTACCATCTTCTCTGTATCTTAGCTTCCCAAGCTTCTTTATGGCTAACTTGCTTTGTGACCCTTCCTCCTTTTCTCCTTAGATTAACTTTCTTTCTGGGACTCAGAGATTTTCTTAAAACTTCGTTGTTTTACTGAAAATGGCTTGACCTCAATATAGCTTGCTGTCCAAAGATGGCACAATTCAGTTCAAAATTCTTCTCTCAGATTGTAACATCTTCCAGTTAACAAGCAAATGATCCCAAAATCTATCTTTAAGGTTCTGCAACTTTCTACTCTTTTGGTTTTTACACATGTCCTGTTCCTTTTCATTGTTCACTGATATTGTGAGGATACATAAAATTATGGTTGCATATATATGTGATAAATATAATAAATATTAATATATAATGCACAATTAAAGAAATAAGAAGAGGACAGCTGAAGAGTATAAAGGAAATGTGTTTAGTGAAATATAATCTTGTATGAAAATCCCTACTTTGACACTGTTTCATGTAAAATGAATATTCTCAAAGATAAAAATATAATAAAATACATGCCCCACCCATCCTTGGAATATTCTAGTTACCATGGGTTTTACTGTCCTTTTCATGAGGTTTTCAGGCAAATGGATGGATCTAGAAAAAAGCATCCTGAGTGAGATAACCCAAACACAGAAAGACAAGCATGGTATGTAGTCACTCATAGGAGGATACTAGATGTAAAACAAAGATGAATAGACTGCTACTAACAACTCCAGGGAGGCTACCTAGAAAACAGGACCCTAAGGAAGACACAGGGATGTAGTTAGAGTTTTTCTGTCTGGCCCAGTCAGGACAAATCTCTCTTACCTGCCAGTCCCACAGTTGCTCAGACCCAACCAAGAAAGCACGTAGAAACTTACATTGTTTACAAATTGTATGGCTGTGGCAGGCTTCTTGTTATCTACTTTTTCTATCTTAAATTAACCCATTTCTGCTTATCTATACTTTGCCATATGGCTTGTGGCTTACCAGTGTCTTTACATGTTGCTTCTCATGGCGGCGGCTGGCGGTGTCTCCCCAGCCTTCTACTTCCCAGAATTCTCTTTTCTCTTGTCCTGCCTATACTTCCTGCCTAGCCACTGGCCAATCAGAACTTTATTTACACAGAGCGATATCCACAGCACTTCCCCTTTTCTTTTTTTTTTTTTTAAGGAAGGTTTTAACTTTTACATAGTACAATTACATATAACAAAACAATTATCAAGCAAGAATTACAGTTACAATATTAAAGAAAATATCCTATCTATCTTATATTTGTGAGTCTAAGGTTTTATATCTAACTTATCTTTTATCATAACTGAGGAAATTATAACTATCTAGTCTTCAACCATATCAAACGCCTCAGAAGGATATAATATTACCTGAGAACCGGGAGAAGGATGCAAGAATTTTTCGGGAGTCTTGCAAGAGTAGACAGAGACAGCTGGCATCCTGGACAGTCACCTAATGTTCCTTTGTAAAATTGGGGCATTTGTCTTCAGCCCACAGGGCTAGAGTCTCTTGGTCACTTCTCTCATGTCCTGTAGAATGTCTGGCAGTTTCCTCTGCGAAGCAGGAACCTGAAGGACCATTTTGTCAAGCAAAGTTTAGTGGTCACCTTTCTATGGGTCCTGCATGTCCAGTCAATCAAGCAGTCCAGGCAAGAACAGTTTCTTGCCCAAATGGCTATTTTTGCCAAGGTGAAGATAAACTCCATATGAAGTGTCTTCAATGCCCATCCTCCTCTCTGAAGTAAATTGGTCCTGCCAGGAGCAGACATGTCTCACTGTCCAGAAAGTCTAAATTTTAAAAGTATTTTAAATGCCATATTCTGTAGGTCTTTGATGTATTTGATGATTACCTATCTATCTGAAATATGTCTATGTATATCTAGAAGACTTAACTAAATGGCTACGAGTATGATTATCATAGATGACTAATTATTAATCTATTTTTAATTATCCATTTCAATTTAAAATGAGCTATACAAACATAATACCTTAAACACGATTAGAAATATACACACAGTATAACAAAATTAACTTTAAGTTTGTATCAATAGACTAAAATCTATACCAATGTAAAACATTTTAAACAAGTTGTTGCTCTTTAGAAGTAAGTTCATTAATCTACCCTTTCATCCTATTATATCTGTATCATATCCCCTTTTCTTCTTTAGAAAGAGATCTCATTTATAATCAAACTGCTCTAAAGAAAAATATTGGTTTTTCTCTGTCCCACACCAGAGGGCTCTTCTGATTTGGGACACAAGAATCTCTTAACCTTTTCTTTTAGCAATATGTCTGGGTTTAGAGAAGGAGTGAGCCAATTCCATCTCCAAAGCCAGCTTGATAATTTTGGGAATGTGGGCGTAGTTTCTCTTACTACTTCCTGCTGGAGGGGGGTGCTGTATCTTATGGGGACACAAAGAAAATTTTAGGATTGTGGAGTAGTCCATTAGGGTGAACCTCTGAGCCAGTTGCCTTGAAACCCTTCTGGATGTTGGATCATCTGGGCCATGGTGTCATCAGAGACCTTTCAGGTGGTCTTGGCTGATCAAACCTGATGTATCTTAATCTGGAACAAATCCATAGCCTCTGGCTTTCTGTGGAAACAAAAGCAGAGACTCTTTTCCAAAGCAACATATCCTTATATCCAAATTTTGAAGTCAAGGTACCTTTAAAATTTACATATTTGTTTAACTCAACAGCTTTTACAATCAAATCTTTCTCTGCAGTTAAAAATCCCAAAGAAAACATAAACCAGATTCTCTGTGTAATATCCATCTTTGTAAGACTGAAGCGCCGTGGTAGCTACTGGCTCTGCCCACCTCAGCTTTACAACATGGCAGTGGTTCAGTTTACCACCAGCTCTGGGTCTGGAGCCATGTGTACCATCAACTATCAGAAGCAGTTCTATTAAAGCAGCGCATAGCCCAGAAATCTCTTTTTTTTTTTTTAACTAGCAAAGGCTAAATCCACCACACAGCAGAGTAAAGTGTCACTTATAGATTCCTCATTCCCGCCACACTGCAGGTCAGACGCACATGCCAGGAACCCGCCATAGTAGCTCAAACAGGCAGGCTGCAGCTAACTTGAGAGAGACAACTAGGAAGCTGTTTTTAGCTCCGTTTTAGAATCTTTATTCTCAGGTTTTAGGTGGAAATTCTTGCCCCACGTTGGGTGCCATTTGTAGTTAGAGTTTTTCTGTCTGGCCCAGTCAGGACAAATCTCTCTTACCTGCCAGTCCCACAGTTGCTCAGACCCAACCAAGAAAGCACGTAGAAACTTACGTTGTTTACAAACTGTATGGCTGTGGCAGGCTTCTTGTTATCTACTTTTTCTATCTTAAATTAACCCATTTCTGCTTATCTATACTTTGCCACATGGCTTGTGGCTTACCAGTGTCTTTACATGTTGCTTCTCATGGCAGCGGCTGGCGGTGCCTTCCCAGCCTTCTACTTCCCAGAATTCTCTTTTCTCTTGTCCTGCCTATACTTCCTGCCTAGCCACTGGCCAATCAGAACTTTATTTACACAGAGCGATTTCCACAGCACAGGGATTGCCCAATGACAGAGAAATGGATGAGATCTACATGAACAACCTGGACAGAACAAGGAGATACTCCAGTGGCCTGCATGCTTCAAAGTGAGAGGTACTACCTTTGATTCTCTGGACTTGAAAGGCAAACCATGCCCTAGGAGCCATGGACTCTACCCTGAAAAACTGATGATGCATTCCTCTCATGGAGGCTAAACCAGTCTAACAAGGATTCTCCAAAGAAGACAACAGTTGTTGTCACAGCAGTAGAATGAGAAAAGGACAGTAACTTTGTACTCTTAAATCTTTTATCTGTTTGATTTATCTGGGGTTTGCTCTCAAGAAGTCTTTTAAACTATTGTAGAAACAATCTTTATCTCAGGGTTGATTTGCAAGTTCATTAGATGTGGTTAAAGAATCTGTAAAAATCTATAACAAATTTTGACTTCAAACTTAGAGCAAAATGTTTATAGTTAAAACCTATACATGTGAATTTTAATTGGCTAAAACGTGCTTTGTTTGTTATCCAACTCTTATCTAGAATATACGGTATGTGTAACTAAAATTCAACTCCAGTTTAGGAAAACATGTTTTAAATAGCAACCATGTGGCTCTGTTCCATTGTGATTGATGACCTTTAAGATATAAGCAGACACATAGATGACAACCTTCTTTACTAAAGTTAAAGGTTACATGCTCAGTTATTTCACCCTCTTTTTTTTTCTTAAAAAATATTTTATTGGGGGCTTGCTTACAGTTTCAAAGGATTAAACCATTTTCATTATGACAGTAAGCATGTAACAGGCAGGCAGGCACAAGAAGGAGGGATTACATGTTGATCCAGAGACAGTAAACACACACACACACACACACACACACACACACACACACACACACACACACACACACATGAGACAGAGACAGAGACAAAGAGCGAGACAGACACACTGAGCCCGATTTGGACTTTTGAAACCTCAAAGCCCATCCTCAGGGACACACCTCCTCAAACAAGGTCACAACTTCTAATCCTTTCCAAACATTTCCAGTTATTGGGGAACAAAGATTTAAAGCTATGAGCCTACTGGGAGACTGTCTTATTCAAATCACGTATTCTACTAACTGGTCTCATAGGCTTACAGCCATAGGAAAATGCAAGATTCTTTCAGTCCAACTTCAAAAATTCCCATTTTTCTGTTATCTTCCACAGTCTGAAGATAGTTTTAAAGTCCAAGGTCTTTCTGAGATTCAAGGCAATCTCATAACTGCAACACCCTGTAAAACAAAAACCAAAAACAGATCACATACTTCCAACATATATCCCAGAATATGAATAACCATTCCAAAAGGGAGGAAAAAAGGCATCAGGAGGAAATACTGAATGAAAGTGAAAGCAAAATCCAAAAGGGCAAACTAAATTCTGCTGCCTGCATATCAGGGTGTAAAGCTCTCAGTTACTGCTTGAGTGTCACGCCTGTCTGCTTTCCACTATGGGCTGGAGAGATGGCTCAGAAGTTAAAGGCTAGGCTCACAGCCAAAATATTTCACCCTCTTAAGATGACCATATGGCATTAAGTAACAATTATAAACTTTTTGGACCTACTGATCCTTGTGTTCATCATTATATCTCCTTTTAGACTAAGGAAGCAACCAATCTCAAAAGTATTTGGATTAGTATGGCTTTCTGTATGATGCTAAAAAAGGTTATATTTGTTACAACCTACTATATATGTATTTCTACCTTGCTTTAGAATGTATAGAATATGATGATAAAATTTTAATTTTATAAATGTCTATTCAAATTATCAAAGGCTGATATATATATATATATATTTGTGACATGTTTAAGTAACATTTTAAGATGGTTAAATATCATGTTTGATAAATGAGGTATATTTAATAAATAAGATTTGTTTTATAAATAATGTATATTTGATAATCAAGATTTATAAATTACTAAGGGCTTCTCAGTGTCACAATAATATTTGTGTCTTACTTTGTCTTGCTCACATTACACTTTACCTACTTGGTTAAACTAAGCCATACAAAAAACCCTGCAATATTTTATAATGTCTGTTCCTCCAAGACAATCCTATTCCCCAGGCCAGACATTTAGACAAAAGCCCCTACCCACTCAGAGACTTAAAGAAATTTCCTGCTTGCTAAAAAGTAATTCATTATCCTTATCTTTGGCAAGAGGAACTTGTGGTCCTTTCACTAACATATGACTGTGGTGCCTATTAACTTGTCAAGGTCAGTGTTAGCCTCTAGGCACCCTCAGTCCCTGCTCACAATCCCAACCCCAGCTCACAAGCCCCCATTATCCAGTTCATATTGAACCCTGAAAAGCTTTCCCCTTGATTTACTAGGAGATAGCCTTGGCAATTTATAATAAACTTTTTCAACTTTTCGCCTACAGAATGGTTATTTTATGGGTGGAATATATTTTCATTCATGGTGCACTATAAAAGAATCTGTAAAATTGTCAGTTTCTCTATGGATTTTATCTATGACAAAAATTTTTATTTTGATACTAGAAGAGCTTTAATTCAAAAATCATTATTTTTAAAGAATAAAACTATGACAGATGGAACATAAAGTCTTAGTCTTAGGAAAACTACCAACTTATTATAAACTATTAAGGATAATTTAAAAATGCATGTTAATGGTCAATGGCCTTATAAATGATCAATTTTTAATGTGTTCATAACTATACATGTAGTAGTTATTGTTATGAATTACACACAGGGGACCTCAAAGGTATCCTGTGTGTGCAGGGAAACATGCTGGTACGCTGGGCAGATGCAGTGGCAGGCTGGTGGATGACCCATGTCATGAAGGCATGGCAGCAGGGCAGTGGGTGGACATTCACAACCCAGACACTGCATTTGCATGGAAATAGTTTATTATAATACAGAGATGAAGAGAAGGTATGAAAGAGGGGAAAAGAGAGAGAGGAAGAGGGGGCGGGAGAGAGAGACAGACACAGAGAGAGAGAGAGAGAGAGAGAGAGAGAGAGAGAGAGAGAGAGAGAGATAAAAGAGAGGAAGGGGGGAGATTTTCCTTTACATCAGGACCCGGCGTGGTCCCAGGGGCAGGATTTCAAGGGGCAGGTCAGAATAGGAACACTAATGAATTAATTACAAGAATAAGCCTTACTTAGCCACATGCTCATGTTTTCACAGTTAAGCCTAAAACAACTAACTAGAAACAAAGTTTGTCTGTTCAGATATACCTATAGATCTTTTCAGAGATCTGTAGAATGTGACATTTAAAATGTTTCCACTTTTCATAATAGAGAAAACTTTCTGCTCCTAGGATAAACCCTTAAGGTATCCAAAGAAGAAAGGTGGGGCATGACAACTTCATCTAATTTGTGGTAAGGCTCACCACTTAACTAAATACTTTACCTGCTGCCAAGACACTGCTCAGACTGTGCACTCTTTTGGGTTGATTGCCCTACTTTGCCTAGTTAAAGTAAGATCAGTCTCCCACATTACTCTAATACAGAAAAACTCCAGACCTGAGTCTGGCAGAAAAAAGGTCTATACTGCTCTGTTTGACAGCTAAAGACCTACAACTACTGGTCCCAATGAAAACAGGGAAAACACCAGAGCCTAAGGTAACCCATCTAGGTAGTAGATCTCTGTCAGTTTAGTTAATACATAGACCATTTAGATTATATTTCAATTATATCTACCCTTATATCTCTCAGGATATTGACTCTAACTTTAATAACAGCAAGCAAGACTTCAGCTGCCTTCTCTGTTCACTTCACATGTAAAAACCAGGCCATGGGCACCACTTTCCTAGAGTTATTGCTAGGCCTAGAAACAGTTTGTCTTGGTATCAGATTGTTTTCTAAGTTTATACTTAGTATTTCTCTCTTTGCTAAAAACATATGTCAAATCTATATACACCCAGTCTTCTAGATAGAGTAAAGAGTGTTCATGCATTTAACCCATACTCATTTTGAGTCCCCCAGATTTTACCATAACTCAGAGGCATGAGTCTACTGCCTTTTCTACAACATGGATCTCAGTACAGATTACAAGAAGTGGTAATGCTACAATTTAAAACTTGCCTCTTTTTATTAACTTAAAGAAATTCTTATAAGCTTCAGGAAATCAACTTGGATCTAAATCTTACAGACCAAATGAACTCCAGACAAGTAGTCAATCAACAGTCTGTTTTCCCCATCTGCTTATTACTGAGGATGGGATCTCATCCTCTTTCCCTAGTCTTAGAACTCCCCTCTCTCAGCTGCTAGGATTATGGTCTAAAAGTATCAAATATATACCTAAGAAAAAATTTTCTTCCTGAATCCTTACTTTAGAAAATACTACTTCTGAATGCTAATCCTTATCCTACAGATAAGTGTAACTCTTCTTCCTAATCAAAGAAGTTTATTTTTGTAACAGCGACTATTACAGATATCCATAAGTAGTCAGGGTATAGATAATAATGTACTCTGGGATTTGAAACCCAGAGTGATACATCTACAATCCAATCCCAAAACTTATGGCTCAGGGATATTTGCTGATGAAGGACAAACAGCTTTTAAGAGCTGGAAAACTAGATGGGTAATGCTAAACTTTATTTTCTGGACATGAGACGAGAGCAGCAACAATGATATATTAATAATGTGATCACCTAAAAAAGACTGCATAATTACACCACGAGTTGATATGCCAATGTGGATGGTAGAAGTTCCCCAAATTCCCATGCCTAGATAAATAGCTACAGACAATAAAAGCTATTGACAGAGGGAATATTGGTATTCTTCATGGATGAGTACCCTGACAGGTTTCCCCAAGTCATCAATTCTAAACACATCTTCATATGAACACCAGCAAATGGACTCAGCAGGTGTTATATATCAATTATAAAGGAGAAAATATATGAATTTGAGAGGAAATGGTGATGACTCAACATTAAAAGTATCATTTGCCAACAAATTCATAGCAATTAAAACAAAATCCACATAATATTTCCTTTAGAAAATGTAAAAGTAATTTCAGAGTTCAAATAGAAATATCAAGGATCAAAGCAAGTCAAGACACACTGAGAAAACAATATCTACAGAACTCAGAGTTAGGAAGGTAAGCATAAATCTGTGATAGGGAAACCAGCAGCCATAGTGATAGAAGTTGTGTAAATTCTGTAGAAGAGCTAGAGGTCAGTACAGAGCAGAGAGCCTCGCAGTATACTGTGTCTCCCAACAAAATTTACCTGAGGGTCAGAGGAAAAAGCCAGCCACTACAGTAAACAAAATCATGCAATGTTAGCACATGCATTTATTCCTATTACTTGGGAGGAAAGGATCTGTCTGGATCTATGTGAGTTCAAGGCCACACTGGGAACAGAGCCAGGCATGGTGGCACATGCCTTAAATTCCAACACTAGTTAACCATAGAGGTCTGGATGGATGTCTGTACAGATAGGAAGTGTCAGAGCTGGGCAGAGACAGGAAGTGATATAGCTGGACATAGACAGCAAATCAGATAGCAGAACATCAAGAAATATAGGCATGGGTACAGAGTAAGTATGTCACATTTGGAAGCTCCAGAGTTGGTAAAGCAAGGTTAGCTTTGGCTGTTCTTATTTCTCTGATCTCTCTCAGAATTTCACCTCAATTTCTGGCTCCAAGTTTTATATTTAATAAGACCATTTAGAAAATTGTCTACAATTGGCACTCCAACATGGTGAGAACTCACTAGAAATCCATGTGTGGCCTTATATGCCCCATGGCCCAGGCCAGAGCTGCATGGCTCAGGCTGGAGCTGCACATGGCTGGATCTCTTGGGCTTTTTCTCTCCTGTGGGTGATGGGTTCTCTCTGGATTTCCATCTTGGACTGCCACCACACTAATTAGCTGGTTTGAAATTCCCTTGGACATCTACAGTTCTATGCAACTGACAGACTTGGTAAGTTAATTAAGATATTTTAAAGGGAGAAACTAGTTAAAAGTGATTATTTTCCAACATTAAAAAATGGGAAACATTTTTACAATGGAAAGAATTTGGTCTTTGTTTCATAACACATTAGGCAGTCTAAAAAAATGAAACAAATAAATGAGAGGATGATTAATGTTGATGGGATGTAAGTAACATCAATTATGATATTTGATCACTTTTATTTTAGAATTTAGAAGGTTGGCCAATTTGAGTGCCAAGATAAAAGCTTTAGAAAAACCTGTTAAAATAAATTATAGAGAAATTTAGACCCAGACAGAAGAATTTACAAGTAAAATTATCTCAGGATTGAATTGTATGGATACAGTAAACAGCCTGTTTTCAAACAACCAAATTTAATCTATCCAGTAATGCTGTGGCTATTGCTCTGTATGCTGTGAATGTGTTGCTCTGGTTGGTGAATCAAAAAAAAAAATGCTGATTGACCAATACCCATGAAGGAAGTATAGGCAGGGCAAGTGGAGAAGAGAATTCTGGGAAGAGTCAGGAGTCACCAGCCAGACACAGAGGAAGCAAGATGTGAAGGCAGAGCTGAGAAAATGTACCAAGCCATATGGCTAAACAAATAAAAATTATGGGCTAATTTAAGAATTATGGATTAATTTAAGTGTAAGAGCTAGTCAATAGTTAGCCTGAGCTAATGGCCAAGCAGTTGTAATTAATATAAGCCTCTGTGTATTTACTTGGGTACAAGCTGCTGCAGGACTGGCAGGTAAGAGAGATTTGTCCTGACTATGGGCCAGGGGGAACACATGAAAACTTCAGCTGTAAATGGTGCCCAACAACTCATGTTTCCACCTAATTTCCTGCTTCATGTCTCATGTGAGTAGCAAGACACCACAATATGTAGGCTTGAGCTAATATATGGGTGGATTCATGGCATGCAGGCTTAAACAACACCATGTTACACAGAGGTGTCTCCAAGCTGCATACTATGCTGTATAGAATGTATAGTTTTTCTAGTTTAAAGAAAAAAAGGCTTCTGTGATACATGCTGCATTGAGAGAGACATAGACCCACTGCTTCCCAGAGTCCTGTGGTGAGCAAGGTTCCTCCAAAGTTGGTGATAAATGTAGTACCACCATGTTAAAAAGCTAAATTGGGTGGAGCAAGCAGACAAGGCTTCTGCTTCAGTACTAGCCACTGCAGTTTAAAGCAATAGTTACAATGTGTGTAAAAAAATGTGTGTAGGCTTGGAAAAGAGACAAAAAGAAATATATGCAGTTATATAAATAAATAGTTTTAAAATATAATATCTTTAAAGAAACAGTAAAGGTAATAAAAAAATAAGCCATCCAAAGATGGGTATTACACAGAGAGTATTTTTTTTCAATTTCATTTTTTATTATTATATTTGTGTTTTAATTTTACACATCAGCTATGGGTTCCCCTGTCCTCCCTCCTCATGCCAACACCCCCACCTTCCTCCCATCCACTCCCCTCCATTCCCATCTCCTCTAGGGCCAAGTCTCCCCTGGGGATTCATTTAAACCTGGTGGATTCAGTACAGGCAGGTCCACTCCCCTCCTTCCAGGCTGAGCAAAGTGTCCCTGTGTAAGCCCAAGGTTCCAAACAGCCAGCTCATGCACTAAGGACAGGTCCTAGTCCCACAGCCTGGATGCTTCCCAAACAGTTCGAGCTATTCAATTCTCTCACTTATCCAGAGGGCCTGATCCAGCTGGGGCCTCCACAGCCTTTGGTTCATAATTCATGTGCTCCCATTTGTTTGGATATATTTGTCCCTGTGCTTTTTCCAATCTTGGGCTCAACATTTCACACTCTTACAGTCCCTCCTCTTTCTTGACAATTGGACACTTGGAACTCCACCTGGGGCCTGGCTGAGGATCTCTGCATCCACTTCCATCAGTTATTGAATGAGAGTTCCAGCACAACTGTTAGGGTTTTTGGCCATCAGAACACCAGACTAGGTCAGATCAGGCTTTTTCTCGACCATTGCCAGCAGTCTACAGAGGATGTATCATTGTGGATTTCTGGGGACCTCTCCAGCACTCTGCCTATTCCTGTTCTCATGTGGTCTTCATTTATCATTGTCTGTTATTCCTTGTTCTCCCTTTCTGTTCTTGATCCAGCTGGGATCTCCTGCTCCCCTAAGCTTTCTTTCCCTCAAATCTTACCCTTCATTACTCCCACTGCCATCCAGGTTGTTCATGTAGATCTCATCCATTTCTCTGTCACTGGGTGATCCCTATGTCTTTCCTAGGGTCCCGTTTTCTAGGTAGCCTCCCTAGAGTTGTGTAGCAGTCTAGTCATCTTTGTTTTACATCTAGTATCCTCCTATGAGTGAGTACATACCATGTTTGTCCTTCTGAGTCTGGGTTACCTCACTCAGGATGATTTTTTTCTAGATCCATCCATTTGCCTGCAAACATCATGATGTCATTGTTTTTCTCTGCTGAGTAGTACTCCATTATGTATATGTACCATATTTTCTTTATCCATTCTTCAGTTGAAGGGTATCTAGGTTGTTTCCAGGTTCTGACTATTACAAACAATGCTGATATGAACATAGCTGAGCAAATGCCCTTGTGGTATGATTGAGCATTCCTTGGATATATGCCCCAGGTGCTATGGCTGGGTCTTGGTGGAGATTGATTCCCAGTTTTCTAAGGAAGTGCCATAATGATTTCCAAAGTGGCTGTACAAGCTTACATTCCCACCAGCAGTGGAGAGTTCCCCTTACTCCACATCCTCTCCAGCATAAGCTGTCTTCTGTGTTTTTGATCTTAGCCATTCTCGCCGGTGTAAGGTGGTATCTCAGAGTCATTTTGATTTGCATTTCCCAGATAATTAGAGAGGTTGAACAATTCCTTAAATGACTTTCAGCCATTTGAACTTCCTCTGTGGAGAATTCTCTGTTTAGTTCTATAGCCCATTTCTTAATTGGACTGTTGGGCATTTTGATGTCAAATTTCTTGAGTTCTTTATATATTCTAGATATCAGCCCTCTGTCAGATGTGGGGTTGGTGAAGACCTTTTCCCATTCCGTAGGCTGTTGCTTTGTCTTGTTGACTGTGTCCTTTGCTGTACAAAAGCTTCTCAGTTTCAACAGGTCCCATTGATTAATTTTTTCTCTCAGTGTCTGTGCTACTGGTGTTATATTTAGAAAGTTATCTCTGGTGCCAATGCGTTCAAGAGTACTTCCTACTTTCTCTACTATCTGGTTCAGAGTAACTGGATTTATGTTGAGGTCTTTGATCCACTTGGACTTAAGCTTAAAATAGCATTCATCTGAGGAGTATAATTCAGTGGTTATGAGCACCCTATTTTTACCATATTCAAGCATTTTTTTAAGATTTATTTATTTATTATTATGTATGCAGAAGAGGGTGCCAGATCTCATTATAGATGGTTGTGAGCCACCATGTGGTTGCTGGGAATTGAACTCAGGACCTCTGGAAGAGCAGTCAGTGCTCTTAAGCTCTGAGCCATCTCTCCAGCCTCCATATTTAATTATTTCTCTTGACAGATATTGTACTTCCAATTGTAAAGGTGTGTGGAAACTCAATACTGCTTCCCACAGGTCCACTGTCCCAGTCTTTAATAGCTCAGGTGATCAGTAGCAATGTTTGCCTTTGAAATAATTTTAACTGTTTAAAATTTTGGTATAATACTCAATAAACTCACAGTCATAGACAATGTTTATGTGCACTGGATATGTAAAAATACCATAGGACTTATTTGATTCCAAAATAACCCTTTGGGATTATCTGGAACCAAATTTTCAATATCATGAGTGATGTCCATATTGCCAATAGGTAACACTGTATTTGGTAAGATAACATTTTACTTTTACATTGATTAAAATATTTTCAAACTATTTTGTGAAAATTATTGGCATATTCTTCAACCACTAAAACAATGTGAGGGAGCATTAAATAATTTTAGCTCACTCATGAATTATGAGTATATCAGAAGCTTTTTTCCAGTCAATTTTACATTCATTTCACAGAAAGTTTTTCATAGTATATAATCATGTATAGTTTAATATCAATAAGCTACTTCTTTTAATAAAACTCAATTGCTATACTTTTGGCATTCAATTTGATCTTTCTTCCTGTTGACAGTGATGTGTTGTCCTTTGACATTCTTGAGGAAGAAGGGAAATGAGATACCTGATACAGATTATACTATTTTTAGAAAAACTCTGAAATAATTATGTATCTGCCAAATAACCATTTCTTAGTAAATGGAGGGATAGACAAAAGCCAGAACAATTGAATTGACTTCTACATGGTATTGATTACAGACTAGCTAAGTATTACAGATCCTAATATCTCAAATTATTTCTTTACCAAATTTTATAATGATTTTGCTGTATAGAAACCTATGTAATTATGATAACTGCCAACATTTTTGTGAAGAAGAATCCCACTTGAAAGCCATTCGGTATGTAATCTATGTTATCCAAACTAGAAGCTCACCATTCCTACTTGAAGGCAAACTTGCACTTAGGAATGTTTAGATAACATGCTGTTGACAAATATAATTGTAAAATGGGGAGAAGTATCCTTAATAGGACTTTATTTTATAGTAAAAGGAATAGGAAGCTTTAGTCAACAATGTTTCATGGCATCCACAGTTGTATTAAAACACCAAGACACTAAAATCATGAGAGGAAGAATAAAAGTATGTCAGAAAAATTGAACTTGTAATTAGATGAACACCAATATAGTATATCTACATTTTTATTTCTAAGACAGAATTACGGCTACTGACAAATGACAAATTCCAAATAGACAACTTTTGACCAAGCTGTTTACTTGATTTATAATTTGTTTCCACTATGTTTTTTCTAATAACTCTTCCATTCTAACTTACTTTGCAGGTTTCCTGTAACCAAGTTTTATTAATTAATTTGATTGTTTATTGTGGTAGTCCTGTGCATCAAGCATATCTGGTAAGCATTCTGTCACTGAGTTATATCCCCAGCCCTTCTTTACTTTATTGTAGATGTAACCATCTTGTTAAATAAGAAATACAGCCAATTGCTGAGTTAAAAGCCAAGATGTCAGAGCAAAGCTGAAAACCTTACCCTTCACTGTTATTGCTATCCTTCCTCTCCACAAGAGAGCTACTTCTCTGTGGTTTTTTTTTTCTTTTTCATAGACTTTCTGTTCTGCTTTCTCATTGGTTGTAAACCCAACCACATTACCTCCTTGTCACTGCCTGTCTGTACAGACCTCCAGGTCTTCTATGGTTGGTATTGAGATTAAAGGCATGTGTCATCATGCTGGCTGTATCCTTGAACACATAGAGATCTGCCTAGCATTGCCTCCCAAGTGCTGGGGATTAAAGGCTTGCACCACCACAGCCCAGCATCTGCTATGGCTTGCTCTGATCCCAAGGAAACTTTATTGATATACAAATAAAATCACCTTACAATACAAATAAAATATCACTATACTTTATTTCAGACAGGATCTCAATAAAATATCAAGTAGGCATCAAACTTGTAATTTTTTTTTCCAAGACAGGCTTTCTCTGTGTAGTTTTGTGACATTCCTGGAACTAGCTTTGTAGACCAGGCTGGCCTCAAACTCACAGAAATCTGCCTGCCTCTGCCTCCCAAGTGCTGGGGTTAAAGGCATGTGCAACCACTGCCCAGCATCAAATTTGTAATTTTTGTCTCAGTCTTCTGAACACATCACATCCTAGTTCTCATTACCCTCTGAAAGAAATGCAGTGACAGCCTTATTGCCACAGCTTCAGTTGTAGAAATATGTGTGAATCTGAGTTTGGGTCTACAACATTTTCTTCCTCTGGGCCTCCCTCACCTGTCTGTCTAAAAAAATTTATCCTGAGTTTAAAATCTGGTTATGACATTATTGAGAGGTTAGCCTCTGAGATGTCCTGTCTGGCATAACTTTCTTCAGGTGGAAATGGCCTTTATTTGTGCTATCCACTGTGGTAGCAGCATTTGTTATTGAATACTTAAAATGTAATTATTATAACTGAAGAACTAAAATATTAAGATCATTTAAATGGTTTAAATTTGTAAAATTGTCCATGGCTATTGGTTACCATATTGGAAACTAAAGCCTAAAAATATTAAAACAGAGACCAATAAGCCTCACCATGAGTTTGGTTTTTAGTTCATATTTTCAATGTAACTGTCTGTAAGCTCATGCTTTCCATGAAATTTGTGTGCTCCTCAAATTTAAGTTCCTGATTCACCTACATATTCAAAAGCCTATGTAGAACTCTAAGACTCTAGTGAAGTTGCTATTAACTTCTATGACTGGTATTTAAGATTCTTCATAACTTACACCATCCTTATCCTGTGAATGCCCTCTGTCTATGTTAGCAGCTCTTCTTATTTTCTTCTTATACTGTTAAACTGTGTGTTTATATGTATATAGGACATGCATGTAGACAGAAACCAGAAGACAACTTCATGTGTCACTCTCAAAAATACATCATTAAATTCTTTTAAAATATGGTCTTCACTGGTTGACATTTCATCAATTAGGCTATAATCCCTGGCCAGTGAAGATCAAAGACATATTCCTGGGATTTTGGTGTGTGCCAGAATACCTAGTTTTTAATGTTGGTGCTAAAGACCAAATTCTGGTCATATGCTTAAAAGACTTAGTTATCTCCTAAGTCCTTCTGTAATCTCTCTTATGAAATGGTCTACTTGCTATTAACTGAATTTCTGGTTTTCTATTCTATTTACTCTGATATTTATTTCCTAATATTTGCTACAAATACCATTAAATAAAAATCAAATGCATTACTCATTTTAATATTAAATTTCAAACCCATGAAACATATCTGTTTTTCTACATATTTAAATTCATTAAGTTATATATTGTTGTTTCCAGAATTAATATTTTCAGATCTTCTTTTAAATTTATAAAAGCTTATTCCTTTAAAATTTATATTTATTTTAAGTGTGTGTGTGTGTGTGTGTGTGTGTGTCTGTATGTGTGTGATTTTCATTTAGTGTGTGTGGTGATATTATGTTCCCCAAAATATTGTACATCTTAATAAACTTATCTGGCATCAGAAAACAGAATAGCCACTAGATACAGAGGCCAGAAAGATGATGGCACACACACCTTTAATCCCAGGAGTTCAGCCTTTAATCCCAGGAAGTGATGGCAGAAAGGTATATAAGGCATGAAGACCAGAAACTAGAATCTTTTGGCCTGGTTAAGATTTTAGGCGTTTGAACAGCAGTTCAGCTGAGATTCATTCTGGATGAGAACTCCAGGGGCTTCTAGTCTGAGGAAACAGGATCAGCTGAGGAATTGGCGAGGTGAGGAAGCTGAGGCTTATATTTCTCTGATCTTCCAGCATTCACCCCAATACCTGGCTCCAGGTTTGTTTTTATTTATAAGATCATTTAAGAATAATGGTGTGTGTGTGTGTGTGTGTGTGTGTGTGTGTGTGTGTGTGTACTCATGAATGCATGGTTACAGTAGTCAGAATACTGTAGGGGTAGCCATGCCAGCATTGGCCTGGAAGTTCCAACCCCCATTGAGGCTTCAGTAATGGAAGACCCAGGATCAAGAGGAGAGGTCTACTTGGTTCCGGGACCCTGGATGCTGGAGGTAGACCAAGCAGAGTTCTTCAGAGAACACCGCTGGACTGTGCCATACCTTTGCCAGACCCTACAACCTATCCCTTCATTTGTAAGTTACCCCACAAAATAAACCTCCCTTTTAACTATGTGGAGTGGCCTTAATAATTTCACCAATATCTGGCGCTCACATGGGGCAAATTCCAAAGGCCTGGGCGGCTCCCTCCCTCAGCCTCCTCTATGGCTGGTGGGTACCTAAACTGGCCTGCAAAGTTCCATTTAATCAGGGAACACCTACACGGTTCCATTCCCCCAAAAGGGAGCAGCTAGTCCAGTCTCAGTTCCCTAGCTTAGCCCCCAGACAAGCAAAAACCACTGTGAGTGAGGTGTTCCCACTCCTCCCTGAGTGCTGGCTCCCTGCCATCTTGGCTCCTGCCTTCAGCTGCCGCCAGCCAAGGTCGCCAGCAGGCCCTGCTTTGGAGCTATGCCAACTCCTCCTGCTGGCTGAAAAGTGCTACTGCACCCCCCAAAACCACAAAAAGTTAAGCTTATTTCAAGTAAAAGTACTTAGTAATTTTACACCTTAAAACTGACTAACAAATTTTGAGTAATTCTTGTAATATGGCTGACAACATTACCTCACAAGAATTTAAAAACCTTTTTTCCTATATGATGAATGACATTTTCCTGGAAATATACGACCTCCCTAAGGCATATATTGCCTGTACCATTTTGACATTCATTGTAATAATTCACACAGTATTCAAACACTGGTTTAATAATAAGAACAAAGATGAGTCATTATTGGGACCAATACAGGCTTTAAAAGATAGCAATGAAGGCTTGCAGAAAAAGATTCTCATTCTGTAATCTGCTAACCAGGATTTACAGGCTTTAAAAGATAGCAATGAAGGCTTACAGAAAAAGATTCTTTCTATGAAATCTGCTGACCAGGACTTTCATAAAAAGATTCTCTCTCTGGAATCTGCTAACCAGGATTTACAGGTTTTAAAATATAGAAATGAAGGCTTACAGAAAAAGATTCTCATTCTGGAATCTGCTAACAAGGATTTACAGGCTTTAAATATAGCAATGAAGGCTTACAGAAAAAGATTCTCTTTTGGAATGTGCTAACCAGGATTTATAGCCTTTAAAAATATAGCAATTAAGGCTTACAGGAAAAGATTCTCTCTCTGGAATCTGCTAACCAGAATTTACAAAACAAGCTTGTACCCAAAATTGCTTTTATTGATAATAAATATGAGTACTTAATGGATAGAACACTAACACTCTGGAGTGAAGTTGTAGCTACTCAGACACTATATAAGGAAGAAAAAATATCATTACTTGATAAGGTCCATGGAATCATGTGTTTCAGAAGAACATAAAAACTTCCATGATTCCATGAAAAATCTGGAATCCCTTACAAGAGAGGAGGTTTACTCCCTGAAACAGACCCTAGGTGCTCGTTCACAAGCCCTGGAGGAAACTATCAATAAACATGAAAAGGGACCTAATAAGCAGAAGGGCAAGACCATACAGGTTGTAACATCTCCAAATGGCTCTCATACCATGGTTTATCCTGTTATCATCCATGAGAAGTCAGCAGATGACACATACCCTGAGTCATATCTGACATATATATTACAACCAATTTCAACAAAGGACTTTAAAAATATAAAGGAAGCAGTAATTACATATGGGATACACTCCACATACAGATGTTATATTCGTGGTCTACCACACATAGAATCATTCCAGATGACTGGAAGCAGTTAATTCCAGCTGTTCTAGAATATAGCCAGCAGTTACAGTGGAAAAGCTGGTTGAGAGAAGAGGCAAGAAATTTAGAATAATAAGGGAAACTCAGAGGTTTTGAGATCTCCCAAGATCAAATACTTGGTGAGGGATATTTTGCTGACAGGAATGTACAAGCCATTTATGATGAGCATACACTATCCCTATGCCATACAGCAGCTCTAAATGCTTGGGAAAAATTCCAACTGGAAAAGCAACTAAGGTATACACAAAGATATTTCAGGGACTACACAAACTCTTCACTGATTTTTTTACAAAGGCTGAACACAGCTATAACAAAAGCTATGACAGATAAAGAATTAAGAAAATATTAACTGAGACCTTGGCAGTCAACAATGCTAATGCAGAATGCAAAAGAATACTTACACCATTAAAGATCAGATCAGCTCCTTTGGAAGAATGGATTCAGTATACTAATGGTGTTGAGTCTCTTAACTACAGTAATAAGGCTTGGATAGGAGAGACAAATCCCAGAGGTGAAAGAAGGCCCTGTGGTTCCAAATGTTTTAAATGTGGTACACTAGGTCATATAAGTAAAAACTGTACATGGGGAATCCTAAAAGTAATACTCCTTCTAGGAATAGCCTAAACAGGAGACCCCAACCACCTCTTGGATTATGTAGATGTGGCAAAGGCCAACATTGGACCAGTGAGTGCAGATCAAAAGTAGATATACGAAGCAACACTTTACTGGTGGGAAATGCCTCAGGGGCCCTCTTGCAGGATCCCAAATCAAATCTGGTAATAACATTCCCAGCCACTGTGGAAGACATTCCTCTCCAGGACAACTGAATAAACCAATGCCTAGTGTAAAAACGGATAATGCAATGGATGATTAAACAGCTCTGATAGATGAATCACAGTTTTAAAAGAACACAATAAAACAAATATTTTGGCAGACTTCTATAAATGGACAAAGACCAAAGCTTAGAATTCAAATTAATGGCTTGGTTCTGGAGGGCCTGGTAGACACAGGTGCAGATGTGACTATAATTACACCAAAATCATGGCATCCAAATTGGCGTCTTCAAGAGGTAGATGTCCAACTTTTAGGAATTGGCACCCTAACTCAGATAAAACAGAGTTTGAGATGGGTTGAATGCATAGGGCCAGAAGGACAGAGAGGAAGGCTGAAGCCATATGTAGCAAATGTAGCAGTAAATCTATGGGGTTGAGATCTGTTACAACAGTGGAATACCCAGATTAAAATTCCTATACTCTCAGAAAAGGAATACAGGCCTATGCATGTTTCTCGGAATAATATTATAACATGCAATAAAAAACAGTCACCAACCATTCAGGCTGTACACAAACATAACAGAACTGCTATTGGACTCTCAGAAGTACCAACTTCCTTACCTTTAAAATGGCTAACTAATAAACCTGACTGGGTTGGACAGTGGCCTTTGACAAAAGAGAAGCTACAAGCTTTAGAACAGCTGGTTCAAGAGCAGTTAAATGCTCAACACATTGAAGAATCTAAACCAGCCCTTGGAATTCTCCTGTATTTGTTATTTTTAAAAAAAAAGTATGGTAATTGGAGAATGCTGACAGATCTGAGAGCTATTTATAAAGTAATTCAGCCAATGGGCTCCCTACAGACTGGGATGCCCTTGCCCTCTCTGCTACCCAAAGAATGGCCTATAATACTTATGTATTTAAAAGACTGTTTCTCTACCGTACCCTTACAAAAAAAAATGATAGAGAAAAATTTGCCTTCAGAGTTCCTAATTATAACAATTCTCAGCCAGTCAAGAGATATCAATGGAAGGTCCTCCAACAGGGAATGTTAAACAGCCCTACCTTATTTCAATACTTTGTGCAAAAACCATTGGAGATAATTCGTGTAAAGTTTCCACAATCCATAATTTATCACTATGTGGATGGTATCCTATTAGGTGATCCAAAGTTAGAAAGTATGTTTGGAGAAGTTAAAAAAAAGTTTTGCCACACTGGGGACTGCAAATTGCTCCTGAAAAAAATACAAAGAGGAGATTCTATTAATTACTTAGGATATAAGATAGAGTTACAAAAAATTAGACCCCAAAAGGTACAACCGAGGAGAGATCAATTGAAGACTCTTAATGATTTTCAAAAGTTGTTAGGAAGCATTTCCAACTTAATGGGTATCATGGGAATACTCAAAGATGGACTACAAAATTTGGCTAATACTCTAGAAGGGGACAAAGAATTAAATAGTCCAAGAGAATTATCAGCCGAAGCAGAGAAGGAATTGGGTCTAGTAGAAAAGACAATTTGAGAAGCACATGTGGATCTTGTGGATGCAGAACTTAAATGCATTCTTGTCATATTCCCCTCCAGATATTCCCCCACAGGTATTTTGATGCAGAGGGAAGATATTATATTGGAATGGATATTCCTACCACCTAAACCAAATGAGAAATTAAAGACTTATGTAGATGTAAACGTCTTGTTAAATAAGAAACACAGAACCAATTGCAGAGTTAAAAACCATGAAGTCAGAGCAAGAGCGGAAAACCTTACTCTTCACTGCTTTAGCTGTTCTTCCTCTCCACAAGAGAGCTACTTTGTGTGTCCTATCTTTTTTATAGATTTTCTGTTTTGTTTTCTCATTGGTTGTAAACCCAGCCACATGACCTCCTCATCACTGCCTGTTTGTACAGACCTCCAGGTCTTCTATGGTTGGTATTGAGATTAAAGGTATGTGTCTGCCATGTTGGCTGTGTCCTTGAACACACAGAGATCGACCTAGCTCTGTCTCCCAAGTGCTGAGATTAAAGTCATGCACCACTACAGCTCAGCTTCTGCTCTGGCTTGCTCTGACCTCAAGGCAACTTTATTAACATACAAATAAAACCACATTTCAATACAAATAAAATATCACTATAGACTTATATAGAAAGGATCTCTGATTTGATTCAAAAAGGTAAATTAAGACTTCACCAGTTGACAGGAATGGACCCAGCAGAAATTGTAGTACCTTTAACTAATGAGGAAATTTCATCACTATGGAAAGATAATGAATACTGGAGAGATTAACAAACATTATCCCAAAAGCAAGAGGATAGAATTCATAAAGAAGACTGAATGGGTTCTTCCTCACATTGTATGACACAAGCCAATTTCTGGTTCATCACATTCTATACTGATGGATATAAATCAGGGAAAGCAGGATACAAATCAGGAGACTTAAGTAAAGTGGTACAAAGTCCATACAGCTCTGTACAAAAGGCAGAACTGTGTGCTGTTCTTATGGTACTGATGGACTTCACAGAACCCCTCAATATAGTCACTGACTCTCAATATGCAGAGAGAGTTGTTTTACATATTGAAACTGCTGAATTTATTCCTGATAATACAGAATGAACTTCATCATTCATACAATTGCATGAAATCATCAGAAAAAGGGAACATCATATATATATATATATATATATATATATATATATATATATATATATATATATATATATATATATAACATATCAGATCCCATACAGGTCTGCCAGGACCTCTATCACAAGGTAATGATGAGATTTATCAGTTACTAATAGGTAATGTGCTAGAAGCTTCAGAATTTCATAAGAAACACCATGTAAATAGCAAAGGTTTGAAGAATGATTTCTCCATTACTTGGCAACAAGCTAAGGATATTATGAAAAAATGTCCTACTTGTTCCTTCTATAACCAAACTCCATTACCTGCAGGGAGCAATCCAAAAGGCATACAAAGAAATGAAATTTGGCAGATGGATGTGTTTCATTTTGCAGAATTTGGAAGATTAAAGTATGTACACCACACCATTGACACCTATTCAGGATTTCAGTGGGCAACTCCTATGAGTTCTGAAAAGGCTGATTCTGTGATTACACAACTATTAGAAGTTATGGCCATCATGGGAATACCTGTACAAATTAAGACAGATAATGCCCCAGCATATGTCTCCAATAAAATGAGACAGTTCTTTGCTTATTACAATATAAAGCATGTTACAGGTATACCACACAATCCCGCAGGCCAAGAAGTCATAGAAAGATCCAATCGAACTTTAAAGGATATGCTAAATAAACAGCAACAGGTAACAATGACTCCTCGAAATAGATTGCATAGTGCTTTATTAACCTTGAATTTTCTCAATGCTGATGAGAAAGGAACAACAGCTACAGAGAGACATTGGACAACAGACAAAATTCCTGAGCTAAACCAACCGGTTTATTTCAAAGATGTGTTGACCTCAGAATGGAAACCTGGATATGTCCTATGTTGGGGAAGGGGTTTTACTTTTGTTTCCACAGGAGAAGAAAAACTATGGATACCAACTAAATTAATAAAAATTCGATTTGAACAGGAGAGACCCCTTGATGAGGAGGAGTAAAAGATCATCCAACAATGTGATATCCCTTCAGGTTGTAAGAAAAATTTAACAATCAAAGGTTGGGGTAGGGTTCTGTTTTTGTCTTTCCAGGATAATGGAAATACCAATCTTCCAGAAATCATAAGGCCTTGGATATCTGGATGTTTACAGCAGAAAGAAAGAATCTATTGGTATCAATCTACACAGGGTAAGATATCACTGTCTAACATCTATATCTCTATCAATCTAGAAATAGTTGTGGTTTCAATTCAAGTGAAGCTGGCTTTGGAGATGGAATTGGCTCACTCCTTCTCTAAACCCAAGCATATTGATAAAAGAAAAGGTTGAGAGATTCTTCAGTCCAATATCAGAAGAGTCCTCTGATGTGAGACAGAAGGAAACCTATTATAAGGGACCATTGTCTTCAAGATTCTAATTCTCTCCATGCTTACTCTTGATTTCTTGGAATCCTTTCTTACATGTCATGACATCTTTAAATCCAAACCTTCCATTCTGATAAAAAATAAGTTTTTCCAATAGCAATCTCTGAAGTCTCCTGAAGGAAGATGGGGCCCCAACAACAAAAACTCTACCCAATCCAGAATGATGCCATGGTAATCATCATCATGCTACACTTCTTGCCAGAATTTCAGAAAATCTTACCCATTGCTCTGAGAGTTGCTGCAGAATCTACAGTTGGTCTAACTAAGTTTTAACTATCTCAGCTTTCTCACAATACCAAACAAAGATACCCTCACACCCTAAACAGCAGGAAGCAATTCTAAGAAAATGACACCCCTTCTCCATAATGTTTCATATTTCTCAGGGTTATGGATAATGGTTCTAGGGTTGGGGGTGGAAGAAACTGTTAAACTCAGTACTCTCCTTAAGGAAAGAAAATATGTCTCAAAAAAAAAGGGAAAAGAAGAAATGGAATGGATTGGTATAAAATATTATGGTAGACTATCATATACATTAGTAAACAAATTTAGTAATATAGCAGCCTTTGCACTGTTATGAATTCTTATATGTTGATACAAATATAATTTTTTTCCTATTTAAGATAATTTGTATATTGATACAAATGCAGAACTATGTTTGTTATATTGTACACATATTTTTACTCTTATTTGAAATATTTGTATATTGATAAAATTGTGAATTTATATCTGTCATATTGCATTTATGTTCTACTTCTGTTTAAGATATTCTGTATACTGATTTATATTTAGGATTATTTTCATATTGCATATTGAACTATACATTCCTACCTCAGTTAAAGATATTTTGTGTATTGTCACAAGTTAAAGTCACTGTCCTTTTACTGTACATTTGCTTACAGACTGTTTGCCTTATTTATAGGAAGCCTTAGTCCTTAGATTTTTTAGGTAGATAAGACATATATTTATTGTCACCTATGCTTGTCATCTCTATATGTATAATATATAATTATATTAGTTAGTGTATCCAGATTTATAAATACATAGGTCAGATGGACACATAATCTTCAAACACTTCATGGACCTAGAGAATATGGCATTTAAATAACTTAGAATTCTGTTGACGTGAGACATAATTGCTCCTGGCAGCACCAATTTGATCCTGAGAGACTGTTGGGCTTCTAAGACATTTCCATTTGGAAGTTTGTCGTCTTGGCACAAAATGCCTACTGGGCAAAGAACTGCCCTTGCCTCAACTGCTGACAGTGCAAATGCTGTCCTTTCTGGACAAGTGGGACACAAGGAAAGTGACTACTATACTTTGCCAAGACAGAGTAAGATGGTCTTTCAGAATTCCTGCTTCTGAAAATGGTCTGTCAGATACTCTAGGCCTGTACCCAATTTGAATGCACCAATGATGCTGAGAAACATTAGGTGACTGTCCAGGCTGCCAGCTATCTCTGTCTACTCTTGCAAGACTCCTGAAAGTTGCTTGCATCCTTCTCCCATTTCTCAGGTATTATTATATACCTTCTCAGGTCTTTGATGAGGTTGAAGACTAGCAGTTATAGTTACAATGAATATATATATAAAACCTTAGGTAGAATATATTAAGTATTAGACTTAGGTTCTTCACGATAGGACACCTTTTGTAGTCTTGTATTAGGTTAGAACCTTATTTAGACAAAAGGGGGAGATGTAGTGGGTAGCCATCCAAGCATTGGCCTGGAAGTTCCAACCCCCATTGAGGGTTTGGTAATGGTCATGCCTACAAGGCAGGGCAGAGGAAGGAAGCAGAAGACCCAGGATTGAGAGGAGATGTCTCTCTTGGTTCCAGGACCCTGGATGCTGGAGGTAGACCAAGCAGAGTTCTCCAGAGAACACTGCTGGATAGTGCCATACCTTTGCCAGACCCTACAACCTATCCCTTCATTTGTAAGTTACCCCACAAAATAAACCTCCCTTTTAACTATGTGGAGTGGCCTTAATAATTTCACCAATAGAACACAATTTAATTTTTTCTTCCATCATGTGAATTTCAAAGATTTAACTCAGGTGGACAGGATTGTCTGCAACTGTCTTTTCTTGCTAGCCTGTAAAATGTATTCATTTTGATGCTGTACAAATAGAATTATATTCTTAACTCATTTTCATTTTTATCTTAGTTATAGGAATATGAGTGTTAAATATTGCCTTTCTCAGTCCTACAACCATGCTGAGCTACTCTTTTTAGTAAATGTCAGTGTTTTGCTTCAGTTTTTTTTTTTGTTGTTATTGTTGTTTTTGTGTGTGAACATGTCTTTTCAAATAAGAAAGTGTTACATAGTGATGAAATTAAATTCTATTACCTGCCTTACTGTCTGGGAAAGAAGTCAGCACATACTTTAAGTGTTGACAAAGGTATCGTTTGTTTTACTTCTGATCTTAACAGAAAGCAGTCATTACCACAAGGTTAAGTAATGTCAACCTGCATTTTGTGTAGATTATAAGGGATTCTTTCAATTCTCTCTTGAAGAGTTTTTTTTGTTTGTTTTTTGTTTTTTTGTTTTTTCACAAATAAGTATTAGGTTTTTTCCAAGTGTTATTTCAGTGTATATTTAGATAATTTATTTATCCTTTATACTGTAATATATATGTTGATGCATTCTTCACCACAATGTTTTATTGTGGATCTTTAAATCTTTGTTTGGTTTTGACATTAGTGTAATATTAGCCTCACAGAGTGAACTTTTCTTTGATATTATGTATTATATTTTTTACTAGGTCTTGATATATAGTCTAGATTGGCCTGGAACTTACTATATTGTCTCATGTAGTTTTAAACTTGCAGTAACCCTCCTGTCGCAGCTTCCTCTGTGTTGTGTTTATAGTCTTGATCCATCATACCCAGCTAGAGAATTTTACAGCATACACTCTAGTTACATTCTTTGAACTATTTTTATAAATAATCATTTAAAATATTCTTAAATATTTATCTGAATACATTATAAAGCTATCTGAGCCTGTGTTTTCCCCTATGGAAAGTATTATTTAATTATTAATTCAACCTCTTTAGTTGCTGTTCTCCTCAGACTTGAGTTTGTGTGGATGGCATAGATGTCTAGTAATTGCCTATTTCATCTCTTTAGGGATATATTGGTATTCAGTTATCCATTGTAGTCCCTTGCATTCTCTGTAACATTAGTAAGGTTGTAACAACTCTTCTTCTTCTTGTATTGTTAGGTTGCTCTAACTTCGTTACACTCTCATGATTAGTGTAACTGGTGTATCAATTATATTATCTTTCTGAATCACCATTTCCTGCTTATTTTCTCCATTGTCTTCTACTTAGTTTTATAAAGTTTTCATATCTCTTTCTATTTTCATAAAGCAGAAAGTCAGATTTTTAGATTTTAATTATTTTTCATTTTTGTAACAGCCACTGAGAGCTCTTGGTTTTGTGCACTCAGATTCACTATACTTCATAAGTTTTGGAATGTTCTGTTGTTACTTTTCACCTCCCTATTTTTCTTGTGATATTCTCCATGTTTATTGTTTATTCACTAAAATGCACTTACAGTTTTGCCTTTTAAATACTTCAAATATTCTATCTTTGGTATTTAACTTCTACCTCAAGAAAATATGCCAATAAAAAGTTAATTCCAGAAAAAAAATTAATTTCAATATGGTATGACTATGGTTCTTGTTTGTTATATGAGACACAGCAAAAAAAAAAAAAAAACTATAAGAGGAAGTTTATAACAAGAAAGCATACATCAAAAGGAGGTAGCAAATTAGCAGATGTATAAGTAGTATAAGATGTATATAAATAGTTAGTAACATAAATAAGAACAAATTAAGTATGAAGTATATAAGATAGAAATATTAATGATCAGAGTAGAAATAAATAAAATAAAGACTAGAAAAACAGACTGGGTAAATTAAACTGAGTAGCTTGCTTGTAAAACCACAAATAAAATCCTGCTTTACATACACACATACACACACACTCACATACACATGCACACATTTATTGTACTAGAGTTACCTTACACTAGCTAATTTTTTCTTCAGAAATTGTACATTACAAGGTATGTGAGGCCTCCTTTATGATGGAATCACAAAGACATCCAAACATCAGTGCTACTACCATTGATCATGGCTGCCTATTAGAACTTGATGATAACACCCTATTCCTGTATACACTGTATACTTTGTTCACAGAACATAGTACTTACTGGGAATCCCTTCTCTTTTGGCTACCTTTCATACTACTTAGAAAGTGCTGTGCATAAGATCTGCAGAAGATAAAGTCAGTCAACATTCTAGTATTAAGTGGGAAAGGGTTTAGAAACTGCCATCCCTAACTGAGGAGATATTGACAGTTGGAGTCTTCTGTGGCAGAGAGAATCAATTTTTCTTTGATAATGTAGCTCTGGTAGATTGGCTATGATCCAGAGGATAGTTTCACACCTGTGAGTATATATACAGCACATATGGGAAGTGATGTTTTATTTTTAAATGAGAAAGCATAGATTGCGAGGAGTTTTGAGGAGACTGGGTGTGAAAGGAGTTGTGGGGAAGAGAGGGAGTAAATATAAAAAAAAATTGTATTAAGTTCTTAGAGAATTAATAAAAATATTATATTAAAATAAAATGAATCCTGAAAAAAGATAAAATCATTAAGTTAAGCAGTGTAAGAAAACCAAAGACAACTAAAATAAAGTTATAAATAAATTCTATGAAAAACTTCAGAAAATTATAAGTTACTATAAACATTTCAGTGACAATTACTTATATAATGAAGAAAATTGGGATACATTTTTATAGTCATACAACTTTAGAAAGGTATATCATGAAGAAAAGTTCAACATACTGACAAAGAAACCTGTCACTGTTCTAGAGGTGGTGGGACCTGGGAGAATGGAGTGTAGGAATAAGGCAGACTAAACTTTCATGCAGAAGCCAACTTTATTCAACTTTAATACTCTAAGTGTTAAGAAAACGGTCTTATCAATAAAGTTCACATGAGTTCAGGCTGTAAACATTCTGAATAACAATAGTAAGTGGCAATGAGTAATCTGAAACAAACTCACTCCTATCTGCTACAGCTGGGAGGGTCGTGAAAACAAATTCCAAGAATAATCCAGTGTTCTGAAGAAACTGAGGTCACAAGATGCTCGTGCTGTTTTCTTGGAGTGTTCTCACAAGCACTCAGAATTCTCCTCACACACCTCCATTATTTAGTGTGTTCTGAAAGAAGCCAAAATAAGACAAAGAAAAGAATAGGAATACTGAGCCTTATTTGCTGAATTCTACTCATTATTTTGAGAGTTTATACTAATCTTTCTCAAATATTTCCAAAGAAAATAAGGAAGAGATAGCATTTCCAAACTCATTTTACAGGGTTAATATTGCCTTGATATGAAAACCAGATAATGATGTTCTAAAAAAAGAAAATTAAAGGCCAATATTTTCCTTCTATGTTGACTTTAAAAATCAATGAAATAGTAAGAAACTCAAGAATAAGAGGCATGTATATCTTTGTAAATTTTAGGTCAGCCAGGACTCCATGATGAGACCTTGTCTCAAAAAAAACTCATTATTGTCCAAAGGCTAATTACAGTTTAGTATATACCAATCAGTATATCACAACAAAATGCAACTCAACATATAATAGAATGAGAGACAAAATTAAATGATCACTTTAACAGACAAAAGAAAATATATTTGACAAAATTCCTATTTTTTCCTGGTAAAGAATTAAACAAGAAGAAAAATGTAAATAAAACAAAGGCTTTGTATGAAAGAATGTCAATAAAATGAAGGCTTTGTATGACAAACACATAGCTAACAACATACTCAATGGTGAATAATTTAAAGCTTTTAGACAAAGATTGAGATGCTCACTAGTATCACTTCTTAACACATAGCTAGAAGTTCTACTTAGAACAATTACATAGAAGGAAGAAAAAAAAAAAGAATCCATACTGAAAACTAATCAGTGAAGTTATTTCTGCTTTTATAGAAGTTCCACCCAAACTCTTAGCAAAAATAAACAGTAAAAAAAAAGAAAGATATGCACTTAGCACAGATAGCAGTATTGTCATGATACACTATGAATGAACTAACTAAAAATAAAAAAAATACAATCTCAAATATAAAACATATAAAATGTAAGGAAAATGGGTTCAACAAAGTGGGTGACTTATCCATGAAAAGTATAAACCACCGATGAAATTAAAGATATAACTAAAAAGAAACATATCTCATATTAACAGGCTACAAAAAATGACCATTGCTAAAATACCCATACTAACAAAGGTGATCTATATTCTCAATATAATAACTTTTAAAATTGCTACATTTTTTACAGAAAGAGAAACAAATCTAAAATATATATAGAACCTCAAACACCTTGTTTCCAGAACATTATTGACTAAGAACAATAGTAGAGGCTTCATATTGCTCTCATTTCAAAATAGGTTACAAACCATGATAAAAATTAGAAGAATATGACCATAGAAAGACACATTGATCAATGGCATAGAATCCAAAATCCTGAAATAAGCCCGCTAACTTATCAAATCACATATGACTTTAAAAATAATTAGTTATTTGAGGATTTCATACAATGTGTTTTGATCATATTCATCTCCTCACTGAATTTCATCCAGATCCGTTCTCCATTCCTCCACTTTTGTGTCAGTTTTGTATGTTTGTGTCTAATTTGTGCTGCCTGTATATATTTGGATGTAGCCTTCTATTAGAGCATGGTTGACTTAATAAGTGCTATAAATGTGACTCTCTGACATTTCTAGTAGGTACTATCACAACAAAATGCCTGCTTCTCTGACTCTCACAGTCTTTCCTTCCCTTCTTCCTCTAATGACCCTGAGCTTTGGGTGCTTGAACTATGTTGTAGATGTTTCAGTTTTCTGTAAAGATTTCTGCCTGTTGCAAAGAGAAGTTTGTTTAATCAGGGGTGAAAGCTACACTTATCTGTGTGTATAGGAATACATATTTAGAATGTAGTTAGGAATGATGCTGGTATAATAAAGTGGCTATTGTATGTTCACTTCCAAGATCCTTGAATTCACTAACACCAAGAAGTCATAGATTTCAATTACAACAAAAAAATTCCCTCTTGTTTAGATAGCCTTGGGTCTAATTAGTGAGCTATTTGTTACTGTCAATGTATACATTTCAGTTTGTACCTTGGAGTTAACAGTTTTGAACAATGATGACACCAAGGACTTGATAAGAGGAAAAGGCAAAAGGTCAAGTAGCTTAACCTCATAAAGGGAACTAAGAGCAATTGGGGCATGTTGAAGGCAGAAGACATATTCTTCCCAGGAATATTTTCTCAGTCGGATTTGAATATTAAATTGTCACCAGAGAGACCATATATGTACAAGTAACGTATAGACTGAGCACGGTGTGTATGTGCTTGTGTATGTGTAACAAAAATTAAACTGAGAAATGAGATAATGAACTTGAGAGAGAGCAAATGAGTTCATTGTAGGGGTTGGAGGGAAAAACCAGAAAGGTGATGTCATTGTTAGTGTTCTTTTCCTGTGGTAAAACCAAAAACAACTTTGTCAGAAAAGAATTTATTTCAGCTTAAAACTCCAAAGTCCATCACTAACAGAAGTCAGAGCAGGAATTAAAGGGAGGATCTTGGAGGCAAGAACTAATGCAAAAGCTACATAGCAGTACACAATTCATATTTGCTCAACCTGTTTTGTTATATGCCCATGACTATCTTGCTACAAGGTAGTAATGGCTATGGTGAGCTGGAACATCCCATATCAAACATTAAGAAAATTCCCTATAGCTTTAGCTTAAAGGAAAGTTTTATTGTAGCATATTTTCAGTTAATAGTCTCTTTCTTCAGACATGTTTAAGTTTGTGTCATTAACAAAAGCAAATCGACCCAGAGGGTTATGCTGTTACTGTATCATAACTTGTTAAAAGTATTATTATTAACAAAAAATGACTCTCCTTCTTCTAGCAGCTATCAATTGCCAGTAGTTCAACAACTAAGTATGGGCCTTCATGTCCACTTTTTTCTCCATTTGATCTGACTTTGTCCAGAGGATCACATGCTATCACAAATGCCATGAGTTCATATGTTCAACTTCACATATGTTCAATGTCTATGATTCATTCTTCATAGTCATGTACTATCTCTGGATCTTACATTATTTTCACTCCCTGTTCTACAATGATCCCTGAGCAGGAATTAAAGGGAGGATCTTGGAGGCAAGAGGATGAGTTATAAGAATTTTCCACTTATATCCTTGTAGTGCTATGAAAGAAAATGGCTCCCAAAGGGAGTGTCATTATTTGGTGGTGTGGCTTTGTTGGAATAGGTATGGCTTTGTTGGAGAGAGGGTGTCACTGTGGGGATATCTTTAAGGTCTCTTTTGCTCCAGTTTTACTCAGTGTGACATTCATTCTACTTCCTGTTTCCTGCAAGATATAGCACTTGAAGTGTTTATCTAATTATTCTTTATCAAGAAAAATATTGGGAGTCAGATATTGGGTTAAGAACCTGAATGATCTGATGAGCAGAGAAGACACCAGTGTTCTTTTCTCCCTTCCATTCCTCAATTCAAATAGAGACCCTCTCTAGCCCTGCCTTACCACTACCTGTCTCCTATATGTCCTCAGCCCTTCAAGACCTCTATGGTTAGTTTTGGCCAGCTGATAGCTAGCTCTGCCCTTTGACTCAGGAAAACTTGTTTTTGCCAGAATGTGATAAAAATATCACATAAGAAGCTCTCTCAGCTGCTTCTCCAGCAGCATGTCTGCCTGTACAATGCATGTCCCACCATGATGATAATAGACTGAATCTCTGAAACTGTAAGCCACGACCTCAATTAAATGTTTTTATTTGTAAAAGTCGCCATGGTCATGGTGACTCTTCTTAGCAATAGAAACCCTAAAAATGACAGGAATTGCTACCAAAGACTAGGGTATTTACATAATAGGACTGACCATGATTTGCTCAAAGAAATTTGGACTTTGATGCTTTGAGTTAGGTTAAGAAAGCACTGGAATGTTTGAAGCACTGCTCAATGGGCCATATTAGTAGGGGAAAGGAAGACGATATTGTTAAGAATGATTTCAACAGTGGATATTAAGAGGTTTCAGAGGACAAGAATGTTAGAATGTGACCTAGAGACTGGTCTTGTGATATTTTGGTGAAAAATGTGGCAGCTTTTTGTCCTTGTCCAAAGAGACTAAAGTAATGAGTTTGGATTGATTCTCTTGGAAGAGGAAATCTCAAAACATCCTAGTATAGACTCTGTTGTGTGGTTATTATTAGTAACACTCATGATAATTTATAAAGAAAAGGAGAAAGCTGAGCAAATAAAAACATAAAATGTATAGATTAAGAAAAGGTACATCAATAAGTGTATTAGAGCTTAATCCTGTGTTCATGAAGGTAAATGGATTAGGAAATGGAATAATGAGAGTGGTGACCTCACAGCAAGATCCCATGCATCTAAGTTTATAATTCATGAAAAGGAATTAAAGCAAAGCTTAGAGCCAGGTGTGGTGGTCCACATCTTTAATACCAGCAACTGGGAGACAGAGGCTGATGGATCTCTGAGTTTAAGATCAGCCTGGTCTAACCATTCAAAACAGAATGCTGGTGAAGATGTAACTGAACAAGGAGGTCATGTTCCCATTCAGCAAGCAGCAGAACTTTGTGGCTTTGGCCACATGGTTCTGGCTTTAGAGTTAAGGATAGAAGAAATAGGTATAGTCAGACTTTATACTACCTGCTCCCAAATAATGACATAGAGACTTATTAATTATGAAAGCTTGGTCATAGCTTAAGCTTGTTCCCAACTAGCTCTTATAACTTAAACTAACCCATTTATTTGTATCTACATTCTGCCACATGGATAGTTAACTCTCCTCCACACTGTACTTATGACTTACTGCAAATCTTGCTGGTTTAATCCCATGTACCTCAGATTTCTTCCCAAGTTCCTCTCTTTCTCTCAAAGTCCTACCTATTCTTTCTTGCCTGGCTATTGGCCATAAATCTCTTTATTGAACCAAACAGAAGGTACCTTGGCAGAGACATATATTCACAGGAAACAAAAAGATTATCCCATAACAAATGGGTTATTAAAATTTCCTCCACACATAAGGAAAGCTGATGAGGCCAGGCATGTATCAGAGTTGTCCCTGAATGAAGGCCTAGGAAAGCTATTTCATGAAGCTGTGAATGTGAAGTCTGGATTGTATTGGAGACTCCAACATGTTACAGATGCCAAATTCATGGGATACCTGCTGAGGGAAGCTGCCAACAGTGAGTTAGCAGACCATTTAGGAGCCAGACCAAGAGAAAAAAAAAAAAAAAGGTGTGTTGCAGTCAATAAAGCTGAAAGGAATTGGATAGCCAACGAGTCTTTGATATCAGACATAGAAATGCATGTAGTTTGTCCAATCTGTTTTCAATCTTGCTTTGGTCTAATATTTCCTTATGAAAGGCCATTGTAAGGGAAACAAGACCCCCCACTAGCTCTGCTAATTGTAGATTCAGTGGAAAATACTGCACTCTGCCCCCACGCCCCATACCAGAAAAGTTAACCCATTATGCTGTGCTAACGGGATGCTTGCAGGATGACCACCTGCGGTTGTGCTTGCAAGATAAATTGCTTGAGAAGAATGCTTGCCAAATAACCCCTTGCTAGATAAACTTGGAATTCGTTTACCTACCCAGACTCTGAGAAAGACCGCAGAGACATCTGGTCTCCAGATGTCTGCACTCTGGATGACTCCGCTCCCCTGCCCTGGTAGAACTGCCTCATAAAAGGCCTGCGAGCCTTAAACTCAGGGTCACCAGCTACTTCTCGCGCTGGTGGCCCATGAGCTCGTGCTAATAAAGCTTCCTTTGTGACCTGATATCAGAGTGAAGCTCTCTGTTTTGGACGCCGACCCTAACACTTACTATGTTTCCTTCCCTTCATTTTGAAATGTAATAGATATCCTGTGCCATTATATGCTGGAAGTATGTGATCTGTATGTTTTTATTTTTATTTTGAGATTATAGTTAAGAGATTGCATAAATGTCAGAAAATTCTTTGAACTTTGGTCTTTTGAATAAGTTTGAGAATGTTATACATTATGGGACTATTGAAGTTGGACTGAATGCATTTTTCCATTATGATACGACTATAAACTTTTGGAGGTCAGGAAGTGGAATATGATGGTTTGAAAGATAATGGCCCAATCTCACTACTGGGAGATGTAGCTTTGTTGGAGTTGGTATGGTCATGTTAGAAGGGGTGTGTCACTGTGGGGCTAGGCTTTGAGGTTTCTTTCTCTAGTTCCACTCAGTCTGCTTCCTACAAGATGCAAAAGTTTCAGCTACTTCTTCAACCATGTCTACTTGTATGCCACCATGTACACCATGATGATAATGGACTGAACCACTGAAGGTGTAAGCTGCCTCCTCAATTAAAAGTTTTCCTTTATGAGAGTTGCTCCAGTCATGGTGTTTCTTCACAATAATAGAAATTGTAACTAAGACAACCCTAACATCTTTTATTCTGGTTTTTGCTGACAAATATAATGGTTGCCTGCACAAAATTTGAAGATGTAAACATTTTGTAGGTGGTGTCCTGAAAATATAATTGTTTTTAAAACTAATGTGGCTAATCCTGTCATGTGGAATAGACTATCTGAGTCAGCATGACTTCTTATTTAAAGGTCAACAAAGGATTTGAAAGCTGAGCTCCTCTATTTCCAGTTGCCATGGACAATCTTGACACCAGTTTGCTATGTTGTCTCCTGCAATTTCCTAGCTATTAGTGCAATGTCACAGACCTTCAAACTCTGCTTTGGCAAACTGCCTCTTCTCAAAATTCTGTACTGTCCCTGAATCCCTCAACACACACACACACACACACACACACACACACACATTTTAAGTAACAACAAAATATATGTCTCATTGCTTGGGGTTAATTGTGAGAACAAACAAAAGCACTTCCTGTTTGCGAAAGATGACCTTTACTCATCTTTTAACCCAACTTCTTTCCATCGACACGGCACTCCCCATCAGCAACTAGAGCAAAGAATCCTTTATCTGTAGCCAAGAAAGTTTGTGTTTATTCTCTAACACAGGGGGAAAATGTAATAAAAGAAAATCTTAGAATACTAAAGTGTTAGGCCCAGATCATGACCCCAAAGAGACCACCGAAGACTGTGGATGTTGAGAATGCAACAGCAAGGTTTATTCTATAGATACAACTCTAGACATGCAACTCATTCCTATACCCAATACAGTGAGGCAGGGAGGAGTTGCTCTTTTTTTTGTGAGGCTAGCTATTTAAAGGCAAATACCATAAGCCCTTCAGAGCCTTTGGGGGTGGGGAGTGGGGGTTTTGCATGGGTGCAACTCAGATTGGTTTATTTTTATCTCTATTCTCTTTTAATTGGGTGAGGGTATGTAACCATTGAATTTATTGGTTGGGGGTTACAATTATCATTTTGAGAATTGTCCCGGACAAGCCCCAGGCTTTGTCCTTAAGCTGCCATGGGAGCTGGCTGGCCTAGCACATACTGACTGTGGGAGCTGACTCAGTGGCCCCAGGCTCTGTCCTTGAGCTGCATGGACATAGTGAGGGGTCCCAAACAGTAAACAACTGGCTGAACTTTGAGCAGTCAGAGTCCATGCAGAAAGGGAGCTACCACAAGGACTACATCTTTTGTTCACAGCCCTCCCAGAAACCACTTGCTCAAGTCTCAGGAAACTGAAATTGAGGCCTGATCTCTGAGTGAAGACTGAGCAGCCTGTTATGACATCTGTTGGTCTTTTCAAAAGTACTGTATTCGGGCCATTGACATTTAGATGTAGAAAGAGTTAAATTAGTAGATATATTCTTGCTAAAAAATTTTTATCATGATTGCAGGAAACCTACTGACACTACAAAAATTTTTAAAGGAAAATAATTAGTACCATTTCTATAATCTGCTTTATCTAGTATCTATTTATTACAAGTGATTTCATTAATTTATGCAGTTATGAGCTGCTTTAGAGACAAATGAAAAGAGGGAAATTTCAAAGGATTCATAAATGTCAGCATTTGCAGAGAGGAGAAAGCACTTAAATATAAGTGAACTGTGAGAACAGTAGACAGCATGTCAGAATACTCACAGCAGTTCAGAAAAACAGTATTCATCCAGACTGGAAAAACAACTTTAACTTCTCAAACTGTCCTCAGCCATGGTGCAGAAACTAAACAAATATATTCAAAATTCATTCTCAAAGATTCTGTCTTCATTTTTAATAATCTCACTAGTTGTGAGACAGGCTCATGTAAAACTCAGTGGGCTTCCAGGCAGTCCACAAATGCATTGCAATCATTCTGCTTCAAATATCATATATTAGGATTACATGCATGAGTTCTCATACCTCCTTACTTGAAATTAAAAAGAAAGAAATATCCCTAATGTTACAAAGGCTAACACAATGATCTCCATACAAATAAAGACAAAATCTAAATGAGTGAAGTCTACAATGCCTAGATAATTAAATATTGATTGTTTTAATGGAGTGGTGAATTCATCATATCTTGTTAAAAGACTAGAGTAGAGGCTGTTTTTAAAGAAACATTGCATATAGTTTGACCTAACAATTCAATCAAATGGTCAAACAGCAAGGGGTCAAACAGTAAAGAAAGAGAATTTGCATTTACCTGTGGCAATAACAATTTGAATGGGAAAACTCCAAGATCCTCAGTGACTTCAGCATCCAGTTCTAAGTCCTTAGCAGGCTTCAGGGTGCCTACATAAAAGGTTATAGCTCTCACAACTTTATGTTCTCTGAAGATTTAAAAGGCCAGCTGAGAGCAGTCCTTTGTACAGCAAGTCTTCATGGCATATTTGAGTAGCAGGGATAGGTCTCCTGTCACTGGTAGGTCTGGGAGTTCCAGGTCTCTACTCTCTGAGGCAGGAATGAGTTTCTCTACTTGCATTTACTTACAAAGTTCTCTCTGGAAGGGCAGCTCAAAAGAGCTTCCTGCTTCAGGCAGAAGTTTCAGATACAGATACATGAAGCCCATCTTCAAAAAACCACACACCAGGACAGTAGCCTCAGGCACAGGGAGTGGCAAGTCCATAGCTGTTAACCATTTTCTTCCAGGATGAACTCATTATCTTCTGTCTCTCAGTACAGAATGGGGAAATTTAAGGGTTGTTAGCTGGGTCATGGTTGTATTTGAAAAAAAAAAAAAGGAAAGAAAGAAAGAAAAAGCTAGAAAGGAAGGAAGGAAGAGAAAAAGAGAGAAAGAAAGAAAGAAAGAAAGAAAGAAAGAAAGAAAGAAAGAAGGAAGGAAGGAAGGAAAGAAGGAAGGAAGGAAGGAAGGAAGGAAGGAAAGAGAAAATGAAATAAATGTGACCTATCTGGGAAAAGCTGTCAGGAAGTTACTTTTAGATTTTAGATTTATGTCTAAATCTAAAGATTTGGAGCTAGGATCCACATATAAGAAAGAACATATGACATTTGTATATCTGTAAACAGATATATAGTATAAGGACAATGACCTAGAAATTGTAACAACAAACAAAAATATCTTAATTAGAGGTAGAAATGTATACTGCAATATGACAATATGCTTAATGTGTATCAACATACAAAATACATTAAAGAGAGGTAGAACATATATACAGTATGACAAATATAATTTTACATTTGTATCAATATACAAAATATTTCAAACATGAGTTGGAACATATGAACAATATGAAAAATATAGTTTTGTATTTGTATCAATATAGAAATTATCTTAAAGAATAGAAAAATAATTTTACACTTGAATCAATATATAAGAATCCATAGCAATGCAAATTATCTAAAGCTGATAGCTACTGATTTAGTTAACAAGTATATACAATAATCTCAATTATTATCCTCTCTTATCTATTTCCCTTTTTTTTTTTCAAAAAGATAATCTTGAGTCTAAATGTTACGGTTCCACCCCCAACTGTACTATAACTGATAACCAACCCATAACAGAAGACAATTATCCATAGCCTGAGAAAAGAAAAGCTTTTGAGAGAGAGGGGTGCCATTTTCTTAAAATTGCTTCCTGCTGTCTAGGGGTTGAGGGTATCTCTGTGGAATTCTATAAAAAACCTAAAACAATGGTTAAGTCTCATAAGGATTTATATAACATCGTAACCAGTCTTAGAGTAATGGGTAAAGCTTATCTGAAATTCTGGCTAGAGGTGTAAAATGATGGATTATCTTAGTTAGCTACCTTGAAACTGTCCTGAACAGTTTCTAGTCCAGACCTGATCTTATTTAGAGTAGTGTTTATCATCTCAATGGCATCATTATGAACCAGGTAGACTCATTTTTGTTGGGCATCTATCTTTCTTCTGGATACTTCATAGATTGCTGTTAGAAAAATTTATTGTTCACTATGGAAAACTTAAAAATTATTAATATCAAAATGGAAAGTTTGAATTTTAGGACAGCACTATATTCAAAGAAGAGTTTCAAAGAGTCAAGAATGACAATGAGGAGATATAAAATAGATAGGATTTTGACAACAATATTCCCTACATTTTAAGTTTTCTTCTGTCCCATACCAAGTGGCTCTTATGATATGAGACAGAAACTCTTTTTCTTTAAAAAAAAATGTTTTTCTTTTAACAACATGCTTGTATTTAGAGAAGGAGAGAACCATGTTCCAACTCCCAAGCCAGATTTGAGTATAACTGACTTAGGAATACAACTTTCCTAAAAGTTTAGGTAGTGAGAATTTACTCTGCAGAGAATAGGTCTGATTTTTCTTTGCTGGTAAATTCTTTTCTGGATAGCCTTCCCTTCTGCTTTAGACATGTAGATATCCAAGGTCATTTGGTCTCTTGAAGATGGCTATTTCTATTTTCCTGTAAAGACAAAAGCAGAACCCTTCACTGACCCTTGTTTGGTGAGTTTTTCTTACAATTTATAGAACTGTTGCATCAGTGGATGACCCATCATTTCTCCTTATCAAAAGGTTTCTCCTGTTTGAATGGAATCTTTACTGATTTAGATGGTATACATTGCTTTTCTTCTCCTGTGGAAACAAAAGCAAAACCACTTCTCCAACATAGCACATATCCTAGTTTCCATTCTGAAGTCAACACATCTTTAAAGTACACAGGTTGATTTAACTCAGTAGTTTTTTTTTTTCTATTCTCAAATGTCTCTCTACAGCTATTGTTCTTTTCTCATCAGCATTAAGAAATCTCGATTAATAAAACACTATGTAATCTGTCTTTGTTTTGATTCCACCATTCTATTTATTAAGCATTTGTTTTAAATTGTGATTGGGTTTTTCTACAACCTGTAGGATTGTGTAGTATACTTGTAATATGCTTTATACTATAACATGCAAAAAAAGTTTCATTTTACTGGAGACACACGCTAGAGCATTGTCAGTCTTAATTTGTACAGGCATTCCCCTTGTGGTTTTGACTTCTGATAGGTGTATAGTTACAGAATCAGCCTTTTCACAACTCAAAGCAGTTTTCCACTGTCATTCTGAAAATGTATTTATTGTATGGTGTACATATTTTAATTTTCCAAATTCTGCAAAATGAAACAAATTCATGTGCCAAATTTTATTTCTCTGTATACCTTTAGAATTGCTTTGTGCATGTAATAAATTTTGATTATAGAAAGAATAAGTAGGACATTTTTTTCACTATTTCCTGGGCTTGTTGCCAAGTGATAGAAAAATCCTTTTTCAAACCTTTGCTATTGACATGATGTTTTTTATGAAATTCTGAGGCCTCTAGCACACTTCCTATTAATAATCAATCAATTTCATCATTATTTTGTTCTAGAAGGCCTGGCATACCTGTATGGAATCTGATGTGTGTTCATATACATATACATATGATGATCACTATTTCTGATTATTTCTTATAATTTTGTAAATAGTGAAGTTAATTCTGTTGTGTCAGGACTAAATTCAGCAGTTTTAATTTATAAAACAACTCTTTCTGAATATTGAGAGTCAGTAAATTCATTGAGAGGTTCTGTAAGGTCCATTAGTACCATTAGAATGGTATACAATTCTGAGTATTATACAGAACTGTAAGATCTTTGAACCACCTTACTTAAATCTCCTGATTTATATCCTGCCTTTTCTGATTTGTTTGCATTTGTATAAAATATAGGAACTCCAGAGATTAGTTGTTTTCTGTAGAGGAAATTGCCTCATTAGTTAAAGGTCCTACAATTTATGCTGGGTTCATTCCTATCAACTGACAAAGCCTTACTTTTCCTTTTAAAAGCAAATCAGTATTTTTTCATGTCTTTAATTTCTTACTCTGTTTATGAGGTAGAAATATACATTCCAATATAATATCTTCCCCCTGCAACAAAATTCCTGTGGGAATTGCCTACACGGTAATATAACCAGAATGCAGTTAAGCACTGGATTCACATGATCTATATATGGCTCTCATATTCTCTTTTCCAAAAGCCAATTCCATCTCAGCTTCACCTGATAATTCTTTCTGATTGTTTAAGCCATTGTCCCCTTACAGATTACAGGGCAAATTTATCAGTTAACCACTCTTTACTCCAGTCATGGGGCGTAGATTGGAAATATCTCCAAGCAATCTTTAAAAGTCATTAAGAATCCACAATTGATCTTTCTTGATTTGTACCTTTTGGGGTCTAAATTTTGTAGACCTATTTTGTATTCCAAATACATAATAGCATCTCCCCTTGTATTGTTTTCAGGAGAAATTGGTAAACCCAAGCAAGGCAAAATTTACTTACTTCTTCAAAAATTTTTTTCTAAAGTATCTATATTTTAATAAGCTAATAAAATAGCATCCATATAATGGTAAATTATAGAATGTGGAAACTGTACATGAATTATTTCCAATGGTTTTCACACAAAATATTGGCACAGGTTAAACCTTCCACTGATATCTCTTAACTGCCTGGGAATTATTATAAGTAGGTATCATGAAGGGAAATTTTACTCTATTGTTTTCTTGTAGAGTATAGTCAATAAACAGTCTTTTAAGTCAATAAGAATAATGGGACATTCTTTAGGTAACAGAGAAGGCAAATGCATCCCAGGCTGTAGAAAGCCCATTGGCTGAATTACTTTATTTATGGCTCTCAGATCTTTCAACATGCTCCATTTTCCAGATTTCTTTTTAATAACAAATACAGGAGATTTCCCAGGGGTTGATTGATTCTTCAATATGTTGAGCATTTAGCTGCTCCTGGACCAGCTGTTCTAAGACCTATAGTTTCTCTGATTTCATAGGCCACTGCCTCATCCAGATAGGTCTGTCAGTTTGCCTTTTTAAGAGCAGGGTCTTTATTACTTCTGAGAGTTCAACAGCTATTGTGCCCTGTTTTTGTACAGCCTGGATAGTCAGTGACTGTTTTTTATAGTGTGTTACAATATTATTCTCAGAAACATAAATTGGTTTATGGTCCATCTCTGAAATTGGAGGAATATTAATCTGAGTATTCCATTGCTGCAATAGATCATTACCACATATACTCACTTATACAACTTAAATTATAGTTGTCTAGCAAGCCTTAAATTATAATGTTATTTATTAATATTCTTAGCTTTGGTCTTTGTTCATTTATGGAAGTTTGCCAAAATATTTATGGTTTTTTTCTTGGAATTGTTGATTCATATTTAAAAGATGTTCTATCATCCAGAGCAGTATTTTTTTTTTTAACGTTAGGCACTGGATCATCTAATTGTTCTGTGGAAGAATTTTCCCCACAATGACTTGGAATGACTGGACCATGTTCAACCTGGAGGCCTGTGAGAGACCCTCCAAAGCATTTTCATGGGGTAAAGGGTTGCATTATTTGTCTCTTATTGATCTACATTTGTTGATGCAATGTTGAACTTCACATCTTCTGCATAATACAGAAGGTTGGTGTCTTCTGCTTTGGTCATTTCTAGGAGAAGCATTGTATCTAGGAGTGTCCTGTATACAATTGCTTCTTATATGGCTTGGTTTACTATGGTGATATTTTATTTGTGCTGAAATGTGATTTTATTTGTATGTTAATAAATAAAGTTGTCTGGGGATCAGAGCTAAAAACAAGCCATTTAGCAGAAGTCTGGTGGTGGTGGCATATTCCCCTAATCTGATCAAATGACAGGCAGAGTCTCTGTGTGGTCAAGGACACAGTCACATGGTAACCCTAACCTTTAATCCCAGTATGAACCATAGAGACCTGGAGGTCTGTATAGAGAGGCAGTGACAAGGAAATCATGTGGCTGTGTTTAGAGCCAATGAGAAGGTAGAACAGAAAGGCAATAAAAAGACAGGTCACACAAGAGAAGGTCTCTCTCAGGGGACAGACAGCAGTGAGTGGTAAGCTAAAGGCTATTTGCTGTGCTCTGATCTCTTGGTCTACTAACTCTGCATTTGGCTATGTGTTTCTTATTTAATGAGACCATTTAGAATTTCATCTACATTTGGTGCCCACGTGGCAAGAATTCATTAAAAAACATTGGTGGCCTCACAGGCCAGGGATTTCAAGCCCTGGCTTGGTCAAAGTTTACAGTCCCCAGGCCCGGCCGGAAATACATGCAGTCAGAGCTGCACTTGACTGTAGCTGTAGCTGTAGCTTAATTGCCAACTCACATTGCTGGAATTTAAAGAAGCCTAAACTCAGGCCCAAATCAGATCAAGCAGGAACACATGGCTGGATTTCAGCTTTTAGCCAGAATGTGATGTGTGGTTTCTCTCTCTCTCTCTCTCTCTCTCTCTCTCTCTCTCTCTCTCTCTGCAACCATGCTAAGAAGCTGTTTTGAAATTCCCTCAGATTTCTACTGTTCTACACAGACTTGGTAAGTCAACTAAGATATCAGATATTTAAAGTGGAAAAACTACTTAAAAGAGAAAAAGAATTGTTCCACCTTAAAAAATCAGTAATATCTGTACAATAGAGGGAAGTTGGTCTTTGTTTTATAAAATATTAGGCAGTCTGAAAATGGAACAATTACATGAGAGAATTAATGTTGATGGGATATATATAACATCATTTATGCATTTTACTAGTTTACTTACCCTTATTTTACAATTTATAAAGATAGTCAATTTAAGTGCCAGGATAAAATCTCCAGAAAAACCTGTTAAAATGAATTATAGAAAAAATCAGAGTCAGACAGAAGAATTTAAGGGTGAAATTATTTCAGGATTGCATTATAAGGTTACAGAAAGAAAGCCTGTTTTCAAACAATCAAACTAAATTTATCTGGTAAGCATACATCAGCTACTTGATCAAGTGAATATACAAACTACTTGGACTGCAGTTGAAATGTTAGATTTAAGAAGGTTTAAAGAGTAAATAGTATCTTATGGCATGCATTTCCCATTTGTAAAGCAAATGTTAAATTCCTGGTCCACTTGTAATAGGATTATCCCTCAAGACTGGAAAGAACTTGTAACTAATGTCCTGGAACCTGGAGCATAGCTGCAGGGGCACATGTGGTTCAGAGATGAGGCTAAAACCATAGAAAGTCAGTGGAGGGCTAGAGGTGTGGAAATCTCCTGTGATCAGCTTCTTTGAGAAGGCCAATATGCTGAAATACAAAGACAATATTTATATGATAACCAAACCCTAATTCTATGTCAAATAGCAGCCATGAATGCATGGGACAGATCTGAAGAAGTAGGAAAGAAAATCGAGTCATTCACAAAAGTTATACAGGGCCCAAAAGAATCCTTCATGGATTTCTTACAAAGACTGTCTTCAGCAATAAAGAGAATGGTCTCCAATTCAGAAGCCAACGACATAATAATTGAATCTTTGGCTTTTGAGAACATGAATGCAGCATGCAAGAGAATAATCAGGCTGTTAAAGGCAAGATCTGCACCCTTGGAGAATTGGATTAGAGACACGATTAATGTTGAGTCTCATGGCCATGATGATATGTGGATAGGAGAAGCAATTTCAAGAGGATTGAGAAATTTCAGATGGTTTGGATGCAGAAAGCAAGGTCATTTGAAAAGGGACTGTAAACAAGGCATTTCTAGAAACTATGTTTCTTCAAGGAGCAATGACAACAGAATGCCCCTTCCTTCTAAAGTATGCAGAAGATATATTAAGGGTAAATATTGGACCAATGAATGTAGATCAACAAGAGAGAGACAAGGTAATTCTTTGCCTCGGTCTTTGGGAAACTCCCTGATGGTTCATAGGCAGCACCCCCACACACACAGCAAATCCAGTTCAGACCTTTCCAGCAGTCATAGAAGAAACTTCTACTAAGAGCAATTAAATAGGCAAATGCCTATTGGAAGAAACCAGGCTGCTTGCGATGATAAAACAGCTGAGACAGAGAGAATAGAAAATTCATGAGAAACCATAAAGCAAAATTTCTGGCAAAGCTCTATAAATGAACAAAGGCCAAAATTACCAATAAGAATAAACAATGTTTCATTGTCTGGTCTAGTAGACACAGGTGCTGATGTGACCATAATTGCCCCAGAATTTTGGCATCCAACTTGGCCTCTTCAGGAGATAAATGTCCAACTGTTAGGGACTGGAACATTAAAGTGAAGTAGAGTGTAAGATTGTTCAAATGTATAGGTCCAGAAAGACAGAGAGGAAATTTAAAAGCATAAGGCTAACACAGATATGAATTTATGGAATAAATTCAACAATGGAATACTCAGCCTAACATCCCTGCAACCTCAGAAACAAATCATAAAGTAGCACATGTTTCTGAGAGAACAATTAGAAGATATTATTCTAACAAGTGCTTACAAGTCACCCAGATTGTACAAGAACAGGGCAAAACAACTGATGATCTTCCAAAGACACCAACAGCTCTAACTTTAAAATGATTAATTGACAAGCCTGTGTGGGTTCACCAACGGCCTTTAACAGCAGAGAAACTACAGGCTTTAGAAGAGCTGGTACAAGAGCAATTAAATGCTCAGCATAAAAGAATCAACCAGCCCTTGGAATTCTACTGTATTTGTTTTTAAAAAGAAATCTGGTAAATGAAGAATGGTAACAGACCTTAGAGGAATTAACAAAGTAAATCAGCCAATGCGCTATCTACAGTCTGGAATTCCTTTGCCTACTCTGCTACCTAAAGAATGGCCTCTTATAGTTATCAATTTAAAAGACTGTTTCTTTTCAATACCCTTATAAGAAAAAGACAGAGAAAGATTTGTCTTCACAGTGCCTACTTATAATAATTCTCAACTGGTTAAGAGATATCAATGAAAGGTCCTCACACAAGGAATGTTGAATAGCCCAACCCTGTGCCAATATTTTGTACAACAGTCATTGAAAGTGATACCTAAAATTTTCCTAAATCTATTAACTTATCATTATATGGATGATATTTTACTACCGGACTCATATGCAGATACTTTCGACAGAATGATTAAAGAAGTAAAGAAAATTTTGCCTTGCTGGGGATTATAAATTACTCCTGAAAAGATACAAAGAGGCAATTCTATTCATTATTTAAGACATAAAATATGTCTACAAAAAATTAGACCCCAAAAGGTACAAATTAGGAGAGATCATTTATAGACTCTTAATGACTTTCAAAGATTACTTGGAGACATTTCTCATCTATGAAATATTGTTGGGGTAAAGAATGACAAATTGAGTAATTTGTTCAAAACCTTAGAAGATGCCAAGGACTTCAAGGGTCCAAGAGAATTATCACCTGAAGCTGAGAAAAAAAATTGGCCTTGGTGAAAAAGAAAGTACAGGAAGGTCATGTGGATTATGACAATCCAAAGATGGATTGCATTTTGGTTATTTTACCTTCTTGGCATATAGGAATTTTAATGCAGAGGGTAGATATTATATTGTGATGGATATTTTTACCAAATAAACAGAGTAAAAAATTAAAAACCTATTTTGAAAAATCTCTGATTTGATTTTGAAAGGAAAATTGAGAATTCATCAATTAGCAGTAATAGACCCAACAGAAATTGTCATACCTTTAACTAAGGAGAACATTGAAAAATTGTGGGCAGTAAGCAAACTTTGGCAAAGAGCTCACAATAATTTTTTGGGAGACATTAACAGGAAATATCCCAAAAGCAACAGAACTAATTGTATAAAGAGAGCTGATTAGATTTTTGCCTCAAATTTTGTGGGAAACACCCATATATGGAACTCATACATTTTATACAGATACAAACAAACAAAGAAAGGCAGATTACAAATCAGAAAATTCAAGAAAAGTTTTTCAAAGTCCTTATAATTCAGTTCAGAAATCAGAACTGTATGGTATTTTGTTGGTATTAATAAATTTCCCAGAATCTCTCAACATAGTTAGTGACTATCAGTATGCTAAAAGAGTGGTATTACATATTGAGACTGCAGAATTTATCCCTAATGAATCAGAATTAACTTCACTATTTATTCAGTTACAAGATATAATCAGGAATAGGAAGCATCCCTTATATACAACTCATATTTGATCCCATACATGTCTGCCAGGGATTCTAGCATAAGTTAATGATGATATTGATAAATTATTGATAGGAAATGTGCTGGAGGCCTCAGAATTTCACACAAAAAAAATCATGTCAATAGTAAAGGTTTTAAAAAAGATTTTTCCATAACCTGACAACAAGCCATGGAAAATATAAAGAAATGTCCTACTTATTCCTTTTACAATCAGACTCCATTATAAGCAGGATGTAACCCAAAGGGTATTCAAATGAGTGAAGTCTGGCAGATGAATGTGTTTCACTTTGCAGAACTTAGATAATTGAAATAAGTACATACTTATTCAGGATTCAGTGAGCAACTGCTTTGAGTTCTGAAAAAGCTGATTCATTTGCCATCATGGGTATACCAGCACAAATTAAAACTGACAATGCTCCAACGTATGCCTCTGTTAAAATGAAACAGGCTTTTTTTGCTTATTACAATATAAAGTATATTACAGGTATACTATATAATCATACAGGCCAAGCAATTATAGAAAGATCTAACATAACTCTAAAGGATATGCTAAAATAACAAAAAGGTAACAAAAGAACAGAAATAGACTGAATAATGCTCTATTAAGTTTGAACTTTCTCAGTGCTAATGAGAAAGGAACAACAGCTGCAGAGAGACATTGGATAATAGAAAAACTACCAAATTAAATCAGCCTATATACTTTAAAGACATGCTGACGTCAGAATGGTAACCAGGATATGTGTTACATTGGGGACAAGGTTTTGCTTTTGTTCCTACATAAGAAGATAAGCTCTGGATACCATCAAAATTGATAATAGAGTTTCAATTTGAACAAGAGAGACCTCTTAATTAGAAGAGGCGATAGTTCATCAACCAGCATGACCATCCAATTTAAACTAACTTATACCATTAACACATGCCTTTTCATTTAATCAGATATGACTTGCCAAAAGGGAACCTTTCCAAAGTTAGTCTTAACGAAAGGTTTTTGTTTTTGTCTTTTAGGAGAATGAAAGCTAAGGAATCTGAAGAACACTGAACAAATGAGACATTTGAAGAAAAAGGACAAATCATGTAGAAAAATGTCACAAGAAAGAGTAAATTGGCCTATTGGTATATGATCTATAAAATTTCTGCTCTTCTCTAAAAATACTTAACACAGGTGGTCTTCTTATATTCCCAGTTCAATTAAAAATTAAACCTGGCTTTGGAGTTGGAGAATGGCTCTCTCCTTCCTTAAACCCAAGCATGTTGTTAAAAGGAAAATGCAAACTCACTGTTATCATGCCAGAAGAAAGAACCATATTCTGATATGGAAAAGAAAAAAAAATTAAGGGACTATTCTAATACTACTAATCTCAATTCTTTGACTCTATTGTGATTCTTTAAACTTTTCTTAAATAGGAAATTTATTTCAAAATTTTATATATATATATATATATATATATATATATATATATATATATATATATATATATAACTTTGTTAAGATATTAGTGGTCATATAGAGTACTAACTAATTCTAGAAAAAAGGCTTCAATTAGCTGCCTGTATATGTGTTTGTGTTCGAGTCTTTATCAGTTTTCTGAAGGAAATCACAATAATAATACCTCTAAGCTGACAAACATCATCTACAGATCAGCTTTGGACTACAAACTGCTCAGAGCAGTTTTGGCTAGCTGAGATGATCCAGTTTCATAGACTACTTGATTATGGACTTAAGATAAGCCCTGAAATTTGGCATTATGCAGAGACTGGACAACAAAGGATATAGTTATCTTTCTGAGAATTTGACAATAAACCCCCAAATTTTTCTTTTCAGAATAAAGATGCCTTTGCCTATGACCAGCAGTAAGCAATTTTAAGAACATGATGCCCACATTCCCAAAGAGGTTGTATAGGGCGGTTTTTAGTGTTTTAATGAGTTTTGGGTCTGGGATAATTTTCATTGTTTAGGAGGATTGGTTACAAGTTGTTGTTAAGGTTTAGGAAAAAGGCTTAGCAAAGGAGGTTAGATTGAAGGTGCTCGTTTAAAAAAAAAGATATATAGAAATGATAGAATAGAGGGTAGATTACTGAATCTACTCTGAAAGTAAAGAGAAGATATAAACACAATATAGATTTAAAAAGACAGATTATTGAATCTACATTTAAAAGACAATTACTAGTTTTAAATACTTTACATTGTGCTGGGCAATAGTGGTGCATGCCTTTAATCCCAGCATTTATGAGGCAGAGGCAGGCAGATCTCTGTGAGTTTGAGGCCAGCCTGGTCTACAAAGTGAGTTCCAGGAAAGGCACAAGGCTAAACGGAGAAACCTAGTCTCAAAAAACCAAAACAAAAAACAAAAACAAAAACAAAAATAAAATAAAAAATAAACTTTACATTGGATTGGATTTTTATATATTGTATACAAATTATATATATATATATATATATATATATATATATATATATATATATATATATATACTGTTAGAAAATGCTATATGTATATTTCTAATCTTGTTCAACATATTGTACTTATACAGTTCATTTAACAATGTAATACAATTTGCTAATCCTTGAATGTTATTATTACCAACTATTAGGATATAAAAGAGATGAAAGTTAGTAGTTATATATATATTACAATTGAACTGGTAGCCATATTAGGTATGTTTTCAAGATCGAGCAGATATATTTTAGATAAACAGGTCATATTCAAACCCTTCAGAGATCTACAGAATATGGCATTTAAAATGTTTTAATAACTTAATTTTTTTCTCTTTTTTATGAATTTGAGACATGTTAGCTCCTGGCAGCATCAATCTACTTCAGAGAAGATATGGGCATTGAAGAAATTGCATGTGGAGTTAACTTTCATTATGGCAAAAGTTAGCCACTGGACAACAAAGTATCCTTGAATTGACTGCTGACAAACAGGACAAAATTGACAGGACACAAAACAAAGGACTATCAATTCTTGCCAAGACAAGAGTGATTGTGGCTTTAACAACAGGTATCTTCTGAGGCAAGAACAATATGGCACCATCCCTGAAGTGCCCTTTGCAATCTGGAAAAGGTACAGTACTCCTTTCTTCGAAGGCAGCTGAACAGGCAGTGGACTGGCTTCTGCTGTGCAGTAGAAAAGTACTAAAACAGTTATTTTTGAAAGAATAACCAGGCTGACAGAGTCTAACCTCTCAATGGTAGACTGGCATTTAGTAAAAGAGATGAAGCCACCCACAAGCTGAGAAGACTGGGAAGTGGAGAAGAACAGGATGCCGAGATGAAGCCATCCACAGGTCAAGAAAAATGGGCAGCTGAATTCCAAAAACAACAATAATTTCCATAATTTAAAATCCTGAATCATGACAGGACACTAGTGGAATTCAGGTGTTTCTGGTACATGGACTACTCTCACCAAATGTGATTTTTGAACTGTAGGCCATGTGTACATCCTACTTCACAAATGAGTCTGTTGGATACACTAAGCCTGTAGGCTGAAGATGCTGCCCCAATGTTGGAAAGAAACCTTGGGTGACTGTCGAGGCAACTGGCAGTTTCTGTCATCTTACAATTTTTTGGAAGCTGCTTGCATGCACTTCCTGATTTATTAGGTAATATTATTTCCTTCTTGCATCTCTGAGGGAGTTGAAGATTAGATACTTATAGTTTTCCTTCTTAAGAATTTCAGAAAAGAAATTCACTGAAGAGGTGTAAGTGTACAAATTTGAAAGGCATTATAAGATAGTTCTCTGTTAGTAATATAAGTTAGGCTAGAAAGTGAATCAGGTACATTTTAGACTTACCAAAATAGGATAATGAATATTTTCTCTGAGTTTGTCAAATGCATCAAAAAGACATTGTTTAGGTATTTATTGCTTGTATATATTGTATATAATTATTTTACTTATTGTATATAATTTTTTCTTATATTAGTTATAACTTTTTTCCTTTTTTCTTTTTATTAGAATAGAAAGGAGAAATATGGTGATATTTTATTTGTGCTGAAATGTCATTTTATTTGTATGTTACTAAATAAAGTTGCCTGGGAATCAGAGTTAAAAGCAAGCCATTTAGCAGAAGTCTGATGGTGGTGGCACATGCCCTTAATTTGATCACATGGCAGGCAGAGTCTCTGTGTGGTAAAGGACACAGACAAGAGGTGACCCTAACCTTTAATCCCAGTATGAACCATTGAGACTTGGAGGTCTGTATATACAGTCGGTGACAAGAAAGTCATGTGTTTGGGTTTAGAGCCAACAAGAAGGTAGAACAGAAAGGCAATAAAAAGACAGGTCACACAGGAGAAGGTCTCCCTCTCAGGGGAAAGAGAACAGCAGTGAATGGTAAGCTAAAGGCTATTTGCTGTGCTCTGATCTCTTGGGCTATTAACTCTGCATTTAGCTCTGTGTTTCTTATTTAATAAGACTGTTTAGAATTTTATCCACAGTTTACTACAATTAAAACATTTGACACTTTGATATCTCTTTATGCCTTGGAAATTACCTCTCCTATCCAAGCCTTATCACAATACTTAAGAGATTCAATATTGACTGCAGGTTGGATAAATTCTTCTATGTTTGCTGATCTGACCACTAAAGGTGCAATTATCTTTTTGCACTCTAAATTAGCATTTTCAAAAGCCAAAGATTGGATTAGTACTCATTTAACTTCTTTATCTGATACTGCTGTTTACAGCTCTAATCAGTCTATACAGAAAGTCAGTAAAGAGTTCTTTGAGCCTTAGTATATAACTCAGTTATTTTTCCTGATTCTGGAATCTTATTCCATGATTTTAAGGCTGCCATACAGCATATGCACAAGGTATGCTCATCAAAGGTAGCTTGTTTATTTACAGCTCAAAACCTTTAATCTTACCCTTCTGTTCAAGGGCCTTAGCTTCTTCTCTACACCAGTTTTTCCACTGAAACTGATGACTATATTCTAATATTGTTGAAATTAATTGATTCCAGTTGTTTGGAATTATTTTATTCCTTGAGGACCACATTTTAACATCTATCTCACATATGGTGAAGGCATACCATAGGTAACTATTGCTTCCTTAATGCCTTCTAAATCTCTCATATGTATATGCTGCCATTCATAAACTGCATATCCTTTAGAATAATTGACATTTGCTGGCTTTTCACGAACAGTAACAGCAGGTGAATTCACAACTTTAGGCAAGTCATCTCTAACTCTGTAAGGTACTGGATAGGATAATTTCCTTTTAACCTCTTTCATCTGTGCCTTGATACTCTTTTTTTGTTTAATCAATTTTAACAGCATCTACTAAGGCTTGAAATTGATTTGACACTGCTTTTTGTAGGATCTGAACCTCCTGAACAGTAAATTATTCCAACAATTTCATTAAATTGATCACTTCCTTTTTATCATCACTTACATATGATTCTAAAGATTTAATTTTATCCATCGGTGCTATTTTGTCATCCTTAGAGATTATCTGTATGGCATGCAAATTGCCTTCCAAATGCATGGTTCTATCAGCAAATTATTTATTTCCATGTTCCATGGAATGCATTTTATCTGGCAATTTATCATTATCATTTTTAATGGAATGAAATTTTTGGGCTGATTTCTCATTACCACTTTGCAAAGTCTACATCATTTCAATAACTTTCTCATTCTTGGCACTGTTATGAATATAGCTAAACATGACTACGACCCAGGTAGCTTGTCTATCTCATCTAAGATTCCATCCATAGCAGAAACAAAAAGGTTTTAAAATTCCTGAATAGTCATATTATCTGCCATTGATATGGAAGAAGTTTACAAATTGTAAAAACAAAATATTTATGAAGTATGAAGTTATCAAGTAATTTACCTCAGATAAAATTGTCAGAAGATCATCCTTGGTGTCCTATGTGTCCTAGGCTCTGAATTTATTAGGGAGATATGGATGGCTAGCAAATGTCACAGGTCAAAGCAGCTCCTGGAACGCTGCTCTGATTTGTCACTCTAACTTGGTAAGGTTGGCTGAACTATAAGTTCTGAGCAAAAGTTAAACAAGGTACTGAACAGATTTAGTTAGAGAGAGGGAGAGGAGAGAGAGAGAGAGAGAGAGAGAGAGAGAGAGAGAGAGAGAGAGAGAGTTTGAGAGGGGGAAGACAGCTAAAAACTGAATGGATGAGTCATCTGGGAAGGATGGCACATGCAACAGCTGGGAGCTCCAGCTAGGTGGATCTGAGGCTGGAAGCATGGAGCTACCTTTCTCAGGATCCAGTGCTCAACCCACCTAGTGTGCCTACTGTGCATGTTTCTGGCAGCAGCTACAGGTCCCAGAGAGCATGCAAAGTGAAAATGGTTGGTGGGGAGTGTACCACTCAGCAGTCAGCCTGATGTGGCTTTCAAAACCCTGGGCTTGGGAAGTGTAGATAGAAAACTCCTGCTAGGAGTGAGCCAGGTAGAATGCATGCATGGGCTTTAGGATACTTGCACACAAGGTGCTGGAAGCTTGGGAGCTCTTAGATGCTTAAGATGGGGTGTCTACAGGCAGCTTGGAGAAGAGTAGAATTGTGCTTCACCATTGGTGAAGTGCTGGCACAAGTAGGGCTGGTTGTGCACCAAATGGTGATAGTGGTGGCTGGGGCCAGGCAAAATATGGTTGGAACAGGGCAGGATCTTCTGGGAGCTCAGCTGGATCCACAGCTCAATGCACTGAGTGCTCAAGACTCTGGGACTAGTCTAAAGGCACCTGCTGTGGGTGATTGCTGCCTACTGATTGAGGTATGAAGCAACTCAGCAGCTGTGGAAAATAGATACCACAAGCTGCTTGCTATGAATGGGGTGGAATGGATCCAAGCTGGGCTCCACATGAGCAGATATGTGTGAATGCCCAGGGAGCACAGGGGCACCCAACTGTGTGCGAGGAAGCCATTTACATCCAGGAGAGAGCTCCATACCTTCTCCCCTTTCCTTTTAAGAGGTCATGTAGTCAGACAAGAATCATCTCTCAACCAAGATAGCCCAAAGTAGAACCAGGATAGCCCAAAGTCACAGGTGGAGCTAATTCCCACTATACCACATGGATATCACTACCAAGTTCTGCTCCCAGCTTGGGAATGGAGTCCGGTTCCTTTGGCTCAAAATTTTATTAACCTCTATGTGCTAACCATTGAGAAACACTTCCCTAGAAAATTTCTTTCTGGGGTCAGGGAGCTATTTCTGAAGCATGCTGAGGTTAGGTTATTTCCTTCTAATTGTTTTGTATTTTGACAAGTTGGAGTATTTGCTGTGTTGGATATCCTTGAGGCTCCTTTCCTCTTGGACCAGTACAGAGCAGAATGGTCTTAGCTGCAACATTTAACATTTTCCAGGTCTTTTTCTGGACAAAATGCATAGTTTTTAATATCTTTTTACCCATCTATCACTATTGTTTTACTGTAGAACTGGATAAGAATAGTAAATAATAACCCTATCACAGCCTGAATGCTATCCTTGTGTGGTAGTTTGGATGAGAATGACCCTCATAGATGCATGTGTTTTCATACTTGGTCCTCAGATGGTGCAATCATTTGAGAAGAATTAGCATGCATGGTCCTATTGAAGAGGTGTGTCACAGGGGGTGGACATGAAACATTAATAACCATAGGCCATGCCCATTTTACTTTCTCCTTACTGCTTGTGGTTAGAGATATGAGTTGTTACTCTTTACATAATAGACTGGTTGGTTTTGTGTGTCAACTTGACTTAAGCTACTGTCATCAGAGGAGGGAATTTCAGTTGATAAAATGCCTCAATGAGATCCCAGCTGTAAGACATTTTCTCATTTAGTGATCAATGGGGAAGGGCCCAGCCTATGGTGGGTGGTGCCATCCCTGGGCTGCTAGTCCTTGATTCTATAAAAAGATGGGCTGATCAAGCCAGTGGAAGCAAGTTATTAAGCAGCTCCCTTCCATGGCTTTGGCATCAAGTCTAGCCTTGAGGATCCTGCACTGTTTGAATTCTTGCCCTGACTTCACTCAGTGGTGAATAGCAATGTAGAAATGTAAGCCAAATAAAGTCTTTTCTCCCCAGCCTGTTTTTTGGTCATGTGTTTTTATCATATCAATAAAAGCCCTAACTAAGACAAGTTGGTAACAGATGTGGAGTATTGTTGTGACAGATATGACCATGTTTGTGGAAGGATTGTGGAAGGGTTTTGGAATTTTGGGCTAGATGAACTACTGAGTGTTAAGAGCTCAGTGTGATGTTCTTTAGGATCTTTGAAGCTAAGAACATTAAGAGGAGTGTAGAAGACTGAGGTCTGGCTTATGAAGTTTCAGAGGGAAGTTTAAAGACTATCAGGGCCATTTGTTATTTTGAATTAAGATTCTGTGGTTCTGCTTATCAGGGGCTGAAGAATCAGCTATGATTAACAAGATAACAAAACTACTACAGCAAAACTTTATTTTGCTGGAATACTTGATGCTGGTTTGCTGAAGCTAAGAAATTAGTGGTGATTAAGAACAGACCAGCAGAGATGAGTATATTTTAAGAGTAACTAATCATCTTATGGATGGCTAAAATAACTGATCACTGATGTTGCCAGTTTTACTCTGGTACAAGATCTTGAACTCCCAAATGAAGCTAGGAAGTCCTCTATTTTTTTAACTAATGGGGTTCAATATAATTGAACAGGACAGGAGAGAACGACATTTTCTACATTAGGGAATATGGAGGAGGAGAAATATGGGTTTTTCTGCATCATTTGCAGTTATTTCCCAATAGTTAAGGGGTTGGGGAATATGGACGATGAGCCTTTCTACTATGTTCTTGAGAAGGAAGTCCTTAGAGAGCACCTCATTATGAGGAACATATTCATAAATAAAACTGTTGTCTGTATTTGGGCATGTGGAAAAAAAAGAAAAGATCAGCATCACTGAAGGAAACTCTTCAAGGAAGTGTTTACTGAGGGCAAAGAAAAGCTACATTATAGAGGCAGCCAAGGTTGCACCTCATGCTGGTAGTTGGAGTTGGTAATATATAAGAGTTACTGAAGTGATAATGGTTATGAAGGCATAAAGGGGTCATGGAAAGCAGCTGAGGCTTGACATTATGAAAGGCCAGGAGAGGCCTCTGGTGAAGGTAAAGCCTCAATAGTAGTTAAGGTCTCAGGATTGAAGGGTCATGAAAAGAATTTGTGGCCTGGCATAATGAAGAAAGCCTATGAGAGGCTATTGGTGAAAGTGCAGTCCTGTTGCAACAGAATACTGCAGTATTTTTGCATATGCCAGTGCCATGGGGTGACCACCCAGAAGAGCAGCAGCACTGGAGTTGAGCCATCTGGAGCCTAGAAGAGAAGCTGTATGTGCTGCAGAGGGCAGAACCAGATAAATAACTCAAGCCCTTTGGAGGAACAGAAAATTGTGAGTGAATCCCAGTTAACTGGACATTGCTTTATTTATACTGTTGGAGTTTGATTTTGCTTGGCTCAGACTGTGATGGAACCCTTGATCTTCCCTCTTGAAGAAGATATTTAATTTTCATTTTTAAAGGAACACACAGATGAAAGCCTTGAACTGTTTAAAGAGATTGGATATTTTAAAGAGATTGAAATTGTGAAGTGTTTGAATTTGTAGACTGTGGGACTTTTAAAATTATTTATGATTTTAGTGTGAAATTAATAATAAATGAAGGGATGTGCTTTAATAATGATGTGTTTGTGTTTCAAATTAACAGTTGTACTGGCTATTTTTATGTGTTAACTTGACACAAGCTATAGTCATCAGAGGAAGGAGCCTCAGTTGAGGATATGCCTTCATGGGATCCAGCTGTAAGGCATTTTCTCACTTAGTGTTTAATGAGGAGGGCCCAGCCCATGGTGGGTGCTGCCATCCCTGGTCTGCTGGTCCTGGGTTCTATAAGAAGTTGGGCTGGCCAGGCGGTGGTGGTGCATGCCTTTAATCCCAGCACTTGGGAGGCAGAGCAAGGCAGATCTTGAGTTTGAAGCCAGCCTGGTCTACAGAGCAAGATCCAGGAAAGGTACAAAAGCTACAAAGAGAAACCCTGTCTTGAGAAAAAAAAAAAAGAAGCTGGGTTGAGCAAGCCATTAAACAGCACCCCTCCATGGCTTCTGCATCAGCTCCAGCCCCCAGAAACCTGTCCTGTTTAAGTTTCTATCCAGACTTCCTTCAATGATGAATAGCATGCAGATGTGTAAGCCAAATAAACCCTCTTCTCCCCAATCTGCTTTTTGGTCATAGTGTTTTTGTCATAGTAATAAAAATCCTAAGACACATGCCTTCACTCCACCATCATAGTGACTAATCCACTGGAATTGCAAACCAAATGAAATGCTTTCTTTTTAAAAACTTTTTATTGTTTCTTTGTGGATTTCAAATCATGCACCCTGATCTCATTCATCTCCCCATCACTTTGTATCCACGTCTGCCTTTGCAACCTCCCACCAAAAATAAAATGAAAGAAAATTTAAAAGAAAAAAATCTCAGTGTAGAAGCTGTAGTTTCTCATAGTGAGTCACACAGTTTGCCCTTTAGTCCACACATTTTTATTTGCAAATGTTCATCACATTGAGTCCTAGACCTGGTTTGAAGCCTCTAGCTTCTGATGCATATACTGGGCCCTCACTGGAACTCCACTTAAGTATGGAGATCCTAAGGTGCATGGCATTTAAGCACCAACCCCACATTTCCCCAGAATTTCTTGAGTGCGAGCAGCAGGAAATATTAGATAGAAGGATTTAGATTGTGGAGACAAACAGAAAATAAAGGATAGCCACAAGAGGGCCTGGAATCTATTCCAATGAGCCCCAACTGTTTCTGCCCTAAGGCATTTATAGAAATGCCGAGGGGGTGGAGTAAAAGACACCCCCCCCCCAGCACAACCAAGTGCAGACCATCTCAAACACCTGCACTCAGGCTTGTGGCCCAATCATCCTCTCTATGAGGAACTGCTGAGTAAAGCCACAAGGAACCTGAAAACAGGCTCCCACAGGTCCCCCTTTCTTAATATATAAAAAATAACTCATTATTAATAGCTTACAGCAATTCCCATAGATGTTATACCTCCAAGTATGGGAGTAGAGGATGATAAAGATGACATTTCTCTTTTGGATTAGGTCTAAGGTAACAACAGCAGTCTTAGCTGCCTCAAGCCCTTTCTAACCCCAAAACTCTTAATGTAATTACAAACTTACAGAATCCTTTAGTTTCATCATTACAATTAACAGGTTAACATAAATACATAGTCACAATTCTTCCAATCTTAAAACTCAAAGCAAACTCTTAACAGAACCATTTGAATTAACATAAATGGTGCTATATATAGTTAACAATGTTCTCAGTCATATAGCTTTAACTCTTAAAAGAATCATTTGAATTTTCTTGCTAACAGAACATAGGAAAAACTTCTGATGTTTACACAAACTTAAATATTTCCTTAACTCCACAAAACCAGGGTGCATTAATACCAATAGGTTAACATAATTTCTGCAAACATACATTCAACCTTAATTCACTCATAATTCTTTTCTTTATAATTTTTAAACAAAATCCCAAAACTAGTAAGAAGAACCCAAATTTACACAGTTCCTACAAACCCATATTGAAAAGCAACATTCTCAATCTAACCATTAACACTTTGAACACTTTTAGCAAAACATCCAAAAGCAGTTTCTTCATAAAACTCTTTACACTTTAAAGTAATCTCTAAGCATTTGCATTTCTAACTAACAAAGCATGACATTAATCCACTCAAACAATAAGAAAATATTTTTAATTAAATAAACTAAGGAATATTAACTCTCCCTTTTCTTTATAATTTTTTAAAACAAAATTTCAAGCCTATTTAAAAATCCAAACTTTTCATTTTAAACAGTACCATATGTAAGACAAAAACCAGTTCCATATTCTATTTTTACATAACTAGTTCCATAAAACATTTCCATTTTTTAACACAAAACAGTTCATGAATCACCAGTTAATAAAGCATATACGCATACACAAAACTTCATCTTGAATCTGGGTAGAAACAATAAATTTCTTCATTTAAACAGTTCCATTTTTAACACAAATAATTCCAGAAAACAGTTCCCAGGTTGTTACTATAAGTAAAGGCAAAATTGTCCCATTGCAATGAAATCACTATTGTTCATTTCATTTCTTACATCTCAAAATTCAAATAATAAATTCTGGTACAAGCCTTCCAAATATGAAGAAATCCATAACAAAAATCTTTTTGTAGTTTTATTTCATTTTTTTAAGTTCAAAAAGTTCAAAAAAGTAAATTCTGGTATCAGACTTATATTTTCAAATATGAAGAGATGTTTTACAACAAAACCTTTTTGCAGTTAACAATTTTAGTTCAAACAAGTATGTCTGCAACTTTCATCCTCAAGCTAGAGACCTTCTTAGTTATAGTAATATTTTAAACCGCACTGTTTTTTGATGTTAGCTCAGGTTTTTCAGTGTTGCATTGATTTTCCATGGATCTCAGCTGTGGATGCCTTGTGCTGGTTCTGGTGTGTTCGTCATTCTTAGCTTCTTAACAGCTTCTGGAGCTTTTGAAAACTGCTCAGACAGCCTGCTTGCTTTGCTGTCTACTATGACACTACCTTCTGTGTCTCAGGTTTTTTCATCATATACATTAAGAATAAACTAACACTTAACATTTACACTTTTTAGAAACTCACATAGTATATCTTGCAAAGCATTTATACTCACATTCAACATTTACACTTTTTTACAAACTCACATAAAACATTAACATCTACTTATTTATACTCCTTAAGGAAACTATAGAACTACTTTAGCAAATATATTTCTTATTTACTTCTTATATTCATTCTATTCTTATTTAAACTTATTTACTTCTAGCATCTTTACCTCTTATAAGCTTATTACTACTTCTTGCAAGCTTATATTCTTAAACTCTATAGATCTATTTTACAAACTGATATAGGGCTACAATTAGCATATATATATGCAAACACCTGAGGATTTCTTAATTATTATCACTATCTCTATTAGAAAGGTTCTCTTACCTAGACAGGAAGTATGCAAATAATTTCTAAAGTTCACAGCTTACAGACAGCTTTGATATTCTGGAGGTTCTTGATAGATTGAAATGAGTGTAATTCTTTAATAGCTCTCTCTTAAATCTGGGACGTAGTGACTTCTGTTACTATGCATTTCAGATGTTTTATAACAACTCTATTAAGAGCTATGTCAATTTACAGCAAAACCAAAAGAAAGAAGAACCTTATATGGAATATTCTGTTTCTGAATTGCTTAGTCAGTCATTCCATAACAGTCAATTTCCCAACAGGAGAAGATAGTTGTCTAAATTGGAGTCAGGTTCCAGACATGCAGCTTTCAGCAGGTCTGAAAACATTGCTGAAACATATTCACAATTGTCTCAAACTCCTCAGCAGTCTAGAAGATGCTTTATACTCCTACTATCTGCAGACTGCAGGATAGAACCTTAATATTGGTGAAATTATTAAGGCCACTCCACATACTTAAAAGGGAGGTTTATTTTGTGGGCTAACTTACAAATGAAGGGGTAGGTTGCAGGGTCTGGCAAAGGTATCGCGTAGTCCGGTGGTGTTCTCTGGAGAACTCTGCTCGGTCTACCTCCAGCCTCCAGGGTCCGGGCACTAAGCGTGAGACCTCTTCCTGATCCTTGGTCTTCCGCTTCCTCCTCCGCCCTGCCTTGTGGGCATGACCATTACCAAAGCCTCAATGGGGGTTGGAACTTCCAGGCCAATGCTGGGATGGCTATCCACTACACCTTAATATCAAGAAAATTGATTTTTATTGCTTTTTATACTCAAACTCGATACAATTTTCCCCTTCTTAATTTTTTTAAAGTTTTATCTGTCATGAGTTCTTTAACAATGCTGATGTTTCTGATAGATTTTTATTAGCCCAATATTTTAATCAAAGCTGCTACTATTCAAAGGAGTCAAGAACATAGATGTTCTTTTCATGAAACATATCCTTCCTTAGCTTACTCTGACAAAAAGCATTTTCATTATTTCACTTCATTAGCTTTAACCCTGATGTATTGTTATCAGCTGTGATATTTAACATTTTTTTAATAAGGAACTTTCAGGTGAAGGAACTCTATTTCATAAGACAGCTTGATTTTCTGAAGTTTGTTCCCATCTATAAAGCAGTCATTTCTTTTTGAATGTCTGTTTCCTTGTCCCTTTATTAGATTTGTAAAGTAATCATTCATTGCAGGCTGTTTGTTCAAAAGGCAAGGAACTTTATTTTCCCATAAGTTTCTTCATATCTAAAACAACATTCAATGTATAAACTGCTTTCCCTTGTTTTAAGGATTTTAAAGTGGCTTGTTTGCTCTTATAGGTAGCTTTTTTTCTGATCTGAGTTCAAGAGGTAAGATTAAGCTTTCTAGTGTTGCTTTGAGAAGAAAGTTCAATCTGAGCTGAAAAAGACAGTTTCTGGACAGTATCACAGTCTTTAGCTGAAAAAGTAATTTTCCCAGAATGCATTTCTCTTCCTCGGTTCACTATTACAAGCTGCATATGGACTCCATTTCCCATAATGGGTCTGACAATCAACTTCTGGTTCTGTTTTACTGAGCTCACTTAAGAAGGTTTTGCTTTTGCCAAGGGAGAATTGAACCAAGTGTTTAATGTTTTTTTCAATTACAAGACATTGGGAGATTTCTATTCTGAGCTGGCTTCAACAGGTGTCTTTCATTTGACACCGATCCTGGATCAGAACTGCACCTGCATTGAGATGGGCATATCTTTTACCAACTTCCCTTGGGTGTTTGTGTTTGCCTTGGTCAGTCAGTGAAAAACAAAAGCATTTACAACAGAACTTTTCTATAGCTCCTTCAGAGAGATCTTCTCCCCCAAATCTTTACCTCATTTTGTTTGTTCCTTCCCCATCAGATGCAGAGCTTCAGATATCTCAGGCTCTATTCCTGTGCTAGCTGCCTTTGGAGGTAGTGCCCCCACCACCACCATCACACTCACAATCTGCCTCAAATTCTAGCAATTTATTCAAGTCATGAATTTTCTGGGGAGGAATCTGTCCCTTCTCCATTTCTTCAGAAAGTCTTTCTCCCAGACAGTCCCCAGTTTGGTCTCAGTTTCTCCCCTCTGCCCGAGAAACAGTTTCTGACACTACAGTAGCAGCTTTCCCTGCTACTGAAGGTAGGGGCTTTTTGTCTGTTTTGGGGGCCTGTGAGGTTTGTGTTCATAAATCAAGTTTCTACTTTTTTTTAACAAGGGAGGTTTTTGTTCCCCTAAGCACGCTTTTAGGACAGGTGTTATGACTCATCAGGCCTTCATCTGACCCAGTCCCCCAGTAGGTTGCATTTGTTTGTCTGGGTGCTCAAGAACAGAGTGTATGCCAGAGGCAATCACCGCTAAGGGCTACACTCCTTTGTCCCATAGGGAGTCAGTTGAAACAAAGTTTTTCTCAAAGATACTTTCTCTGATAGAAAAGTTTGCTCCGGGGCAGTTCTCCATGCTGCCCTAGCTGGGCTCTTTCCCTAGACAGCATTCAGACTTGACAGATCAACTGCAGACACAATTTGGCTTTACTGCTTTCCCAGAAAGACCCTTTCTCTGACAGGAAAGCTTTTCTCAGATCTTTTTGCAGCTGTGGGCATTGTGTAGTCTCACCTAACAACTCAGGACTTGCAGGGAAGCAGACAACTGTGCCATTCATGCTGGCTTTAGCTTTGTTTGTTCATTAGCAACTTTCCCCTGGGTCCTGCACCTTCCTGCCTCAGCTGTGCACTTCAGGAAGTTTACAACTGAAGGAAACCAAGTAACCCTGAAATGCACTCCAACTCAGGGATGCTGGTCAGTCACCTCTGGGTTGTTGGTCAGAAAAGAGGATACAATGCTAAGAGAGTTTGCATCACTTCAGGGGATCTTTGGGTTAGGTTAGAACAATTAGGAGCACCTTTTCATAGATGCTCACTCAGAAACAAAACCCTTGATGCCTTAGTTCAGCTGTAACTGAAAGCATAGCTTTTTTGCTTTTCCCAGGTAAACAGTTTCCTGCCCCATTGTGCTCTTTGTGGATCTTCACCCACACTCTCCCAAGCTTTTCCCTCAGGAGATTTTGACCCAGTATCTTTTACTAGCTTGAAGAGACAGAGCTTAGAAGAGAGGTTTTTCAGAACTCCATACCTGCATTCTGCATTGCAGGGAGGACTTTTAAAGCTTGAAAGAGAATTTAGAGAGGCTTTGCTGTTATAAGTTTGTTATTTTCACTTAGGGCTAGTCACAGGTGATTCCCATACTAATATCTTCAGGTGATTCTAATTTTTGTCCTTATGAGAGAAAGTTAAAGGCTTTAGTTTTTACAGGTTTTTTGTTTGTTTGTTTTGTTTTTAAGCTTTTAGTTTGAGAGAGAAAGATTAAGCCTTTTTGGAGAGACTTTTTTTTCCAAATTTTCCAAGAAAAGCTTTTTAGTTTAAAAGAAAGATTTTTTTTTCCCAAGAGAGAAAGACCAACTTTCCCAAAAAATTCTGAACTTTAAACTTTTTGGCTTCTTACACCCCCATTTTTGCCCCAAGGAGAAATCGCTTTCTCCAGCCACTTGGACTTGGCATTTCAGCTGTCCCTAGTCCACAGCTTCTATAGGAAACTTTTTTTCTGCCCAATAAGCTCAAAGAAGAGGTTTTTTTTACTACCTGTAAAGTAAGTTTTTTCCCCCAGTTTGCGTTCATTGACCCCAAAATTAGAAAATTAAAGAGTTTTACTGTCTAGTTGCCTTACTTACCTTAATTTTTTTCTACATGATTGGAACTTCTAAGTTACTAAGTTTTTTCTACACTATATTACTACACTATACCTTATACTTATTTTTCACAGATAGAAATTTCTTTTGACAAAAGAGAATTGTGTTGCAGCATCAGACATTCTTCCAGTCTGTTTTTCCTTTTGTCTTGCAGATAAAACCTACTGCTCCATAGATATACTCCATAACACCGACGTGTCCCTTTCCACCAGCAGGACCTAACTTGCACTTTAGCCAGAATCTCTGTAACAAAACTGTTGTTTTCCTTTGTCTCTAGTCCCCCCCTTTTTTCTTCTTTTCCTTCCTTTTCTTTCATTCTTTCTCTTTGTTCTTTAGTCCCTGTTCATGGAGCCATTCTGCAGCATTTACCCACCAACCCCACAGCTCCCCAGAGTGTTCTTGAGTGTGAGCAGCAGGAATATTAGATAGGAGGATTTAGACTGTGGAGATAGACAGAAAATAAAGGATAACCTCAAGAGGGCCTAGAACCTATTCCAATGAGCCCTGACTGTCTGCCCTAAGGCATTTATACAAATGCCAAGGGGGTGGAGCATAAGACCTCCCTCCCAGCACAGCCAAGTGCAGACCATCTCAGAGACCTGCAATCAGGCCCATGGTCCAATCATCCTCTCTATGAGGACCTGCTGAGTAAAGCCATGAGGAACCTAAAAATGGGCTCCCACACTAAGGCTTTGGATCTGCAGTACCAGCTCCTTCACATGCTCCAGCAGTTCAGAGATGAGGTAGATGTTGGCATGGGCCAAACCATAGCCCTGGTTCTGGGTCTGGGTAGTAGCCTGGGTTGGTCAGTATGTTAGCTGTCCCTCATCTTCACCTCCATGGCAAGCTCTCCAGCACTGCCTGGCTAGCTTATCCAGTACTACAGCAGAAAGTGGTGGGGCCAGTTCTCCTGCTATCCTGCCATCAGGGTCAGCTCACCTGCATCCACATCACTCTGGCTGGCTCTGCTCTAATGCCTAGGTAAGGTCCAGGACCCACTCTCCCAAGTGCTGCTGCCTGTGAAAGACAGGATCAGCTGTTTTACCTACAAAAGGAGGCTAGAGATGGAGGGGGTAGGGCAACTCTCCCTTTTCCATGTCACTGCATGGCAGATGAAGGGTGGAACCAGCTCTTGCACTCTAGGTCTGGCCTACAAGCATTCCATGCCAACAGAGTCAGCTCTACTTTGCTGCCTAGGCAAGATTCAGGGCCCATTCCCCTAAGTGCTGAAACCAATGAGGGGCAGAGCCTGCTCTCCTGCTCATTATTCTGAGGCCAGTTTTCCTAACTGCCACAGGTGAGAGGGAAGAGGAGCAAAAGACAAGGAGGGCATCTCTCTACTTATATCACTGCTTTACAGATGAGTAGTGGTGTCAGGTTACCCACACACTTGTCAAAATGGTAAGCTCTAATGCACTGCCCAGTTGAGGTGCAGGGACTGTTCTCCAAGTGCTGCAGCTAGCAAGAGGCAAGGCAAGTGCCACAGGTGGCAAGGAGGTCATCTCTCTTTTCTCTGTCAGATGTCAGATGAAGGGTGTGACCAGCTCTGGTTTTATTTTTTTTAAGTTGTTGTTGCTTGATTTTTCTCTTTTGGGGACCCACCACCCATCTCCCAAATAATTAACACAGACAATAGTATTCTTAATTATAAATGCCTGGCCTTGTCTTGTTTCTTGCCAGCTATTCTTAACTAATTATCCCATTTACCTTTTGCTTCTGGGCTTTTACCTTTCTCTTACTTCTGTATATTTTGCTTTCACTCTTACTCAATGGCTGGCTGTGTGATTGGATAGCTGGCCTCTGGTGTCCTCTGCTCCTTGTTCTCCTGTGCTATCTTCTCTCTTTTTTCCTCTTATATTTTTCCTTCTATTTATTCTCTCTACCTGCCAGCCACAGTTATCCTTTCTCATGCCTCATTACTGGCTGTTCACTCTTTACTAGACCATCAAGTGTTTTAGACAGGCAAAGTAAAGAAGTTTCATGGAGTTTAACAAATGCAACATAAAAGGGTGCAACACATCTTTGCATCATTAAAAAAATGTTCCAAAGCATAAACCAATGTAAGACATCTTAACATAATATTCTACAGCATTTCTCCCATTTTGTCTAAGCAAAAACAAAGGTTTTAGATATAACATAATAAAACTATATACAACACAATAGTTATCAGGTAAGAATTACCTGTCCATTTACAATATTCTGTTCATTTATAATATAATATATTCAGAGAAAATAATGAATTACCTATCCTATCTTAGTGAATCCAAAGTTTTACACATAATTAACTTTCTATCACAACTAAGAAAAACTGCGACTACAACCATCTTGTCTTTAACTCCATTAAAGATCCAAAGGGATGTAATGCTATCTAATAAGAGACACATTTGGCTGCCTGGACAGTCACCCAAAGTTCTTCTGCAGTGTTGGGGCATCCATCTTTAGCCTAAAGGTCTAGAGTATCTGGCAGACTTTTCAGTGAAGCAGGAAATTTGAAGGACTGTCTGGCCTTGTATTGACAAAGGTTGTCAGTCACTTTCCTCTGTGTCCTGCAAAGTATCTGGCAGTTTCTTCTGTGAAGCAGGAACCCTGAAGGACCATCCCACTTTGTTTTGGCAAAGTTCAGAAGTAACTTTCCTGTGGTTCCAGCATTTCTAGTCCTCACAGCATGTTGTCAACAGTCAAAGGCAAAAGTAGTTTCTTTGCCCAGTGGCTGACCTTACCACAATGGAAGCAAACTCCATAAGAACTTTCTTCAACACCCATCATTTCTGCAGTAAATTGGTTCTTCCAGGAGCAGTCGTTTCTGATTGTCATGAAAATCCTAAGTTAACGAGGCATTTTAAATGCCTTGTTCTGTAGATTTTAAAGTGCTTGAAGGCTACTTACCTGTCCAAATGTATCTCTATATGATCTTGAAAACATACCTAAAATAACTGCAAATTTGATTGCTATAAATAACTACTAACCTATGTTTCTTGATTATCCTATATAGTTTATAATAATATCCTTCAAATACTAGAATTTTATCTTATATTTTTAAATAAATAGGTATAATACCTTAAACAAGAGTAGAAACATAAACATGGTGTGATGAAAATAACTTTAAATTTGCATCAATATACTATATTCCCCTAAATGATAACAAATATCCATAACCCACCAAATAACCAAAAATCACCCACACTCCCCAACTCTTGGGAATTTGGGCATAGTTTTCTCCATATACCTTACTGCTGTATGTGGGTAAAGCATCTTTAGGATTCCAGAGAGAAAATTTGAGATAATGACTATGTCCTGGGAAGACCAGCCATTGGCCCACTGCCGGTTCAGCTGCCTTCAAAGAAAAGAGCACTATCCCTTTTCCAGATTCCAAAGGCCACTTCAGGGATGGTGCCATTTTGTCCTGGCCTCAGAAGATGCCTTTTGATAAATCCACAACCATACTTGTCATGGCAAACATCGATAGTCCTTTGTTTTGTGTCCTGTCTGTCCATTTTGTCCTGTTTGTTGGTTGATTCAAGGATACTTTGTTGTCCAGTGACTAACATTTGCCACAATGAAAGTTAACTCCATATGCAGTTTCTTCAATGCCCATATTTTCTCTGAAGTAGATTGGTACTGCCAGGAGCCAACATAGTCATAACAAAAAAGAAAATTTTTCTAAGGTATTAAAACATTTTAAATGCCATATTCTGTAGATCTCTGAAGGGTTTGAAGAGCTGTGACTTTTCGTTATTTCCCATGAGCATTTTTTGACATCTTCTTCAAATTCTTTTTTCAGGGACTTAAAGTTCTTGTCATATAGGTCCTTCACTTGCTTAGATAGAGTAACCCCAAGGTATTTTATATCATTTGCTGCTATTGTAAAGGATGATGTATCTCTGATTTCCTTCTCAGCCTGTTTGTCAATTGTATATAGGAGGGCTACTGATTTTTTTTTTTAGTTGAGCTTGTATCCTGCTATGTTGCTGAAGGTGTTTATAAGCTGTATCAGTTCATTTGTTGAATTTTTGGCATCACTCATGGTTTCTTACAGAAACTTCAGATTGAATACTCAAAAATTAGAGTTTTGAAACAAACTATGACTTACATGTAATGGGGAAAGTGTGGCATTCAATTTTTTATGAGCCTGGATATTCTCCCTCTACAATTTTTCCAATCCCTTCCTTTACTCAAAGTTTTTTTTTATAGATAGATACCAAAATTTCATTGTATGTATGTAGCATATATGTCCATTCATTAATTGATAGACAACCAGGATATTTCCACTTCCTAGTCACTGAAATTACCTAGTGGATATCATTACAATGAATATGAGTGAACAAGTATCTCTGTAGTAGAATATAGAGACATTTGTGTATAAGCCTAGGAGTGAAATAGCTAGGTCATGTATGTGGTAGACTCTTCCTAGATTTATGATGACTTTCATATTAATTTCACAGTGGCTGTATCTGTAATCAGAAATTTCTTTCTTACTTGCCAATTCTCAAATAACCACTCAGAGGCTTAATATTAATTATTAATGTTTGGCCAGTGGCTCAAGCTATAACTAGTTAGCTCTTACATTTAAATTAACCCATTTCTAATCATCTAAATATTGCCACATGTCTATGGCATTACAAGTCTGCTAGCATGCTGCTTCTTTTGTGGCTGGGTGGCATCTCTAAGATTCCACCCTTCTTTTCCTGTATCTGTGCTTGGATTTTATGCATGGCTCTATCTTGCCTTGCCATAGGCCAATTTATTAATCAACCAATGAGAGCAATACATATTCACAGTGTTTAGAAAGACATCCCACATCATGTGTCAGTTTGTATTCTGATCAAAAGTAAATAAGGATTCTGCTTTCTTCCCATTTTTACCAGCATTTGTTGTCATTTTATTTGTTTATAATACTTATTGTGAGTGGGATAACAATCCCAGTGAACTATTAATTTACATTTCCCTGACTAATAAGAAGTGTTTATTATCCATTTTTTCTTTTGATAAATCTTTGTTCAGATCTACAGTTCACTTCATGATTTGTTTGTTTTCAGAATGTTTCATTTTCTGAGCTATTTGTCTATTCCAGATATACTCCTCTGTCAGGAATAAAGTTAGCAAATATATTTTTAATTCATAGGTTGCAAGTTCATTCAGTTGACTGTTACATTTACTATAAAAAAGCATATTATTTTGATGAGGTTCCATATGTCAATTATTCTCTGAGTGAGCAGAGTCCTATTTACAAAGTCCTTTCCATACCTGTATGTTTAGTATGTTGCTTCTGTTCTAGTCTAACAGTTTCAGAATTTGAGAGGTTTGCATTGAGGCCTTTCATTCATGTGCTTTTGAGTCCAATCTGTTTGGATAATAGTTGTTAGAAATAATTTTGCTCATTTATTTTATTCACTTTATTAACAATATAGACAATATTCCTCATAATATTGAGAAGCTTACTCTGTTTTCTTTCATTTTTATCTATAATACTTATGTAAATAATTTTCATGTTTGAAACATCAGTCAAGCATCTTACATGAAGCTGAAAGTTGAGGATACAGGTTACATTAAGATGCAACTCTGAGACCCCTTGACATTAGGGCTCTATCTCCCAGTCTGTACATTCTGGGACAACCAACAGTCTTTACATCATTTTTCCTTAACTGTGTGACAACAATGAATTTTGAATATATATGGTTAAATATAATTTTGAATGGGTCCTAATTCTCCTGAATTTAACCTGAGTTTCCATGTGTGCTATTCATGTGCTGAACTTACCTTATACATATACTAAATTTTATTTGAAACAAAAACTCATAATTTATAGATGGCACAAGTCCTGGGATATCTATAGCAATCATTTTTCCAGTGAGTATACATTAGCTTCCTGATTAAAGCTGATTTTTAAAGAAAAAAATTAGCAGAAAATTCTAACAATGTTCCATTTATTGGTCACCTCCATCCAAATTCAGGCCTCAAAACTTGGCCAATCATGAGAGGCATGCATTTTATTCTACACTGTAATTTGCCTGAAATTCAGTTTGTAAGGAGAGTTGTCTACTGTCTACTATTATCCCAAGGTAAAACTTCCTGTCTACCCTCTACCTCATGTCACCAAACTCCATGTATGCTCTGGCCCTTTGTATGAGGGGCACAGGGATGATATTAAAGTGTTTTTGAGAAAAGGGGGAATATTTTTCTGTCTTCTCAGAGTGTCTTACAGCCTGGCTAAAACTCTTTGCTTTTCTCTAGTAATGGAAATTAGAAAAAGTTAGACTCAAAAGAAGCTTTCATTTTCTTCTGTATTTGCCTGTCAAAGAGAATCTTTGATCTGTGCAAGCCTTTGCCAACAGAGAAGCCTCATGTGCAGCAAATATTTAAACCTTTTCTCAAAATATTCAGTATAATGTTATTCATCAAAATTCTGTTAACAGTGTGTTGTGATTTTTTTTAATACTTCATGGATCTTTAATGATTTGTGATTATTTGGAATAAATAAAACCACTAAGGAAAAAAATATGCTGTATGACAGTACACAAGCTAAAGTATACAAAACAAAAATGCAAAAAACAAGCAAAAGCCATGATCTTACCCATACTTTGATCTTGAGCATGGTGTGCTTGGGTACACTAAATTATTCAATGCTAAGGGTCTTCTTATTTTTGGAAAATATTAGAAATATTTATAATGTTTCAATATAACTTTTGAAAACTAAAAACAGCATTGAAAGTTTATTTGAGGATATAACTCAGTGGTAGAGTACATGCTCTATGTGAGCAAGGCCATACCATTTGATTTCCAGTACCCCAAACACATATGTAGTGAAGGGTATTAGTAAGTACTTTAAAGAATAATATATAATACAAAACAACTCCATGTACTTGATCTATAAGTTCATAAATAATGATGACTGAATTTTCAAATTGCTCTTAGATGAGACATGTTGTTTAAAACCTCATGTGAATATGACAGTTTCAGGTTTAATGAAAATATTTTTCTGGTATTTTGATAGCTATATATATTTAATGAACCAAACATTAGTAACTTAGCAGCATCCAAATGAGTACATTAAATGAGTACACCAAAAATCTAGAAGAGTGACCACATATTCTATCCTTAACTTCAGCAATATGACAAAAATGAAAGATGAGTATTGTGAGAAGCCTGAACCTTGCAGTGTCCTTTTATGATTATCACTTGCATTTGTCATTGCTCTGTCTCTAAGAACCATGGCAGCTTGCTGTAGGGTTTAAGTATGTTTCATGTACTTGGATTTTGAAAACCAGTCAAATATCAAGTTTCTGGAATGTGTTGTTTAAATTTTAAAAACTTAAAGTAACTATAAACTGTTTTAGATTTGAAAAAGGTGACATTGCAGGCAACTTAGGATATAGTCAATACTGCCCTTTAAAACAATTTACTAAAAATAATTTGGGAATCTTGGAAAAGATCAATAATTCATTTAAAAATCAAGTTTAGAAAAACTTAAAAATTAGAAAGAAATATTTCATCAAACTCTAAAAAAATTTACCAAATGCTAAAAACATGAAGTTTTTATTCATTCACAACACTCAAACCATGGGAATACTTAAATTCAAACCAATGCAGCATTTTAAGTAATAACTCCATGCCAGAATATTTGCCTGGTTTTAAAATCTATTTTGTGAGTGGAAATTAGTAGAGCTAACTTCCTGAGAGTCTATTTTGGGAGAACATTATCTAAAATATTTGGGATACATTGTTTTCCTTTTACAGTTTTAAATATACATTTTTACAATTGGATTTTATTTTTTTGGGAAGAAGGGTTATTTTTAATGTCTTGCCAGCACGTATATCTGTGCAGTATGTGAAAATAGGTCATCAGATTCTCTGGAACTGGAGTTATAGATGTTTTTTCGGCAATCAAGTGGATGCTGGTGACCAATTCTGGGTTCTCTGGAAGAGCATTCTGTGATCTTAACCACAGATCCATCTCGTTAGCCCCCTTAAAATTTTGAAGTTAAAATACAATTAAATCACTTTCCCTTTACTTTTGCTCCCTCCAAATCTTCCATATAACCCCCTCACAAATTCATAGCCTCTATTTGTTGTAACATATATAGTATACGTATGTGAAAATATATGTGATAAACTTAAAATATATCCTGTTCAGTCTATATAATGTTACTTGTATGTTTAAGATTTCAGGATTGATTGCTGGTAGTGAATAGTCAATTTGTGTCTCTGGGGAAGAATATTTTTCTCACTCTCAACATCACTTAGTTGTCTGTAGTCCTTTGTCTAGGGCTGAGATCCAATGAGATTTCCCCATCCCATGTTAGCATGTCTGTTGGTATCAATTTTCTTAGGTACTTTTGGTCAGACTTCATGAGTTTAGCTTCTCTGCCATTTCTAGGAGAAGCAAAAGGCAAAGACCATTAATTATATTGTTTAATTGATGAGTGGTAGGGCCTATGTTTATCTTTTGATATAACAATTTAGAATGTAGTTGGGAATTATGCTGGTTTTGTGAAGTGATCATTTAAGGTTTCCCTCTGAAATTAAATTTCTTTTGCTCTGTTCTCCACGCCCTATCCATCCATGGTCCAATTTTACATTTCTTGTTTCTATAGTCTATCCAAGTTATATACACACATCTAATGACTTGCAGCTAGGAACAAAAGATGACAACATGCAACATTTGAGATAGAAGATTCTTTAAGAAAAATAGCCCACAACTGCACCAACCCTCATAAGTGCTTATACATTGATGTCTTATGTTCAAGAAAATTTTCAAATACTAAGAAAACATCACCTAATTTAATTAATACTCTATTCTATTCTTTAATTACACCTGTTGTCATGGAATTATATTTGATATATTAAAACATAATACTTGAATTATAAGAATTCCATAGCAATACCTCCTATAAAAGTAAAAATAATTTAAAATTTTTATAATAAATTCAGATTGCTTCTGAATTTCAGACTTGGTTATATTTAAGGATTGTTATCTCACAAATGACAATATGGAAAAGTCATACACCAAGCTCTGAAGCCTCTGACACTGATCTTGAATTTTGTTGTCTACACCAGCTGGACAAAGGTACTGGTGAGATGTCTCAGTGGATAAAGATATTCGCCAGCAAGACAGATGACCTAAATTCTGCCCCTGAGACCCATATGTTAGAAGAAGAGAGCCAATACCTATAAGTAGTCATCTAACTTCTACATGCATGTCATGTACCCACGCTAAGCCCATCCATACATGCATATGCAAAATAAATAAAAATTTAATTAAAAAATGCTGAATGTATAGGCAAATTTACACAGTAAGCCTTTTTAGGTGTGTAGTAAGAGAAAATCAGAAGCCACACTGAGCTCTGCCACAAGAAATCAAAAAATGCTATAGGCAATGGCCTAAACTTTATCCTTCCAAAATCTCTACTCTCCACAAGTGGTGGATGTGTCTGTGAGGTATTTTCTCTATTGCTCTGGGATACAGGAGGACCTATCCCATTATGGTGGTACCATTCCTGAGAAAGTAGAGCTGATCTATACAGGAAAAAGAGCTGAGTAACCCAGGAATAGTAAGCCAGTAAGCAGTGTTCCTTCTGCCTCAAACTTCTGTCTTGATGTCTCTCAATGATGAACTATAACTTACAAGACAAATAAACCCTGTCCACTAAAAATTACTTTTGTAAATATTTTATCTCAGAAATAGAAAGCAACCCAGACCATTTTAGAAATTCATTATGATACTGGAGCAGAGCAACATAACTTACATGACAAAATATCTTTTTGAGCTGTGAAAGATGACCATGTCTTTGGATAGGACAAGCATAGAAATGTAGAAATAGAATTTTGAGCCTTTTCTTAGCACAGCAGACAGACTACAAGATAGTTATCATTTAAGTAATGTAAATAAACACTTATCCATGGGATAAGAAAAGGAGGTTGATTATACTGAAATTGGATGAGTAGGCAGCAAAGACTACTCAGACCTTAAATGTCAAGTAAAGTAGTTGAATAGTTTCTACACAAGTTACTATAGTCACTACAGTAGCAATACAAAGGAAAACTGGTAAGATTTAGGACTGGAACCAGGGTAATCAGCAAGGAAACCATAACACTACTAAGTAAAAGATAGAGATTTCAGAAGCCACTTGGGCAATAGAAGTGTTGAAGACAAGAAAAATTCTGAGAGAGATCTAGTAATCTATTTTTCATAAAGTATATGAATGATGAAATATTTTTCTAAAGAATAAATTTCCAAATAATAACCATGTGTGGAAAAATCTAATATTTAATTGTAGAAAATTTTAGAAATTATGACAAAATAGTTTTCAAAATAAAGAATTTTAATCAAACAATATTGAGTGACTTGCAAAAGCATTATAATTTCTTGGCTATGGTTGGGTTATATTGTACCCAAATTGCAAATAATAATACTCCATCCCCTGTTATCCCAGATTGTATTTAGAAATAAATAACCACGAATGTAATTTAGGTAAAGTGAGGTAAATATGGTGGCTGCTTATCCAGTACAATTGATGTCCTTATAAGAAGAGATGGGATGCTGACACACATGGAAGGAAAACCATGAGCTGATATGTAGGATGTGCAGGACCAAGCTGGTCATAGGAAGACCTCAGACTCACAGATAAAGGTGGTGAGAAAATAAATTTCTGCCATGCTTTGGCATACATTATATCATTTTTAGCAAGTTAATGCAAGCACCATTAGGGCTAAGCTCATACTTTCAAATTAATATTTTGTTCCTCATATTGTACCTATGCATCATTATCTGTTTCTCCTTAGAGAGTGTTTCTCCAAATTTTTCTGATCTTATTTGATATTGCATTATAATTTTGAACACTGGCCATTAGTGGCAAAACTATTCATTTCCAAGACAATTTTTGAGTTAAAAATTGACTAAACTGTATAGCTCAAAGACCATAAAAGTGGTTATTTATATAATATAGTTATTAAAGTCTTGTTGTTTTAGAGATTGTCAGGTAGATCAAAGGGAAATGAAAAAGTTGAATAATCCTGGGTTTCTGTTCTTAAATTTCTTCAATCTGATAGCAGAGTGTATGTATTTGAAAATAATTACTATAAAAGTTTAGTTTTGTGTGTCATAAGAGCACATATTTCATACATAATGATGTTGAATTCAAGAAAATAGAACTTTAGGAAAATGAGAGATGAGTTGTGTTTCTATAGAACAAGCCAATTAAATTGTACATGAATGTGGTTTGAAAATGAAATGCTGCACCTGATGTGTTACCGGAATGATTGATCTCAGCAATGTTTCTGGGAGAGTTAGAAGCTTTATGAGTCAGAGGTTATCTAGAGAAATTAGGTCATGGAGACAGGGTGTTTGAGATGTATTGTTCATTGTCATATATTCTCTTGCTCTCTGCAGCTGGGCCAACACGATATGAACTACATTGTTTGACTACACTACCCCAGCTACTAGTCATTGTAAACTAGTAACTTTAAAGTAAATAACCAAAGTAATTTCTCCTCAAGTTTTCTTTTGTCAGAAATGTTGAGCTCAATAGCAAGAAAAGTAACAAGCAATGATTGCTACTTGAATTAATGGTTCATTCAGACATGGGTATGCTTATGAGCATTGTTGAATAAGAAAGAGAAGAGGAATTTCAGAATGGAAAAACATGAATAAAGCTAGGAAAGGAGGTAAACAGTGGGTATTTCATTTTAAAAAATATATAAATTATTCATTCCCAAGAGATTTGTAAGTTAAACAAAAAGACAATAAGAAAAAAAATCATGCTTTTTAAAATGTAGTTCTCAGAAAAAGAAAAGGTGGGTATCTGGGTGGTGGGTAAGATGGACAGATCTGTAAGAAGGTGGGGAAGGGGAAACTGTAATGTATAGTATGGATGAAAATCTATTTTTAATTTAAAAAACTAGTTTTTCCTATACATGAGCCTCCTGATAGGTTATTCAATCTCAAATGGTCACCTCTAAACACATGTACATTCAAGTACTTGATGGAATGAATAGTAATCTAATTTCATGTACTGGCTATTTGTCACTATGGCAAAACCTGAGATAATCAGCATAAACAGAGAGATATTCATGTTAGTTCATGGTTTTAGATGGTTCAGTCTATGGTGAACTCTGTTGCTTTGGGTCCTATATTGGCATATATTAGGACATAAGTGCAGGGCTGACTTATAACAACCATGAAGCAAAACAGAAAAAGACAGTGTCCAACTATCCCTTTCCACTGCAGACTGCCACTGATTTAACAGTGCCTGATGTACCATGTATTTAACACATGAGTGTATGGGGACATTTAAGACATAAAGTATAACATCACAATTTACTAAAAAATCCTAAGTCCAGATGAATTGTTTTCTGGCATATTTTACAGAGTTTTTGTAAGTACAAAACACCAAGTGATACGTTTTGTTTCTGGGACTCATTCACTTTTGTCACCAAGATTTCCTACATTCCTATGACTTGTTTTGACATATTGTTTTGTTCCAAATGCTCAATAGCTCTCTCAATTAAGCTGTCCTCTGTGTCCCTCCTGGTGACTGTTCAAAAGGAACATACCTCTCTGCTTATCATGTACTTTTGATTTTGTAAATTATCCTCACTACTGTTGGATGAGTAGAGTTAAAATTGGTCACAACTAAAGAAGTTTTAAATTCCTTCTACCACAAAATTATATTCCTAAAAAGGATGCTCTTTTGACAAAACTTTGTAAAAAGAAAAAAAAAAAAACAGCTGAGTATAAAGGGCATGAAACATGATTGGAAAATAAATCAATCCATCTCAGTGGCAAGCACTACAATGTGTGCTTATTACTGAAGCACAGATTGATAAAACTGGTCTAACTCATGGCTTAATCTAGGTTATACTTTTATATGTAATACAAGAGTTACAAAGTTATTTTTGCTCTGAGAAATTTGATAATATTCAAGTGTCTGTAGCTGCATTAAAAACTGTAATGAGAAAACTAAGAGGTTTGTACTGATCCACTAATATTGCCAAAAATCGTCTGTATGGTAAATTCACAAGAAAGATTGGAAAAGAAGGAAATATTGTGTCTAAATTTGAGTTGTTTAACCAAAAGCATCTATTATTACATTGGAAAGCTTACCACACTTGTTCAGAGTGCTAACAAACTGTTTATAAAATTTATGAGACTTTGGCCTGTTCATCTGCACAGATATAGCTACAAAATGCCAGTGCTTATGTAGGAAAAAATTTGACCTTCCTGTGTGTCAAAACAGTGAAGATAATTCTCTTTACAGAAAATGATGAGTCAAAAATAAACTGGGGACTCCAGTTTTAGTTCTAATTTTTACAAGCTTGTCAGTCATCACTCCTTACACCCAGAAAAACTGCATAAACTGAAAATAAACAGCTTTTATTGGAAAAATTGGGTCATAGTACCAACCACATTGCTAAAATATGAGAAGACAGATGCAAAAAAAGCCACAGTAGTTACAAATCTGCTTATTTGGAGTACAATTATTAAGAATTAGAACTATCTAGGTTGATGGGAGCACTGTCATGGTTAATTTTATATGTCAACTTGTAAGGAGATTATTTTAAAAATGAATAATTTAGACTAGATAAAATAATGATATTTGTAATGTCAACAGGCCTCAGTTGATCAGTTGGAGTGAAATATAATAATAATAACAATAACAACAGCAACAACAATAATAATAATAGACTTAAGGAACAAGAAGGAATTCTATTCTAGACAGTTTTAGGATCCTGTGAGGTTCCCTTGGGTTGGGGGGGAAGTAGGCACAGAGTCAATGACACAGACCCTGGGAGTCAGGTTGAAAACAACAAGCTCAGTTTATTCAGGAATAGGCAAACCTTAAGTATCCTTCACACCACCCTGGGGGAAGTTCTGATGAATATGCATCTGCTGATGTGATGTGGCTGCCTCTCATTGGTCTAGATCAACTCAGATTATGGCTCAGCTGCTGTTGCTAAGGCCCTTGTACAGACCCAGGTGGCTCTCAAGAAGTATCTTATGTGCATACTCTCATTACTAGTTTGAGCCTACTACCCCCCAGGCCTGTTAGGTGTTAGTCATACCACATATCCACCCATTTTTATTATTTTATGAGACATGATCAGTGGGAGCTAGGGTACATTGCCCTAAACTTTTTTGTTGTTGTTGTTGTTGAGACAAGGTTTCTATGAGTAGCTTTGTGCCTTTCCTGGAACTCACTTGGTAGCCCAGGCCGCCTTTGCCTCCCGAGTGCTGGGATTACAGGCATGCACCACCACCGCTCAGCTTGCCCTAAACTTCTTAAACCCATGCCAGGAGAGCTCAGCAAAATGAATTTTATCTGTATTAGGGTGGCCTGCAAAACAAACTCCTGTCATTGACTACTAGACCTCAAGAATGTCAATCCTGGAGAGCTTTAGGCAGTAGGCTTCTGTATCTCAGTGAGCCATGAGGGCATTACCTCCCTAAGAGGACTTTGTTCTGGGTTTCAGAGAGCCAACAAACCCACTAGGGTTGCCTTTGTGTCTGCACTCTTTTGATGAACCTGTTGTAGAAGACATTTGAACAGGAGAAGGATTAAAGGTATCATGCTGCCATGCAAGGCATATGTGAGGATCTGGCGTGATCAAAGTATCATTTAATATTGTCCAGATATTACTAAAAAATCATTCTCCAAAGAAGTGGGTAGGAACCTAGTTATATTTAGTAATTAAAGAACTTGTCTGACCAGGATCCCTTTATTGTACCAATTGAAGTCTTTCTGATGATGTATTAGCAACCTTGTAAGGGGGTGAGGCAAATTGCTTGCTATCTAGGGTTGCATGCCAATAATGACATGATCCTTACTATTGCCACAGTAACAGGGCAAATAACAATATAAAGGATTAAAATAGCATACATTACCCCTCTGAAGCTTCTTTTATGGCCAAAGTCTCTTGGTCCATTGCCAGACACACATCTTTGTAGGGTATCCATTATCAGCATTGTAGTATTTTAGGAAAAATGCAAGCATACCCTCACCCATGGGTTAATAGGGGAGCAGGGGGATGTCATTGAAGGGTGTTGTGATCCTTCTAATACACAAGAGTCAATGGTGTTTCCCAAGATAGGTATGCCCAATGTTTATAAGCAGGGCTTGATCCTGTGTCTTGGAGGTGAAAAAAATTAATATGAAATTGAACCTCCACCAGGGCCAATTTGGGATCTCTCTTGGATTCTGAGGAAATTATTTTTGGCAAGTGCTCTTTGAGGGTTCTATTAGTTCTCTCTACAATAGCCTGTCCCTGTGCATTATATGGAATTCCTGTGGTATGGGACATTTTTTATGAACTCACAAATTCATTAAACTACTGAGACAAATGAGCAGGGTCATTGTCTTAATGGCTCCAGACAATCCCATGACTAGCATTGCTGATTTGAGTGCCTTGCTAACATTAGCAGCCTTTTCTCCAGACAAGGTCAGGGCATACATAAAGCTGGAGCAGGTATCTACTATTACATGTACATATCTTAAATTGCCAAATGGTACATGTAACATCCACTTGCCATATAGCACTGGGCAATGGGCTGTGAGGATTTACCCCTGATCTTTGGAGGGGTCCTAAGTGGGCAAGTAGTATACAAGTAGTACACACACTACATGTTTACATTGAAAATTAGCAATTCTGGGAGCAATTTTTGCAGGCTCTGTGGTGGTTACAAATGAAATTGCTGGTATAATTCTCTAGCTTGTTTTAATAAATTTAAAACCACTGTTAAAATTATGGTATCACTTACTTCATTCCCCTTGACCAAAATTCCTGGTAGTTTGGAAACTGAGCAAATATGTGATAAATACCAGGGCTTAATTATTTGATTCAATACATCTTAAACTAAGAGCATTGTGTTGACTATTGGATTTAGAGCATCTTTAACCCTTGGGAATGCCACCATTCTTGTTGCTTGTACAGCATACTGACTATTAGAAAAGTTGTTAACATGCTCATTTTGAAACTCCACTAGGATTTCAAAAAGTGCCAATAATTCTCCAAGCTATACAGAGATGGGATTTGTAATACTATATGTTTTGTCTTCTTCCTTTCACTGAATCAATATTCCATATTTAGTCTTGTTGACATCTGAGAAGCATATGGTTGCACGGGGAATGGACTTAGATGATTGTCTCTGAGGGAATAGGTATCTCTATTGTGAGCACTGGAAACTCTGGTAGCACTCAATATTTTGGCAAATGGTTGTCAATTGTTCTGGCAAACTCAGTAATCCTGCAGATAGCTACACAATTATAGTCAACAAAGGCAACTCAGGCTTATGGTGCTGCAGGTTGGTGATGGATGGTATAGTAAGAGCCCTTTCTGGAACATTTTTACCCCAGTAGGGAGCTTGAAATTCTGTGGGGGGCATGTAGGGCCCTCTAAAAGTGGGAACAGTTCATTCATTTAATATTCTGGAATTGGTAGGAAGGATTTAAGTCAATTTATTGTCCCACATAATTGTTGTAGTTGCAAAAGGGAGTATTTTTCTTTTATATCTAATTTGAAGGACAAGGAGTGAACATACTTAGCAATAACAAAGACCGAGAATGAAAAGGAAGGTACTATTTAGATATTATCTGGTGCCATAATTAACTTTAAGGAAGCCAAGTCTTATATTGTTGATTTAACAATTGGTTGTAAATAAGCAAAATCAGGGTGTTCCAGTAGCAACTTATCCATATAATTTACTAACACAACATTTTATGAATGTTAACTTAAACCTGAGCAACATATAATTGACATACTGAGAGGTTGTTTTTCATTTCCTGTGGGAGAACTACCCAATGATATCTCTTTGCTGGCTTATGCGTGTTTGGCTCCTAGACTATAAAAGCAAAGTGACCCCTATCTTGTTGAGCTAGGGGAATCTGGAAAAAAACAGTCCTTGATGTCTAGTATTGTGATATAATGGGAAGGAGGAATTCCCAATTGATTGGAATAGGATCTGGTTGTTTAGTAGTGCTGGACTTTGTGGGGCAGTGGCCCTTAGAATTGGGGGTGTTGCTCCAGGTCTCAGCCACTAAGGCTCAATCTTTCATGGACAGTAATATCATCAAAGAAGGCACTATCATCTGTTGTAAGAACAGCCCCCATATCCACCAAGATATCCCTGCCCCACAAGTTTCTAGGCACAGTAGAGATCATAGGGTGAATGGCTCCTAATTTGCCATCAAGGTCTTTCCAATGGACCAGGCAGGTGGCTGTCTTGGGAATCTTATTGACACCCAACTCTGCTAATTGGGGGGCCAGGTTTAAATTTCCACTGTGGGAAGTGGAATGCTTCTGCCTCAGTTAAAATGGTAGCATCTACACCAGTATCCACCAATCCTTTAACAGGCTGCCCATCAAGGAAGAGGACAATCATAGGAGAATGAAGGAAAAAGGGCAGCATCAAAAAGTTCTTCAGGTTTGCAGAGCCTCCTCTTACTTGTGGGGCTGAGAAGATCCCCATCTGGAGTTTAAAGGAACCTTGGCCTCCTCCAATTGAGAGTGGTAGTACTTGGCCCAATGGTTCCCTTTTTTACATTTTGGGCATCTAGTCTTAGACTTTATTAAATTTTGGACATCTAGTCTTAGTCTGGGGGCAGTCTCTCCTAAGATGACTGGGCCTGTCACATCCCCAGCATGTTCTATCAGTGGGTAAGGCTTGAGTCTCTTTCCTACTTTGTTTATCAACAAAGAGGGCATTAAGGGAGGCTGTGAGGGCATCAGTTAGGCTGCTGTTGGGATCAATATCTCTAGTAGCTATTACCCATCTATGAATATCCTCATCATGGATGGCAGCTACTGCATTGCAAGTGGGGGCATTAAGCCCTTCCTATGTCAATTATTCAATCAGCATCTCCTGAGTATGGCTGCGATCCACCCTCTACTCCAGCACTTCATTAACCCTCTCAAGGAAGTCAGTAAACAACTCTCCTGGCTGCTGGATAAGTTTGTAAAAGCACAAAGATGGCACAGATGGGTTGTAAGGAGTTCAAGACTTTAGTGCCCTGAAGACCAATTCTGAGACCTGTTAGAAATTTGTCCAATTTGGGGTTGTATGACAAGGTTACAGAGTAGGGTAATTACCCATATTGTTAGAAGGTGTGATCGACAACAGAGAAAGTAAACAAGGGTCAATTGTTGGGAGTTAGACCTCTTCCATCTCTCCCCCCTCTACATTTAGTCCTCCCATTCATGTGCTCCCATACACATCCATAAGTATATCTTCTATTTTGCTTTTCTAGAGAGATCCATTCCTAGCACTTGTCCCTTACTCTAAAATTAACTTTTATGGTTATATGGATTATGGCCTTCTTATTGAACTTAACAGCTAATATCCACATATACATGTAGACATACCATATTTGTTTTTCTGGGTCTGGGATACCTCACTTAGAGTCCTTTTTTCTAATTGCATCTATTTGCCTACAAATTCCATGATTTCATTTTTTAACATTTGAGTAATATTCCACTGTGTAAATGTACCACATTCTCTATAACTATTTATCTACTCATGGACATCTTGGCTGTTTCCAAATTCTGACTATTATTAATAGAGCAGCAATAGACACAGTTGAGCTAGTATCTCTTTAATAAGATGTATAGTTCTTTGGGTATATGCCCAAGAGTGGTATAGATAGACATAGAAGTATATCTATTTCTAGCTTCCTATGTAACTGCTGCACTTTTTTCCATAGTGACTATGCAAGTTGGCACTCACACCAGCAATGGATGAGTGTTCCCTTCACTCCATGTCATCACCACCATGAATTGTTATTTGCTGTGTTGATCTTGGCCATTCTGACTGGTGTAAGGTAAGCTATCAAAGAACTTTTGATTTGTATTTCCATGGTGACTAAAGATGTTGAACATTTCTTTAGGTGATTCTCAGTCACCTGTGCTTCATCTATTCAGTACTATCTTTTTAATTCTGTACCCAATTTTTAAAAATTTGGTTACATGTTTTCATGATGTCCAGTTTTATGAGTTCTTTGTATATTTTTGGATATTAATCCCTCTATAGGATGTGTAGTTGGTAAAAATCTTTTTTCCATTCTGAAGTCTACCCCTTTGTCTTGATGATAGTATCCTTCACCATAAGAAGCTTTTCAGTTTCATGAAGTCCCCTTCATTAGTTGATGCTTGTAATGCCTGGCTAATGTTATTCTGATCAGAAAGTTTTCCTAGTGCCAATGAGTTCAAGATTATTCTCCCTTTCTTTTTATTTTTAATCACATTCAGTGTATATGGCATTGTGGCTTTGATCTATTTTGAGTTCAGTTTCATGCACGGTAATAGGTATTTATCTATTCACATTCATCTATGTGTGTTCACACAGTTTGACCAGCAAGATTTGGTGAAAATGCTGTTTTTTTCAGTGTCTATTTCTGTCTGCTTTATCAAAAGTCAGAGGTATGTGGACTTATGTATGGGTATTCAGTCCATTCCCATTGATCAAAGTATCTATTTTGTGTTCTTATACCATGCTCTTTTTATTACTATAGCTCTATAACACAGTTTTAAGTGGGGTATGGCAATACCTATAGCAACTATGTTATCATTTAAAGAGTATTTTACTTATCTTAGGTCTTTTGTGTTTCCATGTGAAGCTGAAAATTGTCTTTTCAAATTCTATGATGAATTATATTGAATTTATGATGAACATTGCATTGAATCTGTAGATTGCTTTCAGTAGGATGGCCCTTTCTACTATATTAACCAAACCAATCCATGAGCATGGGAGATCTCTCTATCCTCTGGTATCATCTTTAATTTGTGTCTTCTATGTCTTAAAGTTTTTATTATACAAATCTTTAACTTGGTGGGTTAGAGTTACACTCAAGGTAGTTTTTATATTTTGAGGCTATAGTAAAAAGTATTGTTTCCCTGGTTCTTTTTTTGGCCCATTTGTTATCTTTATATGAGAAGGCCACTTATTTTTGCATATTAATTTTGAACCTTCTTACTTCACTGAAAGTGTTTATCATCATCAGGAGTTTCCTGGTGGACTCTTCCAGGTCAGTTATGTATACGATCATATCATCTGCAAATAAAGGTACTTTGACTTCTTCCTTTCCTATTTGTATCCTCTTGATCTCCTTCATTTATCTTAATTGCTGTAACTAAGACTATAAATATGAACATGAGTAGGTATGGAGAGGCTGGACAACATTGCTTCTTTCCTGACTTTATAGAAAATACTTGGAGTCTCTCTCCACTTAGGTTGCTGTTGACTGTTGGCTTCCTGTAGATCTCCTTTATTATGGAGCGATATGTCCCTTGCATCCCTAAACTCTCCACAACTTTTACCATGAAGGGGAGTTGCATTTTGTCACATCTTTTCTGTGTCTAATGAAATGATCATGTGGATTTTGTCTTCAGTATGATTATATGGTGGATTACGTTTATTGATTTGCATGTGTGAAACCACTGCTTTATCTGGGATCAAGCCTACTTGGTCATGAGGGATAATCTTTTTTATGTGTTCTTGGATTCCATTTGGGAATATTTTATTGAAAAAATTTGCATCTATATTCGTAGGGGACATTGTCTTATAATATTCTTGCTTTTTTGTGTGCCTTAATGTGGTTTATGTATCATTGCAATGATGCCCTCATTTAAAAAAAAATGGTTATATTCCTTTTGTTTGTATTTTGTGGAGTAGTTTGAGGAGAACTGCCATTAATTCTTCTTTGAATGTATGGGAGAATTCTGCACTAAAATCATTCAGTGAGATTTTTAATTACTTCTTCTATTTCACTAGGTGTAATAAGTCTGATTAAATTGCTTATATGATCTTGATTTAATCTTAGTACATGATATATATCAATTCAATTTCCCATTTCATTTAGATTTTTCCAATTTGGGGAAGATTAGATTTTAAAGTAAGTCCATATGATTCTCTGGATTTCCTTGGTGTCTATTATGTTCACCCTTTTAATCTTTAATTTTGTTAATTTGATCTTTCTCTACCTTTTAGTTCATTTGATAATTTTATTGATTTTCTTTTAAAAAAAGGAACTCTGTTTCATTGATTTTTTGTGCTGGCTTTTGTTTTTCTGTTTGTTTGTTTGTTTCTATTTTGTTGGTTTTGTACCTGAGGACCTGAAATTGATTATTTTTTTTCATCTAGTATTTTTTTTATGTTATTTCTTCATTTTGTTCTAGGGCTTTCAGGTGTGTTCTTAAGTTACTCATATAAGATCTCTCCAAGTTTTTTATGCATATATTTAGTGCCATGAACTTGCCTTTTATAATCGCCTTTGTCATGTCTCATTGGTTTGAGTATGTTGTTTATTAAATTTGAAAATATATTTAATTTTTTCTTAATTTCTGCCTTGATCCAGTTTTCATTCATTAGTGAATTATTCAGTTTTCATGAGGTTGTAAGCTTTCTGTTGCTTCTCTTGTTGGTATCCAGCTTTATTCCATGGTGGTCAGATAGAATACAGGATATAATTTCCACTTTCTTGCATCTATGGAGTCTTGCTTTGTGTCCAAGTATGTGGTCAGTTTTGAAAAACGTTCCATGATGTGCTGAAAAGAAGGTACATTCTTTTGTTTTTGGGTAATATGTTCTGACAGTATCTGTTAAGTTCATTTGGTTTATAAAATCAGTTAGCTTGAGCATTTCTTTATTTATTTTTGTCTGGATGACCTGCCTATCACTGAGAGTAATGTACAGGAGTCATTCACTGTCACAGTGTGAAGATCAATATGTGATTTAAGGTGTAGAAATGTTTCTTTTATGAACTTATTTGCTCTTGTGTTTGGTGCATAGATGTTTAGAATTTCACTACTCCTTGGTGGTAGATTTTTCCATTGATGAGTATATAGTGCTCCTTATCTCTTCTGATGAATTGCAGTTTAAAGATGAATTTGTTCAGATATTAAAATGGCAACTACCATCTTGTTTTGGGGGCCTATTTGCTTAGAAGATCTTTTTCCAACCTTTTACATTACAGTGATGTCTATGTGTTAAGGTATGCTTTATGTTTGCAGAAGAATGATGATTCTGGTTTTTAATTTCCTCTATTTGTATCAATGAACAGTGTTTGTTAATTCCACTTTATTTTGGTGTGGTGGTTTGTGTTTTTCTACCTTCTTTTGATTTTTTGGTCCTATATTATTTATGCTTTATGTTTATTTGGGTGTGGCTGTCCTCTATGGGTTGGAGATTTCCTTTAAGTGCCTTCTGTGGAGCTAGATTTGTAGATAAATACTGCCTTTACTTGCTTTTTACCATGTAATGTTTGTTTTATTCATCAGAAGTATTGATGGGTATAACAGTCTGGGATGGCATCTGTGTCCACTTTGTAGATGATCCATCCAGGTTCTCCTGGCTCTTATAACTTCCATTTACAAATCAGGTGTTATTCACATAGTTTTGACTTTAAAAGTTACTATATTTTCTCTTGAAGCTTTAATATTTCTTTTTTCTGTATGTTTAGTGTTTTGCATATTTAACCATTTTAATTGACAAGCTAAGGATTTTACATATATTTGCTGTGTTTTGAGGTACAGATTCTCATTATAGATCTGGATAAGGCAATGAGAAGTAATATACTACAGCCTCAATATTATTCCATCTTGAAATTTCCTACACCAAACATTTTAATTCTCTTCCTCCAGCTAAAATCCACATCCCAAGGGTGGTACAACTTCCCAAAACAGCACCAGTGGAGTGGTCAGTAGTACAAGCACATGAACCCATGGAGTACTGTAAGGAAAGGGGGCTGGCTAGAGAAACCCACCCTGACCCTGGAGCTCAGAATTAGGGAAGGATGGCTCAGATAAAGCCAGTGAGAGAAACACAGTTTATCCCAGATGAAAGCCATCTCTGACCCTGTCCAACTGACTTGTTAAATCAACCAATCACAGAGCAGGACAGCAGAATCCTGGCCCTAGGGCCCAGGGCCAGGGAAAGAAACACAGCCTATGTTTGGGACCTGGGCCATAGAAATGAACCAAAGAAATATGCCTGACTCTGAAACCAGTACCAAAGAAACACTCTTGGTCCCTAGAATCAGAGTCAGTAAATGAAATGTGCCCTGACAATTGAGGTAGTGTCAAAAAGCTAAGTAAGGCCAATGAGAGAAACAGTTTAGCTCAGATCAGAGCCATCTCTGCCCCTGTCCAACTGACTTGTGAAATCAACTAATCACAGAGCAGAACGGCAGAATCCTGGCTCTAGGGCCCAGGACCAGGGAAATAAACACAGCCTGTGTTTGGGACCTGAGCCAGAGAAATGGACACTTTATCCCCAAACCCAGAACCCAGTAAATATGCCCTGACTCTGAAACAAGTACCAAAATAACACTTTTGGCCCCTAGAATGAGAGTCAGTGAAAGAAATGTGCCCTGGCCTTAGAGGTAGTGTCAAAAAGATAAGAAAGGCCAGCAAAAGAAATACAGCTTGGCCCTGAAATCAGGGCCATCTCTGCCCCTTGCTCACAAAACTGGCCAATCCCTGGGCAGAAAATAAACTATTTATTCACACTTGACTCTGCCCCCTAGACATCCTATATAAACTGCCCTGCCTGGTCAGTTGTGAGCTGTTCTCTCCACCCTGGTAGAGGGAATAGTCTCCTGGACTCCTCCTTCCCAAATAAACCTTTCTTAAAAGAGTTTTGGGTGAAAACCTTCATTGACTGGTGGTGAACAGAAGAGCCTTGCTGGGATGTCCCATAGTGGACTGAGCAAGAGACAGCTGTTAACAATGAGTCAGAGGTTGTGGCTCTCCAGGAGAGAAGCAGGATTGTTGTGGCCTGTGGGGAGACCATCCCCCATCATACCAGGTATATCCTGACTTTCCCAAAAAGTCAGGATACCCTTTCTTGCTGAAGCAATTCCAGGCCTGATTCTCCCAAGAAGTCAGAAAAATTTCCTTTCCAAGGTTGGGCTGTTTTTTTGCAGTCCCAGCCATCACAGCTGTGCTAAACAGCTTTAGGTGTCCTGGACAACTTTAGGGCAGAGCTCTTGTTCCTAGTAGCTCAAGGTGTCCAGTATACCTCACCCTCTAGGGCTGAATGTCTCCAGTTCAGCCATCACAGCTCTGCTAAACAGCTTCAGGTATCCCGGACACCTTCAGAGGAGAGCTTTTGTTCTGAGTAGGTCGAGGTGTCCCTGATACCTTGCACTCTAGGGCTGAACTGTCTCCTTGCAGTCTCAGCCATCAATTTACTAACATTTTGGTGCCGAAACCTGGGACACCAAACCCAGAGTTTTTGCAGTTTACTTACAAGAACAGTTGGCATCCAAATTTAGACAAAAAAGAAGAAAATGGAATTTTTACCATGCCCCAGGTCTGGCCCTGCCTGAAAATGGCCATTTACACTCATGCCTATTCATCCTCTTCCCAGCAGGCACGTTTGCAACCAAGAGCTGCCCACGAAATGTTCTAAGCTTATTTCTGCTTGTCTCTTCTCTTAGTTATTCTAGTTGATCTGGGAATCCAGTCAACTGATATTATAACTTCTCAACACATAACTGTGGGTACCTGCTATCCAACAGCCAGTGTGCCTGAAACCTATAATCTCTTTCCACATATGTGGCCTGGCCACATCTCACACAAGCCTCTGAGCTCCACCAGAGAATATTTTCCATACTTGGTCAGACTCTCAGACCCTTTAAACATACACAAACTAACAGGTCTAGGACTAATTTTTCTTGATTCAATGCAAGGAAGCAGATTTTTTAAAAATATATAAGCTATGCATCTGATACTGTTGCAATACCCCTATAAAATTACCCCACATAATAGGAAATTCATAATGGATCTCTCCTGTGGTTGCAGCTGACTCATCTGTGTTTAAACCCATGTTTACTGGCATGAGCATGCAACTCTGGAGTCTGGTTCTGTTCTCTTTCCCTTTGACGCTAGTGCGCAGACCTCTCCTCAGGTGGCTGTAAAGAAAAACAGCACTATTCTTATTATTAAAATGAATATACAAATTGACTCCATGAAGATTAAAGTCAAATAAACAAAGTACTTGCATGTGAAATAATTAAAAAAAAAAACTGACTAAGATAATGTGAGCCATTTCACTGCATCCACTGTCAAAAGAGTTGATCAAACCTTTGACATAAATTAGGACCATAATACCCCTGACATCCTCCCTCCTATGGAAGAGTAGAAAGAGTGAAACAAACACTAAAGAAACATTTATCAAAATTGGTGCTTGAAACAAAGTTGCCCTAGGCCAAATTCCTTCTAATTTCCCTTTTCACAATTAGGTCTGCCTCTCAAAAAGACATGGGATAATTACCATATGAGATGTTATATAATTTACCATATTTAAGTCTCACAGAGGGTACTTTGTCATTTGAAACCAAAGACCAATTCATCAGGAATGATTATTTGGGTTGTCTTCCACTTAGGCAACAAACAGCTATAGATCAAAATACCACCACTCAATCTTCCTGCACACCAACACCAGCTCAGTGATTGTATAGAGCAACTGACTTCAGTGGGCAATGTAACTAGGTACATTGAAGGTTAGCTTTGAAAGATGACCAGTCAATCATCTGTGGAGGTCACTTAAGCAGACTGGTGATACTGTACAGAGTCTCTACTTGAAATCTTACTGATTGTTATATGGTATAAGTGGATCTCATACTTTAGTCTAATTAGACATCCCTTTCACTTTGATATTCAGATACCCCATTGCTTCTCCCACAGGAAGAGAAAACTCCTAACTCCAGGGGGATCATTTGAGCTTCATATTCATATAGCTAGTATAGGGTGCCCTGGAGAATACCCAAATAAGTCCAAAATAGCAAATGGTTGTCATGGCGATCAATCACTTAATAAAAATATAGATTGAACTAACTACATTTATTACAATCAACAAAGGTTGGTTAATTATTTCTGATACAGTGTTAAAAGGAATAGCTGAGTGACTGAACTCTACCATGTGATAACTTTGGAAAACAGATTAGCTTTAGACTTGATTTTAGCAAAATGGATTGAAGTCTGTATAATTCTGGGAGGACAACTAGCTACTTTTGTGTTGCTGTGATAAAACACCATGGCCAAGGCAATTTATAGAAAGAGAACTTACAGATTGTTGTAATCACTGTTCTATTGCTATGAAGAGACACAATGACCAAGACAACTATTATGAAAGAAACCATTCAATTGCAAACTTGACTTATAATTTCAGAGGTTTAGTCTATTAGCATCATAGTAGATATCATGGTGGCATGCAAGCAGGTGCTGGAGCAGTAGCTGAGAGCTTCATCCTGATCCATATCCAGAAAATGAGAGACTCCAGGCATTGCATGGGCTTTTGGACACTCAAGCAAACTTCCAGTGACACATTTCTTCCAAGAAGGCCACACCTCCTAATCCTTCTAGTCATTTCAAATAATTCCACTCATTGATAACTTGGCATTCAAATATTTGAGCCTATCAGGGGCATTGTTATTTATAACATCACACAGATGCAAAGGGATGGGAGTCTATCATGGCATGACAGCAAATGGAAGGTATAGTGGCAGAATCAGGGATACAAAGGCTCACACCTTGAAAACACAAAACAAAGAGAGCAAACTAGAAGTGACTCTAGTTTTTAAACTCTCAAAGCTCACTTCTAGTGACATACTTCTTTCAACAAGGCCTCACCTCCTAAACCTCCCCAAACATCACTACCAACAGGGGAGTAATGTTCAAAGACATGGGCTTATGGGAGACATTTTCACAAAAACCACTACAACAATCTTACAATCTCAACACTAAATACAGCTCTAGATGGGACCATTACCCTTAATGATCTTGCTAATTACACTTAATTTCCTTGTGAATGAATTAGCAGAACCCTATAGAATCACCAACCCATTCACTAACTCAATGGATAACTTTTGAATGTTTGGTAAAGAAAAGGAGTAATTTCTTCTGTCTTAACAAACTTAATTTTGATAACTGAGTTTATGATTCTAATTGGCTGCTGTTTAATCTCTTCTATTATAAGTCTAGTCCAGAGACTTATAGAAAATAGTTATTACCAGATAACTTCTACAAAATCATTTTCTTTTAGACACCCAGAAAACAGTGGTCCTTTGCATATTAACAGAGGTTTTTTTTAAGTGTATAATAAAGTAAGGGATGTAGGATGGTTAGTCTTTTCCTCCAAAAAAAAAAATGGTTAATTAATGCATGGCTGTTTCTATCTCCTCTAACATCCACCCTAGTTGAAGGATATAAGTATGTTCAACTACATGTATTTTACCTCTGCAATGTCTATATATCTAATATTCTTTCTCATTACCAGAAATCCCAGAATAAGTAACCATTTCCAGCACCAATTCTGCATTCTTCCTCCTTTTTGCCTCTTCAAATTAGCCAATCATATATAGATTGGAAGGTTGGATCTCAGCCACTGGTAAATAACCAACTCTCCTTTTCCATTAGAAATAAAAGGTGGAGGCTATTGTAACCATGTACTTGCTCTTTTGCTTTAGGTAACCAAGCACCCTTTTGCAGATGTAAAGTTTCCTTTACTGATATACTATATTTGAGTGGAGGTCTGTTGATTTGCTACCCTGATCTTGATTCTAACATAAAGAAATCTGTAATCCTAGATATGATAAACTTTAGGGACTTTTCAGTGAAACATCTTCATGTACAGAGAAGAAAACCAGAAAATGTGTTTAAATAACCCAAGGTCATATAACTCGATCAGTCTTAGCAATTAAAAAGAAACAGATGGTGGACATGCTAGCAGGGCTAGCTGTCACTACATATTCTCTGTGGGCTGTCTCTCAGTGGTGTGGAATTATATACAGTCATTCTTATGATACATGTATTTTTAATTATCAAGGAATTTTACAGTCTTTCCAAGTGTTCTTGAACTGCTCAAAGTGACTGTGTAATACTAGTTTTAGCTAACTCCATCTCTTGCTTCATTAGACTGCTCCCTAGGCCTCAATGCAATATGCTGAGCAGAAAATTGGAGTTTACCTGTCAGGATGTCTATTGTTTCACAATATAAAAAAATATAAGCATTTTAATCAACCTAACTGAAACCTTTGAAGCTCTGTTCTCTGACCTGCCACTGGTATGATGTAATTGTAGGTTTGGCTTTCATAAACACTGCCTCATTTCAGGATCTGGAATTTTTCTGTCATGAGTCTGCTTTCAACCATGGTAAAATAAAGGACTTTCAATTTAACCTCCATTGTGTAGCATTCTTGTGTATCACCTCTTTCCTAAAGCTTCTCCTTGATTAGTGCTCTCCTTCTGGGTCAATGATGACTGGACAGAAGCCTCGCTTCCTCCACCCTGAAGAGCATCTTCTACTAATCCAGCCCCTTAGCTCAGAGCCTGCATTAAAGAATTGTTTACCACAGCTATATTTGGGATTTCATTTATGCCATTTAAGCAACTATTATATGTATACATTATATAAAATACATTATATATTATAGTATATAGTGTATAAAATAGTGTAGTATTAAGAAGAATACTTATATCTGGAAACAAGTAAGTTGTACATCCTACAACTAGTCAACAACAGAAGTGTGCAATCACACAGGGGGTGTCATCTCATATCATTGCTTTCTTTGCAAGTTCTTATTCTGTCACCAGAACAATCTTCCTACTATGAAACATTCAGTGTGAGCACAGCTTATCTCATACCACAAAACTTCATTTTGAAACCAGCAACAATGAAGTGAGAAAACAGGTTTCTTATACATATGCCATACCTTGTATGAATGTGCTTGCAAATATGTACAGAAAAATCTAAATTTCCTGTGAATCAAAGAAGAAAATCAAGCTTCTGGTCCTATCTACAGGTGGCCTTAACCCTTATCCTCAGGGAAAACCTCCACACTAGACAGCAGTGCTCCAGCTGGAGCAAATTTTTCCTGGTTCAGATGTTTCCTAATGGAAGGACAGGCCTCACTGCTTAGGATGTAAGATCCCAAAGTAGTTCAAGAGCAAGTATGCAGCTGAAGCAGCTCAATGTTCAATATCATGGACTGTTGTCCTTCTGAAAGGCTATCAGCCACAGGGAAGACAGCCAATGACTCCCAGCCATGGCTAGTCCATCTCACTAGAACCATGGGAATTAGGAGACTCTAGGAAAAAAATTCTCTTCTGCTGGGTGGTGGTGGTGCATGCCTTTAATCCCAGCACTCAGGAGACAGAGGCAGGCAGATCTCTGTAAGTTCGAGGCCAGCCTGCTCTCCAAAGTGAGTCCCAGGAAAGGCACAAAGCCACAGAGAGAAACCTTGTCTCGAAAAAAAAAAATCTCTTCCACTGAGATTTTTTTTTTCAAAAGAGAAAACTACAACAACAAAAATTACTCATAAGAAGACATGAAAGCATCCAGGGAGCAGTGAGGTTAAGGAAGATAGCTTCAGAGCCCTGAGATATTTAACTAGGATGAAGTGTTTTTAAGGGAAGCATTCTTAGCACTCCATAATTTGCAGTAGTTTTATAGATTTGGTAATGGTACACAAAATGAATGTACAAATAGCTTCATTTTATCAAGAGAACCTGCCCAAGGGAACATTCAAATCCTTACAGCTGCATTATTGTCAGAATCCTAACCTTCCTACCACCTTATAGCTGATGACTCTAGTAGTAGCTGAGATTCTTCTTTTCAGGTCCTGCTTCTTATAGTGTACCCTCCAGATTGTCACCAGACATTTTCCTGCTTCAGAGTTAAACATAGGTTGAAGATTACCTTACCTTGCCTGGCCCTTCAAAACCCATCTCTGTTCCTATCTGTACATTCCTCCTGCTACTCTCCTCTTGCCCTTTCTGCAGGAGGTTTTCTTGCTACCCACCATTTTTATGAAACAATCTTTTTGTGCACTTGTGAATATATAGTCCTTTCATTGGATTGATAAAGAGCTTAATATCTAATAGGCAAGAATAGGTTTGGTGGAACTTACGGTCACCAGCTAGACACAGAAAGCAGGACATGAACAAGATGAGGTAATAAACCATGAGCCATGTGACTGCAAGTAAATTAATAAAAATGGGTTAATTTAAGTTATAAGAGCTAGTAAGAAATAATCATAAGCTATGGGTCAAGGATTTATAATAATGATAAGTCTCTGTGTAGTTATTTGGAATCTGGTTGGTGGGACAAATTATTCCACCTACAAATGGTGCCCAATGTATGGTCATATAAATCTACATGGGCTCATCCTGTTCAGAACTGGACTTAAGGATGGCACACTTGCCTTCTCAAATCTTTTTTCTTCTCAGACCCATATTCCATTAAGGTACACTGTCTTACTGAAAATGTGTTGGCCTAAGTACAAACTTGATAATCAGTCTCAGTGGCCAAAAAATGGCACTCCCAATTTCCAAATTCTTACAGATTGTAACAATTTCCATCAGTACACAGCAAATGATGACAAAATCCTCTGATTTCTAAGCTTTATTCTATGCTTTTCTTCCTACCTCTAGTCACTAGGTTCAGTTTTTCACAAATTTCAATGTCTTTGAGGAATTGATAATATAAAATTATTTTCATAAGCTGCTTACCCTACTAAAAATGTGTCTCTCAAATTGGGATTTGCTCTACTTTAGTTCCAAGTGTGCTTTTGTAATCATTTTCTCCAATATCTCTGTCCTTGGTAAGGCTGCTTACCTGACTCTATGACAGAGAAAAGGAAAACAAAACAAAATGTCCCAGAAAAACAGGTTTCAGAGCAAACAGCTAAGAGATAAACTAGCTCCAATAGAGATTACACATAGCAAAGTCCTAAGAAGACTGACACATGGGAATCATGAGTTCAAATGTAGCCTTGACTATTTACTGACATTCAAGGCAGGCTGGATCACAACTAACAGCATCTGAAGGGAATCTGTGAAAATATTGAAAAGCAAAACAGTAACAACAACCCAATAACCCTTTCAAAAACACTTTTACTTGAAAAGTACGTTCACACACTTCCCAATATTTAAATAAACAATGGACCTTCTAAGTGATAGGCATCAAATTTTATGCATTTCAGCAGAAAAATACCTATCACCAAGTGAAAGTACAATAGATTAACAGCAGCTAAAGATAGAAGATGTACCCCCAGATTATCCTATTTTGTCAACACATTTTTAAAATGTTTAATAGAAAAGCATATCAGAAACACTGAAATACCTCATGTTTAAGAAGCATTTTCATCTATATGGTACAGATATAAGGTATTATCTATATGGATAAAGTAGAATAATCAACAATGAACTGCAAATCTCAAAACATAGCTTGATGTGCTATATATATGCATATATTATTTGATGTTCCTGCATTATCATCATCCAATTTTTATTCATTGGGCATTCCATGTTGAAGAATTGCCTGATAATGGAATTATATAAAGATGCCCAATGATGTAAGGGAAATGAGATTTATTTATTCATTTGTTTGATTAATTATTTATTTTTACAAATCATTACTTTTTTATTCATTATATTTGTGTTTTAGTTTTACATATCAACCATGGGTTCCACTGTCCTCCACCCTCCCGACCCCGCTCACACCTTTCCCCAGGCCCCCCATTCCATTCCCATCTCCTCCAGGGCCAAGACTCCCCTGGGGATTCAGTTCAGCCTGGTAGATTCAGTACAGGCAGGTCCAGTCCCCTACTTCAAGGCTGACCAAAGTGTCCCTGTGTAAGCCCAAGGTTCCAAATAACCCGCTCATGCACTAAGGACAGGTCTGAGTCCAACTGCCTAGGTGCCTGCCAAACAGTTCAAGCTATTCAATTGTCTCACTTATCCAGAGAGCCTGATCCATTTGGGGGCCCCACAGTTTTAGGTTCATAATTCACGTGTTTCCATTACTTTGGCTATTTGTCCCTGTGCTTTTGCAATCTTGATCTCAACAATTCACGCTCTTACAGTCCCTCCTCTTTCTCGACAGTTGGACACCTGGAGCTTGACCTGGGGCCTGGCTGAGGATCTCTGCATCCACTTCCATCAGTTACTGGATGAGAGTTCCAGCACCAGTGTTAGGGTGTTTAGGCATCTGATCACCACCAGACTAGATCAGATCAGGCTTTCTCTCAATCATTGCCAGTAGTCTACAGTGGAGGAATCATTGTGGATTTCTGGGGACCTCCCCACCACTCTGCCTATTCCTGTTCTCATGTGGTCTTCATTTATCTTGGTCTCTTATTCCTTGTTCTCCCTTTCTATTCTTGATCCAGCTGGGATCTCCTGCTCCCCTAAGCTCTCTTTCCCTCAAAACTTGCACTTCATTACTCCCACTGTCATCCAGGTTGTTCGTGTAGATCTCATCCATTTCTCTGTCATTGAGTGATCCCTGTGTCTTTCCTAGGATCATGTTTTCTAGGTAGCCTCCCTGGATTTGGGAGTAGTAGTCTAGTCATCTTTATTTTACATGTAGTATCCAACTATGAGTGAGTACATACCATGTTTGTCTTTCTGAGTCTGGGTTACCTCACTCAGGATGATTTTCTCTAGATCCATCCATTTGCCTGCAAACCTCATGATGTCATTGCTTTTCTCTGCTGAGTAGTACTCCGTTGTGTATATGTACCATATTTTCTTTATCCATTCTTCAGTTGAAGGGAATCTAGGTTGTTTCCAGGTTTGGGCTGTTACAAGCAATGCTGATATGAACATAGCTGAGCAAATGCCCTTGTGGTATGATTGAGCATTCCTTGGGTATATGCCCAAGAGTGCTATAGCTGGGTCTTGGGGGAAATTGATTCCCTATTTTCTAAGGAAGTGCCATACTGATTTGCAAATTAGCTGTACAAGCCTGCATTCCCACCAGCAGTGGAGGAGAGTTCCACTTGCTCAACATTCTGCAGCATATGCTGTCTTCTGTGTTTTTTATCCTAGCCATTCTGACAGGTGTAAGGTGGTATCTCAGAGACATTTTTATTTGTATTTCCCAGATAATTAGGGAGGTTGAGCAATTCTTTACATGTCTTTCAGCCATTTGATCTTCCTCTGTTGAGAATTGTTTGTTTAGTTCCATAGACCATTTCTTAATTGGACTGTTGGGCAATTTGATGTCTAATTTATTGAGTTCTTTATATATTCTGGATATCAGCCCTCTGTCAGATGTGGGGTTGGTGAAGAGCTTTTCCCATTCTGTAGGCTGTCACTTTGTCTTGTTGACCATGTCCTTTGCTCTACAAAAGCTTCTCAGTTTCAACAGGTCCCATTGATTGATTGTTTCTCTCAGAGTCTGTGCTACTGGTGTTATATTTAGAAAGTGACCTTCGATACAAATGTGTTCAAGACTACTTCCTACATTGTCTTCTATCAGGTTCAGAGTAACTGGATTTATGTTAGGTCTTTGAGCTACTTGGACTTAATTTTTATGCACGGTGAGAGATATGGATCTATTTGAAGCCTTCTACACAACCAGCTATGCCAGCACCATTTGTTGAAGATGCTTTCTTTTTTCCATTGTACATTTTTGGCTTCTTTGTCAAAAATTGTATGTTCTTAGGTGTGCGGGTTAGTGTCAGGGTCTTCAGTTCAATTCCATTGGTCCACATGTTGGTTTTTATGCCAGTACCAAGCTGTTTTTATTATGATAGCTCTATAATAGAGCTTGAGGTCAGGGATTATGATGCCTCCAGAGGTTGATTTATTGTACAGGATTTTTTTTGGCTATCCTGGGTTTTTGTTTTTCAATATGAAGTTGAGTATTATTCTTTTCAGGTCTGTGAAGAATTGTTTTGGTAATTTGATGGGGTTTGCATTGAATCTGTAGATTGCTTTTGGTAAGACTGACATTTAAACAATGTTAATCCTGCCTATCTATGAGCATGGAAGATCTTTCCATTTTCTGACATCTTCTTCAATTTCTTCTTTCAGGGACTTAAAGTTCTTGTCATATAGGTCCATCACATGCTTAGTTAGAGTAACCCTAAGTTATTTTATATCATTTGTGGCTATTGTAAAGGGTGATGTATCTCTGATTTCCTTCTCAGCCTGTTTGTCTATTGAATATAGAGGGATACTGTTTTTTTCTTTTTTTAGTTAATGTTGTATCCTGCCACAATAATGAAGGAGTTTATCAGCTGAAGGAGTTCCCTGGTAGAATTTTTGGTATCACTTACGAATACCATCATGTAATCTGCAAATAGGGCAAGCTTGACTTCTTCCTTTCTAATTTGTGGGGTTTTTCTTTTTTTCTTCATTTTTTATTTATTATATTTGAGTTTTAATTTTACACATCAGCCATGGTTCCCCTGTCCTCCCTGCTCCTACCCCTGCCCCCAACTTGTCCCCAGCCACTCCCCTCCAATTCCATCTCCTCCAGGGCCAAGACTCCACTGGGGATTCAATTCAACCTGGTGGATTCAGTACAGGCAGGTCCAGTCCCCAACTTCAAGGCTGACCAAAGTGTCCCTGTGTAAGCCCAAGGTTCCAAACAGTAAGCTCATGAACTATGGACAGGTCCGGGTCCCACTGCCTGGGTGCCTCCCATAATAGTTCAAGCTATTCAATTGTCTCACTTATCCAGAGGGCCTGATCCAGCTGAGGGCTCCACAGATTTTGGTTCATAATTCATATGTTTCCATTAGTTTGGCTATTTGTCCCTGTGCTTTTCCAATCTTGGTCTCAACAATTCACACTCTTACAATCCATCCTCTTTCTGGACAACTGGACTCCTGGAGCACGACCTGGGGCCTGGCCTAGGATCTCTGCATCCACTTCCATCAGTTATTGGATGAGAGTTCCAACACCACTATTAGGGAGTTTGTGCATCTGATCACCAGACTAGATCATATCAGGCTTTCTCTCAACTATTCCCAGTAGTCTACAGTGAAGGTATCATTGTGGATTTGGGGGTACTCTCCAGCACTCTGCCTATTCCTGTTCTCATGTGGTCATCATTTATCATGGTCTGTTATTCCTTGTTCCCCCTTTCTGTTCTTGATACAGCTGGGATCTCCTGCTCCCCTAAGCTCTCTTTCCCTTGAAACTTGCCCTTCACTACTCCCACTGTTGTCAAGGTTGTTCATGTAGATCTCATCCATTTCTCTGTCATTAGGTGATCCCTGTGTCTTTCCTAAGGTCCTGTTTTCTAGGTAGCCTCCCTGGAGTTGTGAGTAGCAGTCTAATCATCTTTGTTTCACATCTAGTATCCTACTATGAGTGAGTACATACCATGTTTGTCTTTCTGAGTCTGGGTTACCTCACTCAGGATGATTTTTTCTAGATCCATCCATTTGCCTGCAAACATCATGATGTCATTGCTTTTCTCTGCTGAGTAGTACTCCATTGTGTATATGTACCATATTTTCTTTATCCATTCTTCAATTGAAGGGAATCTAGGTTGTTTCCAGGTTCAGGCTGTTACAAGCAATGCTGATATGAACATAGCTGAGCAAATGCCCTTGTGGTATGATTCAGCATTCCATGGATATATGCCCAAGAGTGCTGCAGCTGGGTATTGGGGGAGATGGATTCCCTATTTTCTAAGGAAGCAACATATTGATTTCCAAAGAGGCTGTACAAGCTTCAGTTCCCACCAGCAGTGGAGGAGAGTTCCCCTTGTTCAACATCCTCTCCAGCATATGCTGTCTTCTGTGTTTTTTATCTTAGCCATTCTGACAGCTGTAAGTTGGTAACTCAGAGTCATTTTGATTTGCATTTCCCAGATAATTAGGGATTTTGAGCAATTCCTTAAATGTCTTTCAGCGATTTGAGCTTCCTCTGTGGAGAATTCTCTGTTTAGTTCTATAGCCCATTTCTTAATTGGACTGTAGGGCATTTTGAAGTCTAATTTCTTGAGTTCTTTATATATTCTAGATATCAGCCTTCTGTTAGATGTGGGGTTGGTGAACATCTTTTCCCATTCTCTAGGTGTAGCATTATCTTTTTGACCATGTCCTTTGCTCCATAAAAGCTTCTCAGTTTCAACAGGTCCCACTGATTGAGTGTTTCTCTCAGTAGCTGTGCTACTGGTATTATATTTAGAAAATGATTTCTGGTTCCAATGTGTTCAAGACTACTTCCTACATTCTCTTCTATCAGGTTCAGAGTAACTGGATTTATGTTGAGGTCTTTGATCCACTTGGACTTAAGTTTTGTGCACGGTGACAGATATTAATCTACTTGCAGCCTTCTACACATTGACATCCAGTTATGCCAGCAACATTTGTTGAAGATGCTTTCTTTTTTCCATTGTACATTTTTGGCCTCTTCGTCAAAAATTATACATTCAAAGGTGTGCGGATTAACGTCATGATCTTCAATTCAAATCCATTGGTCCACATGTCCATTTTTATGCCAGTACTAAGCTATTTTTATTACTGTACCTCTATAGTAGAGCTTGAGTTCGGGGATTGTGATGCCTCGAGAGGTTCTTTTATTGTACAGGATACTTTCGGCTATCCTGGGTTTTTTTGTTTTTCCATATGAAGTTGAGTATTATTCTTTCCAGGTCTGTGAAGAATTGTGATGGTAATTTGATGGGGATTGCATTGAATCTGAAGATTGCTTTTGTTAAGACTGTCATTTTTACTATGTTAATCCTGCCTATCCTTGAGCATGGGAGATCTTTCAATTTTTCTGACATCTTCTTCAATTTCTTTTTTTAGGGACTTAATGTTCTTGTCATATAGGTCCTTTACATGCTTATTAAGAATAACTTCAAGGTATTTTATCTCATTTGTGGCTATTGTAAATGGGGATATATCTCTGATTTTCTTCTCAACCTGTATGCCTATTGTATATAGGAGGGCTACTGATTTTTTTCAGTTGATCTGGTATCCTGCTATTTTGCTGAAGGTGTATATAAGCTGTATCAGTTCCATGGTTAAATTTTGGGGTCACTCATGTATACTATCATGTCATCTGCAAATAGGGAAAGCTTGACTTCTTTCTTTCCAATTTATATCCCTTAGTATCCTTATGTTGTCTTATTGCTCTGGCTAGAATTTCAAGTACAATATTGAATAAGTATGGGGAAAGGGGACAGCCTTGCCTTGTTCCTGATTTTAGTGGTATTTCTGTGAGTTTATCTCCATTTTATTTGATGTTGGCTGTTGGCTTGCTGTAGAATGCCTTTATGATGTTTAGGTATGTTCCCTGTATTTTTGATCGCTCCAAGACCTTTATCTTAAAGGGGTGTTGGACTTTTTCAAATGCCTTTTCTGCATCTAGTGAGATGATCATGTGGGTTTTTTTTTTTCTTTCAGTTTGTTTATATGGTGTATTACATTGACAGACTTTTGTATGTTGAACCACCCTTGCATCCCTGGGATGAAGCCTACTTGATCATGGTGGGCAATTGTTTTGATGTGTTCTTGGAGTCTGTTAGCCAGTATTTTATTGAGTATTTTTGCATCAATGTTCATGAGGGAGATCGGTCTGTAGTTCTCTTTCTTTGTTGCATCTTTGTTTGGTTTAGGAATCAGGGTAATTGTAGCCTCATAGAAGGAGTTTGGTAATATTCTTTCTGCTTCTATTGTGCAGAACAATTTAAAGAGTATTGGTATTAAGTCTTCTTTGAAGGTCTGGTAGAATTCTGCACTGAAACCATCTGGTCCTGGGCTTTTTTTGGTTGGGAGACTTTTAATGACTGATTCTATTTCCTTAGAGGTTATTGGACTATTTAAATGGTTTATCTGGTCTTGGTTTAACTTAGGTATGTGGTACATATAGAGAAAAGTATCCATTTATTTTAGATTTTCCAGTTTTGTGGAGTAGAGGTTTTTGAAGTATGACCTGATGATTCTCTGGATTTCCTCATTGTATGTTGTTATGTCCCCTTTCTGATTTTGTTAATTTGAATGCTCTCTCTCTGACTTTTGGTTAGTTTGGATAAGGGCTTGTCTATCTTGTTGATCTTCTCAAAGAACCAACTCTTAGTTTCATTAATCCTTTGTATTGTTCTTTTATTTCTAATTTATGGATTTCAGTTCTCAACTTGATAATTTCCTGATGTCTGTTCCTCCTGGGAGACTTTGCTTCTTCTTGTTCTAGAGCTTTCAGGTGTGCTGTTAAGTCACTAGTGTGAGATTTCTCCAACTTCTTTATGTGGGCATTTAGTGCTATGAATTTCCCTCTTAGCACTGCTTTCATAGTGTCCCATAAGTATGGGTATGTGGTGTATTCATTTTCATTGATTTCTAGGAAGTCTTTAATTTTTTTCTTTATTTCTTCCTTTATCCATTGGTGATTCACTTGAGCATTATTCAGTTTCCATGAGACTGCAGGTTTTCTGTACTTTTTGTTGTTGTTCAAATCTAACTTTAAACCATGGTGTTCAGATAAAGCAGAGGAGGTTATTTCAATTGTTCTGTATCTGTTGAGATTTGCTTTGTGGCCAAGTATGTGGTCGATTTTAGAGAAGGTTCCATGGGGTGCTGAGAAGACGGTATATTCTTTTTTTTTTTCAGGTGGAATGTTCCGTAGATATCAACTAAGTCCATTTGAGTCATAACGTCAGTTAAAGTCCATTATTTCTCTGTTAAGTTTCAATTTAGCCGATCTGTCCAGAGGTGAAAGTGGGGTGTTGAAGTCTTCCACTATTAATGTGTGGGGTTTTATATGTGATTTAAGCTTTAGTAATGTTTCTTTTACATGTGGGGGTGCCCTTGTGTTTGGGATATAAATGTTCAGAATTGAAACTTCATCTTGGTGGATCTTTCCTGTGATGAGTATGTAATATCCTTCATGATCTCTTTTGATTGACTTTAGTTTGAAGTTTATTTTGCTGCATATTAGGATGGCTTCACCAACTTGCTTCTTAAGACCATTTGATTGGAAAGACTTTGCCCAGCCTTTTATTCTTAGGAGGTGTCTATCTTTGAATTTGACATGTGTTTCTTTTATGCAGCAGAGAGATGGGTCCTGTTTTCGTATCCATTCTGTTAGTCTATGTCTTTTCATAGGTGAATTAAGTCCATTGATATTAAGGGATGTTAATGACCAGTGATCTTCATTCCTGTTACTATTATTTTTTTGGTGGTAGTGTATGTGTACTTCTCTTCTTTGGGCTTTACTGCTGTGGTGTATTCTATTGCCTGTGTTTTCAAGGGTGTATCTGACTTCCGTAGGTTGGAATTTTCTTCTAGTGCTTTCTGTAGGGCTGGGTTTGTGGATAAATATTGTTGAAATCTGGTTTTGTCTTGGAATGTCATGTTCATTCCACCTATGATGATTGAAAGTTTTGCTGGGTACATTAGTCTAGGCTGGCATCCATGGTCTCTTAGTGTCTGCATTATATCTCTCCAGGTCCTTCTGGCTTTCAAAGTCTCCATTGAGAAATCGGGTGTTATTCTGATGGGGTTGCCTTTATAAGTCACTTGGCCTTTTTCCTTTGCTGCTGTTTCTTTATTCTGTATGTTTATGTGGACTTTTTGGGGGGTCTATTCTGTTTGGTGTTCTATAGGCTTCTTGTATCTTCATAGGTATTTCCTTCTTTAATTTGGGAAAGTTTTCTTCTATGATCTTGTTAAATACATTTTTTGTGCCTTTGAGTTGGTATTCTTCTCCTTCCTCTATCCCTATTATTTGTAGATTTGGTCTTTTCATGGTATCTCAAATTTCTTAGACATTTTGCGTCATGACTTTGGTGGCTGTAGTGTTTTCTTTGACTGATAAAATTATTTCTTCTACTGTATCTTCAATACCTGAGATCCTCTCTTCTATCTCTTGCATTCTGTTGGTTATACTTGCAACAGAAGTTCCTGTTTGTTTACTCAGATTTTCTGTTCTAGCATTCCTTCTGCTATTGTCTTTTTCATGTTTTCTATTTCTTTCTTCAGGTCTAGCACTGTTTCCCTTGTCTGTTTCATTGTTTTTTCATGATTTTCCTTTAGGGACTCATTATTTTCTTCTGCTTTATTTGTCCTTTCCTCTAGTTTTTTGTAGCTTTCTTCCCACTTTTTGTTTATCTGTTCTTCCACTTCATTTTTTATTTCTTCTATATAAGGCTCTAGCCTCTTCATGATGTTATTTATAAGGTTGTTTTCTTCTTCTTCCATTCCATGATATTCAGGTCTACCTGTCTGAGGAGGCCTAGGTTCTGGTGATGCTGAATTGCTCTTTATTTTGTTATATATACTTCTGCTTTGACATCTGCCCATTCCTTGTGGATTCATTCTTGGTCTTATCAGTGCACTTGGCACATTCAGAGCTGACAGATTTAGGGAGCCTCTCTCTGATCCAGATGGAAGCTCTGGGCTGGATGGGAGCTCTGGTCCAGATGGGAATGCTCTCTGGATGGGAGCTTGGAGCTGTACTCTGAGTCACAGGAAGTCCCTGGGTTCTCTTTATCTTGTCCAGATGGGAGCTCCTATTTTCCAGATGGGAGTTCTGGCACAGGATGGAAGCTCTGGACCAGATTGGAGCTGCGGGCTGGTCTATGAGTCTCAGGAAGTGGCTGGGATCTCCTTATCTTGTCCCCATGGGAGCTTGGGCAAGATGTGAGCTGAAGACTGGTCTCTGAATCTCAGGAAGTGGCTTGGGTCTTGGGAAAATGGGTGTGGGATCAGGGTGTGGAGATTGCAGGGTCTGCCTACAGTCTTAGAAAAGGGGGACCTTCCTGCCGGGCCCATGAAGTGGCCAGAAACTGGGGCCAATTTGGGCAGGTCTTACAGGGATGTCTGTTGCCCAGGGCTGGAACCTGGGTGCGGGCCTCTCTGGGTGTGGCCCCAGGCACTCACCTCCTTACTGTTGTATGTGTGCAATGTGATTATGGGTTCATAGACCGTGACAGATATATTGGGAACAGGACAAAACCTTGTAGGAATTCATTTGGATCTCTTTATATGGTGATTGGGGTGATTTGAAAGAAAATGGCTCCCATAGGGAATGGCATAGTCAGGAGGTATGATTTTGTTGGAATATATGTGGACTTTGTTGGAAGAAGTGTTTCACTATGGAGAGCCAGCTTCTGAGGCCTCCTCTGCTAATGATACACCCAGTTTGACAAATGGTTGCTTCTACTGCCTGTTGACCAAAATGTAAAACTCTCAGCTCCTTCTCCAGCACCATGTCTGCCTGCACATATCTTGCCCTGTCTTGCCCTGAAGATAATGGACTATATCTCCAAAGCTGTAAACTGCCACCTCAATTGAATGATTTCCTTTATAAGAGTTTCTGTGGTCATGGTGTCTCTTCACAGCAATTGAAATTCTAACCAAGACAGAAGTTGGTACCAAAGACTGGGGTATTGCTGTTATAGGCCTGATCATGCTTTTGTTTTGAGATATTTGAATTTTGGAAGTTTGGGTTAAGAAAGAAGTAGAATGCTTTAAGCACTGTTTAATCAGCCATACTATTAGGAACATTTTAAGATAGTGGTGTTGAGGGTGATTTGAACTGTTTCATCATGGCTCAAGAGGTTGCAGTGAAGAAGAATGTTAGTATGTGGCCTAGAGACTGTTCTTGTGATATTTTGGCAAAGATTGTGATGGCTTTTGGCCCTTCTCTAAAAAGTTTGTCTGAGGCTAAATTGAAGTGTTTTGGATTAATTTCATTGGCAGAGGAAATCTCAAAATAGTTTAGTATTAACTCTGTTATGGGATTATTAGTGATCACTCATATAGATTTAAATAAAAAGGAGAAAACTGAGCAAATAAAAATACAAAAAAAAATGTAATCTGAGGAGAAAAGGAACACCAGGAAGTGGGATGGAGATAAGTCCTGTGTTTGAGGAAAGAAATAGAACAAAGGGAGTGGTGATATCAGGTCAAGATCCCACCCAGCTAACTTTCAAACTTGTGAAAATAAACTAAAGAAAAGCTTAGAGCCAGGTGTGGTGGTACATGTTGTTAATCTTAGCACTCTGAAGGCAGATCTGTGAGTTTGAGGCCAGCCTGGTCTACAGACAAACTTCAGTGACAGCAAAGCCAAGGCAGTAAAGGTAACCATTGAAAACAGAAAGTTGATGAAAATGTAATTGATCAAGGGGACCATGTTCCAGACCCAGCAGGCAACGGATCTTGGCAGGTTTGGCCACATGGCCCTAGCTTTAGAATCAAGGATAGCAGAAAGATATTATGAAATATTCCTTAGCAACTAAGGAAAGCCTCTGAGGCCAGATATGTGTCAATGATGTTCCATAATGGAGGCCTAGAGAGACCATTGCCTGAAGCTGTTAAGGTGAAACCTTGGTTGCCTTAGAGACTACAAGATGTTGGAGATGTCAGAGAAGTGCAATGCTCCCTAAGTAGAGCTGCTAACAGGGAGTAGAAACAGCACAAGAGAAAGAAGTATGTGGAGGGCAATAAAACAGAAAGGAGTTGGAAATGTGAAGAGCATTTTGGTGTCAGGCATGGTGGTGCAGAGTTTGGAGTTTGCCCAGCATGTTTTCAATCTTGCTTTGGTCCAGTATTTCCTCACTACCCTCCCTTTCTTCCAGCAATGTAGATTCTATGCCATTGTATGTTGGAAGTATGTAATCTTCCTTTTGATTTTGATTTTTATAAGTGATTATAGATAAGAGATTACATTAACCTTAGAGGAGACTTTGAATGTTAGACTTTTATATAAGTTTGAAACTGTTATAGACAATGGAAACTTTTGAGGTTGGACTGAATGCATTTTGCATTATGATATGACTGCAAGCATTTGGGAACCAGAGACTGGAATGCAGTGGTTTGAAAGAAAATGCCTGTCATAGAGAGTGGTGCTATTAGTCATTGGACTAGATGTGGCTTAGTCAGAGAAAGTATGTCACTGTGTGTGGTGGGCTTTGAGGTCTCCTAAAGTTAAACACAGTATGACACACAGTCTCCTTCTGCTGCCTGGAGACTAAGTCTCTTATTCCTCATTCCTCAAGAATTCCTGGTATGGGGGGCTGGTCTCCTACAGATAGCACCTGAACAGAGGCAAAGAAAAAGATATAAAAGAGGTTGTCTGTTCCTCAGGTGGGGAGGTGGCTTTCTACCAGGCAGAGATGGTGGGCACCCTGGCCCAGAGATCTGGGAAAAGTTCTAGGCAGCACTGGCCCTGTCGCAGGTGGATCTGTACAAGAATCTGGAGAATGAGTCTTACAAGTCTAAGTACAGCATGGGAGCCCTGTTGGAGGCAGTATGCCTGCTGCTGGGCCTGACACCTGAGGAAGACGAGGAGCAGACTGCCAATTTAAAGAAGAAAACTTTCCCAACTTAAAGAAGGAAATGTCTGTGAAGATACAAGAAGCCTATAGAACACCAAGCAGAGGAGTCCCCAAAAAAAATCCCCTTGCCACATAATAATTAAACAACTAAATGTACAGAATAAAGAAAGAATATCAAGAGCAGCAAGGAAAAAGGCCAAGTGACTTATAAAGGCAACCCCATTAGAATAACACCCAATTTCTCAATGGAGACTTTGAAAGCCAGAAGGACCTGGACAGATGTAATGTAGATGCTAAGAGATCATGGATGCCAGCCTAGACTAATATACCCAGCAAAACTTTCAACCATCATAGATGGAGTGAACATGATATTCCAAGACAAAGCCAGATTTCAAGAATATTTATCCACAAATCCAGCCCTACAGAAAGCACTAGAAGGAAAATTCCAACCTAAGGAAGGCAGATACACCCATGAAAACACAGGCAATAGATAACACCACAGCAGTAAACCCCAAAGAAGAGAAATACACACACACTACCACCAAAATAATAATAATAATAATAATAATAATAATAATAATAATAATAACAGAAATGAACAATCACTGGTCATTAATATCCCTTAAAATCAATGGACTTAATTCACCTATAAAAAGACACAAGCTAACAGAATAAATACAAAAGCAGGACCCATCTTTCTGCTGCATACAAGAAATACACATCAAATTCAAAGATAGACACTACCTAAGGATAAAAGGCTGGGAAAAGTCTTTCCAATCAAATGGTCTTAAGAAGCAAGTGGGTGTAACCATCAAACAAGTGGGTGTATCCAGCAAACTAGACTTCAAACTAAATCATTCAAAAGAGATCAAAAAGGGCATAACATACTCATCACAGGAAAGATCCACCAAGATGAAGTTTCAATTCTGAACATTTATGCCCCAAACACAAGGGCACCCACATATGTAAAAGAAACATTACTAGAGCTTAAATCACATATAAAACCCCATACATTGTGGCACACGCCTTTAATCCCAGCACTCAGGAGGCAAAGGCAAGCAGATCACTGTGAGTTTGAGGCCAGCCTGGGCTATCAAGTGAGTTCCAGGAAAGGCGCAAAGCTACACAGAGAAACTCTGTCTCAACCCCCCCCCCCAAAAAAAGTGGGAGACTTCAACATCCCACTCTCACCACTGGACAGATCTGCCAAATTGAAACTTAACAGAGAAATAAAGGACTTAATGGCTGGAGGGGTCAGCCTGAGGCCCTGGAAAAAATAGATCTTTGGGGTAACTCAGACAAACTTCCGGCAAAAAAAATATATCCATTACCTCTATAGAACAACCCCAGGTAGTGCTAGATTATATCTTAGATCTATGCAGTTTTGACCCCTGAAATGGCTATGTAGGCCCTCCCTACACACATTTATGGGGCTTTACCAAAAGGCTCTGTAGGGTTGTTGCCTGGAAGAAGTAGTACTACTATGCAGGGGATCTTTGTTCCTCCTGGAATAATTGATGCTGTTTATGTGGGGGAAATAAAAGTAAAAACTCATTCATGCAAGGGAATGTCAATAATAAAGATCAGTCAGAGACTTGCACATTTAATTTTACTTCCTCAGATACAAACAAAAAATCCAGTCAAAAGAGATAAGAGAAGAGAAGCTGGATTCAGTTTGTCAGATGCCTATTGGCTACAAGCCATAGATCTACAGTGTCCAGAACTCACTTTAGTTGTAAATGAAAAGTTTCTCTGGTCTTTTAGATACCTTGGCATGCATATAGTTTACCCACTAGACATACTCCCACAGCAATACTATGGCAAAAAATCCTCTTTTGTGGTTACATCTTCCTGTTTCACCAGCCAAGGGGCTAAATCCATATTATGAATCTGTAGAATGGCTAGTGCGTAATGAGGGGAAGTTACAAAGCATATAATCATTCATTGCCTAAAATGTTTTTCCTGTATGGAAATACCAAAAATTATTAAAACTGATATGGTTCTGGATATAGTAGTGAAGTATTTCAGCAATTTTGGGCCCAATGACAAACAGAGCATAAAAAAGGCATTCCTTATAATCCTCAAGGACAAGGCATCATTGAGAGAGCCCATGGCAGTCTCAAGATGCTGCTTCAAAAAGTAAAGAAGAGGGAAATTTACCCTCAATCACCACATAATACATTGAGTCATGTTCTTTTCATTCTGAATTTTTTGAAAGTGAATTTCCATGAGCAATGTACTATGGATAGATTTTGGTATAATGGCACCTGAGCGACTTTTGGTCAAGTGAAATGGAAAGATCCTTGCTCAGGATTATGGAAGGGTCCTGACCCTGTTTTAACATGGGGTTGAGTACATGTTTGTGTACTCACAAGATGAAAATGAAGCTTGATGGCTACCTGAACATTTGGTGAGGAGTGTTGACTGGAGTGAAAGCAGCAGAAACAATGATCCTGAGAGTTACCTCCTGCAGTCTGGAGAAAGCAGAAAAACTCTTAGAATAATATCAAAGCTGACTAAATGATTTGCATACTTCTGGTCTTGTTAATAGTTTAGTTAAAAAATATTTTCTAAGTATTAAGAAATATCTTATAGATGTTTGCTTTAGTGTTAAGTTAGTTATGTTATATGTAAAGTGATAATAGTTAAGAGATCTCTTCTAGCTGTTAAGGTTTATAAAGTAGACCTATGGAATGTAACTAAGACTTAGGTAATGTTTAGGCTTAAGTGAGACTTAGGTAAGGTTTATGAATATAGGTTTATAGTAGCCCTATAGAGAATTTGCTAAGAGATTCTTCCTAGTATAAGTTAGTTAAGAGTGAGAAGTAATATATCTCTTTTAGGTGGTTGCTAAGTTAGATATTTGAAAAAGTACTAGAGTAGTCCTATAGAATGTAAGTTTATTATGTTGGCTTGAATGAGACTTGGGTAAGGTTTATAAAGTAGTCCTACAGAATGTAGGTTTAAATATGTCATAGATTTAGTAAAAAAAAAAAAAAAAAAAGTTTAGAATATATAGGCTTTAAGTCTAAGGATATGGTGAAAGTTTGCTGTGGATATCGCTCTGTGTAAATAAAGTTCTGATTGGCCAGTGGCCAGGCAGGAAGTATAGGCGGGACAAGAGAGAAGAGAATTCTGGGAGGTGGAAGGCTGGGTGGAAAGAGACACCGCCTACCGCCGCAATGAAAAGCAACATGTAAAGACACTAGTAAGCCACAAGCCATGTGGCAAAGTATAGACTAACAGAAATGGGTTAATTTAAGATAAAAAAAGGTAGATAACAAGCAGCCTGCCACAGCCATACAGTTTGTAAGCAATATAAGTTTTTGTGTGCTTTCTTGGTTGGGTCTGAGTGACTGTGGGACTGGCGGGTAAGAGAGATTTGTCCTGACTGGGCCAGGCAGGAAACTCTAACTACAAAAGTTTAATAGAGGGGTAAGAAACCATGGCAGAGCCTGGCAGTGGTGGCTCATGCCTTTAATCCCAGCACTTGGGAGTCAGAGCCAGGCAGATCTCTGTGAGTTTGAGGCCAGCCTGGTCTACTGACTGAGATCCAGGACAGGAACCAAAGCTACATAAAACAAAAACAAAAGAAAACAAGAATCCATGGCAGACTGGGACTTGGCAGTTCTAGAAACCACCAATAATGGCAAGAAGTAGCTCCAGAAACTGCTAACTTCAAAAAGTAGCAGGAGAAAGTAATGTCCGTAGAAATCTATCAAGTGTCATAGCTTCCCAAACAGCAGATGCCAAGAGCCAGCAAAAGCAGAGCCAGCACTAGTGGTGAGGGTGTTAGTTATTGGGCAGTGCTCTTAACCCTGTGAGGAAATGTCACAAAACATGACAGAATCCACTAACAAGAGTTCTATTAAGATATGAAAGAGACTCCCTGGTGTTGTGTAGCAATCTAGTCATCTTTGTTTTACATCTAGTATCCTACTATGAGTAAGTACATACCATGTTCATCCTTCTGAGTCTAGGTTACATCACTCAGGATTTTTTTCTAGATCCATCCATTTAACCTCATGATGTCATTGTTTTTCTCTGCTGAGTAGTACTCCATTGTGTATATGTACCACCTAGAAAATGGGACCCTTGGAAAGACACAGGGATCACCCAATGACAGGGAAATGAATGAGATCTACATGAACAACCTGGATGGCAGAGGGAGTAATGAAGGCAAGGTTCGAGGGAAAGAGAGCTTAGGGGAGCAGGATATCCCAGCTGGATCAAGAACAGAAAGGGAGAACAAGGAATAACAGACCATGATAAATGATGACCACATGGGAACAGGAATAGGCAGAGTGCTAGAGAGGTCACCAGAAATCCACAATGATACATCCTCTGGAGACTGCTGGCAATGGTCAAGAGAAAGCCTGATCTGACCTAGTCTGGTGATCAGATGGCCAAACACCCTACGGGTCATGCTGGAACTCTCATCCGATAACTGATGGAAGTGGATGCAGAGATCCTAGGCCATGCCCCAGGCAGAGCTCCAGGAGTCCAGTTGTCCAGAAAGAGGAGGGACTATAAGAGTGTGAATTGTTGAGACCAAGATTGGAAAAGTACAGGGACAAATAGCCAAAGTAATGGAAGCACATGAATTATGAACCAAAGGCTGTGGAGCCCCCAGCTGGAGCAGGCCCTCTGGATAAGTGAGACAATTGAATAGCTTAAACTGTTTGGGAGGCACCCAGGCAGTGGGACCCAGACCTATCCTTAGTGCATGAACTGGCTGTTTGGAACCTTGGGCTTACACAGGGACACTTTGCTCAGTCTGTAAGGAAGGGTCAGGACCTGCCTGTACTGAATCCACCAGGTTTAAATGAATCCCCAGGGGAGCTTTGGCCCTGGAGGAGATGGGAATGGAGGGGAGGGGCTGGGGGAAAGTTGGGGGTGGTGCGGGAGGGAGGAGGATAGGGGAACCCATGGCTGATGTGCAAAATTAAAACACAAATATAATAAAGAAAAAAAGATAGGAAAGAAAGACAGATGTGACAGGCCTGTGAAAAGACATGTGGATAAAGATGGAGTTGGAAACATGGCACCGGCTTATAAACCTGGGCCACGCCTGTATGTGGTTATTCCACGCATGCTTGCAGTCACATGGTTGTGCTTCACACTTTATGCAACCTCACAAAGCCATGGGGTCCTGGTTACATGAAACGTTTTGACCTGGAAATGGCTAGGCAGAAGTGACTAGGTCTGCCGGGCATGTGCAGTCATGCCCAACCATGGGGGTATATTGTGAATCCCTATCATCCCCGACTCTTGTCTTTTTTGGTTTTGTTTTTGTTTTAAAGAAAAGAAAAGAAAAAATGGCAGATGAGTGAGTATGGGGTGCCGTTTCTCTCAAAGACTGCTTCTGGTTGAATGGTGGGCATCAGTTGGCTCTTGGGGGAAATGGGGAGGGTAGCTTCGGAAGTCCTGAAATGATGGTGGGAGTTTTGTAACGAAGTTCTGTCATCCCCTTGTTCTGCAGCTATCCATCCTTCGTGGTGTGGCTGGGAACCTTTTGTCTGACAAGATACTGGTGACATAGAAAAAGCTTAGAGGAAAAAGAATCATTATTATTTTATTTTTGGAGTTGACATTTATCTGAGGTAGATCTGGCCTGCCCAGATGGAGATATGTGTCATTTATCTGAGGTAGATCTGGCCTGTCCAGATGGAGACATGCTAAAACGGTGACTGTGGTAGACTTAATGATTATTACGGTGTTTTAGTACTCTGCTTAATTTTTACCTGAGACAAGCCTTATTAGAGTTAGTTTATTTAAGGCACCTGTTCCTTCATTAGTTTAGCATTTAGGAAACACAGGTGATCAGTTGTTGAGTATTGAACAATGATAGTCTGTTATATTACATTTTTTCTTACTGCTTGGATATTTCTGATGTCCTTTTGCCTCTGGCTCTATGTGGCCCCAGTTGGGAAAGGAAGGGTGATATCTTATTCCTCTGGAATTGGTGACAATGCAGTGGATCCTTATGTCCTCTGGAGCTTGAGAGAACAAGGCCCTATTGGTTTTCATGTATATGAAGAGAGATTTGGAGGGATGGGGGTAAGATAAAAGGGTTTAGATGAGACAAATGGACCCAGTGAGGAAAGCCCTCGAATTTAGCAGCTGTAGGGGTCACAAGAATTACCTTGAAGGGTCCCTGCCACTTAGGGAAAAGGGATGAAGTGCACTGGCCTGGAGGAAAGAGAAGAACCTGATCCCCAATGTGGATTGGAGGTGGACAATGATTGTCACACAGCTGAGGTAATGAACAGTCTGCAAAGCTCCATAGGATAGACCTTAGGTGACATAAAATGGGAGTTAACAAGCTATCTGGAACAGCTGGAGGGTTGGATAGAAGACCTGGTGTTAGAACTGGCCCTCCATACATTAGTTAAAATGGAGAAATTGAAAGAGGCTTTTTAGGAAGAGCCCTGAGCCTGAGAAGAGCTAGAGGCAATAATCTTACCTAGTCAAGGTGAAGTTCCTGTGACATCTTAGTGGGAATGTTTTTTTTTTTTTTTTAATTTATTCATTTTCGTTTTATGTACATTGGTGTTTTGCCTGCAGGTGCATTTGTATGGGGACATCAGTACATCAGACCCCCTGGAACAGGAATTATGGACAGTTGTGAGCTGCCATGTGGGTACTGGGAATTGAATACAGGTCCTCTGGAAGAGCAGTCAGTGCTCTTAACCACTGAGCCATCTCTCCAGCCGAGAATGCTTCTTTTTTTAATGTGTTTTAATTTTATACATCAGCCATGGGTTCCCCTGTCCTCCCCCCTCCCGCCACCACCCCCACCTCCCCCCCAATACCTCGCCTCCATTCCTATGTCCTCCAGGATCAAGGCACCCCTGGGGATTCATTTAAACCTGGTGGATTCAGTACAGGCAGGTCCAGTCCCCTCCTTCCAGACTGAGCATGTGTCCCTGTGTAAGCTCAAGGTTCCGAACAGCCAGCTCATGCACTAAGGACAGGTCCTGGTCCCACAGACTGGGTGCCTCCCAAACAGATCAAGCTATTCAAATGTCTCACTTATCTAAAGGGCCTGATCTAGCTGGGGGCTCTACAGCCTTTGGTTCATAATTCATGTGCTTCCATTCGATTGGCTATTTGTCCCTGTGCTTTTTGCAATCTTGGATTCAACAATTCACACTCTTGCAGTCCCTCCTCTTTCTAGACAGTTGGACACCTGGAGCTCCACCTGGGGCCTGGCTGAGGATCTCTGCATCCACTTCCATCATTTATTGGATGAGAGTTCCAAGACGACTGTTAGGGTGTTTAGTCATCTGATCACCAGACTAGGTCAGATCAGGCTTTCTCTCGACCATTGCCAGCATTCTCCAGAGGATGTATCGTTGTGGACTTCTGGGGACCTCTCCAGCACTCTGCCTATTCCTGTTCTCATGTGGTCTTCATTTATTATGGTCTGTTATTCCTTGTTCTCCCTTTCTGTTCTTGATCCAGCTGGGATCTCCTGCTCCCTTAAGTTTTCTTTCCCTCAAATCTTGCACTTCATTACTCCCACTGTCATCCAGGTTGTTCATATAGATCTCATCCATTTCTCTGTCATTGGGTGATTCTTGGGTCTTTCCTAGGGTCCTGTTTTCTAGGTAGCCTCCCTGGAGTTGTGTAGCAGTCTAGTCGTCTTTGTTTTACATCTAGCATCCTCCTATGAGTGAGTACATACCATGTTTGTCCATGAGTCTGGGTTACCTCACTCAGGATGATTTTTTCTAGATCCATCCATTTGCCTGCAAACATCATGATGTCATTGTTTTTCTCTGCTGAGTAGTACTCCATTGTGTATATGTACCATATTTTCTTTATCCATTCTTCAATTGAAGGGAATCAAGGTTGTTTCCAGGTTCTGGCTATTACAAACAAAGTTGATATGAATATAGCTGAGCAAATGCCCTTGTGGTATGATTGAGCATTCCTTGGGTATATGCCCAAAGTGCTACAGCTGGGTCTTGGGGGAGACAGATTCCCAATTTTCTAAGGAAGCGCCATATTGATTTCCAAAGTGGCTATACAAGCTTGCATTCCTACCAGCAGTGGAGGAGAGTTTCACTTGCTCCACATGCTCTCCAGCATAAGCTGTCTTCAGTGTTTTTTATCTTAGCCATTCTGACCGGTGTAAGGTGGTATCTCAGAGTCATTTTGATTTGCATTTCCCTGATGATTAGGGATGTTGAGCTATTCCTTAAATGTCTTTCAGCCATTTGAACTTCCTCTGTGGAGAATTCTCTATTTAGATCTATAGCCCATTTCTTAATTGGACTGTTAGGCATTTTGTTGTCTAATTTCTTGAGTTCTTTATATTTTCTGGATATCAGCCCTCTGTCAAATGTGGGGTTGGTGAAGACCTTTTCCCATTCTGTAGGCTGTTGCTTTGTCTTGTTGACCGTGTTCTTTGCTCTACAAAAGCTTCTAAGTTTCAACAGGTCCCATTGATTGATTGTTTCTCTCAGTGTCTGTGCTATTGGTGTTATATTTAGAAAGTGATCTCCGATGACAATGCATTCAAGAGTACTTCCTACTTTCTCTTCTATCAGGTTCAGAGTAACTGGATTTATGTTGAGGTCTTTGATCCATTTGGATTTAAGTTTTGTGCATGGTGACAGATATGGATCTATTTGCAGCCTTCTACACATTGACATCCAGTTATGCCAGCAACATTTGTTGAAGATGCTTTCTTTTTTCCATTGTACATTTTTGGCTTCTTTGTCAAAAATTATATGTTCATAGGTGTGCGGGTGAATGTCAGGGTCTTCAATTGGATTCCATTGGTCCACATGTCAGTTTTTATGCTAGTACCAAGCTGTTTTTATTACGGTAGCTCTATAGTAGAGCTTAAGGTTGGGGAGGTGGACTAGAAAGTAAATGTGGCATCCTCTAGTAATGACACCTGGAGAGAAAAAACCCAAGAAGGAGGTAAAGTTTGTAAGCCTTTATAAGCTAAGAGATGGGACAGATTATGGTGAGAGAAGACAGTAATAGGTGACCCAAAGCTTAGCTTCTTTGATTCTGAATAAGGAGTTCTGCAGCTGCTAAGGCACAGATGCAAGGTGCCCAGCTCTGACTGGTAAGGTCTAACTTCTTTGACAGATAGGCTACAGGTGCAAAGGAGGGTCCCAGCTGATGCCCTAGAGTTCCCAGGGCAAATCCCCCCTTCTTTGCTACATAGATGGAGGAGGGATGGGTTAAGTCTGGAAGATGAAGCACTGGGGACCAAAGAAGAGCCTGTTGGAGCTTCTGGAAAGGTTTGGTAACAGGATGGAGGAGGGGCGAGCCCTGAGCTGCCTCATATAAGGGGCAAGCAAGGAGAGAAAAAGATGGAAACCAAGACTGTAGGAAGCCAGCTATTTCTAGGAAAGACAGAATCTCCTGTTTAGTACAAGTAACTGTAAGAGACTGGATTAGATGCTTTCTGTCTACAGTAATAGCCTTATGGGTTGGAGTAATAGTTAGACCTGGGGAGTTGACAGCTGAACTTTAGAAGGAGATACCTTGTAACCTTGGCTGTTTAAGAAATTTAGGAGAGCAGAGGTGTTAGTTTGGCTAACCTGTAAGGACGGGCTACAGAGTAAAATATCATCTACATATTGTATTAGTTTAGAGCCAGGGAGAGTCAGAGAAAGCAGGTCAGAGGCCAGAGCCTGACCAAATAGGTGTGGACTGTCTCTGAATCCTTGTGGCAGAACAGTCCAGGTCAGCTGTGTGGACAGGTGAGTGTCAGGGTCAGTCCAGGTGAAAGCAAAGATATTTTGAGACTGAGGACTGAGAGGGATTGAAAGAAGGTGTCTTTGAGGTCTAGAACTGAGAAGTGAGAGGTTCCTGAAGGGATAGTGGACAGGGTTAGGTACTACAGGATGGAGGGAGACCACTGCAGAGTTAATGAGCCAGAGGTCTTGAACCAGGAGGTAGGTTTCATTAGACTTTTTTTTTTCCATCACAAATAAGACTTTTATTTGTCACTATTAAAAATCTGGATCTCAAAGAGATTCTTGGACTGGTGGTTCATATCCATCAGCTCATTCACTCAACTTTAGCACCTGTCTCATCACCAGTACCTTTTCCAGAACTACCACCTTCACCATGGAGCTCCATGATTTTTCCCAATTCAAACTTGGGTTTCTTCAGCATTTTTACTTTTCTAATGAAGACATCATGAAGAGGATAAATGGACTGGCAAGCCTTTTCTATGTCTTTCCCAATGCTGTCTGGAATCAGTTTATTAACCACTTCCTTCAAGTAATTTGTCTGCACTTCTCAGGTCATGATTTCCATCATCTTCTTCCAGATCTGGTGGACCTGCTGGTGCTGTGCATAAGAGGTCTTGCGTATCTGGTTGTTGCATTTTTTAGTGAAACCATTAGACTTTTAACTGCATGTATGGGAGTGTTAAAATGTGAACAGGTTGGGCGGAGCAGCTTTTTCCTGAGAAGGTCAAAAATGATAGGCTTAAGTCCTCTTAGGCTCTGGAGTGAGAGAGGGTACTGAGCTTGGGTGATATAACTGGTAGGGTTTTGTAGCTGGATAGTAATAGGCTGATGGTGCCTAGCAATAGAAAGGTTCTGAGTATCCCAGACTTTTAGGTCTACCTGAGAGGCTGGCAAGGGAAAAGAACTGTTAGAGACAGTAGAGTGAGTGGCTAGGAGAAGGAGGAGAGGAGCTACTGGCATGTCTGGGGTGAGGCAAATGTGGGGAGTGAAAGAAATGGATGCTCCTACCTTAGCTAGAAGATGCCTTCCCATTAAAGACGCAGGGCAGCTTGGCACCACTAAGAATGTGTGTGTGAGAGGGATGCCTCTAAATATGCAATTAAGTGGTGGTGTCTGATGAGGTAAGTAATGCTGTCTCCCAACCCCGACAATACAGAGACAACAAGGAGAGGTAGGCCCCCAAAACTCTCTCATGACAGAGTAGGTAGCTCCAGTGTCCAAAAGGAATGAGATGGGGAACCCAGTTACTTTTATTATTACCCTAGGTTCCCTGTGTGAGATGGGAGTGGCTGGTGCGGAAACCGGGCAGTGTCATTGTAGGCCAATCCTAGAAAGTCAGCTGGAGGGTGGTCTTTGTCTGGTGTTCCTATGTCGCTTGGGACATTAGGACAGTCAGCTGACCAGTGACTCTTTGGCAATATTTTGGACAAGGCCCTATTGGTGTCCTTTGTGGGTCAGTGGTGCAAGCCCAGGCCCTACGACCTTCTTTCCCACACTTGAAACAGGGACCAAATGGCTTTCAGGGAGCTGGTCGAATAGTGCTTGCCAGCATCTGGCAGCTCCTTTTTTGGGCCTTCTCATCTCTCCCATGGTATACCTTAAATGCTATCACTAAGACATCTGCCTTTGGGGTCAGAGGGCCGTTCTCTAAATGTTTAAGTTTAGCCCTAATGTTGGGGAAGCTCTGTGAGACAAAGTGGGTCATTATGAGCTGCCTGCCCTCAGGGCTCTCTGGGTCTAAGCTAGTGAACTGAAGTAGAGCCTTGGTGAGTCGCTCTAAGAAATGAGGTGAGAAGGATTTTCATCCTTATTTTGAATTACCGTTTTTTAGTTTTTCATAGTTTACTAGTTTTATGGCAGCCTTACAGAGGCCTGTCAGGAGACAGGTTATAAATCTATCTCTGGCTAGAGAACCACCCTAGGTGTTATAGTCCCAGTGTGGTTCTTGGTCAGGGACCGCCTTGGCTCCTGGAGGATGTGAGGGATTAGTCCGGTGAACCTCATCTGCATGAGTCCTAGCCTGTTCCCACACCCACCTGGACTCCTCAGGAAGTAAACTATTAGAAAGTATCATGTATATATCATGAAAGGTGAAACTATAAGATTGAGTTATATATTGAAACTGTTTAACAAAGGAAGCAGAATTAGAAGTATAAGAACCCAGCTTAGTTTCTATCTGAGAGAGTTCTGCAAGAGAGAATGGAACATGAACCTTAATCAGTCCATCCACACCGGACACTCTCACAAAGGGAGAATAGTGGATGGGTTTAGATGGCTGGAATCAGGCACTTTAGCAGTAAGAGAACAAGTAGCAGGAGGAGTGAAGGTTGGAGCCAGGGTAGGGCCTTTGGAAATGGCTGTTGCCACAAAGAAACAGCTGCTGTGGAGAAAGAATCAGCTTTAGAGGAAAAGGAATCCAGAAGAGGAGCTGAAGGAACAGTTGCCCTAGGAGTAGGGGTGAGAGCCAGAGGCCAGATAGTTGGAGGTTTGTTAGGGGGATCTAGAGTCAGAGATTCCAGCGTCAGAGAATCTTCCAGTTTAGCTAGGAGCACATGAGCAGGAGAAAAGGAATCCAGAAGAGACGGTTTAGCACTTAGAAAGAAGAAATCTATGATATAGGGTAACTCTTTCCATTTGCCTGTTTGCCGGCAGAAATTAGATAACTCCTATAAAATATTGGAATCTAAGAAGCTGCTCAGCAGCCATTTTTGTTATTTTCTAAAATATATTTGGGCCATCTCTTAATACAGAGATGGATAAGCTTAGGAATCTTTAAGTAAGGCATTAAGCTGAGAGGTTTTAAAGCCTCAAGAAGACAGCCTAGGGGAGAGGTAGGACTGATAGGTTTGGAAACCTTATTTCCCATATCTGCAACAGAGAGGCAGGGAAAAAAAAACAAAAAACAAAAAACTATGATCTGGAACCAAAGCCCCAGGCATCCCTAAGGCCAAGGATGGATCTTTACCTGGCACAGACTGCTAGATGGCTCATCAGCCAAAAAGCAGCAGCTGCCCTCTGCGTAAAGCAAGGATTCTCCAGGAATCTGGAATAGCATCTACTGCTTTGTCAAGCTGGAAAAATGTGTCACTCCCACACAGCCCCAGGATGCACCCAACCTTGATGGTCCAACCGGGACATGGGAGATGGCTAGAAATTTAAGGCCTGCAATAGGGGCTGACTGTAGCCAGTAGAGACCATGGTTGGGGGGTCCCCAGGTTTCAAGAATACTCAGTGAGATGCCGGATGGTCAACAATCATTCTCACAGATTCAGGAAACCATTTACACTGGCTGAAAAGTGGGGGACTCACCAATCAAAGAATTAGTGTTGCATGGAAATTTGTGAGGCCAGGTGTATGGAGCAGAGTCCCTGGTTTATGTTTCCAGGTGCAGAGTGCCTGGAAGCACCCATTTCATCATGGCCCCGGATGTTATTTTGGCAGAGCTCTTACCCCTTTGAGGAAATGTCATGAAACATGACAGAATTGACTAACAAGAGTTTTATTAAGACAGGAAAGAGAGATAGACATGACAAGTGAATAAAAATGGAGTTGGAAACATGATGCCAGCTTATAAAAGCTGGGCCATGCCTGCGCACACAGGCCCATATATGTATTCCACACATGCATATAGATCACACAGTTGTGCTGTTTGCTTTACTCAATCATGCAAATGATCACCAGAGACGTTTTTACCCACCAGAGGCGTTTTGACCTGGAAATGGCTAGGTGGAAGTGACTAGGTCCACCGGGCATGTGCAATCATGCCTAACCATCTGGTCATATTGTGAATCCATGTCAGAGGGTCCACAGGCTTTCCACTTCAAAGCTAAACAGCTTCAAGAGGCTAACAGTACGCAGCAGTTTGGAAAGCCCTGCAGAGACACCGGGCTGCTGGAAAGCTGAACAGTAAGTTTCTACAACATTTGAGACTGTGAGAAAAGCAAACAGCAGAGAAGGCCCATTGGTTTGTGTCACCTCGGGAAATGTGAACAACAAGCAGACCTGTGGTATACAATGGAGACGGCAGAGTCCAGACGGTTTCCCAAGGCCAAAAGCAGAATGGTGTCAGTGCTGGACAAGCAGCTGAGACATGCTGCCAAACAGGAAGCTGTGGAGGTGGGAACCATGCTCCAGGCTGAACAGCCAGCTTGAGGCTCTGAGGGAACTGCTGAGACTGAATGCAGGCTGAGCTCCCAGCAGCAGGACGTGACTGCAATCATGGAGCTGCCCTGAGGCTACATTTGTCATACAACAGGACATCGAATGGAGGATTCCAGGATGGGTTTGCTGAGCACTTGGACCATCAACGATGCAGAAAGGGTTTTCCTCCCAAAGCTGGGGTTGCTGTGGAAAAGCCACAATTTTCTCTTTAAGGCAGCTGAAGGAGCCTTGAGCCCATATGGCTATGAGGTGAAGTTCTCTAGTCTGGTTCGTGAGTGGCCCGATTATGGAAGGCTACAGACTGCAAAGCACAGCAGTAGCTGAAAACAAAAGTTTCAGAGAGACTTGCTTGAACTAAAAAGTCTTGGCTATGGAACTTCTTGTATTTGGAACTGTTTGCTTCAGAGTCATTTCAACTCTGACAGTTATACATAGACTTAAGGGCAGCTGACAAACCAGGCCCTGTCTACAAATGCTCAGAGAAACTTTTAGGAATGGTACCAGAAGGCTTTTTGAACTTTCAGACTTAAGAAGTGAAATGGACAGTAATGATTTCATTACAATGGGACAGTTTGAATTTACTTATGCATATGGACTCTATCAACAGTGATGATGGAACTGTTTATGTAAAAATGGAACTGTTTACAGAGAAACTTAGGTTTTCTAACTAGGCTTGAGATTTAATTTAAAATATAAAGAAAAGGGAGAGTTGATATTCCTCAGTATATTTAATTAAAAAAAAAATGTTTTCATGTTACTGAGTGAAATGATGTTATGTTTTGTATAGTTCTGTTAAGAAATTGTTCTTGAATGTAGGTTTGTAGTTTGAGAGTAGGTTTGTAGGTTGAGAGTAGGTTTGTAGGAAGGTTGAGAGTAGGGATTATAATTTTGTATAGTTCTCTTAATGTTAGAATTGCTATGTTAAGTTTGATGCAGTTGCATCAAAAGTTTTTTCTTAAAATATAAAGAAGAGGGATCTTTGTAGCCCACTAGGTTTTCTACTGGCTGTACCCAGCAGGACTGCATAAGAGGTTGATTGTACCATGGGCCTGGGTATCAAGTGATGGTAACTAGACTGTAACAAGGTCTTTGGCTCCACCCCTCAGCATTGTTATAAATAGAATTTTGAAAAAAAGTTCTGGGCCCATGAAAAAGGATCCAGGCCCACCTAGGTCTATCCTGTGTTTTCTTTCCCCTCTATTTCTAACTAATTATCTTTTTCCTCATTCCTCAAGAGTTCCTGGGGTAAATAAGTGTGGGAAGTAGTCTCCCACTATGGACTAAACCTTTGAAACTCTTAAAACAGCCCAAATTAAATGTTTTTGTTCATAAGAAAAAATAGCAAAGTGAAATTATAGATATTCTCTGAATACTTTCTCCCACTTTGGTTATGTTTACTGTCTTTGAAACTTCTGCTGAACTGCAATTTTCCTTTATCTCAGGTTCTTTAAAACCATTAGGGGGTGCTTTTAAAAAAAGTCTGTAAACTCCTTAGCAGAAAAAAATAGCTTAAATTATAACAAAAAGTATTAATAGTTAAAAATATATGTATAGATAATCTCAATTTGCTAAACCATACCATATATGAAACTTAGCTTCAACTCTTGTTTAAAAACTAAGAGGATTTTTCTTGATTAGACTAAGGAATCAAAACAAGGCCTCCAAGATGATTTTTTTCTTATTTTATTTTCCCTAGATAAAAAAAGTCAAAAGCAGACCCCAAAGATATTTTGGATAAGGAGTAACAAATATTTTATGATTAAGATTTACAAATCTCTTAGATTATAATAGTCTATACAGTGTAACAGAAACTGACCAATATGTATGTTTGCTAACTTTGTTAAACTTCATCTATTTGAAGAAATGGAGTCATCTATAAAATGATATTGTGGTATTTTGTAAAACTATACTAGGAAGGGACCGAAAAAATTAAGTTGACAAAATACTTTATGGAGTGTATTTATGGCTTAAAGTTTAATTTATGCTAAAGAATCTTCAGGGAGTGGGGAGAAAGGAGAAAGATCAACTTACTTGGACTGCTTTCCTCCAATGGTTCTAAGATAAACCTGATTTCTTTGGCCAGGCTTTGGACATTGACTGTTCTCTAGACCTATTTCCAATCTGTTTAATCTAATATATAGATGACCTTCTACTATACAGCTCCTTGCTCTCACTTTCAGAACAAGATACTGTTCAACTTGTCAACCTTCTAGGAAACAAAGGATACCAAGTGTTCCCCTTCCAAAGCTCAACTTTCTGTTTCTTCAGATCAAGTATCTAGGACTTCTGTTCTCCCTTAACAGCTACAAACTCACTCTTGATGGTCCCATATACCTTTAACCCCTGAGGAATACTCTTTCCTTGTCCTGATACCTCAGAAGCTGGATTCCCAAATTTTTCTTCTTGCTCATCTCCTCAGTGATATAGCTAAGGGTCCTGTAATTGAACCTCTAAATCCTATTAAGCCTGTTATATTGTTAGGGTTGGCGTACAAAACAGAGAGCTTCACTCCGATATCGGGTCAAAAATGAAGCTTTATTTTAGCACGAGCTCGTGGGGCACCAGCATGAGGAGTAGCTGGTGACTCCGAGTTTAAGGCTCACAGGCCTTTTATGAGGCAGTTCTACCAGGGCAGGGGAGTGGGGTCACCCAGAGTGTAGACACCTAGACACCAGATGTCTCCACGGTCTTTCTCATAGTCTGGGTAGGTAAACGAATTCCAAGCTTATCTAGCAAGGGGTTATTTGGCAAGCATTCTTCTCAAGCAATTTATCTTGCAAACACAACCCCAGGGGTTAATTGGCAAGCATCCTGTTAGGACAGCATGGTGGGCTAACTTTTCTGATATGGGGCGTGGGGGCAGAGTGCAGTATTTCCCACTGAATCTGCAATTAGCAGAGCTAGTGGGGGGGCCCTTGTTTCCCTTACAATGGCCTTTCAATATCTACCTTTTCTCACCCCAGAAAGGTGCTCCTACAGGCCTCTGCTTTGGCTTTTCCAGATCTTGACCAAACCTTTATCCCATATATTCCTGAAAAATGGAGAATAGGTCTGGGGATTTTAGAGCAAATGACAGAACTCACTGTTGCTCATGTTGCCCATCTTTCCAAACAGCATGACAACCTTGCCAATAGGTGCTAACAGCAGCCTCACTATTGGCACAGGAGGCGTCTAAGCTCACCTTCTCTCTCTCCTCTCTCTCTCTCTCTCTCTCTCTCTCTCTCTCTCTCTCTCTGCTTTTTGGTTAATTTAGATAAGGGCTTATCTATCTTGTTGATTTTACAAAGAACCAGGTCTGTCTTTCTTTTATTGATTCTTTGTATTGTTCTCTTTGTTTCCAATTTATTGATTTCAGCCCTCCATTTGATTATTTTCTGGCATTTATTCCTCCTGGGTAGTTTGATTCTTTTTCTTCTAGAGCTTTCAGGTATGATGTTAAGTCACTACTATGAGATTTCTCCACCTTCTTCATGAGGTTATTTAGTGCTATGAATTTTCCTCTTAGTACTGCTTTCATAATGTCCCATAAGTTTGGGTATGTTGTACATTTGTTTTCATCGAATTCTAGGAAATCTTTAATTTCTTTCTTTATTTCTTCCTTGACCTGTTGTTGATTCAATTGAGCATTATTCAGTTTCTATGAGATGGTAGGCTATCTGTGCTTTTGTTGTTGTTGTTAAAATCTAACTTTAAGCCATGGTGGTCCAACAAAATACAGGAGGTTATTCCAATTTTTTTGTATCTGTTGAGATTTGCTTTGTGATCAAGCATGTGCCCAGTTTTAGAGAAGGTTCCATGAAGCACTGAGAAGAAGGTATATTCTTTTGTCTTAGAGTAGAATGTTCTGTACATATCTATTAAGTCCATTTGAGTCATAATGTCCATTACTTCCCTTATTTCTCTGTTAAGTTTCTGTCTAGAAGACCTGTCCATTGGTGAGAGTGGGGTGTTGAACTCTCCCACTGCTAGTGTGTAGGGTTTAATGTATGATTTAAGCCTTAGTAATGTTTCTTTAACAAATGTGGGTGCCCTTGTATTTTGGGCATAAATGTTCAGAATTGAGACTTCATCTTGGTGGATTTCTCTTGTGATGAATATGTAATGTCCTTCCCAATCTCTTTTGATTGATTTTAGTTTAAGTCTATTTTATTAGATATTATTAGAATAGCTACACAAGCTTGCTACTTAGGTCAATTTGATTGGAAAGTCTTTTCCCAGCCTTTTACTCTGTCTTTGAAGATTAGGTGTATTTCTTGTATGAAGCAGAAGGGTGGATCCTGTTTTTGTATCTATTCTGTTAGCCTGTTTATTTTTATGGGTGAATCAAGTCCATTGATATTAAGGGATATTAATGACCAGTGATTGTTTGTTCCTGTTATTCTTTGGTGGTTGTGTGTATGTATATTTTTCCCTTCTTTCAGATTTGCTGCTGTGGGGTTATCCATTGCCTGTGCTTTGTGGGTGCATCTAACATGCTTAGGTTGGATTTTTTTTCTTCTAGTCCTTTCTGTAGGGCTGAAATAACATTCTACTCTAAGACAAAAGAATATACCTTCTTCTCAGTGCTCCATGGAACCTTCTCTAAAATTGGCCACGTGCTTGATCACAATATGATTAGGTATTATTTAAATCTAGTTTTCTCATGGAATATTTTGTTTACTCCATCTATGATGATTGAGAGTTCTACTGCATATAGTAGTGTAGATTAGCATCTATGGTCTCTTAATGTCTGTATAACATCTGTGTAGGACCTTCTGGCTTTCAGAGACTTTATTGATAAGTCAGGTGTTATTCTGATGTGTCTGCATTTATATGTTACTTGGCCTTTTTCCTTTGCAGCTTTTAAAATTCTTTATTCTGGATGTTTAGTGGTTTGACTAATATGTGGTAAGGGGACGTTTTCTTTAGATCATCCAGTCTATGTGATGTTCTGTAAGCTTCTTGTATCTTCATAGGCATTTCCTTCTTTAGGTTGGGAAATTTTTCTTCTATGATTTCATTGAATATATTTTCTGTGCCTTTGAGTTGATATTTTTCTATCCCTATTTTTCTCAGGTTTGGCCTTTTCATGGTGTCCCAATTTTCTTTAATGTTTTGTGTCATGACTTTGTTGGCTTTAGTGTTTTCTTTGATGAATCTGTGTCCTCTATCATATATTCAATGCCAGAGATTCTCTCTTCCATCTCTTGTATTCTGCTGCATCTGTAGTTCCTGTTAGTTTACTCAGATTTTCTGTTTCCAGTATTCCTTCAGTTTGTGTCTTCTTTATTACCTCTATTTCAGTTTTTAAGTCTTGAACTGTTTCCTTCACCTGTTTGTTTGCTTTTTCTTGGTTTTCTCAACTTTCTTGATGGACTTATTGATTTCTTCCATTTTTTGTCTTTTCCTTGATCTCTTTCATTTCCTCTTTAAAGACCTTAATGTCATGTTTAAGGTCAATTTCTTCTGCTTCTCCTGCATTGAGATGTTCAGGTCTTGCTGATGTAGAACCACTGGGTTCTGATGGTGCCATATTGCTATTTATGTTGTTGACTGTATTTTTGCACTGACATCTACCTATCTCTTCCTCCACTCGGTGCAAGTGGTGTCTGTGTCTGAGGGAGCCTCTCTTGGTCCTCTGGGCGCTCTTGGTCTAATCAGGGCTCTTTGTCCAATCAGTGCTGATGGACTCTGTCTTAGGGAGCAACTCTTTGCCCAATTGCTGTGGATGGGCTCTGTCTCAGAGAGCAGCTATTCCCAGTTGGTACAGGGTGGGCTTATGGTTCTGGTAGCACAGGAAATGGTTGGCTTGGTGAGGGGTTGGAGGAAGAGGCAGCTGCCCAGTACCTGCAGCTCCAATGGATTGGTGGAGAGGCATGGAATATGCCCCCAGGGCCTAAAGCCTAGAGACCTGGTCTTCCTAGTCTGGAGTGGGGCCTTACCTGTATTTCCAGTTTTGTATTTACATTCATCCACCTATTATTAACCTCAACATCCTACTAAGAAACAGGTTTTAGGTATGCACGTTTAAAAAGTCCATATGGACAGCATATACAATGTACACTATTGTCAGCAGTGGTCTGGTTTTTATAATTATCCAGTAGTCCATTGTCCTGACTCCTGTTTTTCTACTGTGTTAGATCTTTACATGTAGTAGATACATGAAATGAGGAGGTAACCCTTTCTTCTTTCATAAAATGCTAACTTAAAGATTACCTTTCCCTGGGAAAGACCGGAGGGAGTCTTCTTAGGGAGGGCAAGGGAGTTAAATTCAAAATCAGGTAGTAGGAGGGAAAAGAGGATTAGCAGAATGTAAATGACCTGATAAAGAAAATGGAAAAGAGGGCTGTTTAGGGAAGGGGGAAAGAGTAAATACAGAAGGAGGGAGGTGGATAAAATAAAAATAAGGTTGTCTGAAAAAGCCACAAGGAAGATAAAATTAACTTCCTCCAAAATATATACAATATACAATATACAATAAATACAACTCTGCATATAAATACACATATATATTACATGCATATTCCTCCAAGAGACAAAGACCAACAAAAAAATCCATTACCAAACATGAGAAGCCTTCTTTTAGATTGTTGGCCAGGACTTTTCAAGAGACTCCCAAGACATACAGCCTATTGCTATTGCCCTTGATTACCCCCAAAGGTAGAAGGTAAGTCTATATTGCTGAAGACACCAAGCACTTTAGAAACAGAGCCCAGAAATCCTTGAACTAGAAGTGAACTGAAAGCCTCATGCCTGAGAAATAGCTTTCATGGTACTAGAAGTTGCCACTCAAGCTTCCAAAGGAGGGTGGCAACCATAGTCCTACCCAGCTATGACTCCTATGAACCATAACAACAACCAACATGGCTTGAAAAACTTAAGGATGCAGTAATGGCACACATATATTGGCAGTAACCAACAGCTCTCTAATTGGCTTTAACAATTGCTCAACAAAATACCATGCCTAGTACTGTAAATCTAACTACTCATTGTTTGTGAATTCATGTTTATTAGAGGAGAATCTATAACCACTAATTTACCAAACCAAAATAATCCCTAATAACAATCTATAAAAATCTGTCTTCATACTTATAGTTAAGTATAGTTTTCACTCTTCATCAAGGAATTCTCTTGCAACAGATGAAGACCATTACAGAAAATCAGAACCAATAAAAATGCAGAGTTGTGGAACCCAGTTCCAATAGGTCAATCTACAGAACACTACCACACCTGGAGCTCAAGGAACATTGGAAATGAGGAGGCAGAAATATTGAAAGAATCAGAGTATCAGGGAGTATGGTGTGAGATTATATCTCCTAGAAGTCATACCCATAAAGTCTCATCAACATGACTGCCAAAATATCAGCTGAATAGGAATAACACAAATGAACATGCCAAACTAGACAAAGAAAAGCTCCTGAGGCCTCAACCATACACAAAGGACTATAGGTAACCAAGGAAATAAGAACAGAAGAGGTGGCCTTCCCCAGAGAAGAGTACACCAATTGGTTGTCCAATGCCAGTCAGTGTCTGAAAACATATATATTATATGTGTGTGTATGTATGTATCATTATGTGGAATACATATATATGTATGTATGTGTATGTGCATGTACATATATGCATGCAGTAAAAAATTAATTTAAAAAAAGAGACAATGGATTCAGGGAGAAGTATATGAGAGGGTCTGGAGGGAGGAAAGGGGAGAAAAAAAGCTTACACAAAAAAATTATCTTTCACATTGTAATTACATTCAGAAAAAAATGCAACAAGATGCAAATGATGGGCTGAAAGTATTGTTACTGTATAGAAAGAACATCAAATGAGCATCATGTATGATAGTCCCAGTGATTGTAGTAATACAATGCTATGAAACTCCCTCTGTACATTTGTTTAATGCTAATAAAAACAAGATTCTTTAGAAAAGTAACAGAATTTCCCCATGTATCAAGAACAATGGAGGCTTCTTATGATTAAAAGAAGCATAACTCCCAGTGGTACTTACTAGTTAATTAAAATCTTTATTAATTCTTATTTTTAATTGGCAATATTTTATTGCTTTCCAGATGAATGTTCTTCATGTTATTTTCTCTAAATTACCCGAGGCAGAATGATTAAAACATTTACAACTTCAGATTTGTTAGACATTTAAAAGAACCTGTACATCTTCTCACTACCTAGAAAATTAAGAGTCTGTGAATACAGTGCACACAAAAGAATGAACTTCCTTTATTCTTATTCTTACTTGAATTATTTAAAAAATCATTAAAATATCAATGTACTCATTATCATTTGGTGTTGGGGTGTTGCACTGACAGCTTGGGGCATAAGGGCAATGGACTCATAATAAGTTACCTGGGAATCAGACTCTGGAGACCAACACTGGGTGCAGATCTAGTTTAATGTGGATGTTCATTGGCATATATGCATATATTATCCAATCAACTATTGTGCTATTATCCAATGAGTACAAATAGCATGCAACCTATACTTTGTAAGGGTGTACATCAGGGGGTGGGGGATGCATGTCCTGGTGGTGTGCCTATGGATAAAGGGCAATGCTCTGGGCTTGTGGCCATTCTGTGAATCTCCTTCATTCTAGGACTCCATTATGTGTTGTCTAGTATGCTATAGTCTTAGATCTTCTCAAGTAGCCACAGGAGTCATGCTTCTCTTGTTCCCTGTCTTTTAGCAACACCAGCTGGACACAGACTGCTCCTTCTATTTGGTCTCATATCATCTGGACAAAAACAAGGAAAGTAAAAAAAAAAAATCTATAAATAGAAATGTTTGCAACTAATACTCCCATATCTGTTAATAAAGTTAGCATAAAGTGTTAATTAAAATCTATTGTAATAGATTTTCATGCACAATAGTAAAATACAAAACATATTTTTATGACAACAAAATTTTACCTGGCATAGAATTCACTCAAACAAAAAGTTTCTCTGGCATTGGCTCCCAAGTGATTTATTTCCTTCATAGATTAAGTATGTACATAACAATAATAAAGCATCCAATGGTTTTGTTCTCACCATTAATTATATTATATTGGACATATCTTGCTTAAGTGTCTTGGTTACCAATCGCTATCTAACCAAAAGATGGTTTTCCACAAAGGCCATTAGTGTAAATTCACAGGCTGATTTCTTTTTTTTTTTTCTTTATTAAGAAATTTTCTACTCACTCCACATACTATCCACAGACCCCCCCCTCCTCCATACTCCCACCCCGTCCCCAGGCCTCTTTCCTAAGCCATTTCACATCCCCACATCTCCCAAATCAATGTTTTCCATGGGGAGTCAGCAGAGCCCAGCACACTGAGCCTAGGAAGGTGCAAGCCCCTTCTCACTGCACCAAGGCTATGCAAGGTGTCACACCACAAGCACTGAACTCCAGAAGCCTGCCCATAGAACAGGACAGATCCTGATCCCCCTGCCTGGGTGCTCCCCAAACAGTTCGAGCCAAACAACCAACTTCCATATCCAGATGGCCTAGTCAAGTTCCATGGGGACTCCACAGCCACCAGTCCACAGTTCTTTGGCTTCCACTAGTGTGGCTGGTCATCTATGCATGCCCTCCCATCATGATCTTGACATCCCTCACCTGCAGTGTCTCTCTTCTATCTCATCAATTGGATTCCTAGAACTTAGCCTGGTGCCTGGCCATGGATCTCTGTATCTGCCTCTATCAGTCCCTGGACAAAGGCTCTATAATGACAGCAGGGTTATTTGTTAGGCTGGTCACCAGAGTAGACTGCTCCAGGCACCTTCTGGACCACTGCCAGCAGACCAAGGTGGGGACAACCTTGAGGATTCCTGAGATCCTTCCCAGCATCCTACCTCTCCCTATTCCCATGATGTCCTGATATATCATGGTATCTTCCTCCCTATAATCCCACTCTGTCCCTGTTCTAACTTGGCCCTCCTATTTCCCTATGTTCTTATCCCCGACTCCTTGCCCTCTGCCACCCCACCACATCCAGTCCACTCATGTACCTCTCATCCACTTCTCCTTCACAGGGTCATCCATGTGTTCCTCCTAGGGTCTTTCCCTGTTAGCCTCTCTGGAGTTGTGGGTTGCAGTCTGGCCATCCCTTCCCTCCCATTTAGTATCCACTTATGAGTGAGTACATACTATGTTTGTCCTTCAGAGTCTGGGTTACTTCACTCAAGGTATTTTCTAGTTCCATCCATTTGCCTGCAAATTTCATGATATCATTGTTTTTCACTGCTGAGTAGTATTCCATTGCATATATGTTACAGGCTGATTTTTGTTTTTGTTTTTGTTTTTGTTTTTTGTTTTTCAAGACAGGGTTTCTCTGTGTAGCTTTGCACCTTTCCTGGAACTCACTTGGTAGCCCAGGCTGGCCTCAAACTCACAAAGATCTGCCTGGCTCTGCCTTGTGAGTGCTGGGATTAAAGGCATGTGCCACCACTGATTTCTTATAAAGACAATGACTCAGCAGATTTTGTCTTATTTTGTTTTTTTACCTTTGATGTCCCTTCTTTCTAAAATCCTCTGGATCCCGACTCAACTCACTGTCCATAAATCCCCAGGTACATCAGTTATTTTCATATTGAGTCATCTCTTTTCCTTGTTACAATGGTCTCAACATAAATTGTGATAGATTTGAAAGATTGAGTAATAAACTCTGAGTTACCAATAATGCATCATTGTAACATTAAGGAAAGAAATAAAAGCACTTCCCCTTGGAGTCATTTAAATAAGAGCAAATCCAGATTTATACTCTCTACTCAATGTTCTGTACATCTTGCATCCTCTGTCTGTCTGTTACATGAGTCTGAAATGTGCCTTCCTGGAGGCTATCTTATGAATATATCCCTATGTCTGTGTCTGCCCATATGTGTGACTGTGGTTTTCTGTGTGTTTCTATCAAAGGGCTTTCCTTTTGTATTGAACAACACAGAAAGCATCACATGGGGGAAGAAATTAGGAACAGTTTACAGAAACATTTAACAAAATTTGACAAGGGATTAAGTAACTTATTCCAACTCACCCCAACTGACCTAGAAAACAGAATTAAAAACATGATTGTTTATCAAGAAAGATCCAAATTTTGTGTTCAACATTCTCTATAGACATTGTCTTCAACATTTATGGTGTATATTCACTTCATAAGATTGACTTTGACCTCTAGTTTTGCTGTTTCCAGCAAATGATGCACATGCATTATTCTGCTTGGGATATGAAAGAGTACATATTTTAAGATTACAGCTATGCATTGACTAAGATTCTAAAAGTTAATCCCCTGTAAAATCTAATGTAAGTGAGTTTGATTGGTACATTGTTCTCTTAATGGCAGGTTAAGGAAGAAAGTACAGATTTGACTAAGAGGTGACTCTTTATCCTCATACCTGAACACCCCATCCCCTAGGTTTTGGGCCCAGGGGCACTACCCTGCACCCCCACACTACCACCCATTGCAGTTTCAGTTACAGGCTAGTTGACAGGCAGACTTCCTACAGGCAGGTCAGACTACCACCATCGCCCATCAGACCCTGTAACCCACAAGCCCCACTTTCCCCAAATACCACCCACCCTCCAAGACTGCAAGTGTTCTCTGAGACAGAGCATGACAGTGCCAAATTGGACTAAGAGCTGCTCCCTGAGACAAAGAATCTATCAGCACCAATTAGACCAACAACTCCTACTGGATGAAGAGTACTGATCAGACCAAAAGAGGCTTCCTCAGACAGACACCACTTGCACCAAGTGGAGAAAGATATGGGTAGACATCAGTGCAAAAATAGTCAACAAAAACAAACAAACAATATGGCTCCATTAGAACTTACATCACCAAGACCTGAACATCCCAACACAGAAGAAACAGAAGAAATCAACCTTAAAATAACCATAAGAATATGATAGAGATACTTAAAGGGGAAATGAAAAATTTCCTTAAAGAATTTGAAGAAAAGACAAACAAAAAATGGGAAGAAATCAGTAAATCCCTTGAAAGCCAAGATAAAGCAATTAAAAAAGTGAGGGAAACAGTTCAAGATTAGATAACTAAAATTGAGGCAATAAAGAAGACATAAACTGAGGAAATGCTAGAAGTGGAAAATCTGAGTAAATGAACTGGCACTATAGGTACAAGCATAAGCAACAGAATGTAAAAGTTGGAAGAGCAGATCTCTGGCATTGAAGACACCATAGAGGTTATAGAATCATTGGTCAAAGAAAACACTAAAGCCAACAAAGTCATGACCCAAAATGCCCATGAAATTTGGAACAGAATGAAAAGACTAAACCTAAGAATAATAGGGATAGAAGAAGGAGAGGAATACCAACTTAAGAGCACAGAAAGTGTATTCAACAAAATTGCAGAAAAAAACATTCCCAACCTAAAGAAGGAAATACTTATAAAGATACAAGAAAGTTACAGAACAACAAATAGACTGGATCCAAAAAAAAGTCCCCTCGCCACATAAAAAGCAAACCACTAAACATGCTGAATAGAGAAAAAATATTAGAGCTGCAAAGGAAAAAGGCCAAGTAACATATAAAGGCAGAACCATAAGAATAACACCTGACTTCTCAATGGAGACCCTAAAAGCCAGAATGTCCTGGACAGATATTATGCAGACACTAAGAGACCATGGATGCCAAACCAGACTAACAAAACTCTCAATCAACATAGACGGAGTAAACAAAATATTCCATGATAAAACCAGATCTAAACAATACCTTTTCACAAATCCAGCCCTACAAAAGGCACTAGAAGAAAAAATCCAACCTAAGGAAGTTAGATACACCCATGAAAACACGGACAATAGATAGTCCCACACCAACAAATACCAAAGAAGGGAAACATACAACACTACCACCAAAAAATAACAGGAATTAATGACCACTGGTCAATAATGTCCATTGTTTTCAATGGTTTCAATTCACCTATAAAAAGACACAGGCTAACAGGATGCATAAGAAAACAAAATCCATCCTTCTGCTGTATACAAGAAACACACCTCAACTTTAAAGACAGACACTACCTCAGAATAAAAGGCTAGGAAAAGTGTAGTTAGAGTTTTCCTGCCTGGCCCACAGTCAGGACAAATCTCTCTTACCCGCCAGTCCCACAGTTGCTCAGACCCAACCAAGAAAGCACACAGAAACTTACATTGTTTAGAAACTGTATGGCTGTGGCAGGCTGCTTGTTATCTACTTCTTCTCTCTTAAATTAACCCATTTCTGTTAGTCTATACTTTGCCACATGGCTTGTGGCTTACTGGTGTCTTTACATGTTGCTTTTCATGGCAGCAGCTGGTGGTGTCCCTCTCCAGCCTTCTACTTCCCAGAATCCTCTTCTCTCTTGTCCTGCCTATACTTCCTGCCTAGCCACTGGCCAAACAGCATTTTATTTGTACAGAGCGATATCCACAGCAGAAAAGATTTTCCAATCAAGTGGACTTAAGAAGCAAGCTGGGGTAGCTATCCTAATATCTAATAAAATAGACTAAACTAAAATCAATCCAAAGAGATCGGGAAGGACATTACATATTTATCAGAGGGAAAATTCAACAAGAAATCTCAATTCTGAATATTTATGCCCCAAATACAAGGGCACCTACATTCATAAAAGAAACATTACTAAGTTTAAATTACACATCAAAGTGGGAGAGTTCAACACCCCACTCTCACCAATGGCCAGGTCTGCCAGACAGAAACTTAACAGAGAAATAAGGGAAATAATGGACATTATGACTCAAATGGACTTAATAGATAGCTACAGAATATTCCACCCTAACACAAAAGAATATACCTTCTTTTCAGCACCCCATGGAACATTCTCCAAAATCAACCAAATGCTTGGTCACAAAGCAAATCTCAACAGATACAAAAAAATTGAAATCTTATCTTATCAGACCATCATGGCCTAAAGTGAGATTTCAACAACAATAAAAATTACAAAAACCCTACAATCTCATGGAACCTGAATAATGCCCAATTGAATCACCAATGGGTCAAGGAAGAAATAAAGAAAGAAATTAAAGATTTCCTAGAATTCAACGAAAACGAATGTACAACATACCCAAACATATGGGATACTATGAAAGCAGTACTAAGAGGAAAATTCATAGCACTAAATGCCCTCATAACGAATTTGAAGAAATCTCTCACACTAGTGACTTAACAGCACACCTGAAAGCTCTAGAACAAGAAGAAGCAGACTTGCCTAGGAGAAACAGATGCCAGGAAATAATCAATTGAGGGCTGAAATCAATAAAAGAGAACAAAACAAAGAATCAATGAAACAAAGAGTTGGTTCTTTGAGAAAATCAAGAAGATAGACAAGCCCTTATCCAAATTAACCAAAAAGCAGAGAGAGAGCATCCAAATTAACAAAATCAGAAATGGAAAGGGGGACATAACAACAGACAATGAGGAAATCCAGAGAGTCATCTGGTCATATTTCAAAATCCTGTACTCCACAAAATTAGAAAATCTGAAAGAAATGGATGATTTCCTGGATAGGAACCACATACCTAAGTTAAATCAAGACCAGATAAAATATTTATATAGACAATAACTCCTAAGGAAATAGAAACAATCATTAAGTCTCCCAACCAAAAAAAAAAAAAAAAAAAAGCCTAGGACCAGATGGTTTCAGCACAGAATTCAACCAGATCTTCAAAGAAGAGCTAATACCAATACTCTCCAAATTTTTCCACACAATAGAAACAGGAGGAACATTATCAAACTCTTTATAAGGCTATAGCTACCCTTATACCCAAACCACACAATGATGCAACAAAGAAAGAGAATTTGTAGCTAGAGTTTTCCTGCCTGTCCCACAGTCAGGACAAATCTCTCTCACCTGCTGGTCCCACATCTGCTCAGATCCAACCAAGTAAACACACAAAGACTTATATTGCTTATAAACTGTATGGCCATGGCAGGCTTCTTGCTAACTGTTTTTATATCTTAAATTAACCCATTTCTATCAATCTATAAGTTGCCACATGGCTTGTGGCTTACCAGTATCTTTACATGTTGCTTGTCATGGCAGTGGCTGGCAGCATCTCTCTGCATAAGGCCCTCCACTTCCCAGAATTCTCCTCTCTCCTTCTCCTGTGTATACTTCCTGCCTGGCTACTAGTCAATCAGTGTTTTATTTTTTAACCAATCAGAGCAACACATTTAACATACAGAACATTCCACAGCAAGAATTACAGACCAATCTCCCTCATGAACATTGATTCAAACATACTCAATAAAATACTGGCTAACCAAATCCAGGAACACATCAAAAAATTATTCAACATGACCAAGTAGGCTTCATCCCAGGGATCAAGGATGGCTCAACATACAAAAATCTGTCAATGTAATACACCGTATAAACAAAATGAAAGAAAAAAAACCACATGATCATCTCATTAGATGATGAAAAAGCCTTTGACAAATCCAACACTCCTTCATGATAAAGGTCCTAGAGAGATCAGGAATACAAGGAACATACATAAGCATAATAAAGGCAATTAACAGCAACATGAAAGCCATCATCCAATTAAATGGAGAGAAATACAAAGGGATTCCACTAAAATCAGGAACAAGACAAGGCTGTCCACTCTCCCCATACTTATTCAACATAGTACTAAAAGTTCTAGATAGAGCAATAAAACAACAAAAGGAGATCAAGGGGATACAAATTGGAAAGGAAAAACTCAAACTTTCACTATTTGCAGACTATATGATAGTATACATAAGTGACCCACAAAATTCTATCAGGGAACTCCTACAGCTGATAAACTCCTTCAGTAAGGTGGTAGGATACAAGATTAACTCAAAAAAATCAGTACCCCTCCAACATACAAATGATAAATGGGCTGAGAAAGAAATCAGAAAAACATCACCCTTTACAATAGCCACAAATAATATAAAATACCTTGGGGTTACTCTAACTAAACAAGTGAAAGACCTATATCATAAGAACTTTAAGTCTCTGAAGAAAAAAATTGAAGAAGATATCAGAAAATGGGAAGATCTCCTATGCTCATGGATAGGTAGAATTAACATAATAAAAATGGCAATCTTACCAAAAGCAATCTACAGATTCAATGCAATCCCCATCAAAATCCCAACACAATTTTTCATAGACTTGGAAAAAACAATACTTAACTTTGTATGAAAAAAACAAAAAACCTAGGATAGCCAAAAAAAAAAAAAAAAATCCTGTATAACAAAGCAACCTCTGGATGCATCACAATCCCTATATTCCTCTACTATCGAGCTATAGTAATAAAAAACAGCTTGGTATTGGCATAAAAACTGACACTTGGACCAATGGAATCGAATTAAAGACTGTGACATTAATCACATACCTATCAACATACGATTTTTGACAAAGAAGACAAAACAGTATCATGGAAAAAGGAAAGCATAACTGAATGTCATCATGCAGAAGATTGCAAATAGATCCATATCTGTCACCATGCACAAAACTCAAGTCCAAGTGTATCAAAGACCTCAACATAAATCCAGGTACACTAAACTTAATAGAAGAGAAAGTAGAAGTAGTCTGGAACAAATTGGCACAGGAGACCATTTCCTAAATATAACACCAGTAACAAAGACACTGAGAGCAACAATTAATAAATGGGACCTCTTGAAACTGAAAAGCTTGTGTAGAGCAAAGGATACAGTCAGTAAGTGAAAAGAACAGCCTATAGAATAGGAAAAGATCTTCACAGATCCCACATCTGACAAAGGGCTGATCTCTAAAATATATAAAGAACTGTAAAAGCTAGAGTTCAAAATACTGAACAATCCAAATTAAAAAAAAAATGGGCTACAGAGCTTAACAGAGAATTCTCAACAGAAGAATCTCAAATAGCTCAAAGACATTTAAGGAACTGCACAACCGCCTTAGTCATCAGGGAAATACAAATCAAAACTATTCTGAGTGGGGTTGGGGATTTAGTAAGTGCAAGGCCCTGGGTTTGGTCCTCAGCTCTGGAAAAAAAAACTGAGATACCATCTATCTTACACCTGTCAGAATGGCTAAGATCAAAAACACTAATGGCAGCTTATGTTGGAGAGGATGTGGAGCAAGGGGAACACTCCTCCACTGTTGGTGGGAATGCAAACTTGTACAGCCACTCTGGAAATCAGTATGGTGGTTTCTCAGAAAATTGGTAATCAATCTTTCTCAAGACCAAGATATACCACTCTTGGGCATATACCCAAGAAATACTCAATCTTACCACAAGGCACATGCTCAACTATGTTCATAGCAGCATTATTCATAATAACAAGAACCTCGAAACAGCCTAGATGCTCCTCAACTGAAGAATGTATAAAGAAAATGTGGAACATATACACAATGGAGTACTACTCTGCAGTAAAAAAATAATAACATCATGAAATTTGCAGGTAAATGGATGGAACTGGAAAAGATCATCCTGAGTGAGGTAACCCAGACTCAGAAGGACAACCATAGTATGTTCTCACTCATAAATAGATACAAGATATGAGACAAGGAATGGCCAGACTCCAACCCAGGGAGAGCTCCAGAGAGGCTAGCTAACAGGGAAAGACTCTAGGAGGGACACAAGGATGACCCTGTGAAGGAGAAGTGTATGAAATCTACATGAGTGGACTGGGAGTGGAGAAATGGTGGAGGGCAAGGAATGGGGCATGAGAACATAGGGAAATAGGAGGGTCAAGCTGGAACAGGGACAGAGTGGGAGGGCAGGGAGAGAGATAGCATGATAGATGAGGACATCATGGGAATAGGAAGAGGCAGGGTACTGGAGAGATTCTCTGGAATCCACAAGGATGACTTCACCTTGTAGTGACATCAGTGGTCTAGAAGGTGCCTGGACTGGTCTACTCTTGTGACCAGTCTAGTGAATACCCTTAACTGTCATCACAGAGCCTTTGTCCAGTAACTGGTGAAAGCAGATGCAGAGATCCACAGCCAGTCCCCAGGCTGATCTCTGGGAATCCAATCAATGAGAGAGAGGAGGGATATTGCAGGCAGGGCATGTTGAGATCATGACGGAAAGATGTGCAGAGATGACCAGCCACACTAGTGGAAGCCCATGAAATGTAGACTAGTGGCTGTGGAGCCCCCATGGGACTCGACTAGGCCCTGTGGATATGGAAGATGGTTGTTTGGCTCAAACTGTTTGGGGGGCACCCAGGCAGAGGGATCACAATCCATCCCTAGTACATGGCAGGCTTTTGGGAGCCCAGTGACTATTGTGTGACACCTTGTGCAGCCTTGGTAAAGTGGTGCTTGGACCTGCCTATGCTCAGTGTGCTGGACTCTGCTGACTCCCCATGGGAGACCTTGATTTGGGAGATGTGGGGTTGTGAGGTGGCTAGGGAGGAAGGGCTGGAGGGTGGGAGGAGGGAAGAGGGTGGATCTATGTGTGGTATGTAAAGTGAGTAGAAAATTTCTTAATAAATAAAAATGAAAAAAATTGAAAATTTTTGGGAAATAGGCGCTGATTGAACTTCTGTAATTTGAGAAGTTACTAAAATATATGTGTGGTATATATTACATGTGATAATACAAATAATGAAAAAATCAATAACTGTGTTTTTAATAAAAAGAAAAGAAGAAGCAAGTACACCATACACTAGCAGTCTTAAATCTTAAGTGACCTGAATGTGTGTAATTAACTGACTGTGAGGACTAGTAAAAGTTCCAGTCTTTTAGAAAGTAAAAGAGAGTTTCATAATGTTGTATTACCACAACAAGTACTAAATAAAATCCTCTTTATCATCATTACATGTGTCAAATATATTTTTTTCTTAATACCCCTGCCATGGTTTGCTTAGGAGTACCCCACATGTTAAGGGTTTGGGCCCTAGGCCATGGCAGCATTGGAAGGCTCTAGAGCATTGAACAAATAGAACCTAATGGGAGTTCTTAGTTCATTGGGGGTATGACTAGGGGAACAGTGAGAATCATCTCCTTCCCATCTCTAGTTCATTCTCCAACCTCCATGAAGGAAAAGCATTTATTATACCACACAGTCATAGCTGTGCTCTGTTACCACACAAAACCAGAAGCAATAAAGCTGTATGCCAAAATAACTCTCCCTTACATGCTGATGATTTCAGGCATTTGTTGCAGTAACAGAAAGCAGACTAATCTCTCCCCTTTATCTTGTTCTGATTTTAAAATTATTGGTTTCCTGGATGGTGGTGGCATACACCTTTACTCCCAGCACTTGGGAGGCAGAGCTAGGCAGATCTCTGTGAGTTTGAGGCCAGCCTGGGCTACCCAGTGAGTTCCAGGAAAGGTGCAAAGCTACACAGAGAAACCCTGTCTCAAAAAAAAAAAAAAAAAAAAAAAAAAAAAAAGACATGGTCAAATTTACATCCTGGTCTCAAGTTTACTACTGTCCTTTATAGTATTAATTCAGCTCTGATTATATAGGCTTTCTAAAGTCAACTCAGGCAGACTGAAGCTATTTTTCAAGATGTTAGTGAAAACACAAAGGAATAGAAACTTCAAGTCAGAGATGGGCCCCATATATACTTAGCTATCTACAAGTACATTAACAATAGAACAAGCCAACCTGACATTTTCCTTTATAAGAATTTTGACTGCTGTAAACTTCCTGAGCTTTGGGAAGCTGGGCTACAGGCTGTTTTTTGCATGTCTGCCCAGTCCTCAGATGTAACATGAAACTTAAAGAGTCTTATTAATAAAACTCAAACCCGAGGCCAGTTATTGTGGTGAATGCTAGAAGATCAGAGAAGCAGAACAAGCCACAGCTATCTCACCTTGCTAGTTCCTCAGGTGATCCTGTTTCCTCAGGCTGGAAGCTTCTGAGTCCTCCTCCACATGAATCTCAGCTGAACTGTCTTGCTCCAAAGCTTAACTAACTACATGCTTTTTCCTCTTTAGTTCCTGGTCCTCACGCCTCATATACCTTTTTCTTTCTGCCCCCACTCCCTGGGTTTTAAAGGTTGGGTTTCTGGGATTAAGGGCGTGGGTCACCGTGCTTAGCTGTTTCTAACGTGGCCTTGAACTCAGAGAGCCTGGCTAGCTCTGCCTCCCAAGTGCTGAGATTAAAGGTGTGTACCACCACCACCCAACTTCTGTTATGGCTTACTCTTCCCATTTTCTAGCCACCATTTCTGGCTCTGTTCTAGTGGCTGTCTGTTCTCTGACCCCAGATATGTTTATTTCGGGGAACACACAATATTTCAGGGAACACAATACCCACCACACTCAGATCCCTGAATCAGAGCATCACCCCCCTTATGTGATTTCTTGATTATCCTCAATACTGTTTTATACCTGTTAAAAAGAGAAACACAGAAAAAAAGGAAAGAAAAGAAGATCAAAGTATAGTGATGCATGCCTGTGATCTCAGCATGAGGGAGTCTGAGACAGAAGAATTACAGATTACAGGCCAGCTTGCACTGTAAGACCCTCTTAGAAGCAAAGAAATGGGGAGAGCATTCAGTAATTTATTATTTGAGTGGCTACTGTGGAGTAACGTATTTTTGATACTTCATGCTCACTATCCACTTGACTCTCAGAATTTGTCAAGTTATATATTATCATCACTGCACACAATACAGGCTGCAAGCATCTTGTCTGAAGTGTTAAATCAAGGAACTGGCAGAGCAAAGATCCAAGCTGCTGCCAGCTAGCCCTCCAATTTAGCTCTCTTTGCTCTGCTCTGTGGCCTCCCCATTTGCACTTGGAAATGAAAGAATGATAATTTTTAACATAGATTTTGGGACTCCTTTTGGTATTCTAGTTGTTTCCAGAGCTATATTTTACTATGATTTAGTTCTTACAAAATTTATTTCCAATAGAGTATTCTTTTTTACTTGTTAAAGAATATACTGAATTTTCTATTAAGAGTTCTGAGGTTTTTAAGGCAGGCGGGCTGAGTGTAGTGGTATATACTTGTATTTCTAGCATTTGGGATCTGCATGCAAGAGGATCAGGAGTGGAAGGCCAGCATCAGCTACATAGCAAACTTGAGGCCAGTCTGGGCTATGTGAGATACTATGCCAACACAAAAAACAAACCTATTTAAAACAACAGATAAAAAGCATCAAAATAAGACAAAGTTGTTTATACTTTGCCTGGACTAATCTTCCATTTCAGAGGTATCTCCAAACCCCAATTCACATATGATTCTAGGAGATTGTATCCATTTATCACTGAAAACAAAGCTGTTTTAGAACAAATTACCACTTATAAAGGGGGGAGATAATACTGTATTCAAACTACAGATAAAGATACACAATCTTATTTATGTGCATAAATTGTTACTAGCACACATCTGTGTAATGAAGACATTGTGTCTTTCCATTAACACACCAGAAAACACTATGCACCCACCCTGCAGACCAAATCCATGAGCACAGATAGCCCATGACCACCACCTACCCATGGCTTCAAGGTCTGGATTCCTACAAGACACTGTAATGAGTAACACAGCAAGGCACTGTGTTGGCTGCCTGCAGTGTCTCCTGTGGCTCCTGTCTTTATGGTTGATGCAGTCATGGTGTATCATGGTTCATGGAGAATGCTTAACTACAATGCTCAAAAGGACCAGCATGCTTCTAAGCCATCAGGAAAAACATGGTAGCAGAGTCCTGACCAGTGTGCACTGACAAGTGTGCACAAAGTACCTGTCCTTCATCTCCATGCCTCTCCCAGGCTCATAAGCCTTGCAGAAGCTTGTTTCACCTTTTGTAGAAGATCAGAAACTCACAGAACTTAATTCTGTGCCACATATTCATTCTCATTCCAATTCTAGGATCAAAGGGATCCAATGTTTGATCAAATGTGTATAAAATAATTGTCCCATGCTGTGGGATCCTTCTGGATTCTCTGAATATGTGTTGTTCCCATTGGTTAATAAATAAGCTGCTTTGATGTATGACAAGGCAGCTTAGAAGCAGGTGGAAAATCCAAGAAGAGAGAGAGGAAAGAGACAGGTGGGAAAAGGAGCCACCAGCCCACTGCCCAAGGAGCAACAAGATGCCAGCAGATGGGCACTTGGCAACATATACTAATAGAAATGGTTTAATTTAAGATGAAAGAGATAGCTATCAAGAAGCTTGAGCCATAGACCATACAGTGTGTAATTAATATAAGCCTCTGTGTGTTTACTTGGGACTGATTGGCTGTGGAACTGGGAGGATACAGGAAAACTTCTGACTACAGTCCCACATTAGAATCTTAACAGATTATTCAAATAATTGTTAAACAAGTTGTCTTGCACAATATTGCAGATGCTCTGTCTCTCTGTGTAGTATATTTCTTGATCCTGCATGAGCTCTATAATATAGGTACACTCGCTTGTGGATGATAAATAAGAGAAAGAATTCCAGTCTACTAGGCATAACTGTCAGCCAAAGTCTTGCAGACATGCTACCTATCACTTAGCTAGGTTTTACCTAATAACAACCTTCAGTAACCTTATGCCAGAATATTTCCTTCCAAGCAGAAAATTCATGTTAGTGGTTTATAAATGTCCTGAATATGTCAGACAATTGCATTCCCTCTGTACTCAATTTAAGAAGCTGGACAAATGAGATTTTAATATTAATAAAATGTGTTGACTTAGTACAAGAGCAGAGCACTCCTGAGTGCATGAAGGCTGATGCTGGAGGCATGAAATTAAGGTGCAAATATATATGCTATTTTAAAACATGAGTTTAAAATACAGTACAAGATATGGTAAATGCCTGTGATCCCTGCACTCAGGAAAACTGAAGCAGTAAGATCTTGAGTTAAAGGCCAGCCTGCCCTGGGCTATATAGCAAGATCCTGTCACATACACACAGGAAAAAACATTTTCAAGCCATTTTGTATAATTACAGGAGTGATAGCTATATTTACAATTCAGTAACAAAATGCCTGAGAAAATCAAACTATACAAAGATAAGATTGCAGGATGTGGTGGCAAAAGCCTTTCAACAATACACAAGGCAGAGGCAAGCAGATCTCTAGAAGTTCAAGGTCAGTCAAAGTTACATAGATAGATCTTGTCTTAAAAAAATTACGTAAATATTTTTTTCAAAAAAGGCACTGTTGACTTTGACTTTTGGTTTCAGAGGTTCAGTTTGTGGTTTTATGGTACCCACTTTCAGCCTATGATGACATAGTACATCATGGCTTGGACATATGGCACAGGAGTTTGTGGAGGCAGTAACCTACTTCTTCCCACTAAGTTCCACCCACTAAAGTCTCCACCATCTACTGGCAGCTCCATCAGTGGTGTCCAGCCCTCAACATGTGGACCTGGAGGGTATATTTAATATCCAAACTATAACAATAAGATAAAGCCTCTTAGATAAAAATGTCAGGGGAGTTTCTTAAATGAGTATTGAAGGAACTCTAGCTAGCCTCAGCATGGCAAACTTGGCTCTGGAGGGCCTTGCCCTTCTCCCTCATTCCCTCTGCCTTGCCATAAACCATGAGGTTGCCTTCCTAAAGCTAGCCACTAAGGGCTATTCTCTTATTTGGCTACTTCCTCCTCCTGAGGCTGACTACCAAGGTCCAGCTATCAAAGTATTGAAGTACAGAAATCAAAAGCGCCCTTTGGCTCACCTAATTAATATGCCCAATTAAAATTAAACACCTCATCCTAACACAGGGTTTCCCCTTTTACCTTAATAAACCACCATCTGCCTCTGGGCCATATCTACTTCCTCTCTATCCAGAGGCAACAGACATATGCCCCTTCCCCCTCTCCCTTGTTCCCTCCCCCCCCACCTTGTTCCCTTCACTTTCTCCCTTATCCTCTATCTCATGTCTTTGGCTCTTAGCCCTTTGACCCTCTGGAGCAAATAAATCTCTTTTGGGCTGAGAACTTGATTTGGGGGATCCTGAGCCAATACTGGTCCTTACAATTATAGTTTAGTTGGTGTTGACCTGGGATTTGACTTCAATTTCTTTTGCTAATAGATGAGTTACTAAGTGAGCAATTGGTGCTCAGAGCTGGCTGGCTCCAGGTAGCTCTGCACACCTCCAACACCAAGAAGTAAAGTGCTTTAATTAAAAACCCTATCAAGTATGCACAGCCAGTAACTTCTGGAAATTGCAGAAAATCTTTTTAGGTTTCCAGTAACACTTAATGCCTTTTCTAACAGAAAGTGAAGTGTTTGCCTTGAGGCAGTGAACTGAGAATGGAAGTTAAATAACTTACCCTGGCTATGTGTTGTTCTTAGCTTCATAGAGTGTTCAAACCAAGCTATTAAATTTATATGGAGTCAGTATCCAAAAACACAACACAGGATGTTCTGGACTGCCCACATATTACACTAAGACACACAGAAATAGCCCCAGTATCCTAGAAATGAGATAAGTACAAGAAAAACTAACAAAAATCTCCTAGAGAAATGTGATACACATCTGGATTTGGGTGAAAACAGTCTGGAGGCAGGAAGAAATTACATAGGTTGTAAGAATTCATAGTCAAAGTGGCTTGATTAACAGAAAATCCTGTCAGTAAAGTAACCTGTTTTAGGGAGGCTAGAAACAGTGTTTTGGGAAGGCAGAGGTAACATAGAATAGAAACATTGTAACTGAACAGTGTGCAAGTTATGCACCTTTAGGTAATTTAGACATTAGATTATTTTTATTTCATTATATTTTTATTTAGTTTTTTTTTTTTTTTTTTGGTTTTTCAAGACAAGGTTTCTCCGTGTAGCTTTGTACCTTTCCTGGAATTCACTTTGGAGACCAGGCTGGCCTCGAACTCACAAAGATCCACCTGGCTCTGCCTCCTGAGTGCTGGGATTACAGGCATGCACCACCACCACCCACCACCCACCATCATTATTTTTTTATTTAGTTTAGAGTATTGTGTGTGTGCAACTTATCTATATGTACACCTTGTACATGCAGGAGCCTATGGAAGCCAAAAGAAGGCAGCAGATTTCCAGTAACTGGAGTCATTGGGCAGTTGGAGTGCTGGGAAACAAACCTCAGTTCCCTGCAAGAGCAGCAAGACCTCTTAAGTCTGACCATCTCCAGCCTGAGGCTGGATACTTTAGATCTCAAAGTAGTGTCATGGCACTCCATCTCTCCTGGAAGACAGATGGATTGTGTTTAAATATTGCCTTTCTTTTGATAAATTAGTTTGGAAAACATGTAAATTAGCAGTCACTTGTTAATAAAATCAGTGATGATATAATACAAGTGCTGAGAACCCTCTGCTCAACAGCTCTTGGCTTAATAAACTGTGAGGCCCTATGAGACAAAATCTTTTTTTCTATTTTCTTCTTTTCCAAGATGGGTTTTCTCTGTGTATCCCTTGCTGTCCTAGAACTCACTCTGTATAACAGGCTGGCCTCAAATGGATTATGTTTAAATATTTCTTTCTCTCAATACTTTAGTTTGGAAAACATGTAAATTAATAATCCTGCAATTTCTGCCATCACTTCAGCATTTGTTAATTTATGAAAATTTCATGTGAAACTATACAAGAACCAACCTGCACATGTTACCAATCAAAATGTAATTGTGTCTTCTTGAGAAATCATACTTTTATTGCTTCTATAAATTCATAACAAGATCAGGATAATACACTCAGACTATAATCACATTTGTACATCACGTATGCTTGGTTCACAATTGTTCTAAAGACATTGTAGTAGCAAAATAACCCAGGAGCCTTCCAACTGTGGAAAGCATTAAGTAAAAAACAGGATAGGCAGGCAGTGTGGTTGAAATGCTCATATTAACAGCACCCTCCATCTTTTTATATATTGGAGTCCCTCCTAATTGCATCAATATTATACAAGAATAAATTTCATCTAATAATAAAAGATAAAGGCACATTCAATAAACAGTATCTGATAGAGATGCACCTTTTAGAAAGCAAAGAGATTCTTCTCAGCAGGTACAAGCCAACATTCTGCACTGTCTTCCTTCATAATGTTACTGTAATTTCAGAGCAGAGGCTGAAACAAATAGAAAAACTAATATACTTTAGTATCTAAAACAACAGAAAAGACAAAATGATTTATTTAGTCTCTCTATAGCAGGAAGGCTTATATTACAATTAAAAATTAAATAGCATTTATCTTCTCTTATTGAAATGTGTTTCCACAGTACAGTGTAGAGATAATCACAAAACCACAAAGGATCAACCTTAGCACATTTTAATCATCAATTGCTATACCTTCCTAAGGAAATTTGAATCTAAATGTCCCCTATACACTCATAGGAAGTGGTACTATTAGGAGTTGTGGCATTGTTGAAGTAGATGTGGCCCTGTTGGAGGAAGTGTATCACTGTGGGGGTGGGCATTGGGGTCTCTTATGTATAAGCTATGCCCAGTGTGGACACAGCCTCATTCTGCTGCCTATGAATAAAGATGTAGAACCCTCAGCTCCTTCTCCAGCACCATATCTTCCTGCATGCCTCATGCCCTGCCATTATAATAATTGACTAAACATCTGAAACTCTAAGTCACCCAAATTAAATGTTTTCCTTTATAAGAGTTGCTGTAGCCATGCTGTCTCTTCATAGCAATAGAAGTCCTAACCAAGACACATCCTCTCAAGCAAACTGTGCCAAATAAAAACTATCTGGAGCATTGGTGGATGCTGTGGATATCGCTCTGTGTAAATAAAGTTCTGATTGGCCAGTGGCCAGGCAGGAAGTATAGGTGGGACAAGAGAGAAGAGAATTCTGGGAGGTGGAAGGCTGGGAAGGAGAAAGACACCGCCAGCCGCCGCCATGACAAGATGTAAGGCACTGGTAAGCTATGAGCCATGTGGCAAAGTATAGATAAATAGAAATGGATTAATTTAAGATAGAAAAAGTAGATAACAAGAAGCCTGCCACAGCCATACAGTTTCTAAACAATGTAAGTTTCTGTGTGTTTACTTGGTTGGTTCTGAGCATCTATGGGCCTGGCGGGTGAGAGAGATTTGTCCTGACTGTGGGCCAGGCAGGAAAACTCCAACTACAGGTGGAGCTGAATATTTTAGATGGAGCCAGCTGCTTCTAGCATGCACTTGAGCACTGTGCTTCATGCTCCCTTCAAATCCAGTATCTACTGGCTGGCAATATAATGCTAGCCATTAATAGCAACAAATGACTTGATTAGCATATAACCAGCACAGCTCATTCCAGAGTGGTTGAGAACATATGTGTCAACTCAAAGGAATAAATGAGGATGATATTTTTATTTGATTAATAGAGTATTAATAATAAATGTGTGAAAATTGGCTAATGGTTTTGAGGATTGCTAATAATTTTAAGGACCAGGAAATTTCACTTTTCTGGAGTCAAGGATGGAATTATTCTCATCCAGAATGTGAAGTAAAGAGGGAGGTGAAGCAAACTCTCCAAGTTCCTTCATGAGCAGTGGAGGCATGGATGCAGAGGCCACCAGTCCACTGTCCTACCCTCTGTGGAACAGGTTTAGAGTTCAGAGGACAGGATCAGTCATTCCATCTCAGGCAATAAATGAAGAAAGCAGGAACAGAAACATCATAGATAAAAAAGAAAACCTTAGAGTGGGACTCCTTTCCTGGTGCTCCCCCCATCCTACAGTGACAGAAGTGGTCCCCATGAGGAGTTAGTACAGCTGTCTCTGTAGCATTTGCCCCTTCTTCTGTTGTTCCTCATAGCTGTTCATAGCTATTTTTGAAACTAAGTGTTCAGCACTCAGTGATGAGTTAGCCTCCTTGGAAGAGATCTCCTTCTCATTACTGATCACAACAGAGAGTGTCCCAGGCTGTGGTCCTGAAGGTGAAGGTCTCTGTGTCCTGTGCTTCTCCCAAGTCAAGGGAACTCCAATATCTTCCTCCTTTGGACACAGAACTCAGCTTCCTAATTCTGTTTGTGATACACACACCACTATCATTTCTTCTTTCTTTCTCTTTTTATTCTGTTTCTCTGGAAATGGTGTCATATGCCTGTCATTTTTAGGGTGGCTACATTTAACACAAATCTATGTTCTCATGCTATACAGCAAACTCCAGGAACCTAATAGTCACAGGGCAGTATTACGAGAATTACTCAGGCTTTCTTCTTCCACTGGACTCAGTATTTGTCTTCATATCATTCATATGGTAATGTGTTAGCTCAAAGTTCTGTGTATAAGGATCCTCTTATTTTTGAGAACTCTAGAGCTCCAAGGTCCTACAAGTGTGTGCAGAGAAGCCAGAGGGGCTTTGGGTTTCTCCTTCACCCTACACTCACTACACTAGAGAAAAATGAAGTTCCAAGTAGATGAGTGGATTGTCTCAGGATCCTGAAGCATACAACCTAGACATGAGGATAATTACCATTTATAATTATGAAACTAATGAAAACAATTATGTCTGTGACCAAGTAAACCAGAAATGTTCATGCATTGTGTTGCCAAGTCAGAAGGATTTCCTGCTTTCTATAGCCACAGATGCTTCCTGAAACACAGTGTGGGCATGGCCAAAGCAGTAGCTGAGCAGGAAACCATGACAACAGAATGTGTATAGTGTTCTGGGCACCCACCTGAGAACACCTCATGTGTGCTCCTAATCTGCCTCATGTGAACTTACAGTAAGAAAAATACCTTAGAAGAGTCATACTAAACACTACTATTCTGATGCTTTATAACAAAAGTAGCCTTTTAGGAATGAAAAACACTTGTCATACTTTGTAACCTTCTAAGTTACATTTCTTTATACCATGCCTTACATTTGAACTTTCCATGGCCAAGCATTTTCACCTCCTGGCTTTATTAGTTAGAGTAAGATTGGTAGGAATGCCAGAAGCTAACATTTAAGTAATCACTGGCAAGTGGCAAGCATTAATTTAAGGAAAAGCTATGAAAAGACTGAAGTTGTAGAGTGTGTTGGCCAAAGGCACAACTAAAACATGGTGACAGGGGGTCTGAAGAGATGGTTCAGGATTTAAGAACACTTGCTGCTCTTAGGGAGAATCTAGGCTCAATTCCCACTAGTGTCAAGTGGTGGCTCACAACTACCTCTAATTTCTGCTCCAAGACATTCAATACTCTCTACTGGCCTCTGAGTTCACCAGCACATGGGTTTTCACTCCCACAAACACACACATATGCATGATGAAAAAAGAATAATCTCTTTTTTTAAGTTGTAAAAGAGAACCCAGCACAGCGGTGTGGCTTTGAGATCCAGAATGCTACCTGCTGATCTCTGCTCAGATTCCTGAGTCTGAAATACATTTCATATCTGCCAAGAGTCTTCATCCACCACAGTAAGGCACCAGCATGTCATGCTGTTGTGTGACAAGACTTTTCCTAGGGAGACACAACACACAGCTCTACTCAACACAGATAGGGAGTCCATGACAAACCAAAGCATAGATACCACAAAGTCTGACTTGATGAACCAATGTGTTTTACTGAAGTTCCATAGAGGAATATGCTTAAGGGGTTATTTGCAGAAACAAAGAACTCAAAGACAGTTGCATGGCCAATGCCTACTGAAGGGATTAAACTCTCCCATTTCTACATCTGAATTTATGTTTCAGTTTTCTGAGAGGAGCAAACAGGTGTCTTTCCCAACAAAGGGCTAAGGGAAAGAACATGAGCAAGGCCTGCAGTCAGCCCATAGTGTCTCCGGGACAAGTCCTACAGCCCCCCTTCTGGTTCACATCTGGACTTGCCCAAGCTTGTGCAAATAGACATAAAAAAGGCCACCATAACCAGATTGGAGTTTCCTAACTCCAATAGATGGGAACCTTCCCATTTACACCAGAATAGAATTCTGAGCATCCTCAGATTCCACAATCAGCAAGAAATTAATGACACATCTGGCCTTCCTCAGTAGGTCTTCAGACTTGCCCCAGTTTTTTTTCCTTTGTCCAGTTACCAAACCAGAACAAAGACACAAGACACACCCAGACTCACCAATAAGTGGAGAACAGAATGTGCTCTCCTAGAATGTTCCACTAATGAGTTGGGGGATTCTCAGTGTTCCTGGCCAATGCACCAAATGTATGGCCCAAGAAAACACTGAAGGAACACCCCAAACTCAAATAGTATGTAAGAACAAAGAGCCTTTATTATACCTAATAAGAAAATACCAGAATGTATGAGTTGTCTTTCACCTGTCTAAAAATGCAATGACCCTGAGAGGAACGTGTAGGTTCTTTTTAAACACAACTAAGGGGAGTTTCAGGAACAGTGAGATTATCTCAGATATAATTAGTTAATTAAGCTTCAGTTACATTAGTATATTTTTAGTTGGCTGAGGTTTTATCTTTGGGCATCTTTAAGATGTCTTAGCTTCAGAATGTGTAATATTCTGAATTTGAATATAATATTCAAATATATAATATTTGGGGAAAATATGCTTTTGATTCCACAGGGGTAAAAATATATGGTTTCCTTCCAAATTAATAAAGATCAGATTTGACTAGGGAAGAACTACTAAGGATCTTGGCTACAGACATGTACATGAAAAATTGGCATGGTGGCACATGTTTGTAATTCTAGTCTTAATAAAATGGAGACAAGTAGATCCCTATGGTTCACTGACAAGTGTATATGAATATTGTATCTCAAATCATTTAAACAACCTGTCTCAAGGAAGATAGATCCTGAGGGCCAATATCTGTACACACATGTGCACCCATATACATAAGAACAAACATACATACACACAATGTAATAAAAATAAATAAGGCAAAAAAGAAAATAAATGATTTAAAATTGGGAAGGTTTTTTTTCAATTATTTTAGTTTTAATTATTGGTATATGTGGGTCTGTGTACATCAGTGCCCACAGAGATCAAAGGCAACAGATGCCCTGTAGCTGGAACTATATGCTATTGTGAGGCACCTGACTTGGATGCTGGGAACTGATCTTAGTTCCTCTGCAAGAACAGTACATGTGCTCTTAACTGCTGAGCCAATCTCTTGAACCCTCAACATGAGATTCTTAATGAGTCAACCCTAAGGTGGAAACAAACCAAATCCTTATTATAGCAGCTTTAGAGAGTTTAAAAGCTCAAGCCTCCTGGGCCACAACACTGTGCTAGAATCACAGAGTCTCATCAGCCTGAATTAGAATTCTCACTTAGCTGCATTCAGCTGATGTAAAACATTTCAAACATTAATTCTCAACATTCTTACAGCTTTTCATAGGACCAAAATACAGCCCATTATATAACACTCCTTTCTGGCAGGGCTGGTAGCCAGGAATGGAAGAGTCTAGTAGGGCTGAGTCCAGTTGATTTGTCTCACTGTGCAGCAACCCTTGATCTAAATCACAGAATCTTAGAGAGCCTTGGGTTTGCTCAGCACCACATCAACATAAAAACGTATCATGGCTATTTGACACTTATTTTTGTCATTGGCTCCTCCTTCCCCCTTGTTTCATGTTCCCCAGAGATTTAGGGGAGGGTGTATCTTCTTATCTCAACATCTGTGTGCATGCCACACAGTCGCCCTAGGTCAGTGGTCCTCAGAAACACTTTCCTCCTTTGAGATATCTGAGGTGAAACTGAAGTTTGCTACATTCACTTCTGCCAGAGTTTATCATCCTTCTCCATTTTGAAATACTTTTCTAATACTCCTCTCCCTTTTTAGCTATTGTACCCTTCTTTGCACCTGCTTTCTCTTTTTGCCCCATGGCTGTATGTTGCACAGCTGCAGGAGGGCAGGTTTGGATTTACCCAGTATATAACCACACAGCCGTCCATATCAGTCCTTCCTCTGTCTTGATGTTTCCTTGACGGTGAGCCTTTCCAAAGTTCTGTCCTACACAATCTTCTTCTTATTGAAGAAGCTCCCTCTGGGAACTCTCATTTTTTCTTAATTAATGCACACCCTTTCCCCCCAGTAACTTCCACAGCTCAATCTGTTGCCCATACTTCTCTCTTGAATTTTTCATATTTCTGAGCCTTTATCCTCTCCAGCAGGATACCCAGGGGAAATTTATGAAGTCTCCATTCTTCAATTTTTGCCCTCCTTTATTATTAGTTAATTTAACCATCAACATCACAGTTGTCAAACCAGGACATCTATCATCTCTTCTTACTACACAAATGCAAAGCAAAATTGTTTCATTTCTTTTTTCTTTTTCTTTTTCAAATAGCAAAGTAGTCCTGATGCATAAATTTTCTGGGGTGTGCTAGCTTCCCAGCTAGAGAGGGACCCATAGCCTTCCTTTCTCACTGCTCAGGGCCTGGCACCACTGGTCTTCCAAATGCACTGTTCTCCTGGCATCATTTTTGGAAAGGTGACTACCAGACAGAGTAGGGCCATTAGCTGCCATTTTATGTACGTTTCCAGTTTATGTACCCCCCTCTTCGCTGTGCCTATAACCACCCATCAGCACTTACCTGCTCTGCCCTCTTCCATTCCTCTTGAGGCATACATTCCCACCTAAATCAGTGACCCCTGACTTATTGATGGTCCTGACAGTTGTATAGTTTGCTGTAGAAGTTAGTTTCTCTGACTTACTACAGAGGCAACTGAATAAAAAGAAGTTCCCTCACTCCCTAAGACAGGGCAATCAACCATAGTGTGGGTTAGAATTTGGACAGAGCTCAGCTGTGTCCTGGGCCCTTTCCTTCAGTGCCAATTAGGTAGGCAAATGGGTAATATTCAGACCTATTTTCTTCTGCTAAGACATGACTCCCAGCCAGGGAGCTAAGCACATTATCATAAAGTTATGGAAAGCCCCATTTGAAAAATCAAAGTACCCTCAAAGGCTTAGATTAAAAAACAAAGCACTACTGGAACAGCTGAGAGAACCTCATTTCCTTCCTGAATAAGATGCAATGTTTATCATCTGGATAAGTTTTTCCATAGCCAAACAAGACATTTTTCCATCTCCTTTCCCTTCAGTCATGCTCTATTTGGAAGACAATGCAAGCTTTCTACACAAAGGACACAACTTTGAATTAAATGCCTAACAATTACCAGAGCTCAGAAGCAGTCAAAAGAATTAAAAACAAGGACCTGGAGAGATGGCTCAGTGGTCACCAACTGCTCTTTCAGAGGTCCTGAGTTCAATTCCCAACAACCATGTGGCTCTCAACCATCTATAATGAGATCTGGTGCCATCTTCTGGCCTGTAGGGACACATGCAGGCAGAATACTGCATACGTAATATATATATATATATATAGATAGAGAGAGAGAGATAGATAGATAGATAGATAGATAGATATAGATATATAGATATATATAAAACAAAAATCTTTGTCAACTATTCACTTGACCAGGTATTAATTCCTAAAACATATGAAGAACTAAAATGAATCAATTAATCAATAAAGAGAAATGAAATAATATAATCAATAAATGAGCAAGTGATTGAAAAAAGCACATTTTTAATGATTTTATATATATATATATCCATCAGGGATATGCAAATAAAAAGTACATTTAAATCTGATACTTGATAAGTTAGTCAAAAATTGGAATAAAAATTGAAAATCACATTGAAGCCAGAGGTGGACGCACAGCTGCAATCTCAGCTCTTGGGGGCTAAGGAAGATGGGCCCTCAGCTACAGCCTAGCTCAAACTACACAGAGACATGGAGAGATGGAGGTCCCTTCTTAGGGTTCTTAGTCTCATTAATAAAAGAATGCAACAACAGACTTATAACTTTAATAGCATTTAAAAGAAAAACTCCCAGAGCAGGCAATTTGTAAATTTCAGCAGCTGCATAGAAACCAAAGGAGAGAAGGGAAAAAGAGACCATGCTATTTAAACTGGCATGGAGCTTAGACAAGCAGCCAAATGATGGTGAAGGAGAATTGGAAAAAGCATAAAGACCAAAATGTTAGGGAAACCAATGTGCTAAGGAAGGCATGACTACATTAAGAAAAACATGCTTAGAAAAGAGATAGAAGAGAGGGAAAGTTATGCTTTCATGAATAATTCAAATTTACATAGATGCATAGTTGTGTCCTGGTTAAGCTACTAGACTAGAGTCAGGGTTCTGGGAAGGAAAGTACAGTATCTCATTAAAAGATTAATTATTCACCTAACTCTTTAGCATGGCTTAAGGTAAGCCCACCTTCCTAGTGTGGAACCAGCACAAGTGGAATATTAGTTCTCTACCCAGAGATTTCATTTTTCTAACCAGGAGTTTGTTCTTTACTCTAGCAATGGTGAGGTCCTATCTAAACAAATTATCAACAACAACAATAAAAGAAACTGCTACATTAAGATTCCATCTCAGCCCAATCAGAATGACTGTCATCAGGAAAACAACGAATGCTCATAAGGATGCCAGAAAAAAAATTGTATACTGCTAGTAGGGGATATAAACTGGTACAGCTACTATGGAACTCAGTATGGAGGTTTCTCAAAAAAACTAAAACTAGAACTAACATATGACCCAGCTACACCACTCTTAAGTACACACCAGAGAGATACTTGCATATTCCATGCTTATTGTGGCACTATGCACAGTAGCCAAGAAGCCAGCTAAATGGCTGTTGACAGATAAACAAATTAAAAAAGGTGATCTATCTCTCTCTGCATGGATATATATATATATATATATATATATATATATATATATATATATAATTTCAATATAAATCACAACTTTTTTCATATATATTACATATATATATTGATATATTAAATTTCTATACACATAACATATGTGTATATGTATATACATACACATATATCACATTAGAGAGAGAGTTATTCATGCACAAGCACAAACAATAATTATTATTTCCAGGAAAATCACTGGAAATAGATGGAATAATCATGTCAAGTGAAATAAGCCAAACTAAAACAAGTATGTTTTATTTCATATGTGGAACCCAGATTTTAAAAACAACAAAAAGACATGAAAATAGAAGGGGGATACTTGAAAAGAGAAAAGAAACAAGTGGTGGGAGGAGAGGTAAGAGAAGGTGATTGGATTATATTGCTGACTAAGGCAACTTATAGAAGGGTTTATTTGAAGCTTATGGTTCCAAAGGGATAAGAGTCCATCACTATCACAGCAGGGAAGTGTAGCAGCAGGTAGGAATAGCAACTGGGTCTGTAAGTTGAGTCCTAAGAGCTCACAATTCCAACCACAAACAGGAAGCAAAGAAAATGAACTGAGGATAATGGGGACTTTTGAACCTCAAAGCCTACCAATGCACTTCCTCCATTAAGGGCATACCCCCAAAGCTTCCTGGAATGGCATTTCCAGCTGAGGATCAAGTATCCAAATACTCTAGAATATGGGAAACATTTTATTCAAAGCACCACAGAGAATAAATATTATCAAAGCACATTATAGATGAGTATGAAAATTTCAAAAGAAAATCATTGTTTTGTATAATTAATGGATGTTGATTTAAAAAGGAGAGTGAGAGAAAAAAAATGATTAAATGTTTAGGATTACTTAGTGAATTTTTTCCAGTGCTGAATACAGGGTTAGCTCCCTGGTTTGGTACTAAACTCCTAGCTCAACGTAAGTCTTATTTAAAATATATCTGTTTTAACTTTTGTTGTTTCTTGAGATAGTCTGGGCTGGCCTAGGACTCCTGTGTCAACCATGCTGTCCTCAAACTCATAGCAATCCTCCAGCATTTCCTTCTTACATGCCAGGAATGTAGGCATGATCCACCATGTCCAGCTCTTACTATAACCCACATGTGAAAAATGAGGTTTTCTAAATGATAGTATCATGTTCCAAAATTATTAGCTTTGAATATATAATGATACCTTTATAGGTGGGATCAAACTACTGTGTTTAATACACTGACCAATCAAAATCACTAAATGTAAGGAGGTTTCTTATTAATGGTTAATGAAATATTTTCTGTATTCATGAAAAAATTTGAAAAATAATTAAAAAGACAGAGAAATTATAATAATGCTATTAAATGTATTTACTAAATTTTTTCATCATTTCCAAAACTAAAACATTCTTTATATTGTTACCATGTCATGATAAAATAAACGTGTATTTTAACGTGGCTTAACACAAACTATTGAAGATTGTTTTTCTCATGCTTAGTTCTTTTTTTAAAGGTTTATTTTTATGTGTATATATGTGTTTATGTGCATATGTTGTATGGATGCCCACAGAGGCCAGAAGAAAATGTTAAATCCTCTGGAGATAGAGTTAAAGGGAGTTGTAAACTGCCTAATGTGAATGATGGGAACTTGTAGTGGTTTGAATGTAATTGGCCCCATAAGCATCTAGGGAGTAACACTATTAGGAGAGGTGGCCTTGGTAGAGTAGAGATGGCCCTGTTGGAGAAAGTGTGTCATTATAGGCATGGGCTTTGAGGTCTCATATATGTATAGTGTCTCAGACCACTTCCTGTTGCCTGTGGGTGAAGATGTAGGAATCTCACTCAGATTCTTCTTCAGGACCATGTTTGCCTGCACACCACCATGTTGCAACATGATGATAATGCATTAAAACTCTGAAAATGTAAGCCACCTTAATTAATTGTTTTCCATTATAAGAATAAAAACCATAACTAAGACAAAAATTGGTACCAGGGACTGAGGTATTACTGTGATAGGCCTGACTATATTTTTATTAGGAGGAATTTGAACTTTGGTACTTTGAGTTAAGAAGGCAGTGGAATGTTTTAAGCACTACTAAATGGGCCATACTGGTAGAAGCATGGAAGATAATGGTGCTGAGAATAATTTGAAATGTGGGGGAGTGGATCAGGGAGTTTCAGAGGAAAAAAATAGTATGTTGCATAGAGATATTTCCTGTGATATTCTGATGAAGAAAGCAGCTTCATTTAGCCCTTTATCAGAAGATCTTTATCTGAAGATTCTGCCTGAGACTAAAGTGAAGATATTTGGATTAATTTCATTGGCAGAGAAAATCTCAAAACAATCTAGTATATACTCTGTCCTGTAGTTACTAGTGTTCATGCTGAAAAATGGATAAATAAATGTGGTATATATACACAATTGAGTACTACTCAGCAGAGAAAAACAACGATATCATGAGGTTTTCAGGCAAATGGATGGATCTAGAAAAAAATCATCCTGAGTGAGGTAACCCAGATTCCAAAAGACAAACATGGTACATACTCCCTCATAAGTGGATATAAGATGTAAAGCAAAGGATAACCAGACTGCAACTCACAGCTCCAGGGAGACTACCTAGTAAAGGGGACCCTAAGAAAGACACAGGGATAGCCTAGCAACAGAGAAAAGGATGAGATCTAGATGAGCTAACTGGGGGTGAGGGGGGTAATAGAGGGCAAGGGTCAGGGAAAGAGAGCTCAGGGGAGCTGGAGGTCCCAGCTGGATCAGGAACAGAGTGGGAGAACAAGAAGAGAGATACCATGATAAATGAAGACCTCATGGGAATAGGAAGAAGCAGAGTGCTAGAGAGGTCCCCAGAAATCCACAAAGACCCCTCCACTATAGACTACTGGCAATGGTCAAGAGAGTGCCTGAGCTTATCTACTCTGGTGATCAGATGGCCAAACACCCTAACTGTCATGATAGAACTCTCATCCAGTGACTGATGGAAGCAGATGCAGAGTTCCATGGCCAACCCCAGGTAGAGTTCCAGGAGTCCAACCGGCAAGAGAGAGGAGAGATTATGTGAACATGACATACTGAGATCATGATTGGAGAAAGCACATGGACAAATAGCCAAACTAGCGGAAACACATGAACTGTGAACCAATAGCTGAGAAGCCCCCATGGAACTGGACCAGGCCCTCTGGATAAGTGAGACAGTTGATGAGCTTGAACTGTTTAGGTGGCCCCCAGGCAGTGGGACCAGGACCTATGCTGAGACACTTTGCTCAGCCTTGGTGCAGGGAGTGGGGGGTGACTGGACCTGCCTCAACTGAATCTACCAGGCTGGACTGACTCTCAGGGGAGACCTTGCCTTGGAAGAGGTGGGAATGGAGGGTGGATTGGAAGGTAAGGCTGGGGGGTGGGAGCAGGGAGGACAGGAAAATCTGTGGCTGATATGTAAAATTAAATTAATTATAAAACAAAATATTTATTTAAAAGAAATGGAATAAAAGGAATGATGACATCAGGGCAAGATCCCATTCAGCTAAGTTTCCAGCTTATAAAAACTAATTAAAGAAAAGTTTAGAGCTGAGTATGGTGGTGCACACCTTTAATCTCAGCACTCAGAAGGCAAAGGCAGGCAGATCTCTGAGGTTGAGGCCAGCCTGGTCTACAGAGCTAGTTCAAGGACAGCCAAGCTTAGGCAGTAAAGGTAACCATCAAAAATAGAAAGCTGATAAAGATGTAATTGAACAAGTGGGCCATGTTCCAGCCCCAGAAACTACAGAACTTAAAACTTAGCAATTTTGGCTATTTGGATTTGGCTTTAGAGTTAGGGATAGAAGAAAAGGGTTATGGAATTTGCCTCTATGACTAAGGTAAGCTGCTAAGGCCAGGCATGTATCAGAGATGTCCCTGAATAGAGGCCTAGAGAGACCATTGCTAAAGTTGTGACGGTAAAGCCTGGATTGCCTTGGAGATCCTGAGATGGTAGAGGTGCCAGAGCTATGGGGTACCTGCCACAGAAAGCTGCTAACAGGGAGTGGAAACAGCTCAAGAGAAAGAATTGTGTTGCAATCAACAAAGATGAAAAGAGTTGGAGATATGAAGAGCATTTTGACATAAACATGGAGATGCAGAATTTGGAGTTTTTCCAGCAGGTTTTCAGTCTTGTTTTGGTTCAGCATTTCCTCATGTTCCCTTCCCTATGTTTTGGAATGGAAATATATATTCTATGCCATTATACATGAGAAGTTTATGATCTGCTTTTTTATTTTATAGGGGATTACAGTTAAGAGGTTTCATGAATCTCAGAAGAGACTTTGAACTTTGGACATTAAAACATTATGGAAATTTTTTAAGTTGGACTAAATGTATTTTTTTACTATGGTATGGAGACCAGAGAGTAGAATATGGTAGTTTAAATGTAATTTACCCTCATAAATTCACAGCAAATGGCACTATTAGCAAGTGTGGCTTTGTTGGCATCAGTGTGGCCATGTTGGAGAAAGTGTGCCATTGTGGAAGCAGGCTGTGAGCTCTCATATATGCTCAAGCTATGTCCAGTGTTTCAGACCACTTCTTGTTGCCTGTGGATCAAGATGTAGAACTCTCAGCTCCTTCTCCAGCACCATGTCTGTCTGTATGCCACTATGTCCCATCAACATGATAATGGACTACACCTTTGAACTGTAAGCTAGCCACCCCAAATAAATATTTTCCTTTATAAGTTGCCATGCTCATGATATCTCTTCACACCAATAGAAACCCTAACTAGGACAGAATTGATTTCTAGATCTCTACAAGAGTAGCATGTGTTCTTACCATTTCATCTCTCCAGCCCCCTCAGCCTCGGTATGTAATGATTCTGCTCAGACCAGAATATAATCCTATGTCAACAACCTTTAGTGGTCTAGGAGAAGGGAAACAGTTTTAACTAGTTTTCCATCTGTGTACCAGGCTTTGCTAAGCCAAGGCTTGGGGCTAATAAGTAACATACAAAGAGGTGTGATTGGACTTGGATATTTTTCCCTTTCAGTATTTTAAAACTTACTTGACATCTATATTTTGACATCAACATAGTAAGATTATTCACACTGGGCATAGATGTCAAAAGACATTAGTCAGATTGTGCTGACTAATCTTTGTGGGATGCACTGCTTCCCTCTACTCAATCACTGTCCTCCACACTTCCAACCATATTCTACACTCCACACTGCAAGGCCACTGCTTCTAACTTACTCAACTCAATCCACACCCTTTAAATACCGGCCTGGTTCTTGGAGTTATTTAAGTGTACAACTCTTGTGCTGTCAGCATGGTTAGACAACTTCATACCTGTTAAAATTCAGTAATTCACTTTGCTTTCAAAATGGCCAGTTGGATGGCTGTTATGAGAACACATGTCTTACAAATTAGGAACCTGAGAAACCAAGATGTTAGGAATTTCCTCAAGACAACACCCATGTGGTGTACAGTAGCACCTGATTCACAGACAGGCATCTAGCTCAAAGCCTGGGAACCCTTGCTAAGCTCTAATTTTGCACACAGATGAAGGATCCTCCCTATAAGACCCACAAGTCTTTTCTGAGTTTTCAGAAGTGTGTGTGTGAAATGAATGCAACTCTCTTCTTCAAACACACAAAAAGGCAAGTTTGGGTAGCAGCTGAACCTTAGGTGACATTTTATTGAACTTTGTGGTAATTGAGACAAGTGTTCTTTCTCTGAGGTATTGCTCTTCTCTTCAAGAAAACCATAGCCATTAGCAATACTGCAAGGATCAGGAATCAACCCTATCCATTTTAATAGTAAGATATGCTTGATATTTACACGCATTAAAGTTAGCAAAACACTTTATAACACTGAAAATCTATAGACCATTTATGCCATTTTCTAGGTAACTTGGACTTTTAATTAGCAAGTAATATCATCCTTTTATGATTACAACTAAAAAGTCTAGTGATTCTACTAAACATTTGTATCTCTAAATTCCAGAGAGAAGGATATTTTGCTTTGACCAAGAATAAGCTGTAAGCACTGAGGCAGGCTTCCCACAAACAGGGCCAGAAGACACCTAACCCAACATGGTCTTTCAGTATTTATTTCTCCTCTTTTCTTTTTCACTTGTAGCTTAAAGTTTGCAAATTGTAACAGCAGACTTGACCTTCTAGTTCTTCAATTATCTAACAGACATTTAATTTAAATAACAGCTAAATTATAGAGGTCTATTTTTCTTATATTAAAGATGATGAGGTCAGTCTGAATTCATTTGTTTGGCTCTTGTATTACACTTTATTCTGTACCCTTCTAACATCTCCTCCATGCTGACTAGTCTAATAAGGCAACTAGAAGTCTACAAGGCCATTTTTTAGTCTGCTGAGGGTAAACACGTCCCAATCTTAGGAGATATAATTCACATATTGTCAACTGGTACCACATTCTCAAGTTAAACTTATTCTTTCCAAGTGGAATATATGCATGCTTAAATAACTGAGAGGCTTGAAGATTTGGGAACAGAAAATTTAAAGGAACCAATCAAGAAAATATTGCAGAAATGTTACTGAGAATGAAAATCGGAGTTTTCTGTGGTAAGTTCTTAAAGGTGCTAGAGAAAACAACTATATCTAGAACAAATATAGTTACATCAAATCACATTTTTTATGCTGACAGAGTCAAATCATGAAGCTATCTTTTGGAGGTGAAAGTCTCTTCCCAGAAGGCAAGGAGGAAGAGAACATCAGCAGCCCTGAATTAGGACGAGTGCCTTGGTGCTAACAGGGAACAATGGTATACACATAGAAAAGGTCACTAAGTCTGGGTAACTTACAGGGCTGTGTTCTTCTGGGGTACCTGATAAATGTGGTCCAATGTCTAGTGCAGTGGTTCTCAACCTGTGGCTTGTGACATTTTGGGGTGACTGAACACAACCTTCTCAGAGGAGTCTCATATCAGATACCCCACATATCAGATATTTGTATTATGATTCTTAACAGTATCAGAATTACAGTTATGAAGCAGTAACAAAAATAATTTTATGGTTGGGGGTCACCACAACATGAAGTACTAAAGGGTCACAGCATGAGGAAATGTTGAGAACCATTAGTCTAGTGCTTGCTGCAGTGGTGCTCCTGAATGCAAAGGTACAATCAGGGACAAGACAGCACTGGCAAGCACCAGGGGAACAAGAGAAAGCAAGTGATCCATCCAGTCCAGCACTTTGATTTCCATACTTCTATCAGATGCTAAGCAGGAGAATCACAGCCATGGGTCCATAAGGAGCAGCAACCGCACCAAGAGAAGCTCTTATGTTGGCTAGGACTGGGCTGAAACAAGTTTGGGAACAGGGAAGCAACCCCCACGTAAAGAAACCCTGGGGCCAATGGACTAGAAGGGGAAGTAGAGTATAGGTCTGTGAATACAGCAGTTCAGCCATCATCAGAAAGAGAAATGCAAATCAAATTTTCCCAAAATTGCTTCTGCTATACTTCTGACACAAGGTCCAGCCTCTTAGCCCTTAGCTGTTCTTTTGAAGCTCAATTTATTATTTATTGAACCCACACAGAAGAGCTTTTCTCCTTTATGTATGGTAACATTACCAAATTCTAAAGGGCAGGTGGTTATAATTATTTGATCTAGATGCATGTTTCCTCCTTACTGCAAACCATGTTGTAAAAAAAATGTTTCATTTCTTCTATTCTACTCCAGAAAGCCACATATTTCACTCACTCACATCTGACTCAAACTGGCCACATATGTTTATTTCTTTCATTACTTATGATCAATAGTTGTTTGTTTAAACGCATGAGCTCCATCCTTGCTTGTAGAGGAACCATCTAACAGAATGTGTGTAAGCCTATGAGCAAAGACACTGGCTGACTGGCCTTCAAGCAGTCACCAGTAGGCTACATGGAATCACCAGCATAGTGATCTCTCTGCAGAAGTGTAAGACAATAGCTGACTCTGACAAATATGCCTTGTAGTTAAACACTGTTTATTGTAAATTATTTTTAACTTTTGAAAATATGTTTAAAGACTAAAGCTTTCTGCTTATGGCATGTTTAATTATATATAATATTATATAATATTATATATAATTTATGGTTTGTTGTTTAATTATATATCTTATACATATATAATTATATAGGTTAATATATAATTATATATATATATATAAACACCATAAATATATATGCAAAAGGAAAAAATGGGATACTGAGTCCCATATAAGCAGACTGGGAGATCTACCTAGAGACTGAAGAGCTAATTTTATGGTTTTTAAACCTTAAGAGGCAAATTAAGGTCCTCCTTTCCTGTAGTGATTTTTTTTCATGCTCTTTATAGTCTATTGTAGGTGAACACTGCCCTCTTTTGGCAAAATGTTCATATTGCATGTGTTTTGTTGGGTTTTTGTTTTTGTTTTGTGGGAGTTTTTGTGTTGTTTTGTTTTGTTTTGTCAGCATGACACAAGCTAGAGTCCTTTGGGAAGAAGAATCTCAGTTGAGAAAATGCCTCCATCAGATTGCTTGCAGGCAACTCTGTGGAGCATTTTTACAATTTATGATTCACTTGGAAGGGTCCAGCCTATTGTGTGTGGTTCCACCCCTGGAGTGGTCCTGGGTTATATAAGAAAACAGGCTGACAGGACAACACATTTTCAGGGGCAAGCCACACCAGCCAGAACAAGTAAGCTGCCTACATTCTATCTCCACTTTCTCAGTACCCACCACCACACTCTGCTAATCCCCTCCTCATCACTGTGTCACAACCTCCAACATGGGTGGAGACCTCCTACTTCACCAAAAGCCAAGCCAGCTGCCATAAGTCCAGGTAGGCTGCTTGCCAACACACCTCCCCCACTTTTTTGGTATCCCTCCCCATTCCCCTATGTCCTATAAGACCATTACAGATTAAAACTAGATTACAACAACAGAAACAACAGAAAACCTACAATCTTACAGAAACTGAAAAACTCTCTGTGAAATGACTACTGGGTCAAGGCAGAAATAAAGAAAGAAATTAAAGACATCCTACAATTCAATTAATATGAATTCACAGCATACCCAAGCTTATGGGACACAAAGTAGTGCTAAGAGAAAAGTTCATACCATTAAGTGTCTACATAAAGAAATTGGAAACATCTTACACTAGCAAATTAACAACACACTTGAAAGCTCCAGAATAAAAAGAAGCAAACACACCCAAAAAAGAGGAGATGGCAGGAAATAAACTGAGGGCTGACATCAATAAAATAGAAGCAAAGAGAACAATACAAAGAATTAATGAGACCGAGTTGGTTCTTTGAGAAAATCAACAATATAGACAAACCCTTATCCAAACTAAGGAAAAGATCGAGAAATAATATCCAAATTAACAAAATCAGAAATAAGGGGGTACATAACAAAAGAAACTGGCACTGAGGAACTCCAAAGAATCATTAGCTTATACTTTAAAGACCTGTACTCCACAAAACTGGAAAATCTAAATGAAATGGATAATTCTCTAGATAGATATCACTCACCAAAGTTAAATCAGGTCAGATAAACAATTTAAATAGACCTCTAATCCTCAAGAAAATAGAATCAGTCATTTAAAAGTCTCCCAAATTAAAAAAAAAAAAGCCCAGGGACAGACAGTTTTACCACAAAATTCTTACCAGACTTTCAAAAAAGAGCTAATACCAATATTCCTCAAATTATTCCACGAAGTAGAAACAGAAGGAACATTGCTAAATTAATTTTATGAGGCCACAGTCACCCGGTAGCCAAATCACACAAAGATTCAATAAAGAAAAATAATTTACAGATCAATTTCCTTCATGAACATATATGCAAAAATATTCAATAAAATAATCACATCAAATCCAAGGATTTATCAAAAAAGATCATCCACTATGATCAGGTAGGCTTTATCCCAGAGATGCAGGGATGGTTCAAGGTATGAAAATCAGTCATTGAAATACAAACAAACTGAAAGAAAAAAGCCACGTGATCATCTCATTAGATTCTGCAAAAGCTTTTGACAAAATACAATACCCGTTCATGATAAACTCTTGGAGATATTAGGGATAAAAGGGACATACCTAAACATAATAAAGGCAATTTACAACAAGCCTAGAGCTAACATAAAGTTAAGTGGAGAGAAACTCAGTGTCCATCCATAAATATTTTATTTCCTCTTCCAAAGGTGATCTATCCCTACCCTCTAGTCCCTTACTCTATACATAAACTCTATGGCTATACACATTGTAGCCTACATGTTGAAGACTTAACAGCCAACATCCATATATAAGTGAATACATACCATATTTGTCTCTCTGGGTCTGGGTTACCTCATTCAGGATGATTTTTTTCAAGCTTCATCCATTTACCTGAGAACTTTCCTATTTTAGTTTAAAAAAAAACAGTTGAGCAATAATTTCATTGGATAAATGAACCACATTTTCTTTATCTACTTTCCCTTTGACAAATATCTAGGCTGTTTCCAGTTTCTGTCTGTTATGAATAGAGCAACAATAAACATGGTTGAGTCCTTTGGGTATATGCCCAAGAGTGATATCACTGCATCTTAAGGTAGATCAATTCCAATCTTTCTGAGGAATGACCACACTGATTTTATTAGTGGCTGTACAATTTTGCACTCCCACTAGCAATTGGATGAGTGCCTCCCTTACTCTCCATTCATGCCAGCATGTTCTGTCATTTGTTTTATTGATCTTAGCCATTCTGACTGGTGTAAGATGAAATCTCAAAGTAGTTTTGATTTGCATTCCTCTGAAGATAAACATGCTTTTCATGTTTCATGTTTTGAGAATTCTTCAGATATACACCCAAATTTATATTGGGTTATTTGTTTATGTGATGTCCATTTTTTTCAGTGCCTTATAGATTTTAGATATTAGACCTTACCTTCTGTGGAAAATTTTTTCCCATTCTGTATCCTGCCACTTTACCCAAATGATGGTATCCTTTGCCATGCAAAAGCATCTCAGCTTCATGAGGTCCCATTTATTGTTGATCATAGTGCCTGTGCTAATGGTGCTCTGTTCAGAAAGTGTTTTCCTGTGCCAATGAATTCAAAATTACTCCCCATTTTCCCTTCTATCAGATTCAGTATATCTTACCTTAGGTTGAGGTCTTTGATCCATTTGAGTTGAGTTTTATACAGGGTGATAATTAAGTATGGATCTATTTGCATTCTTCTACATGAAGTCATCCAGTTTGACCTATGACATTTGTTGAAGATGCTGTCTTGTGTGTGTGTGTGTGTGTGTGTGTGTGTGTGTGTGTGTGTGTGTTTCTGGCTTCTTTATTAGAAATCAGGTGTCCATAGGCATGTGTGTGAAGGTCTAGACTTGACTTTACAGACTACATGTTAGGGAAAGACCACCTGCTGTAATCAGTTCCAGGAAGAATCTTAGGAATGTGCCATGACAACTCAAACAGATAAAGGGCAGTAAAATTTAACAAGATCCAGATGCTCATGCAGACATTCTGTCTGCGATTTATGGCCCTTGAAGATATCCAGATAATCATGTCAGCAGGTGTGGTTCCCCGCTAAAAGTCTAACCCAACAGTTTCAAATGTGGTTTCACACTAAAAGTCTAGACCAATAGTTTAAAAAAAAAATCACTTTGCCACATATCCTTTCTACCCAATCCCTAAAACCACCAAGGCATGTAATTCTCTGCTTGTGGTTTTTTCCTTTAAAACCCTCTAATCCCCTTGGCCTGGGCTGCAGCATTTCCCTCCATCAGCTGCATCAGAGCATAAGTTGGCTGCCCAGGTTCGAATCTGACAATAAAGAGACCCTTGTGTGCTTGCATCAGAAACTGGCTCCTTGGTAGTCTCTGGGTGTTTTGTGACATGGGTACAACATGTGGACTCATGTCTGGGGCTTCAATGTCTGGGGCTTCAATTTGATTCCATTTAGAAATGTATCTATTTTTATGCCAAAAGCCTACTGTTTTTTATTATTACAGCTTCTCACAGATCAAGATTAGTTTTATTATTATTTACAATTATGATTTTTATTCATGATTGTTTTTGACATCATGGGTTTTTGTTTGTTCAATTTGTGTGTGTGTGTGTTTCCATACAAAGCTGAAAATTGTTCTGTAGATGAATTTCTATATGGTGTTATTAAATAAAAAACATGGAGCCAAATATCGGGGTGAAAGCCTTCAATCAGGGAAATAGAGAAAGCCACCAGCCAACCTTACTTCATCAACTCTGTAGCTTCTAAATGCTCATTACTTCCTGTCTAGCCATGCTTTATTGTGTTGCTGTTCTGCCCTCTTAACCCAGCCACTCACTTCCTCTTCCTACACAGCTCTGTCACTTTCTGTCTGTCTCTACAGACTTCCAGGCCTCTATAGTTGGTACTGGGATTAGAGGAATGTGTTACCACACTTGGCTCTGTACCCTAGTGTTGCCTCAAACACACAGAAATCCTGCCTGCTAAGTGATTAAGGGTGTATGCTGCCTGACATCTCTGTTTACTTAAAATGGCTGGCCTTTCCCCCCTGGTCTTCCGGCAAGCTTTATTTATTAATGCACAAATAAAATATCTCCACATTTCAGAACAAATAAAATATCACTACATTGTTCTTTCAATTTTTGTGAAGACTGTTCAAATTTTGATGAGGATAGCATTGAATTTGTGGATTGCTTTTGATGGCATGGCCATTTTTATTACTTTAGCCCTATGAATCCATGAACATGGGAGATGTTTTCATCTTTTGATACCTTCTTCTATTTCTTTCTTTATTGCCTTAATGTTTTTTTTTTTTAACCATAAAATGTTTCACTTTTTTTGAGGTTATTGTGAAAGGCTTTCCTGATTTCTTCCTCAGTCATTTGTCATTAGTGTGGGTCCCTAGGTGTGAGTCCCCCAACTACCCCTGAATGGCCTTTGCAAATTGGAGAT